>NW_027224321.1:687977-1375955 GCF_023699985.2 Odocoileus virginianus | reverse complement strand
TGGGCAGAAATTCTGTCCTTAGTTTTAAGAAAACAGTCTAGTCAACCAACCAACATAACAACCAACCAAGCATCCAACCAACCACTAACCAATCAACTAACCACCTACCAACCAATTAAGAACCAACCAACTAACTGAGAACCAACCAGCCACCAACCAACCAACCAACCAGCTAACCAGCCAACCACTAACCAATCAACTAACCACCTACCGACCAATTAAGAACCAACCAACACCAACCAACCAACCAACTAACCAGCCAATCACTAACCAATCAACTAACCACCTACCATCCAATCAAGAATCAACCAAGCAATCAAGAACCAACCGACCAACCAGCCAACCAGCCAATCACTAACCAATCAGCTAACCACCTACCAACCAATCAAGAACCAACCAACACCAACCAACCAACCCACCCACTGACCAATTAACCAACCAACCAACCAACCAACACAACCAAAGTTGTTATTGAGTGGAAAGTACCAATCCCCTAATCAGTAGATTTTTAAGATTCTGTTTTGAATTTCCTGGTGGTGCAATAGGTAGGATTTTGCCTGCCAATGCAGGGGACATGGGTTCAGTCCTTGGTCCAGGAAGATTCCACATGCTGCAGAGCAACTGCTCCCATGAGCTGCAACTCCTGAGCCTGGGCTAGATTTTGAGAGCCACAGTTACTGAGCCTGTTCTCCAACAGAAAAAGCCACTGCAATGAGAAGCCCATGTACTGCAATGAAGAGTAGCCTCTACTCGCTGCAACTAGAGAAAGCCCCCACACAGAAATGAAGACCTAGTGCAAACAAAAATAAAAATATAAAATAAATAAACTTCTTTATCAAACTGTGTTCTACTAACTGTGTGTATCTGAAGCATTTTCTAAAGACCCAGAGTGCTCAGCTCCACCTCATCCCTGTTGGGTCAAAATTGCTGAGTGTGGTGCCTAGGAATTTGAATTTTTAGGGAGTTTCCCAGGTGATTCTGACGCATGCTATTTGAGAACTACTGCCTCGTGTATGCTGAGTATACCGAGAGCTTTGATGTACTGCAGGTATGAGATTTCTTTTGGATCTTGACCTTCACATTTTGAAATGAGTAGATTCGCTTTTATATCACAAAGAAAAGACTTAGTCCGCCCTTCCCACTTCATTATTCACTGACTTCAAGAGGAAATTGCAAAAAAAGAAAAGAGATGCATTTGAGAGTGGCTGCCATGATTTCTCCCCAGAACATGTTGGCAGGTGTAAAATTGCAGATTGAATCTGACCCACGTGTGGGTTGTATCTCTGGCTAGTTTTGATTCACATGCCTGTGTGCTGCTCTGTTTAGACCCTTCAACGTTCTGGTTATATTTTATTCCTTAGAGTCAAGTTGCAGTCAAGCTATTGATTTGGCTATTTTGCGGGCACGAGCTTTATTTTATGTTGTCAAGGACCCCAACCTCTGGATGATGAAAGAATATTATGAAAATACTTATTCTTTCATATACTTTAAAATCTTCATATTTATTTTGAAACAGAGAAAAATTTGGAAATATTTGCGGGCACGCAATATTTATTTTTGTACCACCAAGAATTAACAACTGTTAATATTTTGACAGATTTCCCCCCTCAATTTTTAATTTAAAATTGAAGCCATTATCTCGTGTCTGTCAGACTGGTCCTCTCCCGACTATAATTCTACATCTTTTTCTTTTCTCAAAGCCAACCAAAAGTTATGACAAACCTAGAAGTGTATTAAAAATCAGAGACATGTCTTTGCTGACAAAGGTCTGTATAGTCAAAGCTATGGTTTTCCCAGTAGTCATGTATAGATGTGAGAGCTGGACCATAAAGAAGGCCTAATGCCCAAGAACTGATGTTTTTGAACTGTGGTGCTGGAGAAGATGCCCGGAAGAGTCCCTTGAACAACAAGGATATCCAACCAGTCAATCCTAAAGGAAATCAACCCTGAATATTCATTGGAAAGACTGGTGCTGAAAGCTGAAGCTCCAAAACTTTGGCCACCTGATGCAAAGAGCCAACTCATTGGAGAAGACCCTGATGATGGGAAAGATTGAGGGCAGGAGAAGGGGATGACAGAGGATGAGATGGTTGGTTGGCATCACCGACTCAATGGACATGAGTTTGAGCAAACTCCGGGAGATGGTGAAGGACAGGGAAGCCTGGCGTGCTGCAGTCCATGGGGTCACAAAGAGTCGGACACGACTGAGCAACTGAGAAACAACAACAGTCTCTCTCATGAGGTTGTTACATATCCCTGTGTTCCACTTAAAAATAATATAAATATATATTTGTATACAAATATGTATATAGTGTTGTTTTTAAAGAACTTTATACACAAGTGGCACATACTGTTCTGTATCTTGTCTTTTTTGGCTTGATTTTAAGTTTTTGAATCTTCGCAAGTTGCCATGTATGGATTTAGTGCATCTCTTTTAACTTTTTAAAAACTTTTCTATTTTTTTAAATTTTTGGCTGCATTGTGTGGCATGTGGAGTCTTAGTTTCCTGACCAAGAATTGAATCCATGTCCATTGTCATGGAATCTTGGAGTCTTAACCCCTGGACCACCAGGGAAGCCTTGGTGCATTTCTTCTAACAGCCAAAACTTGTAGGTCTACATTTATTTTATTTTCCCATTCCCCTACTGGTGGATGGTGACTGTCAGTTTCCTCTGTTGCAGACAAAGCTGCAATGAACACTGGAGCTCCTCTCTCTGTGTATAGAGTTTCTCGAGGATATCGATCTAAAAGTTAGATTGATGCACTGTGGTGCAGTCTCCATTATAATAAGTGTTACAAAATACTCTCCAAAAGGCTGGATAATTTATTTTTCTCACCAGCAGTGTGTGAGAAGGCCAACCCTCCTTCTCTTATTTTTGCTAAAGCTAAATTTACCTAATTTTAGCCAGTTTGATTGATAAAATGACACCATGCTGTTCTAATTTTTAGGTTGTACTAATCATTATTGAGCATATCTTACAGGTTTTTACAATACTTTTTGATGAGTAACTTAAAGCTCACACCTATAGATTAGAGAGAATTTGTAAGAGGAATAGTTTAGACTTTTTAAGAGAATATTTCAGTAGAAAGTAATGTATCCTTGCCAATAAAAATAACAAAACTAAAGATTGGGAGGAAGTAAAAGTAAAATCCTCTATGCTCTTCAATCTATCAAGCTCAGGACCATGTGATTCATCATCTATAAAGGGACGCTCATGAGAGAAGATGTTGTTTCTCAGGACAAGTGGTGGGAGCCAGGATTGCCCCCAGGCAGCAGCTGCTGGGAATAGCTTGTGGGTTTTGTGCTGCATTGAGTTGATCACTGTGTTCTGAAACTTAACAAGCTATTAGGGAGATATCTTTCCATGCCTTTTCATGAGATAGTGATTTACTTCATTTTTTCCTTTGAAAAATTTCAAACTTGTAGAAAGATTATAAGAATGAGGTAATGCATTTCTATACTCCCATTACAGTTTTGCCATTTTGTTAACATTCTGCTGTATTTTGCTCTGTCTCTGTCTTTCTATATATGTAATGATTAAAAAAAAAAGTTTCCTTTAAAAAGACTATTGCTTCATTTTTGGTTGCACTGGGTCTTCGCTGCTGTGTGAAAGCTTCCTCTAGTCTTGGTGACTGGGCTTCTCGTTGTGGGGGGCTTGTCTTGTTGCAGAGCCTAAGCTGCAAGTGCCCTGGCTTCAGCAGGGGCCCCAGGAGGACTCCGTAGCTGTGGCAGCAGTTTAGTTCAGTTCAATTTCTCAGTCGTGTCTGACTCTTTGCGACCCTATGAACTGCAGCAGGCCTCCCTGTCCATCACCAACTCCAGGAGTCCACCCAAACCCATGTCCATCGAGTCGGTGATGCCATCCAGCCATCTCATCCTCTGTCGTCCCCTTCTCCTCCTGCCCTCAATCTTTCCCAACATCAGGGTCTTTTCCAATGAGTCAGCTCTTTGCATCAGGTGGCCAAAGTATTGGAGTTTCAGCTTCAACATCAGTCCTACCAATGAACACCCAGGACTGATCTCCTTTAGGATGGACTGGCTGGATCTTCTTGCAGTCCAAGGGACTCTCAAGAGTCTTCTGCAACACCACAGTTCAAAAGCATCAATTCTTCAGGGTTCAGCTTTCTTTATAGTCCAACTCTTACATCCATACATGACCACTGGAAAAACCATAGCCTTGACTAGATGGTCCTTTGTTGACAAAGTAATATCTTTGCTTTTTAATATGCTATCTAGGTTGGTCATAACTTTCCTGCCAAGGAATAAGCATCTTTTAATTTCATGGCTGAAATCACTATCTGCAGTGATTTTGGAGCCCAGAAAAATAAAGTCAGCCACTGTTTCCACTGTCTCCCCATCTATTTGCCATGAAGTGATGGGACCGGATGCCATGATCTTAGTTTTCTGAATGTTGAGCTTTAAGCCAACTTTTTCACTCTCCTCTTTCACTTTCATCAAGAGGATCTTTAGTTCTTCTTCACTTTCTGCCATAAGAGTGGTGTCATCTGCATATCTGAGGTTATTGATATTTCTCCTGGCAATCTTGATTCCAGCTTGTGCTTCATCCAGCCTGGCATTTCTCATGATGTACTCTGCATATAAGTTAAATAAGCAGGGTGACAATATACAGCCTTGATGTACTCCTTTCCCGATTTGGAACCAATCTGTTGTTCCATGTCCAGTTCTAACTGTTGTTTCCTGACCTGCATACAGGTTTCTCAAGAGGCAAGTCAGGTGGTCTGGCATTCCCATCTCTTTCAGAATTTTCCACAGTTCATTGTGATCCACACAGTCAAAGGCTTTGGCATAGTCAATAAAGCAGAAGTAGATGTTTTTCTGTAACTCTCTTGCTTTTTTGATGATCCAGTGGATGTTGACAATTTGATCTCTGGTTCCTCTGCCTTTTCTAAAACCAGCTTTAACATCTGGAAGTTCACGGTTCATGTATTGCTGAAGTCTGGCTTGGAGAATTTTGAGCATTACTTTACTAGCGTGTGAGATGACTGCAATTGTGCAGTAGTTTGAGCATTCTTTGGCATTGCCTTTCTTTGGGATTGGAATGAAAATTGACCTTTTCCAACTCTGTGGCCACTGCTGAGTTTTCCAAATTTGCTGGCATATTGAGTGCAGCACTTTCACAGCATCATCTTTCAGGATTTGAAATAGCTCAACTGGAATTCCATCACCTCCACTAGCTTTGTTTGTAGTGATGCTTTCTAAGGCCCACTTGACTTCACATTCCAGGATGTCTGGCTCTAGGTGAGTGATCACACCATCGTGATTATCTGGGTCATGAAGATCTTTTTTGTACAGTTCTTCTGTGTATTCTTGCCACCTCTTCTTAATATCTTCTGCTTCTTTTAGGTCCCTACAATTTCTGTCCTTTATTGAGCCCATCTTTGCATGAAATATTCCCTTGGTATCTCTAATTTTCTTGAAGAGATCTCTAGTCTTTCTCATTCTATTGTTTTCCTCTATTTCTTTGCACTGATCACTGAGGAAGGCTTTCTTATCTCTCCTTGCTGTTGTTTGGAACTCTGCATTCAAATGGGTATATCTTTCCTTTTCTGTTTTGCTTTTCACTTTCCTTCTTTTCACAGCTATTTGTAAGGCCTCCTCAGACAGCCATTTTGCTTTTTTGCATTTCTTTTTCTTGGGGATGGTCTTGATCCCTGTCTCCTGTACAATGTCACGAACCTCTGTCCATAGTTCATCAGGCACTCTGTCTGTCAGATCTAGTCCCTTAAATCTATTTCTCACTTCCACTGTATAATCATAAGGGATTTGATTTAGGTCATACCTGAATGGTCTAGTGGTTTTCTCCACTTTCTTCAATTTCAGTCTGAATTTGGCATGGGGGCTTTAATTGCTCCGTGGAATGTGGGTCTTCTCGGACCAGGGATTGGACCCACATCCCTTGAACTGGCAGATGGATTCCTACCCACTGCACCACCAGGGAAGTCCTGTAATGATTGCTCTTATTACAGAGTCATTGGGAGTGAGTTAGGGACATCATCATCTTTTACCACTGAAGTCTTCCGTGTGTATCTCGAAAACAAGGATATTCGTTTACCCATGCAGGGTACATGTCACTTTCAGGGAATTTAATATACATACAGTATCCATACTGTCTAATATACACTCCATATTAAAATCTCATCAGTTGTCTCCATCATGTCCTTAATTGCAATTTATTATTTTTCCTGATTCAGGATCCTATGCAGGTCACGCATTTTGTTTGCTTGTCGTGTCTCTTTGAACTTTTTAACCTGTGACTGTGGCTCATTCGTCTCCATGTTTCATGACACTGAGATGAAACAGACAGGCCAGCTGTTTGGTAGAATGTCCCTCAGTTTGAGTTTGTCTGATTGTCACCTCGTTATTAGGGTCAGGCCATTCGCTTTGGGCAGGAACACTGGGTAAGTGATGCTGTGTTCTACCTAGTAGATCCCACCAGGAAACTCCTGATGTCAGTCTCTTTCAGCCTCATTCCTTTTAACAACTGCATAATAATTACATTCCATCCTGCGGATGTAACATAATTACTCCAACCCTGCCTCTATAGATGAGCTTTTGGGTTGTTCCAAGTGTTTGGCTAATGAAAACCATGCTGTGATAAATGTGACAAAGTTGGGGCAGGAGATGAGAGTGAGGTTCAAAAGGGAGGGCATACCTATGCATATCTATGGTTGATTCATGTTGAGGCTTGACAGAAAACAACAAAATTCTGTAAAGCAATTATCCTTCAAAAAAATAAAGAAACTAAAAAAAAGTCACAAAGAGTGTTTCCAATGTTAGAATCATTAGAATGAGCGTGATCAAGGAAGTAAGAGAGTGAAGAAAGAACAACGGAGGACAGTGTTTCAATTTGAGTGGATTGAGGATGGTGGGCTCGTGTGGGTAGTGGGATGTGATGGTAAAAGACAGGATCACTTTGGCTGCAGGAGGCAGGTTGGGTTGGAAGGCAGGAGGATCACTGCTCAAACAGCCCAGGGAAGAGAGAGGAAAGGCCTGAAGTTGAGCAGTGTTGGTAAGTAGCTGGCAAGAAAGAGAACAATTAATAAACATTTACAGGGTTTTCCCTGGTGATCCAGTGGTTGAGACTCTGCCTTGCAATGGAAGCGACGTGGGTTCGACCTCTTGTCAGGGAAATAAGATTCTACATGCCACATGACAACTAAGCTCGAGTGCCACAGCCAAAGAAGCCTGCAACAAAGAGGCCCTTGTGCCACAATGAAGACCCAGAACAGCCAAATAAATAAATACAAACAACTAAACATTTACAAGTACTGACACACACTGCAATCTGGATGAACCTTGAAAACCCTGCACTCAGTGAAAGAAGCCAGTCACTGAAGTCCCCAGGTTGCATGATTCATTTGTGTTTTTGCCTCACCAGGTATCTTGTGGGATCTTAGTTCCCTGACCAGGGTTTGAACCATGCCCCTTGCAGTGGAAGCACAGAGTTTTTCCCACTGGACCACTAAGGAAGTCCTGCATGATTCTTTTTGTAAGTTATCTTCAGAATAGGCAAATCCAGGGAGAGAAGGAACATATTACCAGGGGATGGGAGGATGGGAAATTGGTACAGAGATTTCTGGTTTGGTGAAAAAGCTTAGAAGCAAAGAGCATGGTGGCTGCATGACGTTTGTGAATGCACCAAATGCACCTGCGTGGCACACCTCAAAATGGTTAACTCTATGTTATGTGAATTTCATCTTAATAAAAAAAATAGGAGATTAAAAAAAACCTCAGGACACAGGACTTGATGGACATTGTGATGTGGTGAGGAGCAGGGAGAACTGGCTGCGTTAGATTTCTGGTTGAGGCCCTTGTGTAGAAGGTCTTACTTATTAACTGAAACAAGGTTTTCAAGAAAAGGAACAGCTCAGAATGGGAGAAAATGATGTGTTCAGATGATTAAGAAGCTATGTATATGGTAAAATATCAAATATATGCAGAAATCACAGAGCAGGTTAATGAAACCCAGTGTACACAATACACAACTACAACAATGAGCTGTCATGGCCAACATAGTGTCATCTGTACCCCGTCCACCACCCAGTCACACACTATTTTGAAATAAATACCAGACATCATATTCCATCATCCATTAATAGCTCAGGATGTTTCTCTAAAAGATGAGAAATTTTTTTTTTTTGATGAGGAATTTTTTAAATGAACTTTCAAAGTACCGTTAATACAACAAAAAAAAATTAACAATGATTTCTTAATATGATCAGGTTGTCAGCCAGTGATCACGTTTCTAATTGTCTCATGATTTTTTCTTATTATTTCTTTGAATCAGGATCCACATAAGATACAATTATTGTGACTGAATACTGTGTCTCTTAAATCTGTTTTTATCTTAAATCCCCTTCTCTCTCCTTTATAATTTACACATTGGGAAATTAGGTTATTTGTCACACAGAAGCTCCTGTGGTCTGGATTGTACTGACTGCTTCCCTATGATGAATTTTACATGCTCTCCTACCCTCTGTATTTTCATAAATTAATTGGTAGTTGGGTCAAGACTTGATCAAATCTGAGTTTAATTTTTTTTTTCAACAAGAATACTTTATAGGTGATGGTATGTTCTTCCATCAGAAGACACATATCACTCAGTTGTCTGTGTGTGTGTGTGTGTGTGTGTGTGTGTGTGATGTTAATAGTTGTTGTTGGCCAATGTCTAGTTAACCCAGACAACCTGTTCCCAAATTCCTGATCCTTTGAAACAATGTGAGAAAATACATGTTTATTGTTATTCTAAGCCACTCAGTTTTGGGATGATTTGTTATGCAGCAATCCAACCAGTCCATCCTAAAGCAAATCAGCCCTGAATGTTCATTGGAAGGACTGATGTTGAAGCTGAAACTCCAATACTTCAGCCACCTGATGAGAAGAGCTGACTTATTTGAAAAGACCCTGATGCTGGGAAAGATTGAAGGTGAGAGGAGAAGGGGATGACAGAGGATGAGATGGTTGGATGGCATCACTGACTCAGTGGACATGAATTGAGTAAACTCCAGGAGTTGGTGATGGACAGGGAGGCCTGGCGTGCTGCAGTCTATGGGGTCGCAAAGAGTCAGACATGACTGAGTGACTGAACTGAACTGAACTGAATAGAAAGCAAATACAGAAAAGTTGGATAAATATCAGGAGACCCATTAATATAATTCATCATACTAACAGAGATAAGGATAAAAACTTTAAAAGCCATCTCCAAAGATGCAAAAAATAAAAGCAAAAACAAAGCTTTTGACAAAAGGCAAAACCCACTCAATAAAATAAGATGATGGGTACTTTCCTAATAGGCCAAAAATAAACACACACATATTTTATGTTCCCAAACTAGCACTTTACTTAGTCAGAAACCACTTGAGGATTTCTCATTAAATGAGGAAAATATGCTCACTATTTTCACTATAATTTAACAATATATTGGGATTATGAACCCCTGCATTTGACAAGGGAAAGCAATAAAAGGCATTGGTATTGGAAAGAAAAACTAAAACTATCCCTATTTTTAAATTTATCCAGAAAACCCAAGTAAATGATGAAAAGGCTATTAAAAAAGAGAGCTTAGAGAAATGACCAGTCATGAAGTTAATGCATAAAATAAGGGAAGGGAAAAATAAAATAGCTAGAATAAACATAAGAAAAGCCTTAAACCTGCTTAAAGAAGGCTATAAGACTCTCTTGAAAAATACAAGGTAGAACTTGAAAAAATGGAAAGACATACATGTGCTTGGGTAGAAAATTCAACTTAAAAGATGCAAATTTTACATATTAATTTATGCATGTAGTGTAATCAGAATAAAAATAGCCACAGTTCCCCACCCCCCAGAATTAGGCTAGTTAATTATAAAGTACATTGGGAAGAATGATCAAGCAAGAATAGTTAGAACACTGAACATGATCATTTTCATCTCAGTGATGTTCTTCTTAAGTGCTTGTGGGTTTGAGAGGCCAAGTAGAAATGTACAGCTGGATATATGATGTGCAAGGCTGCAGCCCAGAAGTCCCCAGTGACTCATCTGGGTGGCATAAGTCTAGGACGGTGCCTGGCCTTTCCCTGGAGAGAGCGGATGGACTTCTCTGGGAAGGGTGTATGGAACGGGTTGAAGACTCAGGAAAACTAGACTTGGAGGCTGCTGTAGTGAGTGGGCAGGTGATGAGGGTGGGTAAGGGTCAGAGGGAGAGCGAAACAAAGGAATAAAAACTAGGGGAAAAGGAAGAGGACCAAGAAAGATGATGCTACAAAAACCAAGAGTGTGCAGAGTTCCCACGAGGAGACAAGAGCGAGCAGCTCAGAGTCTTGAAATAACAGCTATTCCATCTGCATCTGACAGGTAGAGACCCACGCATAAGTACGAGGTGGAGGCGTGACTGAGGTCACCAGCGGCAATCACTTCCAACATCTTTGTGGCTTGCCTCCCGGACCTTGCTCTGTGGCTACGTATGTGTAGCATCTACATACATAATTGCAAATAAGGTCATCATGCTAAGTTCTGTAATCATTTTCCACTCAGCGGTATATTGTGAAACTCACGAAGTCATGCCTTAGTCACCTAGTTCAGTTGCTCAGTCATGTCCGACTCTTTGTGACCACATGGACTGCAGCACACCAGGCTTCCCTGTCCATCACTAACTCCTGGAGCTTGCTCAAACTCATGTCCATCAAGTCGGTGATGCCATCCAGCCATCTCATCCTCTGTTGTCCCCTTCTCCTCCTGCCTTCAGTCTTTCCCAGCATCAGGGTCTTTTCCAGTGAAGTCAGTTCTTTGCAGCAGGCGGCCAAACTACTAGTTCAGTTCAGTTGCTCAGTCATGTCCGACTCTTTGCGACCCCATGGACTGCAGCACGCCAGGCCTCCCTGTCCATCACCAACTCCTGGAGTTTACTCAAACTCATGTTCATTGAGTCGGTGATGCCATCCAACCATCTCATCCTCTGCTAAAGTACTGTCTGACTTAGTAAAAACTTGGCAGAAGTGGACTGGATTGGACAGATTCATTCATTCATCTGAGTATTTAATGAGTGCCTCCTGTGTGTCAGGCATTAATCTGGATGCTTGGGACGTTTGGTGAACAAAACGTTCAAAGATCCTTCCCATATGGAGCTTCTGTTCTGAACAGACAATAAACAGTAAATATAATGAATAGGCATATATGGAGATGGTGGTAAGTGCTCTGTGGAATAAAGAGTAGGTCAGGGAAGGGGGATTGGGAGAGAGCAGGTAGGTGGTAGGTTGCAGTTTTAGAAATTGTGATGGGCAGGACTCATGAGAAGTGGGGAATGTGAGTAGAGTCTGGAAGGAAGTAGGGCGCTTGGAGATGCAATTCACAGAGAAAGGTACTTCACATGTGCAGTTCATATGGAGGCAGGTGGGGGATAAACGATGATATTTCTAAGTGACACTTCTCAGGTGGCACTAGTGGTAAAGAATTCTCCTGCCAATGCAGGAGACGTGGGTTCAATCCCTGGGTCAGGAAGATCCCCTGGAGAAGAAATGGCAACCCACTCCAGTATTCTTGCCTGGAGAATCCCATGGACAGAGGAGCCTGGTGGGCTACAGTCTATGGGGTTGCAAAGAGTTGGACATGACTGAAGCGACAACATGCATGCACTGCATGTGGAATTCCAGCCCGGAGAGACATCAGGGAAGGAGATGCCCTGCAGGTGGTTCAGCATGTGGCGAGAGCTCACAGGCGTGTTGGCCTGGAGCAAACAGCTGGGAGCTCTGGATGCGATTATGGACAGTGATGGTTTCCAAACTCCAGCGTGCTTGGGCTCTAACTTCAGAATTTCGGATTCAGTAGGTCTGGGGTGGGCCCTGGGGATCTGCATTTCTTAGCAAGCTCCAGGAGGTGCTGTGGGTCCAGGGAGTACACCGTGAGAACAGCTGGGGTTGAGCAAAGAAAGCTGAGCTAGGAATTCTTAGAAAAAAGGGAAACGGGCAAAGAGGGCCTTCAAAGAGGACTAGTAGGGCCAGGGGCTAAACCAGAGCAGATTCCCAAATCCAAATGGGGGTAAATCTCAAGGAAATGGGGGACAGGGCTGCAGAATTCAAAAGTCTGACACAGAGGGCAGGCAAGTGTTGTCTAGGTATGGTCATCGGGGACCTGTATGAAAGCTATTTTAAAGGTCTGGGATTTGAAGTGGAAAGAAACGAATTCTCCTTTAAGAAGCAAAGGAAAGGCAGATCTGATGACCAGGAGGCATGAGGTTAGCTATGAATTAAGAACTCTTTCTCTGTTTCATTTTGTTTTCTTGGTTACTACTTTGACCTGAACGGTGACAAAACTTTCACAAGACATCATGACAGAAGGAAAAAAAGACGTCTGCTACACCGACTAGTGTAGGCACGTGTTCTTTAATGATAATTGTCGAAGCTGCTACAAGGAACTTTTGATTTGAACTTATCCATAACATAGAAGCACGTTCCTCATATTTGTAGGATAATTGATTCCTATGAACAACTACTGCTTCTTACACAGTGATAAAATGTTTGATGCACTAAAAATAGTTCATCTTAAAAGTAGACTCAATCAGTATTTAATTCCAAAATATACTGATAGAACATAAAATATAGGACAACTTGGCAGAAGCTATTACATACACATCAGTATAAAACAGAGTTTAGTAATGAGATACTCTCACCCAAAGCAGAAATCATAAAGCAAAATATTGGTAGATACTACTTTGCAAAAGAAGACTTTACATCATATTGAAAAATAAAAGGTGAACAACAAATTAAAAAGAATTTTAAATATATATTGCATATGCATGTATGTAATGAAAAGTCAGCATCTTCATAAGATTAAAACATTATTTGAAATCAGCTTCTGTTACAAACACTGCATTAGACAAATGATCAAAAGATAGAAAATTCTCAAAGGAAGAATTAAAAATTGCCAATAAATATTTTAAAAAGTATCTCTCCATTAATATTCTTAGGAATAGAAATGAAAGTAATAATCAAGTTTTGGCCTTTCAAAAGGATGCAGATTAAGAAAATAAAAAGTGTTAAAACCCAGTATTCTCACCAGGCAATTGTATGCTATGGAATTTTTCTGAGTGGTATATTATTTTTAATTCTGTAGGATCACAATATGTTTAGGATGGGATAAAGTCAGGAACAACCGGAATGTTCAGTAACAGGAGATGGATTTTATAGATTATGGAGTAGACTGCAATCCTGAGAAATGATGGAGAAGGCAATGGCACCCCACTCCAGTCCTCTTGCCTGGAAAATCCCACGGACGGAGGAGCCTGGTGGGCTGCAGTCCACGGGGTCGCTAAGAGTCGGACACGACTGAGCGACTTCACTTTCCCTTTTCACTTTCATGCATTGGAGAAGGAAATGGCAGCCCACTCCAGTGTTCTTGCCTGGAGAATCCCAGGGATGGGGGAGCCTGGTGGGCTGCCGTCTATGGGGTCACACAGAGTCGGACACGACTGAAGCGACTCAGCAGCAGCAGCAGCTGAGGAATGATGGTCTAGGAGGAAGTCACCTGGCTTGGTGAGTGACCCACCCCCCCAACCGCCACACTGGGTTAGTGTGTCCAGGACCAGCTCTGCAGGCTGTGTGGCAGCCCCCTTGGGTTTCCAGGCAGGCCGCCTCACCTTTGCTGACTAAGCCTGTTGGAACTTCACTGACCATTTTAATGGAGACCTGTTCACCGTGTGTGGCAGTGACTTATGCCTGTTGGTGGAAGAATTGATGCTTTTGAACTGTGGTGTTGGGGAAGACTCTTGAGAGTCCCTTGGACTGCAAGGAGATCCAACCAGTCCGTCCTAAAGGAGATCAGTCCTCGGTATTCGCTGGAAGGACTGATGCTGAAGCTGAAACTCCAATCCTTTGGCCACCTGATGAGATGAGCTGACTCATTGGAAAAGACCCTGATGTTGGAAAGATTGAGGGTGGGTGGAGAAAGGGACGACAGAGGATGAGATGATTGGATGGCATCACCAACTCAATGGACATGAGTTTGGGTAAACTCTGGGAGTTGGTAATGGACAGGGAGGCCTGGCATGCTGCGGTTCATGGGGTTGCAAAGAGTCAGACACGATTGAGCAACTGAACTGAACTGAACTGAACTGAACTGGTGTTTGTAACTGACAATAAGCTCTTCCATTGCAAGGATTCTGTCTTACAAATTTCTCATCAATTCCCTCCCTAAACCCCTCTGCACTGAGCAGAGTACCCAGCCCACGGAAAGTACTCAGGACATGAGTGCAGAAGACCTTAAGGATGGAGGTGACACTGCAGTTTTGTAGCAAGGCCAGAGGGCACAGAGTGGGAAAGCCAGGATCCATAGGCTGGCCAGTGTTGAGACTTGACCATGGTCAGAACTGGCAGGGATGCTTCAGAAACAAATGACTCACAGGTTCTTAAGCCATACTATGTATGAGCCTAGAGGTACGTTTTTTAATTTTTTGGCTGCACAGTGGAGCTTGTGGGATCTTAGTTCTCTGAGCAGGGATTGAACCTGGGCCACAGCCATGAAAGCTGCCAGTCCTAACCCTGAGACTGCCAGGGAATTTCCAGGAAATCTGCATTTTGAACTCCTTCCACAGGTGAGAATGCTGCTGCTGCAGAACCAGTTCAGGGTCCAGAGCTGCGTCTGGGGAGCCCCAGGCAGAGCAGGGGTTGCACGGAGCTGGCTGGAGATGGAGGAAGCGGAGGGAAGAAACTGCAGGTGTGTTGGGTGATTGTTCAGAGTCTGTAGGAGGGGGTGCAGGTGAGCTGTTTGATCTCTGTTCCTCTGGGAAGAGGGTTTCAAAGAAAACAGGACTGGGGAAACAAGATTGGCTTTCTGCTGGAGCCAAGACATTGAGGCGGATCTTTCCATCCTGATTCAGTTGGTAAAGAATCTGCCTGCAGTGCAGGAGACCTGGGTTTGATCCCTGGGTCGGAAAGATCCCCCGGAGGAGGGAGTGGCAGACCTGCTCCTGTATTCTTGCCTGGAGAATCCCATGGAGAGAGGAGCCGGGTGGGCTACAGTGCGTGGGGTCACAAACAGTCAAATATGATTAATTGACTAACACTTTGTCCTCCCATCCTGGTGGAGGAACCTGAGTGAGAGAGGGAACTGCTTTGCCAACAGGTTTGGAAGTGACAGGGCCAAGAGTCCGGGCTAGAATAGAGGGGTGAACAGGGCGTGGGGACCTGCCTGGTGGCCCTGACTTCACACCCACGTGTCACAGCCCCCGGGGCCTGGCCGTCTCTACCACACCACGCTCTGGGACTGCTTTTTGCCTCTGGCTTGCACGTAAGTGCCAATTATAAGGATAGCAAACACATCCTTAATGCTATCACAACAGAATCTCTGAATAATTATTTTTACTTTACTTGATTATGTTGATCCAGTACCCCAGGTGCGTTGAGTATAATGTAGCAGTTCGTTGTGGTGGAAGATGAGCCACTCAGGGCTGTACCCACTCCGTTCCTGGGGCAGACCGTCCATGCAGGGTGTCTGTGACTGGGGGCCCACACTTCTGTGAAAGTGCAGTGACTGATGAGGGTGAGGGCCCGTGGCTTCCATCAAGACATAAAAAGATCAAAGGATTTGTTGGACTCTTGGAATATGGTGGGCTTACTGTCTTGGGAGGAGAGAGGCCATTTCTGCTTAGTTTGTTATTCAGTCTCTCAGTTGTGTCTGACTTTTTGAGACCCCATGGACTGCAGCACACAAGACCTCCCTGTCCTTCACCATCTCATGGAGCTTGCTCAAACTCATGTCCATTGAGTCAGTGATGCCATCCAACCATCTCATCCTCTATCGCCCCTTCTCCCACCTTCAATATTTTCCAGCATCACAGTCTTTTCCAATGAGTCAGCTCTTTGCATTAGGTGGCCAAAATTCATGTCTTGCCAAAGAAACAGCCCTGTGCCCCTGAGCCGTGGTCAGGCTGAGTTCAGAGTGTGGCCAGAAGGTGGGGTTTTCTGGCATCACAGAGTCTCCGTCTCTGGGGAGAGCTGCACTGTGATGGTAGGAGAGCCGACTCTAGGAGGACAAGGTCTTCTGATTCTGAATCAAGTTCAAGTGTGCCACTCAAGATGTTCCCTGCCCAGGTCCAGGTTTGCAGCAGTCCCCTCCCTTCCTCTTTGTTCTGCTCTTCTCTCTACCCAGGAGCCGGGCCAGACAATCGTTGTCCCCTGACCACGGTCTTCCTCCCTTTGACTTGGTGCCTGCCTGCCTGCCTCTTCAGGAGCCCCTGTTTATTTCTGAGATTCACAGTCCTTCATGGCCCGAGCCAAATGTCATCATGTGCTGTAAGCCACCCTCCTGCCTCCCAGTCACGGGATGGAACTTTCCCTTCCCTTCTTCCAACCGGCCTTGCATCTTGACTGTTCCTCTTTCCCACCTCGCTGCTTCACCTTCACTCCTGGCCTGGGCTGAGCTCTCCTGCTAAAAGGACATGACCTCCCTCTTTGCTGGGCAGGGCCACATCTACGGCACCTGTCGATGCTTGCCCAAGACCTAGCGGGAGAAGAAGTTGCCCTTTGGAAGATGTCAGCAGAGGAAGATGAGGGGAATGGAGAGGATCCGGGCTTGGGTAAGACTGGCTTTTAGAAAAGAAAGTTGGCCCAGGTTTCCTACTTTTCCCACGCTGATTACCAGCCCTCATGGACTTGGATCCAGGTCTCTCTGCCCTTGAGTGCTGCCAACTTGTGAAAGGGCACAGCTAGATTTTATTTCCCTATTTTATTTAGAAACTCTTGCATAAAGAGGCAAGTTGTTCATTCTAAACGATTTGTACAAGTATCAGCCTCCCTCTGCTTTCCAGGGGGGATGACTCTTAAAAATGTGATAATTTGTTTTGCTTGGAGCCCACGTTTTGAGTTCGGGATGTGTTAAAACCACGATTCTGGTACTCTTCACGATAACACTGTCGTCCTTGCTGGCAAAATAAGCAAGGACCTACGTGAGTGAAACTCGTCTTCTCTTGCTTTGATGCAAATTCTTACAGATTGCTTGCTGCTCCTTTTCTTTGCAAAAACTAAAGCGTACAGCTGGGGATGAAGTCTTAAAAATAAACTATTGTGGAGCTCCAAATACTGAAACAGTATTTTCCACTTTAACTGTGGCTATTGACAGATGCTCTTCCTTGTGGTGTTTGTTAGATTTCCTTGAGGTATTTCTCTGACGTGTAATAAAACATGATTTCCTTAGTCACTCTCCTTACCTCCCCACCCCCCTCAAACAAAGTGTTAGTCATTCAGTCGTGTCCAACTCTTTGCAACCCCATGGACTGTAGCCCATCAAACTCCTCTGTCCATGGGATTCTCTAGGTGAGAATACTGGAGTGGGTAGCCATTTCCTTCTCCAGGGGGTCTTCCCAACACAGGGATCAAACCCGTGTCTCCTGCATTGCAGGCAGAATTTTTTGACTTCCTTTGTGTCTCAGACAGTAAAGAATCTGCCTGCAATGTGGGAGGCTTGGCTTTGATCCCTGGGTCAGGAAGATCCCCTGGAGAAGGGAATGACTATCCACTCCAGTATTCTTGCCTGGAGAATTCCGTGGACAGAGGAGCCTGGATGGCTCTGGTCCGTGGGGTCGTAAGGAGTCAGACACAACGGAGCGAGTAACACTGTTACTTTCCTTACCCCGAGTCACTTCCCAGGTGGTAAACGCATAAGGATTCCAGTTCATTATCAACCGGTCAGCCCTCTTGGCTTGCCTCGCTTTCTAGCAGACATGCACAAAGGAGATGGGTCCCCAGCGGACCTGCTTCTTTCCTCTCTGACCACATCCTTGTTCAGACACCTCAGTGGCTTTTGTATCAACGGCCAGCACCCATGTGTCTCCACGCGCATTGTGGTCCTGTTAATAGTAGTACATCAAGCGGAGACGTGAAGATCTTTATGTCCCTGTGTCATCCCCTCAGGGGCCTGCTTTCACCCTCCACCGTTGGAGGAGAAGAATGTAAGCCCGGAATGCCAAGCTTGAGTTTTCAGAGCAGGACTTCCCTGGCAGTCCAGGGGTTAACACTCTGAGCTTCCACTGCAGGGGATGTGGGTTCAGTCCCTGGTGGGGATCCTGCATGCCATGCGTGGCCAAAAAAAAGAGTTTTCAAAGCTGACATAGACCAAAGGCTTTTTATAGGCGAGGATTCTCCAATCTGATGCTTTTGAACATGAAACTACATGATCTAGTTCCAGCTGAAAAGAGACTGTGCAGGACAGGGCACAGAGAGGGGCGCTCTGGACGTGTGCTGGTCTGGGGGAGGAGGCAAGGCAGCTTTGGCCTGGTGTGCTGGCCGTAGCGTGAGTGCTGTCACGTTCTGGGTATGTTCTGAGAGTGGAGCTGATAGGATGAGAGGAGTGAGAGAAGAGAGGAGACGGTGGTCCCTAACTTTTCTCGTACCAGGGACCAGTTTCACGGAAGACAATTTTCCCGCAGAACCAGGGGTTGGGGGGAATGGTTTTGGGATGATTCAGTTCAGTTCAGTTTGGCCACTCAGTCGTGTCCTACTCTTTGCGACCCCATGGACCAGCATGCCAGGCCTCCCTGTCCATCACCAACTCTCAGAGTTTACCCAAACTCATGTCCATTGAGTTGATGATGCCATCCAATCATCTCATCCTCTGCTGTCCCCTTCTCCTTCTGCCTTCAATCTTTCTCAGCATCAGGGTCTTTTCCAATGAGTCAGCTCTTCTCATCAGGTGGCCAAAGTATTGGAGTTTCAGCTTCAACATCAGTCCTTCCAATGAACATCCAGGACTGATCTCCTTTAGGATGGACTGGTTGAATCTCCTTGCAGTCCAAGGGACTCTCAAGAGTCTTCTCCAACACCACAGTTCAAAAGCATCAATTCTTCGGTGCTCAGCTTTCTTTATAGTCCAACTCTCACATCCATACATGACCACTGGAAAAACCATAGTCTTGACTAGATGGATCTTTGTTGGCAAAGTAATGTCTCTGCTTTTAATATGTTGTCTAGGTTGGTCAAACTTTCCTTCCAAGGAGTCAAGTGCATTGCATTTACTGAGATCCTGTGAGATAGTTGTGTCTCAGATGGTAAAGCGTCTGAGGTTCAATTGACCCAGGTTCAATCCCTGGGTTGGGAAGATCTCCTGGAGAAGGAAATGGCAACCCACTCCAGTATTCTTGCCTGGGAAATCCCATGGACAGAGGAGCCTGGTGGGCTACAGGCCATGGGGTCATTAAGAGTCGAACATGACTGAGCGACTTCACTTTCTTTCTTTGTGAGAAAGTAACGCGGCTGCTGATCTCACAAGAGGTGGTGCTCAGGTGGTGACATGACTGATGCAGAGAAGCTGTAAATACAGAGGAAGCTTCATTTGCTCCCCGCCACTCCCCTGCCAGGCGGCCTCGTTCCTAACAGGCTGAGGACTGGTGCTGGTCCATGGCCCTGGGGATGGGTGACCCCTGATGGGAGAGTCAAGAAGTGGGCTATTGCTTTGGTCTGGTCAGTATCGGATGGGTTTGCCCCTCACTGCTCAGGTTGCAGCAGAAGAGCGGGTATGAAGAGCTTGAATGAAAGTTCTCTTTGCACACTTGTGTTCTAGATGCTTATGTGACATCCAGGCAGAGGAGAGCAGGCTGCCCAGGGATGAGACTGGGGCATGACAAACGCATTTAGGGATCAGTTCAGTTCATTTCAGTTGCTCAGTCGTGTCCGACTCTTTGTGACCCCACAGACTGCAGCACTCCAGGCCTCCCTGTCCATCACCAACTCCCGGAGTTTACCCAAACTCATGTCCATTGAGTCAGTGATGCCATCCAACCATCTCATCCTCTGTCGTCCCCTTCTCCTCCTGCCTTCAATCTTTCCCAGCATCAGGGTCTTTTCCAATGAGTCAGTTCTTCAGGTGGCCAAAATATTGGAGTTTCAGCTTCAGCATCAGTCCTTCCAATGAATATTCAGGACTGATTTCCTTTAGGATGGACTGGTTGGATCTCCTTGCAGTCCAAGGGACTCTCAAGAGTCTTCTCCAGCACCACACTTCAAAAGCATCAATTCTTTGCCACTCAGCTTTCCTTATAGTCCAATTCTCACATCCATACATGACTACTAGAAAAAACGATAGCTTTGACTAGACGGACCTTTGTTGGCAAAGTAATGTCTTAATATGCTGTCTAGGTTGGTCGTAACTTTTCTTGCAAGGAACAAGCATCTTTTAATTTCATGACTGCAATCACCATCTGCAGTAATTTTGGAGTCCCCCAAAATAAAGTCTGTCACTTTTAGGGGTCAGTTGGCCATTTTCAGTGGGAAGTCATTGGTGACCTTTAGCAGGTGGATTGGATAGAATGGAGTGAATGAATGGAGAGTAAGAACCTAGAGGTATGTATGTGGACACGTCTTTTGAAGAGCTTTGCTACCAAGAGCCAGGGGGCAAGAGCAGGCTCAGGGTCCAGAGGTAACTGGGCGTGTTCGAACATTTTTTGAGATCTTGGCTCCCGCCCCTGCCTGGCCTGCTGCCCGTTTCCTCTGGGGAGCCATATGGCTCCTGCCCACGGAAACTTGACCTAGGGCAGGTGCTAGAGCGCATCCTTGGACTTAAACGAGTGCCTTGTTAAAGCTGACACAGCAGCGGTTAATGATGCCTCGTGTCCCGATTCAAAAGCCCTGACTAAAAATAACAACACTGCCGAGCCCTTGCCCAGCACTTTGCCAGCTAATTAGCTCATCCGTGCCCCTTAATTGTTTGATTTATGTGTTTCCTCCCTCAGCGAGGCGGGCTCCCAGGTGAGGAAATGCTGAGGTGCTGGTCACGTGCCCAGGGGTGTGCGGAGCCCTGGGTTTGCCAAGCCAGGCCCAGCCCTCCATCGCCTTCCTGCTGATGGCTTCTCGGGCCGTGGGTGGCCCCTGTGCCTGCTCTGTTTCAGGCTGGATGGTCAGGAAGCCGTCCTTCCTGGGGAGCGGGAAGATGCTCAGACATTCTGGGTTCCGGGAGTTGTAGGGGCGAGCGTGGGCAGAGAGGAATGAAGGAGACGGTTGAGAGGGAAAGGAGACAGATGTCAGGGTGCGGGCATGCCCGGCTCATCCAGCCCCTCCCCGGCCCTCCCCCACCCCGCCATCACTTTCCAATGAAACCAAACAGGGAGCTCGGGGCTGCTTCCCCGCATTCATGCCCTCAGTCTCTCTCCCACCTTGTTCCAACATAAGGGGTCCTGAAGTGCATTATGGGTGGTTTCCCCGGTGCTAGGCTGGGAAGGGCTGGGAAGGATACAGTTGTGAATGCCAGGTGCATCTTGGTGGGGAGTGGTGGTTACTGAAAGTGCTCACGTTCACCCCCCTTGAGCAGCTTGGCCAATTCCTCAATCACCCCATCCCTCTGGACTTTGTCAGCCTGGGTAGCTTGGCCCACAGGGCTGTGATTTAAGAGGAAAATGCTGCTGCTTCTACATCTCCAAGATCCCATGGCTCTCACGTGGTAGGTGGATGGCCAATGGACAGCAAGAAAAGAGAGTATTTGTGGGAGAAAGTGGCCACGGTCCCACCTTTCTGGGGGAAACTCTTCCCTAGGTTAAAAGAAACTTCACTATGAAATCTTCCCAGGGGCATAAAATAAATATAGGTTTCTCTGGTAGACCAGATGGTAAAGAATCTGCCTGCAATGAAGGAGACCTGGGTTCAATCCCTGGGTTGGGAAGATCCCCTGGAGGAGGGCATGGCAACCCACTCCGGGATCTTACCTGGAGAATCGACCTAATTAATGCTAAATAATTATAGCCCTCCTTGCCTTGAAGATAAAGTTGAGAAACCCTTCTCCTGCAAGGGAAGGGGGAACCTTGGCCTCTCCTGGTATTGTTTAGGAGGTCTGCTATGCTGGGCGGCCAGCTCTGCTTTGGAAGCTTCTTGGGGAGGAAAGCAGGCGAACTCCAGCTCACCAAGCCCGTCCTGGTTTTGGCTGCCAGTGCGGTTCCTTCTGGCGTCAGTGGAGGAAGGGGCCTGCCCCCTGCCCCGGGCCTGCTCCTGCCGCCAGGGTGCCCTCCGTGCCGCGGGTCCCTGCCCAGCTTGTCGGTCCAGCGTGCTTTACTTCACCTCCTGGGCTCTGACCCTGGGACTGGAGTGGGGCATCTCCTGGCATTGCTCTTCCCTGCCAGGCCTGGCAGCCCTCCCGCGTAGACCCCTTCCCCACAGCGACACCCGCTCCCTGCCCAGTTGCTTGGATCCCTTTCCTGCTGGTGAGCCTCAGGTGGGAGCTAAGGGAGACCCTTAGGAGACCGCTGGAGTACATGTGTTCACCTTTTAAGGGGACACATGAAACTAACAGGTTAGGGACACGGCTCTTAAGCAAGTTATGTCACGCTTGCTGTGCTTTCCCTGACTCTGGGCCGTAGATCCTCACAGACAGCAAACCAGTGCATCCCATAAACGGGAGCTTCAAGCAGGAAGACTGATTTAGACTTCCTGCTGTCCTCCTTCCCCTCCCACCTTTCTTTTTTCCTCCTATGTGGATGTCTCCAGGTGGTGCTCCTGGTAAAGAACCCCCACAGGTGGGTTGGATCCCTGGGCTGGGAAGATCCCCGGGAAAAGGAAATGGCAACCCACTTCAGTATTCTTGCCTGGAGAATCCCATGAATGGAGGAGCCTGGTGGGCTACAGTCCATGAGGTGGCAAAGAGTCCAACACAATTGAAGTGATTTAGTATGCATGCCTGCTCCATGAACAGGTTATGAAGAAGCTTATCTTTTGCAACTTGAAGAGGGAGAAGGAAGTGAAAACTGGACTTTCGCTAAGGTTTCGTGACTTTTTGTTCTGGGGTGTGGATGGAGAACTTCAGACCCTCCCCTGTCCCACCCATGGGCGGAAAGAGACCCTCATGATCCCTGCTGGCCTCGCTGAGCAGTGACCTCCGTGGCTTTTTGGGAGACACTCTGGGTCTCAGGCCACTCCAGCATTGAAGGTCTCCATCCTTAGGGAGAGGTCGGGGCAGTGTGACAGCTTCTGGAAGGAGCATGACGCTGCGCTTGACAGGAGATGGCAAGCAGAGAAAATCCTTTACCTGACTTCTGTCCATGGTATCCCAAAGGGCTGTTTTCCTGAAATCAACATCATCAGAATGACTGGTCTTTCAGAGAGAACGCAGCCCCTGGTTGGGTGGACAGTGGTCCAGACGGTGGTCCAATGCGTCAGGGAGAAGAAGCCAGATCTCAGGACCTTTCAAACCATCAGTGTCCTGCTGCCCCTTCCCCGAGGCCATGGCTAGTTAGCGACATTACTTCCAAGGTACAAGGGAGGCCACTCCAGTAATTCTTCTCAGGACAGTGAGGTCACTCCCGTCCCCAAGTCAGACAAGCAGCCGGTGGTGCTAATGGAGGCTACTTGCTGATCACTGTCAAACCTCCTCTTACTAACAGTCCCCCCACCCAAAAGTAAAGACAGAGGAGAATGGAATAGTGTTAAGATCCCACAGCTGGTTGATGATTTGACAGAGACACGCCTTTCAAATGGCAGATCCTTGGCCTCTGGAGGCAAAGAGGTTTTATTTTTAAATAGCTTTATTTATTTATTTGGCTGTTCTGGGTCTTCCTTGCTGTGCACGGGCTTTCTCTAGTTGTGGCGAGCAGGGGCTCCTTTAGCTGTGCTTGGGCTTCTGACGGCAGTAGCTTCTCTTGCTGGGGAAGCAACGGCTCTAGAGAATTGAGACTTCGGTGATTGAGGCACATGGGCTCAGTAGGTGAAACTCCCCGCTCTAGCGCACAGGCTCTGTAGCTGTGGTGCTTGGTCTTAGTTGCTCCGAGGCACGTGGGATCTTCCTGAATCAGGAAAGGAACCCATCTCCCCTGCATTGTCAGGCGGATTCTTACACACTCAGCCACCAGGGAAGTCTGGTAAATAGTTTTTTTTTTACTAAGTACTGGAAACAGTCCCAGATGCACGCCCTGTGACCCCATAGGTAGGTGTTTTCAGCACACAGTATTTAATGCTTATTACGCTTCCTCCCTCCCAAGGTAATTGTCTTGCCCGGGCAAAGCAGGCTGTGATTTAGATGTGAAGGTGATTCATTCCGCGGCCAATGAGGTTGCCGCCTGGCCTGCTCCCATCAGCCCTTCGCAGACACCAACGCTGATCTTGAAGGTTACTGACCCAGAAATGGAGCACGCTGTTTCTGTGCTGAGCTTGGGGTGTTTTCTTCAGCTGTTTCCTGCTGAGCTTGGGGTGTTTGTTCTGCACGTGGCATTCACACTGCACCTTCAGCCTCTCCGGCCCTTGCTGGCGTTCTCTGTATGTTGGCAAGCATTTCTCAAAGTAGGTTCCGTGGAACACTGGTTCCGTGGGATGTTTGTGGACAGAATGGAAAAAGTACCATTTTGGGGGAAATGCTGGGTTCGTTATGTGACCAGGTTCCTTCATCTGGTATGGTAGCATTGCTCAGTTGTGTCCGACTCTTTGTGACCCCATGGACTGTAGCCTGCCAGGTTCCTCTGTCCATGGGATTCTCCAGGCAAGAATACTGGAGTGGGTTGCCATTTCCTTCTCCAGGGATCTTCCTGACCCAGGGATTGAACCTGGGTCTCCCAGTGCTACAGGCAGACCCTTTACCCTCTGAGCCACCAGGGAAGTCCAAGACCAGGCTCCTTAATTGTGTGCAGACGTGTATTTTTGAAGGAGGGAGGGAATATACTGCACTTCCTAAGCTTGTTTGAGGAAGGAGAACTTCCGGTGGCGAACACCGGCTGGGACTCCTGTTCTCAGGAAATCTTGCGTCATCTTTACTATCATTACTCTGCATGCTTTTTGGGGCAGATTAAACAGGTGAACTGTTAATACTGTATTACATAAATTATACTGTGTAGTAATATTCTAAGTATTATAAAATATATGTAGTACATATACAATTATACATGACATATGTGACATATAAAAATATGATTATTTCAAATGTGATCAATATAGAATTAATTAATTTTCGGCTGCGCTGGTTCTTCATTGGTGCACTCTTTGCTGCAGTGTGCAGGCTTCAGTAGTTGTGACACTCAGGTCCTAGGGCGCAGGATCAATAGTTGTGGTGCCCAGGCTTAGTTGCCCTGCATCATGTGGTATCTCCCCGACCAGGGATCAAACTCACGTCCCCCGCATTGGTAGGTGGATGCTTATCCACCAGACAGCCAGGGCAATCCCAGGTCTGTGTCTGAGCAGGGCTGAGGGCTAGTGCTGTAGGAGGGAACAACTGATGGTCTCCTCCCACCTACCAGAAAGCATGATGTCAATGGGTGGTACTTTTCCGGTTGTAAGCACTTTTGTACGTTGTTAGTTAAAGCTTGGTGCATGCCTGTGCTTTCCTGCCAGTGGGTGCTCATGGGCCGTGTGGCCAACTCCACAGAAGGGAGTCCACTCTGGCAGCTGATGTAGCCAGTAAGTCTCCTTGTCTGTAGCTGGATGGAATCTCTGCCCACCTCTTCCTGGGCCAGTGCCTCATTCTCCTCACCCCCAAAAGCCCCCCAACCCTTTCAGAGGACTGCTGGGTAGAGTCCGTGCCTTACTGTGCATGTTCCCAGCTCTGGATGGGACCCTTCACGTCCATGCCTTTCCTTTGCTTTCTGGCCCAAGGACCCTCCCACCACCCCAGCTAATGGTTAGGGGCCAGGTTATAAGAAGCTCCTGTAGTCACCACTCATCCTGGTTCCCTCATCCTATGGCGGGCAGGGCCTGATACTCTCCCCTCGTGTCTGTGCCACCGGCTGCTGGCCTCCAGCCCTGGGCTTCCTTGTTGCCATGGAGATGCAGGATCCCACAAGACCTGGAAGGCACCCAGGCCTGCACGACCTGGCAACCTAGCGTTGAGGAGTGGGGCAGAAGGTTGCTGACTGTTGTTCAGTCACTCAGTCGTGTCCACTCTTTGTGACCCCATGGACTGCAGCACGCCAGACTCCCTGTCCTTCACTGTCTCCCAGAGTTTGCTCAGACTCATGTCCATTGAGTCGGTGATGCCATCCAACCATCTCATTCTCTGTCACCCCCTTCTCCTCCTGCCCTCAATCTTTCCCCAACATCAGGGTCTTTTCCAATCAGGTGGCCAAAGTACTGGAGCTTTAGCTTCAGCATCAGTCCTTCCAATGAATATTCAGGGTTGATTTCCTTTAGGATTGACTAGTTTGATCTCCTTGCAGTCCAAGGGACTCTCAAGAGTCTTCTCCAGCACCACAGTTTGAAAGCATCAATTCTTTGGTGCTCAGCCTTCTTTATGGTCCAACTCTCACATCCATACACAACTACTGGAAAAACCATAGCTTTGACTATATGGACCTTTGTTGGCAAAGTGGTATCTCTGCTTTTTAATACACTGTCTAGGTTTGCTGGAGGTGGGGGTGATAAGATGGATCTGTTATGTTCCTGAGGGTGGAGGTGACTAAGTGAGACTCCTGCAGAGTTGGCTCTGTAGCAGGGATGGAGCTCTGGGCACTTACCAGCAGATTGGTGAAGGTAAACTCAGTGATAGGTAAGGCTGCTGGTCAGTGGGGAGGCAATGAGGCTCAGGGATCTATTGATGACTGGATGGATGAGGGTTTTCTCAGGGGTGAATGAAATGGATGGACAACTAGGATAAAAAGTTGTGTTTCATACTGTGCGGCAACTAAGCCCATGCACTGAACTACTGAACCCATGCACTCTGGAGCCCCTGTGCCAGGGAGAAGCCACTCTAAACAGAGAGAAGCCTGATGCTGAAAATGCAAAGATCCTGCATGCCATAGCTAAGACCAGATGTAGCCAAATAAATAGATGAATAAATATGAAAAAAAAAAGTTGTGTGTTGACATATGTCTCCCAGAAATCTTCATGGAAGTCCCAACTCCCTGTGTGGACATCCTTGAATGTGACTTGGGAAATAGGGTCTTTGTACATATAATCAAATTAAGAGAAATTAGTACTGGCTCAGGGTGAACCCTAAATCCAGTGACTGGAGTCCTTATAAGAAGAGGAGATATGGACAGACACACAGGGGAGATGCAGTCATGGGGAGGAAGCCCATTTCAGGGGTGAGGCAGGGCCTGGAGTGATGTGGCCACCAGTCAAGGACTGCCAACAACCACCAGAGGCTGGGACAAGGCTCTAGGGGAGAGCGAGACCCTGTTGATATCTTGATTTTGGACTCAAAGCCTCCACAGCTTTGAGAGAGCAGATTCCTGTTGTTTTGTGTCATCCAGTTTGTGAGGTTGGTCCCGGCAGTCCTGGGAGCTTATGAGAAAGTTAAGAACCAGTGAATAGGAGGTTCTGTCTGCAGTCACAGCAGGAAAGCGTGCCCTTCGTGCAGTTTCCAAATCTAGGTGAGCTCACGGCGGGTCCCTCTGGTTGTGGTCCTGCCCCTGATGCACAGCTGGGCTTTGGAGCTGGCAGAATTGCACACCCACTCCCAGATGTGGAGTGAAAGTCATGGCAGTAGAAAGGACCGTGTCGAATCAGTCAGGACAAAGTTGACATGCTCCCGCAGCATGGGCCAGGCTGCAGTCTTAGGACAAGTTTCCCTGCCAGCCTGGCAAGGGGCCTGTTGTAGTGGCTGCTCCAGGTCCCTTGGGCTGCAGGCAGGTAAGATCCAGAGCACTCACCTTTCTCCTGCATCCCTGGTCTCTTTCTCCTTCTTCCCTGTGACCGAGCACACAATGCAATAGGCCACTCAACCTCACATCCCTTGCTAACATATTATTAGCCCTTTCTCCAATACTCTGGCCACCTGATGTGAAGAACTGACTCACTGGAAAAGACCCTGATGCTGGGAAAGATTGAAGGCAGGAGGAGAAGGGGATGACAGAGGATGAAATGATTGGATGGCATCACTGACTCGATGGACATGAGTTTGAGCAAGCTCCAGGAGTTGGTGATGGACAGGGAAGCCTGGCGTGCTGCAGTCCACGGGGTCACAGTCAGACACGACTGAGTGACTGAACTGAACTGAAAGCAAATCACAGGAAAACATTACATTAAATAAATTGGTCTCAGGCATTTGGAATTCGGACTGTTATTAGCAAAATTTTAGTCTTTGAAGCATCCTTCTGAGCCACCTGTGACCAGTGAGAGAGTTATTGTCAGTCTGTTCGCCTTCTTGATGTCCTGCTGATTTCCTGGGTCTGCATCAGCCCTGCCGGGTGTAAAGTGAAGTGGAGCAGGTCAGTGACTCAGTGAATCAGATATAAGTCCAGATGAGAAAGCTTCTGGTAGCTGACTGCATGATCTCAGTGAGCTGTCTCTTCTGAAAATATCTTTCTGCTTTGTATCTCAGGCGGTATATCTCTAAATGCCTAAATGATGTTGAAGGAGACTCCTTGGAAGACATTATTGCAACTTCCATGAAAGAGATTCTACCCTTTGGTAAAACCGAAGCCATGGAAGATAAGTTTGCAATAAAAGAAAAAATCTGACTCCATATTTAATCTGTTTCTTTTACTATAACCTTTGTATTCTATGTTGCCTATAGCCTGAAATATATAGGATAGCCTGAGCATTAGTCATTTGGTTATATCTGATTCTTTGCGACCCCATGGTCTGTAGCCCACCAGGCTCCCTGTCTATGGGATTTTCCAGGCAAGAATACTGGAGTGGGTTGCCATTTCCTTCTCCAGGAAGTATGTAGGATAGCTGGTTCTCAAGGCTCTGACCTTTAAGGGTATGACACTGTCCCATTCGTATGGAGATTAAAAAGTGCAGAACAGAGAATGACAGCTGTCTTGTTGGAGATTTACAGGAACATTGTAAACTGACCTGTGTGGACAGCTGCGAGAACAAGGATCCCAACACCAAGAAGCTTGCAACAGCCAGTCATGCCCCTCCCTCACCGTGCCTTTAAAAGCTTCGCTGATCTCACTCCTGGACAGCTACCTGGAGCAAACTCTAGTTCAAAAAGATGCTGCACCCTGATGTTTAGAGCAGCACTATTTACAATAATCAAGACATGGAAGCAACCTAAATGTCCATTGACAGATGAATGGGTAAAGAAGATGTGGTGTATATATAGAGAGGAATACTACTCATCCATAAAATAGTATGAAACAATGCCATTTGCCACCACATGGACTGACCTAGAGATGCTCACACCAGATGAAGTAAGTCAGACAGAGAAAGACAAATACATGATATCACTTATATGTGGAATTTAAAATGACACAAATGAACTTATTTACAAAACAGAAGCAGGCTCACAGACAGAAAATAAGCTTCTGGCTACCAAAGGGGAAAGTGAAGTGAAGTGAAAGTATTCGTTGCTCAGTCATGTCCAACTCTTTGTGATCCCATGGACTGTAGCCAGCCAGGTAAAAGGAGGAAGTGAGGTGGGAGATAAATCAGGAGTTTGGGATTGGCAGATGCAAGCTACTGTGTATAAAATAAACAGATACTGCTGTATAGCATGTGGAATGGGATTCAATATCTTATAGTAAACTATAATGGAAAATAATTAAAAACATAAAAGCACTTTGCTGAAAACCTTTGGGGAGTTTGGGTTGTGGGGGGCACAAGTCACCCATTCTCCTTGCCTGGCCTTGCCTGGCCCTGCAAGGGCCCAAATGTGCTCCAAATGCCAATATTTCAGTTTGTTTGGCTTCACTGTGCATTGGCACATGAACTTGTGTTTGGTTAACAAGTTCGTTGTATAAAGCCTCCTGGAGACTAGGTACCAAAAACACTGGAGGAAGTCACTTCCTTTTGCGTCTCTACTTATGTGATTTTCTACAGCTGGTAAGAATCAAGAGACAAAAACCTAATCCATACAACCCAACACACCTTAATAAAAATCCTCAAACCACCAGCATGTGCTATAACCCTTAATGTCTGAACCATGGGCCTGAACTGCTGAAATAACAGCAAGAGGAAGAAAGCAGAAATCACTTCCACAATCAAAGGCTGTGTTAATATTTTATTACATTATTTAAAGCTTGGAAAGGCAGGAGCCTTCACAGAAAGCTACCCTTTGAACATATAAAGCAGTTTTAATGTAAAAATCAACTCTGACTTTATATCTATTTTAATTTAGATTTCCATTTATTAAGGAAGTAATAAAATACTCCAAAAAAAGATCAAATTTGACATCTGATTAAGACATCCAACCAACTTCTTTACCCATTAGTCTGTGTAAGATGTGAGTCTGTATCTTTAGGCATCCTTTAAAGAATTTCATTGGCCAGCTTTCATTACCTTTCCCCTTTTAATACCCTCTAGGTACCAATCTCGGGAAACGTTTGTGATCTGGTAACAGAACCATTTCTAGTTCCAACACTCCATGAGATGATGAAGAAGTTGATGAATCAAAAGGTCACTATAAAAATTTAGTACAGTCATGCGACTAGGTTAAAAAAGACCTGCCCATGGTTTGCTAGCCTCTCATTTATCCCCTCACAGTAACCTCTGTGTTACCAATGTCATAGCATCAAGATGGAAGGGAAGAAAACACATGTAAGTAATGCTGCTGATGACACTATCAGCAAATATAGCATTTGTTTAAAGTTTTCCGCACGGTTACTGAAGAATTTGCCTTGATCTCTCTATATACCTGGCTTCATCTCTTGGACCAAGGTTTCTCACTTTCAGCACTACTGACATTCTGAGCTGAGTCCTTCTTCACCCTTCTTTGGGCTGGTCCAGCTTTTGGGCTGTCCTCTGCACTGCAGGAGGTTTACTGACCTCCCTGGTCTCTACACACCGACCAGATGCACCTACTGCTACCCACGACTAGTATCTACCCATGACTAGTAGCACTTCCTCGGCCCAGTTGAGATCATGGAAAACATCTCCGGATGTTGCCACATGTGTCAAATGTTCCTGGCGGAGCCAAGGGGAGTTCAGATCCCCCGCTTTGTCGTTATGGCTTGCAATGCTCTTGGAGGACAACCTCCCTTACTTTCCCTTGAGAGTGAGCAGGTTTCAAGGTCAATTAGACCAGTCCAATAGTTCTCTTTTTGCAGGATTTACATGGGAGAAGTGGGAGGAGGAAGGACCAAGGACAGAAGGAGGGTGTGTGCAATTCTCTTTTCACCCCATTGGAAAGGGTAATGTAGGATTCATGGAACGCTTCTTGGAGAAGTTGCTCTCAATCTTCCTGGACTAAAAGGTCAGCTGGAGGTGGAGAGGGAGTTCGGGGAGGGGGGAGAAAAGAAAGGGGGCTGTGTTTTATCTCATGTCTGCAGCTGCCCCCTCCCACCAGTGCCTGGCGCACGCTGAGTACTCAGAGACTGGTCCATCCAGAGAGACTGGTGGTAAATTCCATCCTGAGTCCTTCTCAGTCAGCGGTGGTCGTGGCCCTCTAGACCACGCTCAGGGGTGTCCATCCTTATGCACAAGTAGAGGGACTTGAGGACTTCCAGTCTTGGGCAAAAACCACCCAACAAATATCATGTCTTTTTGTATAACTGATGGGCATCTTCCTTTACCACTTTCTTTCCCACTAAGGACATTTTTGTAATTCTTTTAAGTACTAATGACTAACTGGCTAACAGATTTCTTCTAAAGTTGTCTTTTGCAATGATGGTAGTTGGCTGATTGGTTAAAACTGTAACAGAGAAGAAGAAACCTGACTTCATATTGGATGGATCTGCCTCTTTTACTTTAAAGTGGAAGCAGTGACAGACTTTATTTTCTTGGGCTCCAAAATCACTGGGGACAGTGGCTGCAGCTGTGAATTTAGAAGAGGCTTGCTCCTTGGAATGGATGCTACGACAAACCTAGACAGTGTATTAAAAAGCAGAGATATTACTTTGCTGATGAAGGTCCATGTAGTCAAAGCTATGGTTTTCCCAATAGTCATGTATGGATGTGAGAGTTGGACTATAAAGAAGGCTGAGTGCTGAAGAATTAGTTCTTTCAAAATGCTATGGTGGAGAAGACTCTTGAGAGTCCCTTGGACAGCAAGGAGATCAAACTAGTCAATCCTAAAGGAAATCAACCCTGAATATTCATCAGAAGGACTGATGCTGAAGCTGAAGCTCTAATACTTTGGCCACCTGATGCAAAGAGTTGACTTACTGAAAAAGACCTTGATTCTGGGAAAGACTGAAGGCAAAGGACAGACAGAGGATGAGATGGTTTGATAGCATCATGGACTTGATGGACGTGAGCAAACTCTGGGAGTTAGAGGAGGACAGAGGAGCCTGGCAGGCTGCAGTCCTTGGGGTTACAAAGAGTGGGACACAACTTCGTGACTGAATAACAAGAACTTTCACTTTAACCTTTGTATTCCATTGTTTTTGTCACCAGTTAAGAATGATATCGCTTCTCGGCCTTTTGGCTAAGATCAAGTGAAGAATGTTACCTGTAGCCGGAAATATATAGAATAATCCATTCTCAGGGCTCTGTTTAAGGGTATAACACTTTTCCATTATATAAAGATAAAATGTGGCAGAAGAGAGAATAGCATTTGTCTTGTTAGAGGTTTATAAGAACACTTTGTGATCATACCTACATGGACAGCTGTAGGAACAAAGGGTTCTGGTGTCAAGAAGTTTACAATAACCAACTACATCCCTCCTTTTTAGTATAAAAGAAGTCTGAATTTTAAACACAGGTGAGGTGGTTCTTTGGGACAGTAGTTCACCATCTTCTTGGTCTGTTGGCTATCTAAATAAAGCGTCTATTTCTTGCCTCAACAACTCATCTCTTGACTTATTGGCCTGCTTATTAAAGCTTGGCTTCAGTTACAAAAAGAATTAATTTATCTCCAGGACCTTGCTGAGGCTTCCCAGGTGGCGCTGGTGGTAAAGAACCTGCCTGCCAGCGCAGGAGACATAAGAGACATGGATTTGATCCCTGCTCTGGGAAGAGCCCCTGGAGAAGGAAATGGCAACCCGCTCCAGTATTCTTGCCTGGAGAATCCCATGGCCAGAGGAGCCTGGCAGGCTACAGTCCATGGAGTCGCAAAGAGTCTGACACAACTGAGCAACTTAGCCCACAACACATCACATGCTGTGGTTCAGTAGAACATATTCCCATAGCAGGGCTCAGAATGCACCACCCTGGTCTAGGCCAGGTGTGAGTGTGCTGAGGTTTATCCTGAGGCTGAGAGTCTGGAATTGACAACTTTAGCACTGACCTCTCTCCAGAATTCCAGACTTTCCAACTTGACTTTCCCACTTGGATGCCCAACAGACTTTCCCAACCTACTAAGTTTAAAACTGACTTCTGATTCAGTCCCCTGACCTGCCCGCCAGCATCCTCCTGTCTCAGGTGATGGCACCTTCAGACTTCCAGTAACTCCTGCCAGAAAATTTGGAAACCTTCTTCATTCCTTTCTGTCTCTCCCCACATCAAAACCGCAAAGGAATCTTGTTAGCACTGCGTTGACTTCTGAACTTATCCAGAGGCTGACCACCTTCCAGCACCCCTTTGCTGCATATCCCAGGTTCGCATTATTGCTAAGTTTCTCCCGTTACTGAACTGAGAACTCTCTCATCTCATCCCTGAACCTTGTCTTCTCTCTGACCCCAATCTTTTTTCAGCACAGTCGACAGAATGATCCTTTTAAAATTGAGTATAATCAGGTCACTCCTCGGCTCAAAAATAATCTCTCAGGGATGTTTTCCTGTCTCATTAGAATAGAAGCCATAACTAAGGCCATTGTGTCTCCCCCAGCCCCATTGGTGCTCAGCTGGTAAAGAATCCTCCTGCAATGGGGGAAACCTGGGTTTGATCCCTGAGTTGGAAAGATCCCCTGGAGAAGGGATAGGCTACCCATTCCCATATTCTTGAGCTTCCCTTGTGGCTTAGCTGGTTAAGAATCCACCTGCAATGTGGTAGACCTGGGTTTGATCCCTGGGTTGGAAAAATCCCCTGGAGAAGGGAAAGGCTACCCACTCCAGTATTCTGGCCTGGAGAATTCCGTGGACTGTATAGTCCATGGGGTCGCAAAGAGTTGGACACGACTGAGTGACTTTCACTTCACTTTCACCGCCGTTGCTCCTTGGCCTCATCAGTGGCCACTTTCCCCATCACTCGTGGCACCCCAAGGTGCCTTGTTATTCTTTGGCCGTGCCAGGCCCTCTCATCCCAGGGCTCTGTGTTCGTTCCTCTGCCTGAGTTGCTTTTGCCCAAATCACCCCATGCTAGAAACCTCCCCCTGCCAGTCTTTGCTCAAATAGCATCTTGTCACCTTGGTCCACTCAGACCACCCTACTGGCACCTGACCCTCTCCCCCTCATCCTGGGACCTCCAGTCTCACTTTCCGCCTTTCCTGCCACACTCACTATCTTCTCATAGCTGCAGCGTCTATGTGTGGTCTGTGGCTCCAGCCACAATGTGAGCTGAGCCGGGATCTTTGTCTCTTTTGCTCCCCAGCACATCACAACACCCAGCAGAGTCTGGAACCCAACAGGCTCTCCAAGAGTATTTGGTACATGAAGGTACATGACAGAATTAATCTCGCATTTCTCCTTCAGTTCCCATCTTATCTTTTTCCTTATAGTCCTGGAAACATTTTCCCATCTGCTCGATTAGGTTACTGTTTGCTTTTCACAATGCACCGTGTACTGCTTTGGGATTTCCAGGTGGTGCAGTGGTAAAGAATCCACCTGCCAGTGCAGGAGACACAAGAGACATGGGTTCAATCCCTGGGTTGGGAAGATCCCCTGGAGAAGGGAATGGCTACCCACTCTAGTATTCTTGCCTGGAGAATCCCATGGACAGAGGAGCCTGGTGGGCTACAGTCCACGGGGTTGCAAGGAGTTGGACACGACTGAGCGACTGTGTACGGCCCACAGCAAACACCTTTGTTGGCAAAGTAATGTCTCTGCTTTTCAGTATGCTGTCTAGGTTGGTCATAGCTTTTCGTCGAAGGAGCAAGCGTCTGTTAATTTCATGGCTGCAGTCACCATCTGCAGTGATTTTGAAGTGCAAGGAAATAAAGTCTGTCACTGTTTCCATTGTTTTCCCATCTATTTGCCATGAAATAATGGGACTGGATGCTGTGATCTTAGTTTTTCGAATGTTGAGTTTTAAACCAACCTTTTCACTCTCCTCTTTTATTTTCATCAAGAGGCTCTTCAGTTCCTCTTTTATTTCTGCCATAAGGGTGGTATCACTTGCATATCTGAGGATATACATATTTTATATGTATATACATATATATGTGTGTATGCATATGCATATATGTATATGTATATATACATGTATATGTATATATAATATATGTACATTTTCATATCAGAGGATATACGTATACTGCATATCTGAGCATACACATATTTTCCACATAGGTCTCCTTTAAATTTGAAGTAGCTCTTTTTTTTCCAAGATAGCCTGCTTTGATTTTAATGGTAGGGTCTTTTCAAACCATACTGAGAATATGTGTGTGCTAATCACTTGGTCATGTCCAACTCTTTGCAAGCCCATGACTATGTAGCAGCCCACCAGGCTCCTCTGTCCATGAATTCTCCAGGCAAGAATACTGGAGTGGGTGTCCCATTCCCTTCTCCATGGGCTCTTCCTGACCCAGGGATCGGATCTGTGTCTCCTGCACTGCAGGCAGATTCTTTACTGTCTGAACCACCAAGGAAGTCCTACTGAGAATATAGCAGAGTTTTAAAAAAATGTGTTCTCCTTGCAGCAATTCTTTACTGGGCTTAAGTTTGACTGACATGGTCGTCCCTTTGGAACTGGCAAATCTCTTAATAGGCTCAGTAATCGTCTCTTCTCTGTTGACTCTAGTTGGGGCTTAGTGGCTGAGATGGGCTCCATCAGTCTGTATAGGTCACGGCTCTCATCTTTTAGGCACTGTCAAGAGGGAAAGGTTTAGGTTGGTTGTATTTCACCTTGACTGTTAAAGTAACCAGCCATTTTTCCTAAGCAAGGGCAGAGCTGTAGGAGAGCCCTCCAACCATGCTGTGGGGAGCCTGCCCTCCCAGGGGGCTGAGCTTGCCCCTCCAGCAGTGACATGTGGGTCCCCTCCACCACATCTCTGCTCTCCTCTGAGCACGAGGGTCATCCCTGCCTCTTGCAGCCCTAGGCAGCAGGCTTCAGGCTGTTTTCCAGACTCTCAGGTTAGCATACGGGGCTGAACCAACATGTCCTCAGTTTGCAGTCTTTCCACCTTTAACTGTCCATCCGTCCTTATTCCTCCTTGTCATTCACTTCACTTGTGTCTGACTCTTTGCAACCCTGTAGCCTGCCAGGCTCCTCTGTCCATGGGATTCTCCAGGCGAGAATACTGGAGTGGGTTGCCATGCCCTCCTCCAGGGGATCTTCCCAACCCAGGGATCAAACCTGCATCTCCTGTGACTCCTGCATTGCAGGCAGATTCTTTACCACTGAGCCACCAGAGAAGCCCATATGCCTCCTTACTCAGATCCAAATAATTTGAGTGGCTTTCTAGGATAAGAGTGGGGAAGTGAGATTTTGCCCAGACTTGCCCGCCCGACGTTCTGCACGGAGACAGGTGAGTCATCCCCCACTCCTGCCCTGCCCCCTTCACTCTCAGGTATGCTGTGGGCTGCGCAACCTCCTTGACTTTCCAGGAAAACATTTTGGAGCCCCTTTCCCTTCCAGCCATGTGTCAATATGTCTTCCGTTAATGCTGGTGGAGGAAGACTATAAGCGAATGGGTAATGACATCTTGATTCTGCATCTCAGGTTGCTTAGTAACTACCCTGTGTAAGTTGCGTGTTGTGCATTGCAGGGTACCCAGGAGAGTAACGCAGTCTCCAGATTTGCAAACCTGGATCTGGTTGGTGCAGAAGGTAGGTCTTGCTGAAGCTGCCAGCCTGCTCAGGTCCCATCCGCTCAGCTCCGTCCCCAGCACTTACCTCAGCCTCCTGGCCGCTCTTACTGACCTCCTCCCTTCCCCTTGACCCTGTGACCATGTGCAGCCGTGTGATCTCCAACCTCTTGGAGCCCTTGACCATCTCCTGCTTCCTCAGCATTGGGTCCTCATTGTCCCATCATTAATCATCTGTGCTCTCTCTTTATTCCATTCCCTTGACCTTCCATTCACCTGCCTGATTCTTCCACTGCTGGAGTCCACATCTGTCACTGGAGGCCGTGTGTTGGGGAAAGATTTCTCTGCCCTCTTATTCTGCAGTTCTCTCTGCCTGGTGTCCCTCCCTCCAAACCCTTAAACCCAGTTGGGCTCAGTTCATCTCCCTCCTGCCTCTCTTCCATTTCCATTGCATTCCATGTCCTCTCAAATCTCTTTCCAATGGCACATTCTTCCCTCCTTTTTGATTTCCCTGCTGTGACTGTGGTTCAGATCCTCAGTGCTTCTCTCCTGGGCGATCGCGTCTTCTTATAACCCGTCTACCTGCCCCCGCTTCGGCCACCCTCCAATCTGACTTACACACCCAGGCTTTGGTTTGATCTTCCCAACTCACGCTCAGATCATGTGGTTTCCTCTTCTCAAGAGTTTCTTGCTGGGCAAATGAAATTCCCATTTCCTAGCTCAGAAGGATGCCCTGAGCATTTGTCCTTCCAAGTCCACTAAAGGGTGTTCTGTTCTGCACATGTGGGCGGACTGGGAGCTGGAGGTTCCTGGACGTGCCCTGCATGAGTCCACACTGCCCAGGGTGCCCTCCGTCTGGGATGCCTGACGCCCTGACTTTGAATGTCTCCATCCCACCTCCCTGTTCCACTTTCTTTCTCCCAGGTATTCATACACACACCATTCTGCCCCCAAACCTGCTTCCTTGCTCGTTTTATTTATGTGCACAGTATGTTACACAGTGCAGGGTGCAAAGAAATATATGTCTGATGAACAGTGATCAAATAACTGCTACGGAGCACCGTTGACATTCGTGGGGATTATGTCTTGAGAACTTCGAGGGACTAAGAGCTGTAGTTAAGAGCATGGATTTTACAGGGCGACAGGTTGGGGTTTAGGTACCAACTGTGTCTTTAGCTACATGATCTTGCTAGAGTTAATCTCTCTGAGCATCAGCTCCCTAAAAGTAACAACTCACACAGAGTTTTGTGAGATGAGGCTCTCAGGCCCTCACCGCAGCATTTGTCCTGTAGCAAGGCTCAATAAATGCTCACTGTCAGTATTACGTGCATGCTAAATGGCTTCAGTGGTGCCTGACTCTTTGCAACCATGTGGATGGTAGCCCGCCAGGCCCCTCTGTCCACGGGATTCTCCAGGCAAGAATACTGGAGTGGGTTGCCATGTCCTCCTCCAGGGGATCTTCCCAACCCAGGGATCAAACCTGTGTCTCCTGCATTACAGGTGGATTCTTTACCACTGAGCCACCGGGGAAGCCCAATTGTCAATATTACTGGCATTTATTTCCATGCAAACACAAAAGACAAGTGACCCTTCAGACCTGTATCCAGTAATGAGCAATGAAAGAAGGGGAGCTAGAGGCCAGTGCTGGGCAGGCGGTCAGGCTTCTGAACCTGCGTCCTTGCCTGGATGCCCAATTATTCACAAGCCCTGGACCTTTGGAGCCCTGCAGGACTATCTGAAATTGAGCAGAAATTAGGTCCAGGCTGTGGAGATGGAAGTGCCTCCCTGGGGAGCAGACCAACTCAGCAACCCATTCTTTTTTTAATATGGTTGACTCACATGTTGTGTTAATTTCTGCTGTGCAGCAAAGTGAGTCAGTTATATATATATATATGAAGTCACTCAGTCGTGTCCAACTCTTTGCGACCCCGTGGACTGTAGCCCACCAGGCTCCTCTGTCCATTTGATTCTCCAGGCAAGAGTACTGGATTGGGTTGCCATTTCCTTCATATATATATATATATATATATATGTATATATATATATATACCCTTTAATATTTCCCTTATGATTATACAGTGGAAGTGACAAATAGATTCAAGGGATTAGATCTGATAGACAGAGTGCCTGAAGAACTATGGATGGAGGTTCATGACATTGTACAGGAGACAGGGATCAAGACCATCCCCAAGAAAAAGAAATGCAAAAAGGCAAAATGGTTGTCTGAGGAGGTCTTACAAATAGCTGAGAAAAGAAGAGAAGCTAAAGGCAAAAGAGAAAAGGAAAGATATACCCATCTGAATGCAGAGTTCCAAAGAATAGCAAGAGAGATAAGAAAGCCTTCCTCAGTGATCAATGCAAAAGAAATAGAGGAAAACAATAGAATGGGAAAGACTAGAGATCTCTTCAAGAAAATTTATGATACCAAGGGAATATTTCACACAAAGATGGGCACAACAAAGGACAGAAATGGTATGGACCTAACAGAAGCAGAAGATATTAAGAAGAGGTGGCAAGAATACACAGAAGAACTGTACAATAAAGATCATGATGACCCAGATAACCTCAATGGTGTGATCACTCACCTAGAGCAAGACAACCTGAAATGTGAAGTCAAGTGAGTCTTAGGAATCATCACTATGAACAAAGCTAGTAGAGGTGATGGAATTCCAGTTGAGCTACTTCAAATTCTGAAAGATGATGCTGTGAAAGTGCTGCACTCAATATGCCAGCAAATTTGGAAAACTCAGCAGTGGCCACAGGACTGGAAAAGGTCAGTTTTCATTCCAATCCCAAAGAAAGGCAATGCCAAAGAATGTTCAAACTACTGCACAATTGCACTCATCTCACACGCTAGCAAAAGTTAATGCTCAAAATTCTCCAAGCCAGGCTTCAACAGTACGTGAACCATGAACTTCCAGATGTTCAAGCTGGATTTAGAAAAGGCAGAGGAACCAGAGATCAAATTGCCAACATCTGTTGGATCATCGAAAAAGCAAGAGAGTTCCAGAAAAACATCTACTTCTGCTTTATTGACTATGCCAAAGCCTTTGACTGTGTGGATCACAGCAAACTGTGGAAAATTCTTCAAGAGATGGGAATACCAGACCACCTTACCTGCCTCCTGAGAAATCTGTATGTAGGTCAAGAAGCAACAGTTAGAACTGGACATGGAACAACAGACTGGTTCCAAATCGGGAAAGGAGTATGTCAAGGCTGTATATTGTCACCCTGCTTATTTAACTTATATGCAGAATATATCATGCGAAATGCTGGGCTGGATGAAGCACAAGCTGGAATCAAGATTGCCGGGAGAAATATCAATAACCTCAGATATGCAGATGACACCACCCTTATGGCAGAAAAGTGAAGAAGAACTAAAGAGCCTCTTGATGAAAGTGAAAGAGGAGAGTAAAAAAGTTGGCTTAAAGCTCAACATTCAGAAAATTAAAATCATGGCATCTGGTCCCATCACTTCATGGCAAATGGATGGGGAAACAATGGAAACAATGACAGGCTTTATTTTTGGGGCTCCAAAATCACTGCAGATGGTGACTTCAGCCGTGAAATTAAAAGACACTTGCTCCTTCTAAGAAAAGCTATGACCAACCTAGACAGCATATTAAAAAGCAGAGACATTACTTTGCCAACAAAGGTCCATCTAGTCAAAGCTATGGTTTTTCCAGTAGTCATGTATGGATGTGAGAGTTGGACTATAAAGAAAGCTGAGCACCAAAGAATTGATGCTTTTGAACTGTGGTGTTGGAGAAGACTCTTGAGAGTCCCTTGGACTGCAAGGAGATCAAACCAGTCCATCAGTCCTGGGTGTTCATTGGAAGGACTGATGTTGAAGCTGAAACTCCAGTACTTTGGCCACCTGATGCAAAGAGCTGACTCATTTGAAAAGACCCTGATGCTGGGAGGGATTGAAGGCAGGAGGAGAAGGGGACGATAGAGGATGAGATGGTTGGATGGCATCACCAAGTCAATGGATATGAGTTTTAGCAACCTTTGAGAGTTGGTGATGAACAGGGAAGCCCTGCGTGCTGCAGTCCATGGGGTCGCAAAGAGTTGGACATGACTGAGTGACTGAACTGAGCTGAACTCACCCTTTAATATTCTTTTCCGTTATGGCTTACCCCAATATATTGAATGTAGTTTCCTGTGCTATGCAGTAGGACTTTGTTGTTTATCCATTTTGTTTCTACTACTTTGCATTTGCTAATCCCAAGCTCTTAATCCACCCATCTCCCACCCCTCCCTCTTAGCAACCACAGGTCTGTTCTCTATGTCTGTGAGCCTGTTGTTTTGTAGATTAGTTCATTCATGTCATATTGTAGATTCCACATATAAGTGATGTGTATTTGTGTGTGTGTGTGCTCAGTTGTGTCTGTCTCTTTGCAACCCCATGGAGCCCACCAGGCTCCTCTGTTCATATAATTTTCCAGGCAAGAATACTGGAGTGGGTTGCCATTGCCTGCTTCACGGGATCTTCTTGACCCAGGGATTGAACCTATGTCTCTTGCATCTCCTGCATTGGCAGGCGGATTTTCTTTCTTTCTTTTTTTTTTTTACCGCTGATGCCACCTGGGAATAGCTAACTTTTAGTGAATCCTTAATCCATGCATGTGTGTGCTCAGTTGCTCAGTCACGTCCGATTCTTTGCGACCCTATCGACTGTAGCCCGCCAGACCCCTCTGTCCATGGGATTCTCCAAGCAAGGATACTGGAGTGGGTTACCATTTCCTCCTCCAGGGGATCTTCCCAACCCAGGGATTGAACCCTTGTCTCCTGTGTCTCTTCATTGCAGGTGGATTCTTTATCACTGACCCATTGGGGAAGCCCTCATTATCATTATCATGTGGTAATTGTTTTTATCTTCCTGACTTACTTCACATAGTATGATCATCTCTAGTTCCACCCATGTTCTCAGCATCCATTCTGATCTCTGAGAGCCCTGCCAGGCTGGAGCTTCTAACACATGCCATGTGATCTTAAGCTCACGTCTACCCTACTTGGGCAGATCAGTGACCTTCTGATGACCGACACTAGGTCACCAGGGGCTGAGGCCAGCTCTCGAGACTTCTTTCTCTTCTGCATTTACCTACCATATAAGGTTCTCTTCCTAGGTGTCAGCATTCTAAAAAAGGGAGAAACGTCACTCTCCTAGGGAAAGGCATTGCTTTATCAATAATATCACAATATTGGACTTCTCTAGTGGTCCAGTGGCTAAGATTCTGAGCTCCCAATGCAGGGGGCCCTGGTTAGATTTCTGCTTGGGGAACTAGATCCCACATGTTGCAACTAAGATCCTGAATGTTGCAACAAAGATTGAACATCCCGTGTGCTGCAGCTAAGACCCAGTAGAGTCAAATAAATAAATAAAATATAAAAAAGCTAGAATAGGTCATGCATTTAACAAACAATATCACAATAAATCATAGTAGGCTCCGGTCATGGAACTAAAGCCAGAAACTTGTGTTTTTCTATCTTATTTTTAGATTCTGTTAGATACAGAGCCATCTCTCATAAAAAGAAAGGCATTCCCTTTAAATCAGATTCTAAATGAGTTTAGAATTGGTAAAACAGTACTCACTGAAATGACCAATCTCTTTCATGAACTTTGATGTGTCTCCTTTCCTCTTCTTGGGCAAGTCATGCAAAGTCCATGGATGAGATGGTTTTTTTCCTTAGGGAAAAAAAAGCTTTTTGTATCAGTTCAGTTCAGTCACTCAGTCGTGTCCAACTCTTTGCAACCCCATGGACTGCAGCATGCCAGGCCTCCCTGTCCATCACCAACTCCCAGAGTTTACTCAAACTCATGTCCATCGAGTCAGTGATGCCATCCAACCATCTCATCCTCTATTGTCCCCTTCTCCTCCCACCTTCAATCTTTCCCAGCATCAGGGTCTTTTCAAATGAGTCAGTTCTTCATATCAGGTGGCCAAAGTATTGGAGTTTCAGCTTCAGCATCAGTCCTTCCAATGAATATTCAGGACTAATTTCCTTTAGGATGGACTGGTTGGATCTCCTTGCAGTCCAAGGGACTCTCAAGAGTCTTCTCCAACACCACAGTTCAAAAGCATCAATTCTTTGGTGCTCAGCTTTCTTTATAGTCCAACTCTCACATTCATTTCTTTTTAGATGCCGTATATATGGGGTGTCACGGAGATCACTGTTTTCTTATTGGTCCTCTGAAAGGTGAGTGACCAGTCACTTTGGAGCTTCCTGACTGGGGTTTCTGAGTCACAGGACCTGGTCAGGTTTGAAGGAATGGGGACTTACCACTCTCGAGGGCATACCAGGCATCAGGTAGGTAAAAAATCAGTGGAAAAGTGAGGATTAATTGCAAAGAAAGTCTAGGGTTAAGGAGACTGCTGGAAGGTTGGGGGCTGGCTTTAAGTTCCTAGGGAACATTTAGACTCTGGTCAGGGTCATCTAGGTCACTTGTGAAGAGTTCTCTGTGAGCGTGGGAGTGCTGTGGTTGGGAAGCTGCAAAGCAGATTCCAAACTATGAGTGATCCTGGTCTAGCTGGGGGCCCATGGGTCCTGCGGATGACAAACAGCCTGGAGCGGGTTACTGGTAAAACGATGTCCTTGATGACGAGCCAGGGGGTGGGAGGAGCCTTCTGAGAGTGTCTGGTGATGTTGGAGCATCCAAAAGAATGGAGGTTCCAGAACGCAGAGCAGAGAGGTTTTGAAGGAGGAGGGTGGCTGGCGGAGCGAGGGCAGAGCAGAAAGAGGAAGGGGACTCGGGGGCAGAGCTGACCGGAGATGCTGGCCTTGGGGTGGGCGCAGCCAAGGCAAGCACTGTGGGGTATAAGTCGCCTTGCAGATTAACAAGGCACATGCATGAATTGGTTCACTAAGCATGCTCTTCCTGAAGCTTGGATGAAATGACAGTTTAAAGGGGGGAGAATGAAAGGGGAGGTGTTGTGTGACCTGGATGTATCAGTGGGTTCTGACAAGACAGAGGTGGGCTGTGCAGTTGGGGCATTCCAGGAGGCTTTGATGAAGGGCTCCGTGCAAAGGTGAGAGAAGGTTCCAGGGGCAGTGCACCATCCTGGAGCTAGCAGTGCCTGCTGGGGTGTTGCTATCTCCCCCACACCCCCAGAGGGACAGAGGACAGCAATGGGCCAGGACCTTCTCTACTCTCAGATGTTAGGTCAGTGAAGGTAGGCAGCCTGCCAATGGCGACCCCATCCAGGGGAGCAGGGGGAACCCTGTAACCTTCCCACCTTCTGCCTGGACTCCCCAGGGCCGGCCCCCCAGATCCCGGGAGCCCATAGCCCCAGGGGAGGTGGTCCACACTGGCCACCCGGGGCAGAGGGTGGCTCAGGGAAAGGTAGAGGGTGGATCTGGGGAGCAGAATGGGCTGAGAGGTTGAGGTGGAGCTGGGCTACTCTTGGGGTGACCATTACTCACCATCTGGGGCCACTTCCTTGGATATTTTGCACAGGGACAGACAGCTCTGCTTTTTCTTTGTTGAAAGAGCCCCATAGTAAAAGGCTGCCATCAGCCCCACTCACTCCTGCATTCCCTCCATCACTCTGCCCAGGGTGGGGAGGAAGCTGGCATGACCTGACATTCAAGGTGAAGTGCTGATGCCCGTCCCCAGCCCCCAGTCCCGGGGTGGTACCATCTTCCATTCTCCGCTGCCAGCAGTCAGGGAAGTGCCTGCTGCCCCCGGGATCTGAAGTCCATTCCTGGACTTTCCTTCGCAAAGTATTCTGAACGTGGGACTCGAGAGACACACCTGACAAGGAAAACCAGAGCTTGTCTGGAGAAGTGAGATTCTGCCCCGGCTCTGGGAGCTGCAGGAGGGTCCCGGGGAAGAGTCTCTGATGTTCGCAGCTGCCCCAGCGGCCCACATGGGGGAGCCTGCCCCGGGAAGCAAGGAGCGGCTCCCTGGGAGGAGCTCTTCTGACATTTCAAAACCTGGTGCGTTTATAGAAACTGATGGAAAATTTTGAACTTTAATCTGCCCTTACATTGCCTTTGCTGATGTTGCTCAGAAGTGTATTGATTGGATAATTTCTATTTCCAGCAGAAAAGAAACTCACCTTTGAGTTAGGTCCAAGCTGCAAAAATGACATTCAGAAGGAATGCTAAAAAAAAAAAGGGAAAACCTGGTTAGTAGGGCCTTAGGGAGAAATCTCCTCAGTCATCACTCGGCCTCCCTGAGTGGATGCTGTTGTCTGTGTGTGACACACACAACCACTCACACACAAACTTCACTGTATTTGCCACAACGCACACACATATACCTCATACCACACTCACCACACACACACACAACCAGGCACACACAACCACACACACAAACTGTACTGTACTTGCCACAACACACACACACACCCCTCATATCACACACACCACACATACACACACACACAAAACCATGCAGACACAACCACACACACAGACTGTACTGTACTTGCCACAACACACACACATATCTCATACCACGCTCATCACATACACACACACAAAACCATGCATGCAACCACACTCATGCCTAGCCATACACACACAAACCCCTCACACCACATACAACACGCGCACAGAAATACACATTCACCAAACATATACACACAACCACACATGCATACCTCATACCACACTCACCCCACTACCACTATCACCCCATATACAACACACATACTACACAACATACACATATACCGTATACGTTACACACACCCCACAGCACATATATCCGTATCTCACACACACTACACAGCACACACAACTACCCCCTACCTCGCCTCCCTCTTCTCCTTGAGGTCAGACTGCTTGATAGGAAATTAGATTTTCAACAGAGTCAAGTGATTTTCTCTTCCAGAGAGAAGATGCTGCAGGAAGCCATCTGAGCTGCCGCAGATCATAAATTCACAAGAGCCTCGTGCCATCCTAACCAGATGCCCCGTTTTGACAGCACTCAAGTGTGAACTGATGTTGTGTTTGTTCAGTGATGCCTTTGACCTTTACCTCTTCCTCTGGTTTAGCAGCCGAGTGTGTGCGAGTGTGAGAGTTTATGAGTGAAATGGTGTGAATGTGTGTGCATTAGAGGGTGTGCATGCCTGCTTGTGTGAGTATGTGTGTCTGTGTGAGTGTGTGTGTCTGAGAGTGTGTGTCTGTCTGTGTGTGAGTATATGTGTGAGTGTGTATGTGAGTGTGTGTGTGAATCTGTGTATGTGTATCTGTGTGAGTGTGTGTAAGGGTGCGTGTCTATGTGAGTGTATGTCTGTGTGACACTGTGTGTATGAATGTGTGTGTGAGTGTGTGTATGTGTGTGTGAGTGTGTGTGTTTGTGAGTGTGTGTCTATGTGAGTGTGTATGTGAATGCATGTGTGTATCTGTGTGAATGTGTGTAAGGGTGTATGTATATGTGAGTGTATGTGTGACACTGTGTGTATGAGTGTGTCTATGTGAGTGTGTGTGTGTGTGTCTGTGTGAGTGTATGTGTCTGTGTGTGTTTGAGTATGTATTTGAGTGTGTGTGTGTATCTGTGTGAGTGTGTGTAAGGGTGTGTGTCTATGTGAGTGTATGTCTGTGTGTGTGTGTCTGTGTGACAGTGTGTGTATGAATGTGTGTATGTGTGAGTGTGTGTATGTGTGTGTGTCTGTGTGAGTGTGTGGCTGGATGACGGGGGTAGGGGGAGACAGGAACCACACATGTGGGAACAGGGCTGAGTACAGTCAGCTTCATGAATGATTTAGTTAAACTCTTTGGTTTCCAGGAATATGTTTGAGTCAATTGCCGCATCCACTTTCACTTTGACCATCTGTGTTTAAAAGCTCAGAAGGAGCATGATATCAGATTTCCAGATTTACACTCTCCTTGCACCTTCAAGCCCAAACCAAGCTCTTTCCTATTCAGACTCTCCGTTGCTGCCTTCTGCATGTGGGAGAACACAGCCCCAGCTATAAGTTGTCTTGTGGATGGGGAGCCGTCCAGTCACTGAGGCTGGGAGTTTTCAGTGGGAAGAGTGAGAGATCACTGCCCACTCTCCTCATGGATCTCCAGGAGGCTCTGTCTTTCCCTGTAGCTGGTTTGGTGTGATGGGCTTAAGGGATGCTCCTCCAGGCATCCTGGCTCATAGGAGAAGGGCGGTACCCAGGATAGAGGAAAGGTGAGGGAAACATCTCACCAGTGATTCCTAAACTGGGTGAGCATTAGCATCATCTGAGCTTTTTCACAAAGCACATCGCCTGAGCCACTTCCAGGATGTGCTAACTCAGAATTTCCAGAAGCGAGCCCAGCCAGGGTATTTCCAAGCAGCTCCCCAAGGGAGGGTGAGATGAACACTAATCTATCTCAAGGGTTCTCTGTGGTTTAACCCAGCTCACCAGGAGAGGAAAGCAGGCATTTGGAGCAGGAACTCCAGGTTGAAACATGGGCTTTGGCTGGCACATACCCTGTTACTTCATTTTCGGTGTGAGAGACCCCCTTCCACTCTTTGCCCAGTCACTCCTACCCATTCTGTACATCTCAATTTATACCTGCCACCTTCTCTCATCCCATAACCTGGGTCAGGGACCCTTTGGTATGGTCCCATGGCAGTCTGACATTTTTCTATTCTAGTTCCTAACCTTCTGAGTTATTACTTTTTTTTGTTATTCATGGCTCTCACCAAGCAACAACAAGGTAAGGGTAATGTTTTGTTTGCATTATACTCCTAGAACCTGGCAGAGAGGGAGTCAATAAAGATTTTCTGGGGGGAAAAACCCAAACACTGAGTGGTAGAAAGGAGGTGGAGGCGTAGAAACCAGGCAGGACAGGGAACATGATTGACACCTGGAAAGCTCCCCTCAATTCCAGGCACTGGCGCACAATAGCATTGTTGTAACATGTATCCATCAGCTATCTGTAACAATGCTGTGTAACAAGCCACCCAGAGCCCAGAAGTTTAGAACAACAATCATTTACCCTTAGACTCATGGGTTCACTGCAGTGCAGCTGGACTTCATTTCAAGTTGAACTCAAGTTCCACATTTCTCCCTCTGGCTTCCAGGCTGAATGGGTCATGAACTGGGGCACGTTCCTCTGCCAGCAGACATCAGAAGATTCCAGAGACCAAGCCAGACTATGGGAGGTTATTTACAGCTTCTGCCTGCATCATGTTCACTGGAATTTTGCTGGCCAGAAGAAGTCACAGGGCCAAACTCAACCTCAATGAAGTAAGGCGGTATATTCCATCCAGTGTGAAGGGAAAGAATGAACATTTTCTGAACAACAATTCAAACTATCAAATACCTTAATTCTACTATCTTCAGATTTTGATCATTTTTTTTTCTTAAAAGGGATAACAATGACAATATTTAACATCCGTTGAGTCTTTTTTAAAACTTGTTTACAAATAAAAGACTTCAGTTCAGTTCAGTTGCTCAGTCATGTCCGACTCTTTGCGACCCCATGAACCGCAGCACACCAGGCCTCCCTGTCCATCACCAACTCCCAGAGTTTACTCAAACTCATGTCCATTGAGTCAGTGATGCCATCCAACCATCTCATCCTCTGTCGTCCCCTTCTCTTCCTGCCTTCAATCTTTCCCAGCATCAGGGTCTTTTCAAATGAATAAGCCCAGACTTACTTTTTAAAGTATTTATTTATATATTTGGCTGCATTGGGTCTTAGCTGTGGCATGCAGAATTTTTGTTAAGGCCTGTGGGCTTAGTTGCCCTGCAGCATGTGGGATCTTTTTTCCCAAACCAGGAATCAAACCCACGTCCCCTACACTGGAAGGCAGATTCTTAACCACGGGACCACCAGGGAAGTCCCTGTTGAGTCCTTATTAAATGTTAACCATAGTTCTGTGGACTCTGCAGACATTTTCTCAATGAATCCCCATAAAAATCCCAGGCGGTAGGTACAACTCGTGTGTGATCTGCCTGGGTCACACAGCTGGAAGAAGCAGGGTGTGAACCAGCAGGTCTGACTTCCAAACCCAATTCATCTCACTGCTCGAGAGTCTTCCTGTTCTTTCATTTTCAGGCCTGAGTTTCACTTGCTGCCAGGGCTTTAACCTTGGTGGAAATGATCTGAGTGAACTTATGGAGGAAAAGAAGGAGAAAGAGGTTCTGAAGTGGAGGCTGGAGGAGTTGCTGAAACACAGACAGAGCTCAGAGCCAAGTTCTCTCATTTCATTACCTGGTCTTGAGCTCACCCAGAATGAATACACATTTCCAAACGACCAGTGGCCAATTACCAAGAATGTAGCCTGTGGCAGATGGCAGGTACCAGGAGGTTTATTCCAACCTCCTAGTTTTACAGATGAGGAATTGCAGCCTGAGTGAAGGGAAGTAACCCGCCCAGGACATATGGCTCATTAATGGCAGGCCTTGTAATTCCTCGTGGAGTGCTCTGTTTTCCTGCTTGCTCTGTGGGAGCCATGAAGGGTGGTACTGGGTACCACTGGCCTGGGAGGGCTTTCTGGTTAATCGATCCTGACAGAACATGCTATTGGTTCTGTGGAAGCCGTCAAAGCATTTGCACGGTGAAGTCCAACCAAGCAAATAGACTCAAGTCTTCAGTTTACAGCTGCTTGCTTGGCATCCTGTAGGCACTGTTTTGATGAGTTTTACTTAACGTGTAGCCACCTGGCATTTGTACATTCTCACAAATGATTCAGTGGTGGTGATGTAGATATTAACTGTCAGTTCACATGTTTTATTTTATTTGACAGTGAGGAAACACAAAACTAATTGAGTGATAGTTTTAGATAGGCAAAGTTGCCTAGAAATTCAGTTTATTGATCATATTTTTACATATTTAATATTTGCTTTTCTCAACAGCTATATCAGAGTGAGATTGTTGGGTTGGCTGTGGTTTATAATGGCAAAGGGGAGTCAGGGAAAAATGAAAGGAAGAAGTATGCAGAGCCTTTACAGACCTGTACCATTCACTTCTCAACCTCAGAAGTGGACGGTTTTTATTTTTATCTTCTTCTAGCCCTCAGTGGGGGCTTCCCGTGACTCAGTGGTAAAGAATCCACCTGCCAATGCAGGAGATGAGGGTTGGATCCCTGGGTTGGGAAGATTCTCTGGAGGAGGAAATGGCAATCCACTCTAGTATTCCTGTCTGGAGAATTCCATGGACAGAGGAACCTGGTGGGCTACAGTCCATGGGGTCGCAAAGAGTCTGACATGACTGAGCACACACATGTAGCCCCCAGTGGTTCTTCTCTTGTTCTCTGTGGGAGATAGGGCTCACTGTCCTTCCTCTAGATCAGGGATGCCCAACGTCTGGGCTGTGGATCAGTACCTCCTGTCAGATCATCAGTGGTGTTAGGTTAGAAATAAAGTGCACAATAAATGTAATGCATTTGAATCATCCTGAACCATGTCCCCCATCCATGATTCATGAAAAAATTGTCTTCCACAAAATCAGTCCCCAGTGCCTAAAACATTGCAGACCACTGCCTGAGTGGTTTAAGACTTTAGTTCCTGGTGGAATAGGGACCAGGGGGAGCTCCATGTCTTTCCTGCATCTGTGCCTTCTCCCTTCCTCCATGCCTGCACCACTGAAGAAGCTATTTCCAGTCTCCTCCCCAGCCCCTGACCATTCTTGTATGCATTTGCTGGAAGACTGTGGAAAGAGCCTGCAAGCGGGTGCCAACTCCCTTGATGTCTGCTGAGGTTCTATGCTCTCAAGCAAGCCCATATCTAACTTTGTAGTTCCTTAGAGCTGTGGCTGAATGCTTCTTGCCTCTTCATAAGGTCTCAGCCTCCTCCCCTCTCATGCTATGCCGCAGGTGAGCAGCTTCCGGCACCTTACCTTGGAGCTCCCTTTCCATCTTTGGATTTCAGAATAGTTGGTTGCTCTGCAACCCCAGATCTCTGATAGATCAGCATAGGTTATGATTTTGTAATTGATCCTGCTTCTTCTCATCATGACGGTGGGAGTAATGGTTTTTCCAGCTTTCTACATCCCAGATGAAAGCAGAACACCACATTTCTCCTCCTGTAAAACTTTAGTCTTCTTTTGGGGTTTTCTTCCAAAGACTTTTGAAAAAAAAAAAAAAAGATCTTGATTTCTTCCCAAATTTGATGCTGGGGCTAATGGAGCTGCCAGAGTAGCTTCTGTTTTGCAAGTCCTCTGAGTCTTTGTGCTGAAGAGAAGCTCTCGTAATTGCCTTTAATTTTAAAATTTATAGCACTTTTAACCTTGTAATTAAAGCCTTTTGAATGACCCTAAATTTCTTTCAAACCCGTCAACTTCACCCATTTTATTGCTTCATTGTGATGAAATCTGTTTAGCAAGCATCTGAAATTGTCCTCCTCTGGGCCCTTCCCCTTATTACCTAAAGCAGCCCTTCTTTTCTTTTCTAAATATGTCCTGGAAATACAGATATTCAGGGAAACCTAGACCAAAATGAACTGCCCAGAAATCGAAATCCAAGGAGGCCTTGTTGACCCAGCTGTTGCTGAATTCCAAAGCTGTGGCTCTTGTTCGTGATGAGAAAGTCGCTTCTCCTTGCAAACTTCTCTGTGTCATGTTTTCTCTGTTGTTACAGCACAGGCAGCTTCATGGCACCTTTGAGCTGGCAGTGGAGAGGGGAGTGGGGCCTGACTGCTCTGGGGAGCTCACAGGAGCAGTCTCTCGTCCTCTGATCCTCTCGTAAACACAACCGTCAAAGAGCCTCAGTAAAGTCTCACTTGAACGGCCATGGGAGTCATTTCCAGGACCGACTCTTTAGGGTGGCAATTAATTTATGGTTAATTAGCTCTGGGGTTAAGCTTAGTCTTGGCAGTGATGCCTGACGTTTAAAGAGGAGTGAGGGAAAGGAAGAGGAGGAGGGCTTACCCGGACAAAAGACAAGAACAGCTGGAGGAGGCGCAAAGGTAAATAGAAAGAATTTATGCAGGCGGATTTTGTATCATGACTTCTGCATGAGGGCGCTTCACTTAGATTAATGCCCATGGTTAGAATAAAGTGGCAAAACAAACTTCTTTTGTTTGACTAAGGGTATTAGTTTTAATGAGCAGTTTTTAAAGAGCTGAGCATAGCTCTTTATCAAGGAGGGTTAATAACACCATTCATTATCCTGGTGCTTCCTCCTGGAGGTGGGGATAAATGATGCTATAGGATGACTGACTTGTGAAGACCCTACAATGGCTTGGTAGTTCTGGACCTGGTATGCGATCCAGGGCCCAGAGGAACATGTGTAGATCTCACTTCCAGCTCTGGCAGGGTGCACAGGATAAGAAGCCAGCCCGAGGCATGGAGAGATGACTGGTAAGACATTCAGGGCCTGGAAATCCACAGACAGAGACATCTCTTCACTCCCTCATCTGATACTGATGATAAGTGAGAAACTCATCATCAAACCTAGACAGTGTATTAAAAAGCAGAGACATCACTTTGCTGACAAAGGTCCATATAGTCAAAGCTATGGTTTTTCCAATAGTCATGTACAGATGTGAGAGTTGGACCATAAAGAAGGCTGAGCACCAAAGAATTGATGCTTTTGAACTGTGGTGCTGGAGAAGACTCTTGAGAGTCCCTTGGACTGCAAGGAGATCCAACCAGTCCATCCTAAAGGAAATCAACTCTGAATATTCATGGAAGAGCTGATGCTAAAGCTGAAGCTCTAATACTTTGGCCACCTGATGTGAAGAGCCAACTCATTGGAAAAGACTCTGATGCTGGAAAAGATTGAGGGCAGGAGGAGAAGAAGGTGACAGAGGATGAGATGGTTGGATGGCATCACTGACTCAATGGACATGAGTTTGAGCAAGGTCCAGAGATAGTGAAGGACAAGGAAGTCTGGAATGACGCAGGTCATGGGGTCACAGAGTTGGGCACGACTGAGTGACTGAACAACAATGAGGAGATCATCGTAAGAATGTCTTGGGTACAGGTTGGAAAACTATAGTCAGGGGCCACATCTGGCCCACCACCAGGTTTTATAAACAAAGTTTTATTGGAACACAGTTATACTCATTTGCTCATTTGTTTAAGGCTATTTTCTTTTCTTTTCTTTTCTTTTTTTAAATTAGTTGGAGGCTAATTACTTTACAATTTGTATGGAAATACAAAAAACCTCGAATAGCCAAAGTAATCTTGAGAAAGAAGAATGGAACTGGAGGAATCAACCTGCCTAACTTCAGACTATACTACAAAGCCACAGTCATCAAGACAGTATGGTATTGTTTAAGGCTATTTTCATGTTACAGTGGCAGAGCTGAGTTATCATGACAGAGACTGTTGAGTCTGCAGAGAAACAGTCTGCCAGTTCCTGCCCTCCCTCACAGAAGTGGCAAAACACGGTGATGCCTGGAGGTGGAGATCCACCCAGGATGCACTGCACATGTTGCATTTGTCCCTAAGATGAGAATACAAGGACAGTCATTTGACTTTCAAAAAAAAGCGGGGCAAGCCACTGGCTTCAGCATGGGAAAGCATCTGCACCCCCACCGGAGTCCAGAGGGGATCATGGTATGCTGTGTTGGCAGGATAATCTTAAGCCATCAAGAGAATCATTTTGTCTTTTTTTTGAGTTGTTTTAATTTTTTTTTTTCTTACTCTCTGGCTGGGAGCATTGATTCTTGCAGCTGTCACTTACACCTGCCTCGAAATACCCTAACCCTTCTGTTAGATGGTTAGTTCAATGCTTCTAACCAAAGAGGTCAAAAAAAAAAAAGAAAAAGAAAAGAAAATACACCTTTGTGTGGAGTCTATCCAAAGTAAGTGGGAAATGGCTGCTCCTAATTGATTTATTCCAGGGCCCCCAGGAAGGGTACTGACGGAGGGAGACCCTGCTTTTGTCTCTCTTCTCGCCATCTGGCGGGGGAGCTGGTCACTCACCTGTCTCCCAAGGAGGGTTTGAACAGACTGAGGAGCGGGCTCTGACAGAACGGAGCCCAGGTCCTCCCTGAGCGCATGACTAGGCTCCAGGCCTCACGGGGATGGCTTCATGGGGAAGGAGGAATTGCCTGAGGAGGAGGCTTGGGAGGACCCTGATGGGGAGGGGTCCACGGTGGCTGCCAGGCTGCAGGGGGAGCCCTGGGAGGTGAGGTGGGGGCCCTGGAGACGGTGGGGGGCAGCTGAGACCCTTGAATGGTCTTGGGGTGAGTCTCAGCAGAGCTGGTGGGCAGGGAGAATGATGGGATTCAATCTGCCTTTTCCCCAGAAGGATCAGAGGAAAGGAGGAGCGAGTGAGGACCTCAGTGTTTCAGACGGAGCACTCAGATTCTCGGAGCCCTTGAGACCAGGCCTGGGCCAGGGGAGGCCCTCCATGTCATGGGAGCTTTCTTGCTAGCACCCAGAGGCCGAGAGAAGCTGCTGGGAAAATACTGAACCTCTGTGCTGCTCTCAAATGTGTCAGTAACTCATTGCATGAAATGAAAAAGTACCAAGTGTCTGACACCCCTTGACCCTGTCCCCATTCCCAGAACTCCTTTGACCAGGAGACTTGTGCTGGGCCAGTTACGTGCAGCGCTAGGCAGGACTCAGGAGGGGCTGGAATATCAAGACAGACGTTATCTCCTCCTCGGTGCACATATCACAGCTGTTCCCCCTCGGCTTCCAATAGGCCAGACTGAATTTATGAGTTGGTTCTTCTTTTTGCAAAGCAAACAGCCACCATCTCTAGATTGCATTAGTGTTGTTGTGTTTCCAAGAACACAGGGAACCAGATAGTAACGTGCTTGAGCATCACTCTCTGGCTACCCAGACGGTACCATAAATGACCTAATCGGGGCTCATTCACTATCATTCACTAATGTTCAGCATCTGGCTTTCAACTTCGCATCGTCACAAACTCCACTTTGCCAGTTTTCCCTTAGCATGTAGATCTGCGCATCTCCCCCAGGCTGGGGCACCTGTCCACCCGGGGCTGTTGTCACTGAGCACAGATGCTTGTAGGCGTGCTCACTAATGTGTGTGAGCACATGAATGCACATGCATGGAACACATCTGCCAGATTTCAGGAGAAACAGGCCTGAGAAGGAAGTGCTGGAGACAGCCTGACCTCAAGAAAAGGCACGGAAAAGGTGGTTTCCTGGGAGCCCGCAGTCAGCACAAAGGAAGCTGGTTGATCTCAGAAAGGTGGTCTGAGTCACCGCCTCTCCGAGGTGGCCTTGCCAGATGAGTCCTCATGGTCCGAGCTAGTGCAAGCTAGCGTCTGCAGCGACAGTGTTTCGCCCTGGCTGCCGTGAGAAAGTGCCACAGACAGGGCAGCTGATGCAACCGATGTGTCTTTTCTCATGACTCTGGAGGCTGGAAGTCCAAGATCAAGGTGTCAACAGGGTTAGTTTCTTCTGAGGTCTCTCTCCTCGGCGTGGGGACGGCTGACTCCTTCCTGTGTTCTCACATGGTCTTTCCCGCGTGTGTCCGGGTCCGTCTTCTCTTCTAGTAAGGATGCTGGTCATGGTGGGCTAGGTCCCACCTGAACGACCTCGTTTTACCTTAATTACCTCCTTACAGACCCTATCCCCACATACTTGTGCTGAGATACTGGGAGTTAGTTCTTCAGCAAAGGAGGTTTGAGGGGAGACAGTTTAATCCATACAATGGTCAAATCTAGGGTGCCAAGAATGTTTGCTTCTAAGAGTCTCTCTCTTTTCTTTAAGGAAACATTGATTGCCACTAATGACCCACCCCTCATACAAATGGGCTGTGATACACATGAGCATATTTCTGCTCATTACAAGCCAATTACAACGTGATCCTGCCTTCCTGATGCTTCTCTTGGTTGGTCTTTTGGATGTCCTCAAACTTTCCTGTCCCACATTGGCCACCCGTCAGCTGGGCCCCTCAGATGGCTGATCACGCCATTAGGTGAGAGTTTTGCTACTTAAGCTGAGAGAGAGGCTTTATGTGCAAGTTCTCTGGGAGTGCCTTTCCTGTAGCCGCCACCCACACAGTGCCCACAGGTATGACTATGTTTCCAGTCAGTAAGACAAAAAATGTAAACAATGACTGGACCAGGGCCATGGAAATCACAGGGAGAGAAATCTGGACAAAGAAAATATCTACTTCTGTGGGTGATATGATGTTGGAAGAAATCCCCAAATATGCTGACATCCTGGAGCCATGGACTGACTCTGATGAGATGAAGTCTGATTGGGACAATTGTGCAGCCTGGTCCTTGCCTTAAGACAAGTTGGCTGGAACCCACAAGGCGGAGAAGAGGTTGCGTGGCGGCGGGGACATGGTGTAGAGACTTTGTTTGACAGTGAGTTTGCTGGGAGGCAGCCATGTGCTTCAAAGCCCAGAGCCACTGCGAGCTTAGACCCTGTGATGGTGGTGTTTGTCTAAATGAAGGGGGAAATAGTCTCACTTTTCTTGAAAGAGCTCAGAGTACTCCATGGCCAGTTGTCTCAGGTGTGGTCACCACATTTGAAGGCGGAGATAGCGAAGTGGAATAATGTCCTGGGGAAGGTGTCACCTGGGGCCACAGAGGGTGTTACTGAGAGAGGACTTGGGATGGGACGAGCCTGATGGACTAATGAGAGTGTTTGCAATGCAGTCGGATCCAAGACAGTGGGACTTGCTCTGTGTGGACGGGACGTGAAGACCGCCAGGTGGGACTTAATGGGGAGTTCTGTTATTTACCGACACAGTGTCTAACAGCTACATCAGAGGTGTGAGATGTTTGAACAGAAACTGGACTTGGTAAGACTCCGTGCTCCCAGTGCAGGGGGCACGGGTTTGACCCCTGGTCAGAGAACTAAGCTCCTGCGTGCCACATGATGAGGCCTGAAAAAAGTCTATCAGAAAATGTGTAATCCAGACTATATCTTGTTTACAAGAGTAAAATATAAGATCACACAAAAAGTTTGAAACTAAAGAGGTGGAAAAAGGTACACTGGATAAAATTAATAGAAAGAAGCTAGTTGCTTGCAGCTAGAAAGTAGCAATATTAATATTAATATCTATATGGTTCAAAGTTACACTTATTTCTGTATTTAAATTCTCTTTATGGCCTGTATCATTACCTGATATTTTCTCTCTTCCTCTACTCCATGTTTTGGCCTTCCCAGGTAGCGCAGTGGCAAAGAAGTCACCTGTCAATGCAGGAGACACAAGAGAGGTAAGTTCAATCCCTGGGTTGTGAACAGCCCCTGGAGAAGGAAATGGCAACCCACTCCAGTATTCTTGCCTGGGAAATCCCATGGAGAGAGGAGCCTGGCGGGCTACAGTCCATGAGGTTGCAAAGAGTCAGACACGACTGAGCTACTGAGCACAGTACGCTACTCCATGTTAGACTGTAAATTCCATGAGAATGGGAACCATTTTTATTCTGTTTGTTGCATCTTGAACCTTTCTTAGACCACAGAAAAGACTCAATAGGTATTTGTCGAATGAAATAAAGGCTCCTAATTCTTTTCTTTTTTTGAACACTGACTTTCCAGGATGCAGGGTGTGTGAACCAAACTTTGTTCTGGTTAACTATTTCCGCAAACACACCACCCCAATACTTAGTGGCTTAAGTACCAACTCGTTATTATCTTCCATGGCTCTGCTGGGTGGGCTGGGCTCACCTGAGCAGTTCTTGTATGGGCTGTTTCTTGCAGCTGTGGTCTGCATGGCGGGGGCTGCAATTATTTCAAGGCTCCCCTGGACTTGACATCCAAGATGGCGCACTTGCATGCCTGGTGGCTGATGCCGGTTGTCAGCTGGGAGCTCAGCGGGGTCTGCTGGGGGCTTGGGCTTCTCCCAGTCAGGTGGCTGGAACCCAACGGCAAGTCTAAAGACCAGAGGTGGAAGCTGCCTCTGTCGACTACAAGCTGGTGCTCGCCGAGGGCGTTTGCCGTCTGCCTCTGCGGAGACTGAACCTTGTGCTCCTGCAGCAGCTTTTCATGCCCTGGAGGCAGTTCAGGGTGGAGAGTGAGGCACTCTGTGCTCCAGGGAAACTGGTGGAACAGGTCTTTAGATAGTTAGATATTTTCAGGAACTGATTTCATGATCCCAATCCTTGCATCTCTTCATATCTAGAAAAGCACTAAATCCCTTCATGATGACATCAGCTCCTTGTGACTAGCAGAAAACCTTTTGTAAAATAAGTGCTTGATTGCACTGAACTCCCCCTTTCACCAAAATCTTATATATTGACCTTCCCCCACTGCCTCTTTGGAGCAGTCTCTCAGAGCTATCTGAGGTGCTGTCTCCTGGGCTGCAGTCCTCATTTTGCCCCAAACTCGCAACGCTCACGTTGTTCATCTTTTTAGTCAACAGGTCTCTCAAGGCTTAAGCTAGATAAGGACACATCACCACTTTGTCACCATCTACTGGGCAGTCGTGGAGTCCACCGTGATATATGGATGGGGACATAGATCTGATTTTCATTCCCTTTCTCAATGGGACGAGTGTCCAAAGAAATCTGTGATCCTCTCTAATCTACCACAGACCTTCAAACCAGGGAGACTGCTTCATGACAGTGCTTGACATGACTGATAAGATTTCCTGAGTCTGAGGCATATCGTTTCTCAGGGAAGGGCACTTCCATCATGGAAAGAAGAGCATGCTCTTCTGGAATCTCTGCAGGGTGTGTGGGCTGGATGACATGCCCCCCCAAGACCCATCTCCAGTGCTGACATTCTTGGATGAAGCCTCAGTGTCAGACTGGGGGGGAAGTCATCATGACTCAGTGAAGCCTCAGAGGGCTGTGGATTTCACGGAGGGTAAGAAGTTGAGGTCTACCACTCAGTTACTCACCTCCTCCTTTCTCCCTTCACACCAGCTAAGCCCTCTGTCTAGAGCTGCCCATCTGAAACTCGATGCTGGAAACAGCACTGTAAGGATCCATCACCCCAAGACACATCACCACTTTGTCACAATCTACTGGGCAGTCATGGAGTGTTTCCTGTCTTGGGGACAGTAACACCTCAGAAAGCTGTACAAACACTGACAATGATTTGTTAAAAAGTATCGGTGAGCTTTCAATGCTTTTGTTTACAGTTTATTTTTAGATATTGGATCCATTTTAGAAATTGCTAGTTAATTTCTTTGGCTTTCTAACATCTTCTCAGAATTACGAGCAATGTGTCTGTCCTTAGGCAAGTTACTTGACATCTCTGTGCCCTGTTTTCTCATCTGAAAAGAGAACTATAATACTAGTGTATATTTCGTAGGGTCATCGTGGAGTTTAAATGAGTTGATATGCTGGGCTCTCCTTTAAGACTTTACAAGGCAGGGCTCAATAAATTCCAGCTATAGTAATTTTTCTTTGAACACAAAATAGCTACAGAAGAACCCACTCTCTGAATGTTCTATAAGTTATTTTACCCATCGGTGAATTTTGTGTTTTTGTATCTTTGCCACTGTGAAAATGACATCATGAATATCTTTATGGGTAGATCTTTGTGCTGACCACTTAGACAACATTCCTAGAATTGGAATTTTTGAGACGCTTTTTTTGTTAATGCATAGTGGGAGTTAAATAAATTTCAAAATAGTCAAGTGAAACGGTGTTTGAGTTCTATAGGATTGGCACCACAGTTTACGTAGGAAAGTATATTCACCATCATCCACAAAACAGAACACTACTGTGGTTGATACGCAGATTTGCCGTGGACACTCACAGCCCCTCTAACTCTGCAAGGGATCATTAGATTTGTCACTTCCTATTTTCCAAAATAAGTGTTTTTTCTTTATTCAGTTCTTTTTCTAGATGGTCCTTTATTCCATTCATCTACAACTTAGCCTGGCTTACACCAAATTATTTGATAGGTCAACCCAACACAATGTTAATATAAAAAAAAAATGTTTTCATTTATTGACTTCTTTACCGCTGAGCCTCCGGCCTTCCCAGGTGGCTCAGTGGTCAAGAATCTGCCTGTCATGCGGGAGACGGAGGAGATGCAGGTTCAGCCCCCGGGTGGAGAAGACCCTCGGAGGAGGGCACGGCTGCAGTATTCTCGCCTGGAGAATCGCATGGACAGAGGAGCCTGGTGGGCTGCGGTCCGCGGGTCGGCACGAATGAAGCGCTTGAGCACAATAGCGCACTTGTTTTCGACTGCGCCAGGTCTTTGCTGCTTTGTGGGCTCTTCTCTAGGTGCACGCACGAGCTTCTCACTGCGGTGGCTTCTCTTGTTGTGGAGCAGGGGCCTGGGTGCCCGGGCTCCAGTAGTTGTGGCATGCGGGCTCAGGAGTTGCAGTCCCCGGGCTCTGGGTGCCCGGGCTTCAGTAGCTGTGGCTCACGGGCTTCGTTGCTCCGCTGCATGTGCGATCTTCCCAGACCAAGGACAGAACCCGTGTCTCCTGCATTGGCAGGCGGATTCTTTGCCACTGAGACACCAGGGAAGCCCGATGTTAGTATTTTTAATTGGTCCCTATATGTAATAACAACTTTTTTCTTCCAGTGGGAAAGATGAGTCGTGTGGATCAGTTTTGAATGGGAGAAGGATGCGTGTTCTTGAGAACCAGTCCCTACATCTCACATCATCAGTGGATGAAAGGTTTCACCCAGATCTCCTTGATTTCACATTCACTGAGTAACTCCTGTGATCTGACCCTGCAAGTTGTCTGGCCCCTCATGTGATCTCTTCCCCCCTAAAGTAATAGCACTTGCCTCTCTGTCCAAGGGACAGAGTCCGTCTTCCTCTACCCGGAGATCGTAGCCCCTCCGGCCTTTCCATTCACCGTGTCCTCTGCCTGGAATGGGCTCTCTGGCTCCTCCATACCCAGTTCATTCACCTCCTTCTGAATTCAACCCAAATGTCACCACCTCAGAGAGGCCCTCCCTGACTACCCCCTGGGTGATCACTCTGCTTCTCTTAAAGGGTTTTCAGGAAATAATTGAAAGCTATCTTGCTTTATGTTGGTCTTCCCCGGTAGGTTGCGAGCTCACAGTGGCAGGGACGCATCTGTTTGGTTCGTGGCCGTCTGCCACAGCAGCAAGCACTGATGGAGGGAATGGATGTGTCCAGGTGAGTCCTGTGGAGGGCAGTGCTCTAAAGATACCTGTAAAGGTGCCTGTGCTATTTCCCTATGGCTGGGTTCTGACAAATGACAGAAAACAGAGTGGCTTCGAACAACACAGATTTATTATTCTGTGTTGCTGGCACCCAGAAGTCTGAAAATGGGTCTCACGGCAGAGTCATGTCCGCCTGGGGGCTGAGGATGGAATTCTTTCCTTGTCCTTTCCAGCTCATGCTCCCTTCCAGCAGGTGCCTCAGTGGACCTAACCTAAAATCCATGGTATGGTTAGTTCTTTCCCCTCTCTCATCCATCTTTTCCCGCTCATCCTGAGCAGCCTTTTCCATGTGTGGGGAGGGAGAGGGGCTGGGTTACTGTGCAGAGATGTCAGTGGTCTCTATTAAGCATGCACTGTCCCAAGGGACTATTCCCTGCCATTCAGTGAGTTCCATGAGGACACATGCATCTCCCCTGGAAGTCAGCTAGCTGTGGATCTTGCTTTCCAGAGACCCAGAGGTCCTCTTGGCTACAGAGCGACACCCGGGCTTTCAGTCAGTTTTCAGGCTTCATTAATGCTGCTGATGGTTGACCTGGGGGAAGGGTGGGCTGCAGGATTACCTGGCAGGCTGATGGCTCTCCTTTCTCCATGCCTTAGTCAGGAGGGCTGTCCCAGGCTGCGCAGTCCACCTCAGGCGGTCTCTCTGTGTTTAGCTTAAGCGGCAACAAGAAAGAAAGATGACCATATGCTTAGGTTTAGTTTATATCACAAATGATGGAATAGATCACTGATAGCTTGGAGAACATGAAAGACAAGAAAAGCAGTAGAAAAATGTCTGCTTGTTTATGGGAAAGTTACAATAATGAAGAGTTGGTCATGGTTGCCTTGCCAACACGTACACTGGGGTGAGGGGGCTCATATTTCTAATTCTTTTCATCAAAACCTTTACCACTGTCAACATACAATGTAATTTACTTCTTTTTCCTCATCCCCTTCCCCTTCTTCTCCTATTCTTCCTCTCCCTGCTCCCTCCTTCCCCTCCTCCTCCTCCTTCAGAGTAGATGGTAGATCCTCAGTAAATATTTGTGGAGTGAATAAATGCTGGTGGGGGAGTTTCTCAGAAAACATCACATGACATTGATTCACAGGCAGTGAAGTCCTTACCACCATTCTGATTCTATAAATTTGTGGCTTGTTCCAAAAAGAAGTGAGACAGGAATACAAGGAAATAACTCTGCAAAGGAGTCCTCACTAAGAAATTACATTAAACACAACTTCATACTGTTAGTTAATCTATTGCATGGATGAACTGATCTATTTTCCTATCAGTAAGGTTTTCTACCGTGCAGTGGGCAGTATGCAACCCATAGCTTCTCAAGTTTGACCTTAGGGTTCATTTCTGCATAGTTGTCGTTAATGTCACAGGAAGTATCCTTTAGTTGTTGCTGTTGTTCAGTCAGTAAGTCATGTCTGATGCTTTGTGACCTCATGGACTGCAGCATCCCAGGCTTCCCTGTCCTCATTATCTCCCGCAGTTTGCTCAAACACATCCATTGAATCGGTGATGCCATCCAACCATCTCATCCTCTGTTGTCCCCTTCCCCTCCTGCCTTCAATCTTTCCCAGCATCAGGGTCTTTTCCAGGCACTTTCTTAACTAAATATCAGTGATCACTGCGTGGTTATTCTCTGCCCCATCCCTCCCTACCCATCCTATAACCTTCTCTGCTCTGCGACCAGGAGGCTCACTCCTAGAGTCTGCAGTGCTGTCTTCCTTGTCAGCTGGCTTCCCACTGGCTTTGGTGTTCGGGAGGCAGCAGCCGACAGCTGGGGCAGAGAGAGGGATCTGGGTGGATCCTTGCCTCTCCTGCTCTACTCTGGGCTGCCTTCCTCTGGCAGCAGCTGGATCCCTGTATGACTCTGGTTCCTTGCAGGCAGCCCCATCCCCATGGCTGCCACTCTCACTGGGCTTTTGTTGGGCCATTTCCACCCCTTCGACCTCGGTGATGGCGATGACAATGCCCACCCCTGCTGGGTTCTGGGAGCCACGGCATCCTCGGTGTGTCCACTTATTCCGTCCACAGCTCTTGATTCATTCCCCTGGTAACATCTGAGTTGGATTCTGTGTCCTGCCAGGATGCTGGCTGGTACAGCCACTGTGGTTTCATTCACTGTAGGGCATGATAACCTTGTTCAATGCACCAGATTGTCTTTTGTCTCTGTTCTGCATCCAAGACCCATTAGGCCCATGTGGACCCATCATGAATATGGTGACGTCTCTCTCTTTACAATACAGTGATATGGAGTAAACATCTCTCAGAAAGAGGTCTTAACCAGGTTTCTATTTATATGACAAGCTAGGGAGATGATGCTGAAAGCAAACAGGAATTGACTTGTGGGGGTTGCCAGCAAGATTCTGAGATGGGGACTCCTGCCTTTGTGAGATTCGCTCAGTCATGTCTGACTCTTTGCAATCCCATGGACTGTAGCCCACCAGGCTCCTCTGTCCATGGAATTCTCCAGGCAAGAATACTGGAGTGGGTTGCCATTCCCTTCTCCAGGGGATCTTCCTGACCCAGGGATCAAACCCAGGTCTCCTGCATTGCAGGCAGATTCTTTCCCGATTGAGCCACGAGGGAAGCACTTCTAAACCATATGCGTTTAGACACGTACCCCTGTTAGTGCAGGCGCTTGTCGTGTTTGCCTCCTCCCTGATCTTGTTCATTTCTGCCCTCTCCTGGGAATCCTGCTGCCTTCAAAGGCTTGGGCTTTGTGCGCTGTCCCTCCTTGAGAGTTATTGCACTTTCACCATCCACCTCTCCTGGAAAAAAGGCTGACATTCAGCTAAAGAAGAGCCATGCCTTTATCTCAACCTTCTCTTGGATGGTAGTCATGTGTTCCTTTGACTCCGAGATTGGTGGGACCTCACTAGTGCGGTCCTGAGAAACAGAGGAATTTGACACCTGAAAGCTGGGCGATTTCTGTATTCTGAAAGACCCAGGCTTTTTTAATGAACTCTGGGCAAAGATCCCAGCAGGTTTGCAGGAGAGACTGAGTTCCTCTCTGGGGTGACCTGGAGACCTTGTAGAGTGGCTCCTCCACTTCCTCTGTGGCGGCCCCCCGCCCATCATGATATTTACAAAGAGGAACCACGGGATGATTACATGAGAGCCAGGAGAGGGGCACCTTCCGGGCACCCCTCCACAGTGGGCGGGTGCCAAGCAAGCGCAGTGAAGTGGTGATGCTTCGGACCTGGATCTCTGAGTCAGGAGGGGAAGCGCATGTGTGCTCATTTTCACGTGGGGCTTGTGTGTCTTGAGTCCCATAGTGATTGCTTTAGCCACAGTGAACTAAGGGCTTGTGGACAGGCGTTGTCTTGTCCTACCCTCTGGAGACTAACTGTGTTCAGCTTCTTTAGAGGTTTCTGGGCCACCTTAGGTCTCTGGGTCTCCTCCTCGGCTGTCTGTGGAGGGGTGGCCTGAGTCTTCCTGGGGTCAGAGTTAGGTCATGGTCAACAACGGGAGTTTTGTGTCCAAGGGATCCAGGCTTCTATGGGAGAATTTTGGTACCAGGGCAGGCTTTCTGTGGGGCAGAATGCACCTGATAGATGCCTTGAGAGAGATGAGTTGGGCTGAGGGCAGCTTCCAGAGGATGGTAGGACTCCCCAGGCCCAGGGGAGCTATCCTTCCATGCAGGGCACAGATGTGCTGACTTTGGTGCTAGGAGACTGGATAGCTCCCCCATCTCCAGCAGAAGACAGAAGCCTAGGACTCTGGGTGGAGGCAGGGGAGAGCGTGGCCGGGAAAAAGCTGTACTCTGAAAGCTTTGAGGGCTTCTGAATGCACCAGCTCCCTGGAAGGCCGTGTGCATCATCGGCCAGAGGGTGAAATGGACAGGATCTGGGACACGGGGTCCTCCTGGCCCTCAGGAGCCACTAGCTCCCAAGACTGAGGTCTGGCCCACCTTGCCCCAACACTTCATGTGTTTTCCTTACTTTTTTGGGACCTCAGGTGTCGATGACCTTAGTCTTAAATTGCCTCTGGGGAGTGTTGGATTATTGTATTGAAACAATGATTTTGATCATATGGTCTTGCTTATTTTATTTAACTTCTATTTTTTTTTAATTAAGAAGATTTAGAATTTCTTTTCTTGAAAATGGTTCTACTTCCAATTTTTGAAATTTGTGCTTTAAAAATTAATTTCTAAAGAGTTTTAAAATAATTTTTCACTTCTAAAGTTGCCATTTAGTAGTCATTTCGTGTAAGTCAAATCACTATGCTGTACACCTTAAACTTATACAGTGCTGCACATCATCTATATCTCAATAAAACTGGAAGGTGCAAATTGCCTTTTAATTTGTTACATTAATATTTTGTAGATTTCTGTTTTGAATTCTCATCACTTTGTAGGTTTACTATTTTTATATTGGCCAGTAAAATGTTTAGATTGCATTTGGGTTAAAATGCACTTGCCCTTTAATACTTAATGATAAAACATTTCATCTTTTGTCATACTTTTACTTTTTAAATCAATTTTTATTTTATTTCTCTTCAGTGTCCTTTTACATCTTTTCAGAGTGTTGAATGTTGCAGATAATCCCTCACAAATTTCATGTATTTAAGGTCTAGTGCTTCACCATTTCTGAAAATTCCTGTTTGACATGTTGCAGGCGGAGAGTAGCAACATGGTTTGAATAGTGAGAGAAAATTCATACCATTAACAGCAGGCTGTATTGGTTTTCGCTGCATGACAATGAACTTGCCACAAACTTAGCTTAAAAGAGAGCTTATTTATCAGTTCCTAGTTCTGTAGAACAGTGGTCTGGTAGAGGCAGGGCTGGTCCTCTGCTCAGGGTCTTTTATAGCAGAAATCAGGTTGCTGTTAGGGCTGTGTTCCTCTCTGAAGGTTCTGGACAAGAATCGACCTCTAGGATCATTCAGGTTGGTGCCTGAATTTAGCTCCTTCTGGTTGTAGAATTGAGATTCCCGTTTCCTTGATGCCTGATTTCTGCTTCTGGAAATTGTCCCCATTCTTCCTCAGATGGCCCCCTCTCCATCTTCAAAGCCAGCCACAAATCTCTCTCATGTTTTAAGTCTTCTTCCCAGAAAGAGCCTAATCCATACTTTTAAAAACAGTTTTATTGATATATAACTCACATACTATTTGGTGTACAATTTAGTAGTTTTAATATATTCACACAATTGTGTCACTATTATCATGGTCTGATTCTAGAACATTTTGATCAGCCTCCCCAACCAAAGAAACCCTATACTTCATTATCAGTCAATTCCCACTTCCCCCTAGTTCCAACTAGTCAACTTTCTGTTTCTATGGATTTGTCTCTTCTGGACATTTCATATGAATGGAGTTATGCAAGATATGGTCTCTTGCGCCTGCTTTCTTCCACTTAGCATAAAAAAGGTCACTCATGTTGTAGCATCTGTCAGTACTTCACTCTTTTTTGTGGCTGAATAATATTCCATTGTAAGGATATACCACATTTTAATAACCCATTTATTAGTTAATGGACATTTGAGTTGTTTCTAATTTGTGGCTGTTATGAGCAACCTGTGTACAAGTTTTTGTGTGGACATATGTTTTCATTTGTCTTTCATATACACTTAGGAATGGAATTGCTGAATCAAATGGTACCTCTCTGTTGAACTTAATAGAAAAATTTCCACACTGTTTTCACAGCAGCTGCACCATTTTATATTCTCTTCAACAGAGTATAAGGGTTTCAATTTCTCCACATCTTTACCAATAGTTGTTATTATCTATCATTTTTGATTGTAGCAATTTAGTGGATGTGAAATGGTATTTCATGTTTGATATGCCTTTCCTTATCAACTAACAGTACTTTTCATGTGCTGATTGGTCGTTTGTGTATCTTTTTTGGAGAACTGTCTATTCAAATTCTTTGTCCATTTAAAAATTGAATTTTTATTGAGTTGTAAGGGTTCTTTATATGTTGTGTATACTAGACCCTTACCAGATACTTGATTTGCAGACATTTTGTCATAGTCTGTGGACTGTATTTTCCTTCTTGATAGCATCCTTTGAAGCATGCAAATTTTTAATTTTGGTGAAGTCCAGTTTATCTGTTTTTTCCTCCCTTTTGTTCCCTTTGCTTTTTGTGTTCTAGCTAAGAAGATTCAGCCTAACTGAAAGTCACACAGATTTACTCTTAAACTTTCTTCTGTGTGTTTTTATCACTTTAGCTCTTACATTAAAGCCTGTGATTCATGTTGAGTTCATTTTTGTATGTGTTATGAAATAGGAGTCTGGCTTCGTTCTTTTGCATGCAGATATCTAGTGGTCCTAGCACCATTTGTAGAAAAGACCACTCTTTATATGTCGTGTTGGCACCCTTGTCAAAAATCAGTGGACCACAGATGTATGATCTTTATGTTTATCTTTATGCCAATACTAGCTTTATTACTATTACTTTGCAGTAAATTTTTAAAAAGGAATGTGTGAGTTCTCCAACTTTGTCCCTATTTTAAAAAATTTGTCTTGGCTTTTCTTACACTTCCTTATGAATTTTAGGATTAATTTATCTATTTTTACAAAAAATAAAGTTGGGATTTTGATAGGGATTGATTGAATCTGTAGGTTGTTTGGGGGAGATTTACCATCTAAACAATCTTAAGTCTTCTAATCCATGAATGCAGAATGTCTATTTAATTTCTTGCAATGCTATTTTATAGTTTTCAGTGTTCAAGTCTTCCATTTCTTTTGTTAAATTTATTCCTGAGTATTTTATTTTTTGATGTTATTGTAGATGTGATTGCTTTCCAAAACATCATTTTAGAATTGCTAGTGTAGAGATAAATAATTGATTTTTAATGTCAATATTTTATCCTGAAACTTTGGTGAACTCTTTTCTTAGTTCTAATAGTTCTTTAGGATTTTCTATACACAAGATCATGTCATCTACAGATAAAGATACTTTTACTTCTTCTTTTCAAATTGGTATGCCTTTTACTTCTTTTTCTTGCCTAATTGCCCTGGCTAGAACCTCCACTACACTGTTAAACAGAAGCGACAGGAAGGTCATCTATGTCTTGTTCTTGATGTTAGGGAGGAGTTTTTCTTTCCTTCATTATTTATTGTGATGTTAGTAATATGTTTTAGAAATTGCTTTTATGTTATTTTTTATGAGACTTTGAAATATTTACAGATGAAATGAGGTGATACCTTGGATTTGCTTTTAAATAATCCAGAAAAAATAGAATGGAGGGTACAAGCAAAAGGGAAAGAGCCATATGTTGATAATACTGAAGCCGAGTGATGAGAACAAGGATTCATTATACTGTTAGCTCTAATTCTGTGTGTGCTTGAAAATTTACATAATAAAACTTTAAAAAGTCCTCATTCTTAATTCAGTCCTCAGAACCTTGTAGGACATTGGTTGAGGGCTGAGAATGAGATGGAGCCTCAGATGGGTTTAATTACAAACAGCATGATGTCACACATGTCCAGCTCTAGGTGCAAGGCAGGAAGAATAACTCTGGTTGAAATATACAATCACTGTGTCTCAGCACAGGTCTGGCCCCTTTTGGAGACCAGGGTGCACATATGACCAAGTCCTGGGTGAGTGAGGGGTCAGTGAAAGGGACCGTCTTAGTCCATATTCTTTGAATGACGGCTCTGGGTGGGGCAAGGATTCCATCTCCAGGAGTTTACTTGGGAGGTAATCCTAGAAAACCTAGTGGAGAATGGAGACGTGAGATGAGGAAGGCAGGAAACCCAACAAAGACTGCCTTATGAAGCCAGTTGCCACGTGGGACCCTGGACCTTAAACTGCAAGGAGCTTTGGGTGAAAATACAGAATGCATGTCGAGTCCTCCCAACCCAGGTGTTGGGGAATTTTCAAACTGATTCCACCTTTTGTTGAGAGTTGATTTCTGGAAGCTTGAATTCTTCAGCAAAAAACCCTCAGGCAAGGAGGTGCAGGTGCTGGGGCTGAGAGTGGGGTGGGCACACCTTCATTACAAAGATGAGGCTCAAGGCCATGGAGGGCAGTGACGGCATCTGCCACAGTGACATTTCTACCTGATGGCATGTTTACCTTTAATGCACTTCTATCATCGTTCTGTCCTGCAATTAACCTTGGATCTCATTTAAGCATTCACTCAGAAATCCATCTCTTTCCCAGGAAATGGAATATAGAGTAGTCTTATTAGCCACTTACTTCAACTTCACCTTTTCATTCAAGGTCATCCTGCAGATTCCCAGAGAAGCAATATTGAAAATGAAAGAAAACCAAGATGTGGTCTTTTGAGCTGTCTCAGACATTTATTATGTAGTTTGAGTCAGTGAAAGGCAACAGTAATGACTCATGTTTTCAAGGCTAAATGGAACAGTATCTCTGATATAGCCTCTGGCTTCAGTCACACTTTCTGCTGGGAAATCAGGTCCCCCGCAGCACCATCTTCTTGGGTTCTCCAGCAGCCTGGGAAAGCAATTAGGAACCACGTGTTTGATTCTCCTGGTTGCCAAGAGATGACCCAGCCCCATGTGTATGTGGATAAATATTTAATAACTAGCTGTATGGGAAGAAAAACCCAAAGCTTGGGTTTTTAACATTTGCCCATTTCCCTGGTGTAAACGTTCCCACTGTGGCTGATTTCAAATTACCAAGAGTTTAACAACTGACTTGCAAGATTCCTGACGATTTACTAATTGGATCTTGTGAGCTGTTAAAATCTGTCTCCAGCACACCACAGCCACCGAGGACTACTCCTCTCCTGGACCCTTGTGATTCAAGCCACTCTTGGCAAATCCTGCCAGCAGCTTTGACAGCATGAAAGGTGCCAGCTCTGATGGGACAAACAGGAAAGCAGTGTCTGGCCCCCACTCCTCTGCTAAGGGAACCAGACTGAAGCTAAGCAGGACCCTATGGGGCCTTCCCAGGACAGACACCACCACACCCTCCCTCCGACCCTGCCGTGTCCTTAGGCTGCCTCTTGTCTATAGAAAAACTTTAGCTAAAGGATAAATTTCATCAGAGAAATGAGAAACTAAAAAAGTGAAGGGAAATGGTCAAACAAGACAAAAAAATGACTTGTTGTTCAGTTGCTCAGTTGTGTCCGACTCTGTGTGACCCCATGGATGGTGGCATGCCAGGCTTCCCTGTTCTTCACTTATCTCCCAGAGTTTGCTCTCAGAGTTTGCTCAGTCCATTGACTTGATAATGCCGTCCAACCATCTCATCCTCTGTTGCCCCCTTTTCCTCCTGCCCTTCAATCTTTCCCAGCATCAGGGTCTTTTCCAATGAGTCGACTCTTCCATCAGGTGGCCAAAATATTGGAGCTTCAGCATCAGTCTTTCCAATGAATATTCAGGGTTGATTTCCTTTAGGATTGGCTAGTTTATCCATTAAACAAAGTCAAAGACCTTTAGTTCCTCCTCCGTGTCTATAGATAAAATTCTGAAGCATATCTTTTGAGCTGGTTTGCAGATACTAAAACTCCAATGAGGTGGAAGAAGTTAACTTCATGATGTCCAGATTGTAGTCAAGATATAAATGGCTCCATCTTGCTCAATTCTGAGAACTGGCCTCAAAGAAATGGGAATAAAACAGCCCTGGAGTTGAAGACTAACTGTACTGAAACCAATCAAGATGACACTATCAGACTGCTGCCCGACCTACTTCAAGATGATTACCTGAGCTCACTGTGCTGCTCTGCATGTAGCCCTCTCTCTCCTCATACGCCCCCGAAACTCTGCTTTAGAAGCTCGTGGTCCTGGTTGGCAGTGGGGAATTGGCTTTTGGAGATGAGCCTGCCTTCTCCCCAAGTGGCTGACCTCCTGGATACAGCAATGTTTTCTTACCTGCTAACACTATTCTCTCGAGTGTTGACTTTTGAGAGGCGAGCAATTGAACCTGAGTTCAGTGAAGACCTCACGGCAGCCTTGCACAGATCCCTGGCAGATAGATGCTGAGCACTGGAAAGATGACTGCTACTGACCAGCAAAGTCCACAGCTGCAGGGACAGCCTTCATCAAGCTAAAGGGAAAGGTTGTCATGGAGACTGTGCTGCATCTGCTAACGGAACATACAGAGTCCCAGCCCTCTGCTGTCTTGGTCAGCACTCTCTGATGGAGGTGATGGAGCCTTACTGATCTAACATAAGCTTCATCTGAGTTTGGGAAGCATATAGTCACTCTTCATGAATTCCTTTTTGCCTTCCTTCAGTTCAGTTCAGTTGCTCAGTCGTGTCCAACTCTGCGACCCCATGGACTGCAGCACACCAGGCCTCCTTGTCCATCACCAACTCCCGGAGCTTACTCAAACTCATGTCCATTGAGTTGGTGATGCCATCCAACCATCTCATCCTCTGTCGTTCCCTTCTCCTCCCGCCTTCAGTCTTTCCCAGCATCAGGGTCTTTTCCAATGAGTCAGCTCTTCGCATGAGGTAATCAAAGTATTGGAGTTTCAGCTTCAACATCAGTCCCTCCAATGAACACCCAGGACTGATCTCCTTTAGGATGGGACTGGTTGGATCTCCTCGCAGTCCAAGGGACTCTCAAGAGTCTTCTCCAACACCACAGTTCAAAAGCATCAATTCTTCAGCACTCAGCCTTCTTTATAGTCCAACTCTCACATCCATACATGACCACTGGAAAAACCATAGCCTTGACTAGATGGACCTTTGTTGACAAAGTAATGTCTCTGCTTTTTAATATGCTGTCTAGGTTGGTCATAACTTTCCTTCCAAGGAGTAAGCATCTTTTTAATTTCATGGCTGCAATCACCATCTGCAGTGATTTTGGAGACCCCCAAAATATAGTCAGCCACTGTTTTCATTGTTTCCCCATCTATTTTCCATTAAGTGATGGGGCCAGGTGCCATGATCTTAGTTTTCTGAATGTTGAGTTTCAAGTCAACTTTTTCACTCTCCTCTTTGACTTTCATCAAGAGGTTCTTTAGTTCTTCTTCACTTTCTGCCATAATCGTGGTGTCACCTGATATCTATGGTTATTGATATTTCTCCTGGCAATCTTGATTCCAGCTTGTTTGCTTTCTTTAATAGAAGCCAAAGTTAATTTTTGAATAATGGACAGAGCCCGGTGTTTGGCAGGACAGCTAATGGAGTTAAATAGGAATGCCCATTTGCAAGTGAAAGTGGATCTTTGTATCCAAGAAGACAGGAAGTACAAACTCTGGAAAACTTCACGTTCAACCTAATTTACTATATGATTACAGTTAAATTAGTTGGCTAATTACATTTAAATTAGTTGACTAATTTTTTTATTTTAAATTGGTATTTTGCTAGAACATCAGAAAATGTGAATTGAGGGGAAAAACTGGGTTAGAAGATAGTATTTTAAAAAGGCTAAATATAGGAGAAATTATTTTTGGAGAGTCTCCTGAAACATTTTATAATTAAAGAACATGGGAAGACGGGAATAAGACTCTTCACTCCCAACGCAGGGGGCCTGGGTTTGATCCCTGGTTAGGAAACTGGATCCCGCATCTCACAACTGAAGACCCCGATTGCTACAGCTAAAATATCCTGCCTGCTGCAACTAAGATGGAAGGTCTTACATGCTTCAACTAAGACCCAGTGCAGCCAAATAAATAAGTGAATATTTTAAAAGAAGATAGATTTAAAAAAAGGAGCGTGTCATTTTGTTTGAGCCTAAGTTTTTGATGAAATGAACACACTTGCAATACAAGACAGTATTTGTCCACTGTGCTAAATGGACAGGTCAGAGTATTACGTTTCTTTTGAAAGCTAAAAGAGGCTTCTATTGAATGTAAAACCTTTTAAAGCTTCATAGTTCTAGGCTGAGTAGAGATGGCCCCAGCTAACAAGGCTGACGTTTCCTCCTGTTTTTTCCTGCTGCAGAACTGAGAGATTTCTCTTTCAATCACAGGTTTCCACACTAGGAACAAGCGAGTGGTTCTGTTCATTTTTTCTCTGTGGTATATTATCTCAGTGCTTCAGACTGGAAAAAACTAGGCAAAATTAAAGAGAAGGAAAGAAATCCTCTTCACTTCTCCCCCAACCCCCTGGAGATAACAGTGATGCTGTCAACATCAAATGACATATGGTTGAAAGATACCATGTAAATATCACCTGGGGGCGGGGCAGGGGGAATCTTCCTTAAATTGATTTAAAGTTGAATTTTAATGCATACATCATCTTTCGAAAACACTGTCCCTCTTGCACATGTATCCTGCTTAATCAATTATCACTAAAAAATGACACCTGCCAGAGATGATTAGACACAAAATCTTCTCTTAAATGTGCTCCAATTTGACCTCAAGTATGTGTTTATTGGTTTCAGCATACAATCAAAGAGATTGATTGTATGGGGAGAGAGAGATTGAGATTGAGAGCAAGATTAACTGGAGTTCTGGAAAAGAAGATTTGCTAGGGTCATCTTTGGGCGGGGCAGTTTGGCCCTGCCCTACAGTCAGATCTCATGGCAGCGGGTGCAAGAAAGCCTGGCACTGATTTCTCAGAAAATCAGATTCTGCTCCCCAGAGCATCTTCTTCCCTCCCTCCCTCCTTCTCTCTCCCTCTCTGTCTCTCTGTCTTCCCTGTATGGAGCAGGTTGGCAGGTGTGGGCCTGGGGAGAGGCTGTCAAAGGAAGAGTGACGAGTTGTGGGAGGATGGGGATGGGAAGCACGGTTTCTGCCTGGCCTCCCCCTGGACTGGCCCCTCCCCACCCCGGGCTGGCCCTGTTTGTCTCCTGGACCCCAGCACCTGTCTGTAATGCATCTCCCTGCTATCACACTGGCCTATTTCAATCATTTCCCACCCAGCCTGGAAGCCAGAGGGGACTGAAAAAAACCCACATCTCCCCATGTCCCTGGGCTTCCTGAGGGCTGTCCTTCTGGGCCTGGAGGAAGCCTGGCATGCTGTAGCCCCTACCCTCCTTCTCCATCTCACGGCGCCTCCCCTATCTCAGTTCCTGACACGTGCTCCTTTCTTCTCGCTGCCCAGATGGTCCATGCCATTTCCTCTGGAACGTTCCTCACTTCCTCTCCCAGCGGCGACCTCTGTCCATTCTCCAGATCTCAGCCTTGATCCCGTGCTCTGGAGAGACCCGCAACCAGCGCTGTCTCGGAGGTGCGTTTGAGGATCCCTCACTTTAGCCCCTTGTTCCCTTCAAGTCATTCCCCTCCACTTGTGTTATTTCACTGTGAATTTGTCTCATTGCTATCACTCTTGCTCTCCTGTCGCAGTTGAAGACTGACCAGGTGGACCCACACTGTCACATCCAACACGGCGTTAACAGCACCTCCTGTGGGGCTTGGAGCAGAGCAGACACTCACAGACTCTCTTTTAGAGCAAATGTCTAGTCAAAGCTATGGTCTGTCCAGTAGTCATGTACAGATGTGAGTTGGACCGTAAGAAGGCTGAGCACTGAAGAACTGATGCTTTCAAACTGTGGTGTTGGAGAAGACTCTTGAGAGTCCCTTGGACTGCAAGGAGATCAAACCAGTCAATCCTAAAGGAAATCAACCCTGAATATTCATTTGGAAGGACTGATGCTGAAGCTCCAATACTTTGACCACCTGATGTGAAGAGCTGACTCATTGGAAAAGACCCTGATGCTGGGAAAGATTGAGGGCAAGAGGAGAAGAGAAGCAGACAGAGAATGAGATGGTTGGATAGCATCACTGACTCAATGGACTTGAGTTTGAGCAAGCTCCAGGAGATGGTGAAGGACAGGGAAGCCTGCTGTGCTGAAGGCCATGGGGCTGCAAAGATCAGATATGAGAGCAACTGAGCAGCAACGACAGTGAAGAGAAACAGGAATTTTACAAAGAAGGACCCTGGACAGAGTCTAGTTTGGGGGTGAAAAATTGATTTCAATTTTGAACAAAGCATTGGCCTCAGACTCTTAATTTTCACACCAGCTTATAGGGTGGATCTCCTCAACTGTATTACCAGTGAGGGAATGGAAGGTTAGAAAGATTCAGGGTTTGCCCAGGATTATTAGTTGCCAAGGAACCATGCAGGCCTCCAATGGGACAGGCTTGGGTGTTCCTGCTGTACCTAATTCACACTGAGTTTGAGAGAAAGGGTCAAGTTCAAATGCAGCTCAGACCATATGAAGAATGGGGGCCCAGGCTTCAGATCCATGCACCTGGAGCTGTGGTTGTTGTCTGTGGACACTGGTGGGAACACCAGGGAGAGAAGATGCAGATTAGAAACTTTCCCAAGTTTTCCAAAGTCCACCTTTCACAGTTCTTCAAGGTGTGATGTATCCAGGTGGATCCATGTGTCCTTCAGAGGCCTGCCTCCATAGCTTGTTTTCTCAGCGAGTCCCTCCCTCTGGTGCTGGCCTGCAGAATGAAGTATAGTGGATGGGGAGAAATCTGAAGAAAATCAAGAGAGGGTCAGTTTTTGCTCTTTCCAGAAATCAGCCACATGAGATCTTTCTGGGCTCACACACCACATTGAGTAGCTGATGAAAGCTAAGAATGTCAGAGAGCATCACCAACTCAATGGACAGGAGTTTGAGCAAGCTCTGGGGGGATACTGAAGGACAGGAGAGACTGGTGTGCTGCAGTCCATGGGGTCACAAAGAGTCGGCCATGACTGAGCAATTGAAGAACAACAATGATGACGACAATAAGAACTTTATAGAGAATACACATTCATTTCCACCATGACATTAGCAGCATCTTGGTTCCCCTGATCACCCTCTAGAGGTTCCTTGGGAGTCAGAGATGCCAGATTAAGAACGTTCACCCCAGGGATGTCCCTGGTAGCCCAGAGGTTAAGAGTTTGCCTTACAGTACAGAGGGAATGGGTTCAATCCCTGCTGGGGAAACTAAGATCCCACATGCCTGGTGTCCAAAAATCCAGAACATAAACAATAGATGTGATAGTATAACAAAGTCAGTAAAGACTTTACATAAAAAAAACAACATCCACCCCAGAAGAGAGATAAGAAAGCCTTCCTCAGTGATCAATGCAAAGAAATAGAGGAAAACAATAGAGTGGGAAAGACTAGAGATCTCTTCAAGAAAAAATTAGAGATTCCAAGGGAACATTTCATGCAAAGATGGGCACAATAAAGGACAGAAAGAAATATAGAAATAACAGAAGCAGAGGATATTAAGAAGAGGTGACAAGAATACACAGAAGAACTATACAAAAAAGATCTTCATGACCCAGATAACCATGATGGTGTGATCACTTACCTAGAGCCAGACATCCTGGAATGCAAAGTCAAGTGGGCCTTAGGAAGCATCACTATGAACAAAGCTAGTGGAGGTGATGGAATTCCAGTTGAGCTATTTCAAATCCTAAAAGAGATGAACACTCAATATGCCAGCAAATTTGGAAAACTCAGCAGTGGCCACAGGACTGGAAAAGCTCAGTTTTCATTCCAATCCCTAAGAAAGGCAATGCCAAAGAGTGCTCAAACTACCATACAATTGCACTCCTATGCTAGCAAAGTAATGCTCAAAATTCTCCAAGCCAGGCTTCAACAATATGTGAACCGTGAACTTCCAGATGTTCAGGCTGGATTTATAAAAGGTAGAGGAACAAGAGATCAAATTGCCAACATCCACTGGATCATCAAAAAGCAAGAGAGTTCCAGAAAAACATCTACTTCTTCTTTACTATTTTATTTCACCAAAGCCTTTGACTGTGTGGATCACCACAAACTGTGGAAAATTCTGAAAGAAATGGGAATAGCAGACCACCTGACCTGCTTCCTGAGAAATCTGTATGCAGGTCAAGAAGCAACAATTAGAACTGGACATGGAACAATAGACTGGTTCCAAATTGGGAAAGGAGTATGTCAAGGCTGTATATTGTCACCCTGCTTATTTAACTTATATGCAGAGTACATCATGCAAAATGCTGGGCTGGATGAAGCACAAGCTGGAATCAAGATTGCTGGGAGAAATATCAATAACCTCAGATATGCAGATAATACCACCTTTATGGCAGAAAATGAAGAAGAGCTAAAGAGCCTCTTGATGAAAGTGAAAGAGGAGAGTGAAAAAGTTGGCTTAAAACTCAACATTCAGAAAACTAAGATCATGGCATCCAGTCCCATCACTTCATGGCAAATAGATGGGGAAACAATGGAAACAGTAAGACTTTATTTTGGGGGGCTCCAAAATCACTGCAGATGGTGACTTCAGCCATGAAATTAAAGAGTCTTGTTCCTTGGGAGAAAAGTTATGATTAACCTAGACAGCATATTGAAAAGCAGAGACATTACTTTGCCAACAAAGGTCCGTCTAGTTAAGGCTATGGTTTTTCCACTGGTCATGTATGGATGTGAGAGTTGGACTATAAAGAAAGATGAGAGCTGAAGAGTTGATGCTTTTGAACTGTGGTGTTGCAGTCCCTTGGACTGCAAGGAGATCCAACCAGTCCATCCTAAAGGAAATCAATCCTGAATATTCATTGGAAGGATGGATGCTGAAGCTGAAACTCCAATACTTTGGCCACCTGATGCAAAGAACTGACTCATTTGAAAAGACCCTGATGCTGGGAAAGATTGAGGGCCAGGAGGAGAAGGGGATGACAGAGGATGAGATGGTTGGATGGCATCACTGACTCAATGGACATGAGTTTGAGTAAACTCTGGGAGTTGGTGATGGACAGGCCTGATATGCTGCAGTCCACGGGGTTGCAAGAGTCAGACATGACTGAGTGACTGAATTGAACTGAACTGAACCCCAGAAGATCTTTTCCAGTAACAATTGGAGAAGGGCTATGTCTGGACACTTTCTTGATCAGAGTTCCCAAGTGTGTCAGAAAGAGATATTATAAAATGCCTTAAGTCTGGGCACCTCCACATTCTACAGCAGAATTCAGGGTGGTATTGAATACCTGTTCGCATTTTTAAGAGAATGCTGTTCAGCTGTTCATCAAGAAAGGGTGATGGAGATCAGAGGTGCAGAGTGGACATCAGCCCCTGTGTGCGCTGGGGCCATGTGCTCTGAGCTTGTGGACACCGGGGCGGTCACTGGGCCCATATACACTGCAGGATCCAGATCAGCATGAATAAGTGCCACGAACGCCCCACTGCAGCCTGTTTCAGAGTGTACCCTTTGAGTCTGTTTCTTTCAGCAACTTTGTGAATTTCTTCATTCCATCCTTTATGACCTTTGCCATGTTTCTACTTCCTGGTGAAAGCAACGGAGCTGGGGTCAGACAAATGAGCCCAGGTGACAGAGCCTGTTTCTTGGGGCCACCCAGTTATCATCACCGGTATAGGTGTCACTTTCAAGAGGTATTTAAGCCTCAGTTTTCCAGAGAGTGCCTATTGCTTGGTCCATCTACAGATGCCCTATTGAGAGAATTTTGGGGTGAACAAAGCATCTTTTAGGATAGTTATATAAACATAACTTTTTATAGATAAGGGGTTGGGGGAACTCAGGTTGGTGATTGTAGGACTTGATGAAGAGGAAAGGAGAGAGGAGTCCTTTCCACCCAGCACAATCTCAACTCATTTCAGGGAACTTGGCCCATCTGTCTTTTATTCTGTTTCTTGCTCCCCACAGGAGCCACCCCAACAGGCCCGCATGACCTCACAGGCTGGCTGACGTGGCCTGGGCCTTTCATGGGCACTTGACTCAACACAGGCAAGAGTACTTGGTGTGGGTTTTGGATTTGGAACAGAAGAAGAGAAGTCAGTCCTTCCCGGGGCCTGGAGTTGAGACCCGCAGCTGTGGCTCCTGCCTTTGGGCTGGAGAACTGAGGGGAGCTGGGTAGGGAGGTGGGCGACGGAATGAGACGCCAGAGACTGCGAGGTTCCCCCAAAATTCATCAGTTGCCAAAGTCTGGATGGATTTTTCTGGAGGATGGAGAGGTGGTGATCGGGTCACTCTTTACTGAAACACAACACGCATGCCAGGGGAAGTCCAAGGACGTCTCTAGAACGGGCTAAGACCCCACCCTCTTCCTCTACATGTTCACCCAGGCCTGTGTGAGCCAGCGCCCTGTGCTGTGTCTGGGTGAGGATGCAGGCCTGCTGGTCTTGGTGGGGACCTTCCAGGTACATCTCAGTTCGGTAACATGGCCCCAGCCATGGTGGGGCCCAGGCCACAGGCAGCGCCCTCTCCTTCCACACTTGGCCAGGCCTGGTTGCTCTTGATATTCTTCAGCCCCTCTTGGTACACCCCATGGAGACTTGGATGGGAGACGTAAACAGTTCATGGTTCAGCTGATGGGCAAAAGGAGCAGATGGTACCTTCAGCCCACGTGGCCTGTGAGCTCACTATGGACCAAGGCTGGATGCAATTTTACTATCGAGTTCCTGGGCAACCCCAGGATTAAAAGAAAAATACACCCCTAGGGGAATTCCCTGGTGGTCCAGTGGTTCAGACTCCATGCTTCCAATGCAGGGGACACAGGTTTGATCCCTGCTCTGGGTGCTAAGGTCCCACGTGTTATGCAGTGTGGCTAAAATATATATATATATATATATATATATATATATGCCCCTTTTTTTGCTTGTATGACTTTGAATTTGGTTTCTGTGATATGCAACCCAAAGAATTCTCACTGTGGAAACTCAAGAGATTCAGGGCCAAATCAGTCCAGGGCATAACCCCAGCTTAAATGAGGGGAACACTACTCACCTAGGGCACAGAACAGAGGTGCAGGTCTCTGGATCACTGAAAGCGGGATGGTAAATTTAAGAATAGGATGTCTCAGAGGCTGCAGAAGGCCAGGAAGGGGCTGGCCATCTGGCCTAAAAAATTGTGCTCAGAGAAGGATTCTCAGGAATCTAGCCTCAGCCCAGAGCACAGTCCCGGGACCCCACTGTTCCTCTTTTGGTAGAAGAATGTCTTATTAGACACATTCCCTTTTTGAACCAATGTGTCCTTGTTTTTTTTCCCCCCTAAATAACTGATATTACTGAACATGGCAATCACAGCGCTAAGGGTATTGATTAGAGATATCATAAATGGAACTTCCCTGGTGGCTCAGATGGTAAAGAATCCACCTGGAATGCAGGAGACCCAGGTTCTATCCCTGGGTTCAGGAAGATCTCCTGGAGAAGGAAGTGGCAATCCACTCCAGTATTCTTGCCTGGAGAATCCCACGGTTAGAGGAGTCTGGTGAACTATATAGTCCATGGGGTCACAAAGAGTCAGACATAACTTAGTGACTAAACAACAACAAAAGCTAATGACTCAATAGTAGAACTAGGGTTGATAATCTTCTAAGAAAGCTTTAGATGCAAAGACTCAAGTTTAAGAATATTAAGTGGATGTGAGTTATAGGTGACAGATTCTAGCTCACATAAGGAAAAAGGAAAAACAATTTCAAAGCATGGAAATACTTGTGGTCTCAGAAAAAAATGTGAAGTATGCCCAGCATCTGGCCACACCAAATAGACTTTTTCCTGCTGGCATTCTACCCATTGTCTTCCCACGAGGTGATTTGAAGACATAGGAGAGGTGCCATCTCATGCCACCCGCTCTTTAGGGGAAGCTGGCAGCTCAGTACATCCTCATTTTCCCCCTTTTCCAAAGAGGCACTTTCATCATTAGATGAAGAGACTGAAGCCTGGGAGAGGAGAGTGTTGATGATAGTCCTCTGGGTGAGAGCACAGCCTGGATAAGGGATGAGACTTCCAAAGTTCCAGACCGCTCGCCCCACATTACTGTGCTTTATAAAGAACCTGTCATAGGTTCCCAAGGAAACTTAGTTTGCTTCAGAGAAAGCTGACAGTTGTAAGCCATGCACTCCTTAACTGGGAATTAATTAGCAAATAAAAGCGTTCCAGCTTCTAGAATGGAAGAGGTTATTATAATACTTCTGGTTATGACTTTGTATTAAAGAAACACTGCTCACCAATGTTCTCAGAGTTCTGTATAAATATTAACTCCTTAATCTTCTTGTTGGCTCCGCAAGACAAAATTCTTTTTTTAACCTGGGAATTACACTTTTGCTCCCATTCGATTCAAGGCCATCTTAAGAGTAAAAACTCATAAAACAAAACACAATACCTAGAAATAAATCAGAAAATTGAGCTAACATAAGGAAAATAATCCCAGATGAGTCATTTTCTACAACAGGGTGCTGACTTTGGCATTAATATTCCTGGTTATAATGGCAAAAGGGAAGTACAACTTCCATTTTTCATGCATGTACCCAGGACAGACTAGTTTTATTTTCACTTTGCTATCGAAGAAACACAGGAATTTATTTAAGTTGTGTTCTTAAGCAAATGATTTGGCATTTTTCCCCCCTTGGTTTACTTGTATCTAGAATCAAGGTGGTAATGGGTGATGCCCCCTTCCCAGGGAAAGCAGGATTATATTAATGAAAATTTAAGTAGATTCCCCAGCCCGATGCCATGCAGACAAGCCCTTCAGAGAGGTGAGGGGAAGGAGGAAAATTTGGTTTTGTAGTAATAGTCATTATTTTCAGCATCTCGTATAGTTCCTGTTTTTCCAGAATCTTCTGCAGAAATCATCTGTCATCTAACCCCAGTTTCTCATGACTCAACTCCATTAGTGTGCCTTCTCTTTGGGCTTTGCCTCTTGTCGTGGTAGATGACCCCTCATCAAGGTCCCCATGCCCGAGTGCCAGGCCCCCACACATAGGTCTATCCCATGTCAGGCAGAGCCCTGGGATATGATGGAGGGTGTCTCATAAACACTCCACAAGGAAGCAACTTAATAGATTTGTTACTGAGCAGGGAATTGATATCCAGGGACTCCTGATTTCCCTTTATCTGCTTTCCGTTCTTGTAACGCTGCATCTTCTGAGGTCACCAATGACTACAAGGTATCATGAGGAAAGTGACAGACTGATCAATTAATTTTTATAAAATACTTTTTTTAGTGAATATGAGAGTAATATAGTTCTTTGAAAGCATAGGAAAAACATAACAAGAATACAGATGATTATGAAAATACCTGCACTCATGCCAGAGATGCAGTAGCCCTGGAGCTATGTTGCTTTAATCTTTCTTTGAGAAAAAACCTTGCTGTTTAGCTGCAAGTGGGCAGTTAGTTGGCCCTTGGGACCTGCCTCAGTGTTGGAGACAAGACCACTGTCTTCCTGGGTTGTTGCTTTTGCTGTTGTTTAATTGCTAAGTTGTGTCTGATTTTTTTGTGACCCAATGGACTGTAGCCTGTCAGGCTCCTCTGTCCATGGGATTTTCCAGGCAAGAATATTGGAGTGGGTTGCCATTTCTTCTCCAGGAGATCGTCCCAACCCAGGGATCAAATCTGCCTCTCCTGCATTTGCAGGCGGATTCTTTACCACCTAGGAAGAACTTCTTAGGTGGTATCCTAGGGGAAAAATGAATGGCCTCCAAAAGTGATGTGTTTCATATATAAAATCAAAAGGTAGCAACAATGCATGAACAGGAGGCTGAGGACTGCTGAGGACTTTTTTCTAAGAAAGAGTCATAGACTCTTACTGAGGTCTGAGCAAAGTCCACCTTGATAAAGAAAATGTGGTACATACATACAATGGAATACTACTCAGCCATAAAAAAGAATGAAATAATGCCATTTGCAGCAACATGGATGGACCTAGAGTTTATCATACTAAGTGAAGTAAGTCAGAAAAAGAAAGACAAATACTGTATTATAACGCTCATATATGTAAGCTAAAATATGACACAAATGAACTTATCTAGGAACAGAAGTAGAGAACAGACATGTGGTTGCCAAGGTGCAGGGGAAGTGGGAGAGGGATGGAGTGGGGACTTGGGGTTAGCAGATGGAAACTAGTACATACAGGATGGATAAACAACAAGGACCTACTCTATATTCATATTATTTGATAAGCCATGATGGAAAAGGATATAAACAATAACGCATACATTCATGTTTAACCGAATCACCCGTGAAAATTAACAGAATGTTGTAAATCAACTATGTTTCAAAAGAAAAATAACAAACAGCAAAGACTGCCTTGGAAGGTGTCAAGTGGTTTGGTCAATCTTGGGACCGATGAATTTCATAGTAGGAAGAACCACCATATTGTTTCACTGGATCGCAGAGTGATAGCTACTGTAGTGGGAATGGTTAAGTGGAAACCCCTGAAACTGCATCCTACCCCCCACCCCAAGGTAACAAACAAAATAATATCACAGACTGTGATGGAAGGAGTGTAGGAAACATTGGTACATCATCAAAGACCTATAATGTAGGAGTGGCAGTCCCAGTCATAATCCCATTTAGTTCGCCAGTCTGGCTCCTGCAGAAACAGGATGGATCTGGGGAGTAATTCTAGACTACTCCAGTTTCAGCCAAGCAGGAGCCCCTTTGTAGCCGCAGCCTTGGATCTGGTATCGTTGCTAGAGGAGTCCATACAGCCTCAGGACACACTGCATGATCCTTGACTTGGTGAATGTATTCTTTTCTATCTCACTGAGAAAAGAGGATCAGAAACCATTCGTATATACCTGTTACAGACAATAATAAGCACTCACAGTTTTCCCCAGGAGTTGTATTAACTCTTTTGAGGTGTTGTGCATCCCTCCTTCTAGAAACTGCCAGCTCCAAAAGTGCTGAAATGGTCTGTGAGGCAGTGGTCTGAGGATGGGGTGCAGTGTGTGCGCTGAGTCAGACTCTGTCACTGTAGTTAGCAGGCTGAGTCCTGGACCCAAGCAGAAGCAGGAGTGCCCTCTCTTGCCCTGATTTTCAGTGCCCTGCCTGGGTCTGGGTGGTCCTTGTCCCCACGTCTCTGAACTTCTCAGGGTAAGACATTCTGGCCCCTGGACAGGGCTCACTCCTGCCGGGAGCTGCATTGAGCCGCAAGCTTGCCTACTGCTTTGAACTCCTTCTGTCCAAAAGTCAGCAAGCAAGAGGAGTCTTCATCTTGGCAGGAAGGATAGACCCGGATATGCTGGGGGGGGGGGGGGGGGGGGGGAGGTGGCGTGCTGTGACACAGCAGGGCAGGGAGGAACACTCGGGGAACCCAGATGGATCACAGGGGCATCCCTTGGTGTTTCCTCAAGGAAAAACAATCTCACTTTTCAAAATGATACAGATGAACTTATTTACAAAATAGGAAGAGACTCACAGACTTAGAGAACGAACTTATGGTTGCTGGGGTGGGGCATAGTTAGGGAGTTTGGGATGGACATGTACACACTGCTATATTTAAAATGGATAATCAACAAGGACCTACTGTATAGCACAGGGAACTCTGCTCAATGTTATGTGGCAGCCTGGATGGGAGGGAGGGGGTTGGGGGAGAAAAGATACATGCATATGTATGTCTGAGTCCCTTGGCTGTTCACCTGAAGCTATCATAACATTGTTAATCGGCTATATCCCAATGCAAAATAAAAAGCTTTTTTTAAAAAAAAAAAATCTCACTTTTCATCAACGTAACTTCTGCATGAATTAAAAAGTGAAAGAAATAAAATATAAAAAGCTGGAAGAAATGAAAACTGACAACTGTAGAGAAGAAATGCCTTTCTAAACTAGAAGTGACAAAAGAAGCCAACATATCTACATAAATGAAAATAGATAATCATGAATGTCAAAAAAAAAAAAAAAAGCAAAACTAAAAAGTCAAACAATAGATTGGGACAAAATAGTTCTAAAAGATATCAAACGTTTGTTTTCTGATGTTGGAGCTGTGGATGTTGTCTATTTTCCATGTTTTCTCCAATGTGGCTATGTAACTCTTCCAAGAAGTATATATGTATATTCATTTCAAAAAGGGAGGAAGTAAAACACAGCATTTTTGTTTTTTCTGAAGTAAACAAAACTGGAAGTTTAAATAAGTATTAAGCATCCAGAACCTTTTTAAAGAATCTATTTGTATACTACCTCCAAACTCTTATTAATATTGAATTAAAATGCAGCATTTCCAGTTTTGATTTACTTTCCTTCCTACAGAGCAGATGGAAAGCACTTCATCACATGCATTGTGTGTTCGCTTTCCGTCCAAAAAGCAGTGAAGAAAACTCTGCATGGAGACGCAGGCACGTAAACATTTCAGGACACCTAACGTGGGATTAGAACCTTCATTGTTCGTTAGCTAAACAGGTGGTAACCAGCGACCACACGAGAAGGTGGGAATTTTAATTTGACTGTTAAACTATAGCAAAGCCCCCACCCTTCCTGGCAAGGACAGTGCGCCTGGTTTTCAGACACAAAGGGCTCGAGCGGGAACCTACAATTTCCATTTCTCTTTACTGAGAATCTGTTTTCCCAGGGGTAATGACTGAGTTAAGTCATCCTGCAAGAGTGGCTCATTAATTGAATTCCCTACTAGGCTGCCTCCAGGACCCGGGAAGCCTAGAGCTGGGATTAGCAGCGGGGGTGCGCACGGCTTCCGTGATTAAAATGATGGAGTCAGACTGAAGGAGCGTCACTGCTCTCCTTGGAGTCACGCAGGCAGGTGGGGCGCCATGCGGGCCCCTGCCCAGGACGGCCCCAGTATGTTCCGTCTGCACAAGCTGACAGAACGAGCTCGCTGCAAATCACAGGAGGCCCTCCGGACTCAGAAAGCTTGCGACTTGGGAATTAGGATCGCATGCTTTTTGAAGAGACCAGGCAGTTGGTGCTAATGAATCCCAGCGGCTAATTCCAAGGAGGGGGAACAGAATGGGGCAGCTTAAAGCACCACGGACCCACTAGCTGCCTTTGTGTCAGCTTGCTACCCAGCTTGTCCTTGGAGACAGCAAAGCAGTTCTGTAGTTCCTGGCTCAGCGTGCCTGCATGATAAGTTGCTTCCGTCTTGTCTGACTCTTTGTGATCCCATGGACTGTAGCCCACCAGACTCCTCTGTCCGTGGAATTCTCCAGGCAAGAACACTGGAGTGGGTAGCCATTCCCTTCTCCAGGGGATCTTCCTGACCCAGGATCGAACCTGAGTCTCCTGCACTGGCAGGCGGGTTCTTTACCACTAGCGCCTCATCCCCACAGCTTCCTGAGATGTGAACTGCGGATCCTATGTGATGTGGATGACAATGGTGTGGCTGGGGGAAGCACACTGCCCCGGGAGCAAACACATCTCCTGTCCCCTGATGAGCCTGAGCTCTATCCCAGTGTGGTTTTCACAATAAATGAGCCCTCTCTGTCTACCAGCTGCTCTCTGAGGCACCGTCCCCCTTCTCCGGTTAGCCAGAGCTCCTACATCATTCAAGTCACTGCTCACATCCAAAATACACATATTTTATGATGGTCGTCAACCGGTGATTTTCCCCCCTAATTTCCTGTTTCTTAGTTGGCCCTTTACTACAAGGAGGAGATTTTTCTTCCCCGCTTGGTTTCATCTGTCAGTATTTTATTACTAGTTGTTTTGGTGCTCAGATGGTCCCAGATTTGGCTCCTGGGAGTGCCTTCAAGATGGTCCCATATCCTTTGACTTGTTCTTATCCTTCTTGGGGCAGACCCTGTGGTCAGACCAAAGAAGATATTTCAAGTTGCTTCCCCAGATCTGGCTTTGAGTCTTTTCCTTCTTCAGACCTGAAAACAGCTGTTACTCTAAGGGCCCCAGTTCCTTTTATGGGGGAAAGAGTTTTAGAAATCAAGACCTGGATAATAGGTTTGCTGATTACCCCTTGATATTATTGCTTCTGGGCCCTCCTTAGCAGACAGAGTGAAGTAAATATATCAGTATTTATCCACCCATCCAGCTATCTATCAAGTGCTTATACTGATGCTTCCTATGTGTCACTTCAGGGCTTACTCTAACTTTCGGTCTTTCCGTATTTTTAATTTCCTTCTCAGATAATGAGAAACCTGGCTCCTGTGATTCACAATACATGTCCGTATTTCCTCCACGCTAGAGTACATTGTTTAAAAAGTGCTAACATGTATCAGTGAGAGGAACACAGCTTACAGCTGGAGTCCAGAGTCTGTTGACTGTTCTTTCAGTCTCTAGCCCGAAGACGTAGAGTCCAATACTGTGTTGGAATGTTATTTAGCTCTGTTCTCCCCTTCACCTCTCAGCGTGGTTGTGTTATTCACCTGAAATCACACAGTGGTTGAGTTCATTGGTGAATGAAGTTCAGTCTGTACTTGACTCTTTCTTGATCTCACTCTAATTCATCTTGTTTTTTGAACAATATTTATTTATTTGGCTGCGTAGGATCTTCTGTCTTGATTGTGGCATGTGGGATTGGCGTGAGAACTCTTAGCTGTGGCATGTGGGATTTAATCCTCTGACCAGGGGCTGAACCCAGCTTCCCTGTACTGAGAGTGCAGAGTTAGCCACTGGACCACCAGGGAAGGCCCTTTATAGATTTTAAGTACATGGAATATTAATGTGACCAAAACTCAGAACTGACTTATAGGTATACTCCTTCCCCGTACTTTTTACCCCATTCTCTGGATGTAACCAGTGCTATTAATATCACTTTTTGGCCTTTCTTTCCTGTGTCTCTTTCTGCACAAATGTGCAGAGACAAGTACATTTTCTTGTTGTTCCTTTATTCTTTTTTTTTCCATTTATTTTTATTAGTTGAAGGCTAATTACTTTACAATATTGTAGTGGTGTTTGCCATACATTGACATGAATCAGCCATGGATTTACATGTGTTCCCAATCCCGATCCCCCCTCCTGTTGTTCCTTTATTCTTATGCAGAAGGCGCACTTTGCGTTTTCTTTTTCTAATGTAATGTCTTCTGGAAACCCTCCATATCATTTTATGGAGAGCGTTGTTACTCCTTTCTGCAGCTGTGTAGTACTCTACCACTGGATGTACCATACTATATCCACTCTCCTGGGTATGAGCATCAAGGTTGTTCCCAGTTACAAACAGTGCTGCAGTGAATAGCCTTGTCTTCAGATGTCAGATTGCTAGATCACAAGGTGAACACATGTATGTCATTCTGTTAGAGCTTTCCAAATTCTCTCCCAGAAGGACTGTGTTGGTTTGCATTCTCACCAGAAACATAGGAGAGAGCCTGTTTGCTTGTAGTTTTGCCAACTGAATGTTCTGTGATCCTTTTGAACTTTTGTCAGTCTGATAGATGAGAAATGAAATCTCTGGGTAGTTTTAATTTGTATTTCTCTTATGGGTGAGACTGAAAACATTATCACATTCATTGTCATTTTCATAAACGACAACATGTTTGTTGTATGTGCCTGCTCATTTTCTATAAGGCTTTTGGTAACTTTCTTTTCAATTATTAATAATTCTTTATAGTAGGGATATTACCTCTTGTCCTTGATATATCTTGTGAGTAACCCCAAATGTCATTTGTCCTTTAGTTTCATTTTTTTTCTGTACAAAAGTTAAAAAAAAATTTATGGAGCCAAGTTTATCATTCTTTACTTTCATTGTTTTTCCATCTTGTATGATAGCTACAAAGCCTTTTACTCCACTGTGGTTAAAGAGAATTATTCTGTGTTTGCATGTACATGGCTTCATGTTTGTACATTTAGATCCATTTGGAGTCTATTCTGGTATATGGTGTGAGATTTGTATCTGGTTTTATCTTTCCCCAATAGTTACTTAGTTGTCCTAGGCTGTATATTGTCACCCTGCTTATTTAACTTACATGCAGAGTACATCATGCAAAATGCTGGGCTGGATGAAGCACAAGCTGGAATCAAGATTCCTGGGAGAAATATCAATAACCTCAGATATGCAGATGATACCACTCTTATGGCAGAAAGCAAAGAGGAACTGAAGAGCCTCTTGATGAAAGTGAAAGAGGAGAGTGAAAAAGTTGGCTTAAAACTCAATATTCAAAAAACTAAGATCATGGCATCCAGTCCCATCACTTCATGGCAAATAGATGGGAAACAATGGAAACAGTGACAGACTATTTTCTTGGGCTCCAGAATCACCGCAGATGGTGACTGCAGCCATGAAATTAAAAGACTCTTGCTCCTTGGAACAAAAGCTATGACCAACCTAGATGGTATATTAAAAACCAGATACATTACTTTGCCAACAAAGGTCCATCTAGTCAAAGTTATGGTTTTTCCAGTAGTCATGTACGGATGTGAGAGTTGAACTCTAAAGAAAGCTGAGTGCCGAAGAACTGATATTTTTGAACTGTGGCGTTGAAGAAGACTTTTGAGAGTCCCTTGGACGGCAAGGATATCCAATCAGTCCATCCTAAAGGAAATCAATCCTGAATGTTCATTGGAAGGACTGATGCTGAAGCTGAAGCTCCAGTACTTTGGCCACCTGATGTGAAGGACTGACTCATTGGAAAAGACCCTGATGCTGGGAAAGATTGAAGGCAGGAGGAGAAGGGGACGACAGAAGATGAGATGGTTGGATGGCATCACCAACTCAATGGACATGAGTTTGAGCAAGCTCTGGGAGTTGGTGATGGACAGGGAAGCCTGGTGTGCTGCAGTCCATGGGGTCGCAAAGAGCTGGACACAACTGAGCAACTGAACTGAACTTAGTTGTCCAACACTTTGTTAAAAAGTTCATTTTGCTCTGGCAATTTGAAATACTAACTTTATCATACAGCAAATTCCCATACATACTCGGGCCTATTTCTGGACTTTAATTTGATTCCACCTGTCTGTCCTCCTATTCATGCCCTAGCACTACAGTGGCCTTACAGGGTGTTCTCACATGTGGAGAGTGAGACCCCATCATAGATTTTTGTCATTGTGTTTTTCTAGCTATTATTGCACATTTAATTTTCCACATGGTCATTGGTGTCAATGTTCCAGCTTCATAAAACTGCTTGTTGTATTAATTAATATTTATTAAAATTAATATTTATCAAGTTTTATTATTTTAATTAAATAAAATGGATATTCATTAATATTCATTAATATTTATTAATATTTATTTATTTATAAATTAACTTGGAGAGAACTGAGATTTTTATGACATTGAATTATCCTATTCAACCTGCATACTATTGCCTGCTTCTCAGATGCTCTGGGAAGTTGTGTTAATTGGGTCTTTGGGAAGCAGATGCTGCCACAGAATTAGGAGTGGGAGAGGTTAATTGGGCAGTGATATTTGTGAAAGTGACTAAAAATAGTGATATAACTATATCCAACCCAGGGAAGTAGGGGTGTTGATGGAATGAGATACATCATAACAGATGGCCAAGAGAAATTGAAAAGTCACTAGATATATCAAAATTGAATGGTAGAGACTCCTCTGGTGGTCTAGGGGTTAAGACTCTGCGCTTCTAAACGCAGATGGTGTGGGTTCAATCCCTTGTCAGGGAACTAAAACTCCACACATGGTATGGTGCAGGCAAAAAATACACCCCCAAACAACAAAAAATCCATTAGAACTGAAAGGTATACAGAGAGGAATAACATGCTGCTGCTGCTAAGCCGCTTCAGTCATTTCCGACACTATGTGACCTCATAGACGGCAGCCCACCAGGCTCCTCTGTCCCTGGGATTCTCCAGGCAAGAACACTGGAGTGGGTTGCCATGGGGAATAACGTACAGAGGGACTAACCATCAGAAGGAAAGAACAGCAGTTTAAGTGGTGGAGCGTTTGGAGCGAGAGTTGGGGAGAAGAAGTGGAGACTTCTGCTTCGGTAGTGTGGTCTCTAAGTTGTGTACGACTCCTGTGACCCCATGGATTGCAGCCTGCCAGGCTTCCCTGTCCATGGGATTTTCAGCGCTTGCCTTTCCCTTGTGTCTTTAGACATCAGCTCCAACAGTGCTCTCACTGAAGCCTTAACGGGTTATCTACTGAGGGTTTGTTTTTGACCATTATTCATCTGTTTAGAAATTTATATCTTTAACTTATTTGTTGTTTCACAAAATAAAACCTGCTCATGGTTTAAATAACATACAGAGGCAAGAATACTGGAGTGGGTTGCCATTGCCTTCTCCAGGGGATCTTCCCAAACCAGGGATCAAACCCAGGTCTCCTGCATTGCAGGCAGATTCTTTATTGATTGAGCCACTAGGAAAGCCCCTGCAGCCTTTTGCTATAATCTTTATTTATTGCCTTTTGCTGTAGTCTTTTTGAATATTTTGATTTATTTAAACCATGAGCAGGCTTTATTTTGTGAAACAACAAATAAGTTAAAGATATAGATTTCTAAACAGATGAATAATGGTCAAAAAATAAGCCCTTAATATGTATATATAACCCCTTAAGGCTTCAGTGAGAGCTCTGTTGGAGCTGATGTCTAAAGACGAAAGGGAAAGGCAAGTGCTGAAAAAAAGAGGGTGGATGAAGGAAATGGTTAATTTGGAAGCTGGTTTAAATGCCAGGAGTGAAATTTATTCCATGCATCAGTGTTCTAAAGTGAGAGGGGGATTTGTCAGCCAGCATCAGCTGGCTTCTTAATTACATCCTTGCCGATCCAAGACCCATGGAGGCGTCAATCACCCTTATCCATGAAGTCATTCCCAGGACAAAAAAGCCATTATTTAACTAGCATCTTTTATTTATGGAGGCTCTAGAGATGTCAGTGGACAAAACAGCCAGTTAAAGGGGAGGAAAAAAAAAACCAACCACAGCTTCTCCAAAGGCTGTTTTGCTTATCATTGTTTTGCTTATTATTTTTTGAAGCTGATAGGCTATTTTGATGTCAGGTAGCTGCAGCCTCAGAATCTCTAACAGCTTGAACTGGAGCGGTGTCGGCGGAGCTGGGTAGCTGTGGCTGGAGCTGTGGGAATCACATGCTCCCAGTTGGGGTGGTGACAATCAAGCAGTCTCAGACGTAACACAGGACGACACCGTGCTGGCCGCCAGGGCTGTTTAATAACCATCTTCCTTCTCCATAGTGTCAATCATTTTACAACCGACTCCAGGAAGAGTCAGCATCTGCAAGTTCACGCTGAGTGGAGGGGGCCGATTAATTGAACATACCCATCTATATATTCCAAATAGGTCCGATAGATTTATTTCAAGCTCTGGCATCAATCAGTTTTTGCAGCAAATGCCTGGAGTGTGGTTCAAAAAGAGTTTTGCTCATTTCACTTCACATAATGTCCTCTGGGTTCATCTGTGTTGTTGCAAATGTAAGAATTTCCTTCTTTTTTATTTTATGTTTTTAATAAAGTATATGTATTTAGAGCAGACAGCATGGTGATTGGCACACATATACTACTGACAATTACTTAAGGTCAAGGTAATGCATCTTTTCCTCACACTAGTGTGTGTCGAGGGCACCTGAAATCTGATCTAAATGAGCAAATTTCCAGTGCTAAAGACCGTATTACTAACAAGTCATCATGCTGTACATGAGAGCTCTAGACACATCCATCTTACATGACTGCACCTTTGAGCCCTTTCACCAAGGATTCCCTTCTTTTTTTAAGGCTAATATTTAACATTCCACTGTAGGAAGAGATTTTTATATTAAGAAAAGGTACAATCCATATGCATTTGTCATAGAAGCTTTTATGTACCAAACATAGTTACTTAGTGTAGAAAGTGCATGAGAATTAAAAGGAGAACCTGATTGAACTATACTGGAGGATAACACATCACCCTCATGGTTTGACAGATCAAAAAGAAAACGGTGATGCAGGTAGTTGAATGATACAGCTATCAAGCACACAGGTACATAATATACTTGATTTTTAAAAGTTGGAGTATAATTGCTTGATGCTGCTGTGTTAGTTTCTGCTGTAGGAGAAAGTGAATCAACCGTATGCACACATACGCCCCCTCCCTGTTGGATCTCCTTCCCACCCCACCCCTTCCCACCCCTCTAGGTCATCACAGAACACAGAGCTGAGCCTCCTGTAATTTATAGCAGCTTCCCACTAGGTATCTGTTTTATGTATGGTAGTGTATAAATGCCACCCCCAGTCTCCCAGCTCGTCCTGCTCTCTCCTTCCCCTGCGGTGTCCAGGACACGGAAACAATCTAAATGTCCAATGACAGATGAGTGGATAAAGAAGATGTGGTACAGATATACAATGGAATATTACTCAGCCACTGAAAGGAACGCAATAGGGTCATTTGTAGAGACATGGAGGGACCTAGAGTCTGCCATACAGGGTGAAGTAAGTCAGAAAGAGGGAAACAAATATTAATGAATATTTAACAAATATTAATGGAATCTAGAAAAATGGTACAGATGAACCTATTTCCAAGGCAGGAATAGAGACGCAGACAAAGAGAACGGACTTGTGGATGTAATGTACTTTAATGTTGATTCTGTCAAATGTTGCTGAACACCTACTTGCTCTTCTATACCAGGAAATTAGCAACAAATAAGACAAACATTTCTGGTTCTCAAGGAGCTGGTGGCAAGCTGGCTGTATGTGTCAGATCTGCTCTGCAGGGCTGCCTGCCTCTAAGTTGTGAGGGAGATAAGGAAATAGACTTTGGGGTGCTAATGGCCAGGGTGGGCTACATAATTTTCAGGATCTCACACCAAATGAAAAGGTGGAGCATCTTGCTCACAAAGTAAGGGAAAAGCTTTCCCTTCCTTCTGTCTTCTCTCTCTCCACATGTCATAATGTTTTTTATTTGCTATGTAGCGTTAGAGATGGGGATGCTCGTGAGGAAAGTGCAGGCATCCCTGGTGCCTGGCCCCGCCTCTGACTCAGTGTGGGGCATACTTGCTACCTGTGCCCAGGTCCCCACGTGCAGTTGGGGGGTGGGGGAGAAGATGGCTGAGCATCTTTTGGTGGGGCAGGTAGGGGAGGGAGGTGAGTGGTACACACTTCGTCGTCCCATTGGACTTCATTTGTAAAACACAAACTCAAAGAGAAAAACATGAAGAATTTTAACTCAAATGACCCCAGAGTATTAAACCCCCAGGTGAGGCCCTCTTCTGAGGGTATGTCTCTGTGTGATCCCGCATCTGTGAAGGCAGCCCTGTTTATGGTGTCTGTACTAGAGGCAGACAGAGGGGCAGGGGCAGGAATGGACGTCAGGAGGTCAGAGCTAGGGCGATGGCCACCTCGTCATGAGGGAAGGCAATCCATCTCTCTGAATTTTTACCAGCCTGGCAAACTGCCGAGTTAGTGACTAGTACTAACTCAGAGGTTAACGACCCAAGGCATGCGGGCTACACCTGAAAAGCCAGTGCAAGAAATTCCTTAATACTATCCTGATATTTTTGGCCTTACTTGTTTCATTTGGAGTTAAGACTGAAGGGCAGTTTTGCCTAGAATATGTAATAGGAAATGTGAATACCGGCATAGTAGACCCTTTCTACTCTATGTTACGTTTGGAAGCCGGTTGCATCATCAAAAATGTATTACTACCAATCTAAAAAGTGTTTTTAAGGAAATATTAATATGTGTTAATAAGTCTTTTTGAGATCTCCTATTATCACTTGAGTGTCTCAAGTGATATTCTTCTCAAGTAATATTCAGTGCACTCCAAGTCTTTGTTCCTGTGGTTCTTATGCCTTTAGGATTTTTCTTCACTTTTCATTTTTTCCCATCACTGCATCCTAAATACCTGGAATAGACCCTGGAACATAGTTTTAGAACATTTGCTGAATGGCTGCATACATTTTCTCAGAATTGTTACACAGGTTTTATAAGGCAACTTACATTCTTTACAAGTAAAATCAAAATAGAAGAGTTGATGCTTTATTAGTTAACTCATTCACAATTTTTAGAACAGCTTCTTCCCTCTCGTTGTTTTGTAATAAATGGATATAATTTATTTTTCAATTTGTTTAAATGTAGAATTGATTAGGACTCCTTGTTTATTTTAGTTTTGGGTTGGGATGAAAAAATTAGTTTTTACAGTGGAATTATGAAAAGAGGTCAAGTTAGGCATCTTAGACACTGGGTGTGAAAGCCCTGGCTCAGTCAGGATTGAAGTTGAGAGCCAGAGGCTGGAACCAGAGTCTATAACCCAGGTGCATCCACTCCAGTGCGCAGGCTGTTCCTCTCTGGGGTGCAGGGAAGAACTCTTGCTATTTGCGCTCCCAGCATGTGGTCAGAGATAAATGAGTAAGTGAGTGAGCTCTGTTGCTAAATCTAGACGCCTACCTACTAGGGAAAGGCAAAAAGTGCCATTGTAACCAGTACACCCAGTTTGCACAAGCTTGGGTACGAAGTCTCCCTTGTAGTGAAACCTGTAATACCAGGCTAAGGCGCTCTATCGTTCCTGTTTCGGCTAATTAAGGGGCCTTTCATCCTGAGGTCAGTGCTTCTGGCTCTGCATCAGTGGAACAAGGGTTCTAGTCCTCCCCGCCTCCTGGCCAGGATGCCAGTCATCCCAGACGTGCCCTAGCGCTCTTCGTGGCTCTTGGAGACCATGTACCTGAAGACGAGTGAGCCTGGAAAGGAGTCATTGCACCTGGAACAGAGCACGCGTGGTTACCGCAGGGGGGGAGGGGAGGGCTCCATCGGGCGCTCTCTGGTCGAGGCTATGTTGACAGGGGGATAAAGGAGCTCAACAGTCTGGAAAGGGAGTTCCCTGGTGGCTTGGTGGTAAATAATCTGCCTGCCAGGGCAGGAGACACAGGTTTGATCCCTGGTCCGGGAGGATCCCACATGCTGTGCAGAGGTAAGCCACAACTACTGAACCTGTGCCCTAGGACCCAGAAACAGCAACTCCTGAGCCCAAGTGCCTAGAGACAGTGCTCTGCAACAAGAGAAGCCCCTGCAGTGAAAAGCCAGTGGACCACAACTAGAGAGTGGCCCTTGCTTGCCACAACTAGAAAAAGTTTGTCCACAGCCCACAGCAATGAAGACCCAGCACAAGGGAAAAAAAAAGATACTGCAAAGAGTCCTGAAGCAAGATGGTTCTGACAGCTGAGTGTTGGAGCTGGGGGTAAAACACTTGCCCTTCTCACCTTGGCTACCCAGGAAACACATGCATATCACCACCCCGCCCCCCCAGAGAGGAATTCCTGCCACGGCCCCTCGGCTCTTCCTGGAACCCCTTGCTGTGGTCAAGGAAGGCAAAGTCCAGGAGTCACTGCCTCCAGAAATTCACGATGTCAGCAGAGTCGTTGCCTGGGCCGTGGGCACAGCTCTAGCCTTTGCTGTAATGGGTCTCTGGATTTCCATAGTTTTCAGGGCATTTTTTAGACCAGATGGGTAGCTGTTTCTCTTTTCTGAGCCCTGTAGTGTAACGTAGTTGTTCAGTCGTATCCGACTCTTTTCGACCCTGTGGACTGTAGCCCACCAGGCTCCTCTGTCTGTGATTCTCCAGGCAAGAATACTGGAGAGGGTTGCCATTCCCTTTTTCCAGGGGGTCTTCCTGACCCAGGGATTGAACCTAGGTCTCCCATATTGCAGGCAGATTCTTTACGGTCTGAACCATCAGGGAAGCTCTAGCTATATTTCTGAACACTATATGCAAATAAGATTGCATCAAACCTCAAGTGTTCTGGCCCCTAATTATTAAAACTGATCATTTTCTCCTTGGATCCTTGTGTTAGCTGGGCCCACAAATGCCAAGGTGGGATTAGACATGCAAAGGATACATGGTGGGGAAACACCTGTAAAGGATAAAAGGGTAGGAGCCAGGAGGAGGCTGGAGAACCTGTGGACCATAGGAAGGTCTGACTCCTGGAAGGAGAGAAGGAAAGAAGGAGGGTAGGGTGGGAAGAGTCTTTCTACAGTGTCATTACAAGATTGTCTTGGCCAGGCTGAAGGGGAGTCATTGAACCCTAAGTCAACTTGGGTTGGGGCTTCCCTAGTGGTCCAGTGGTTAAGAATCCGCCTTGCAATGCAGGGGACATGGGTTTGATCCCTGGTTCAGGAAGATCCTACATGCTGTGAGGAATTAAGCCCGTGAGTCACAGCTATCGAAGCCTGCACACTCTAGAGTCTGTGCTCTGCAACAAGAGAAGTCACCGCAATGAGAAGCCTGCACACCACAGGCTAGAGAGCAAGCCCTGCATGCCACAACTAGAGAAAGCCTGAGTGTAGCAACGAAGACCCAGCACAGCCAATAAATAAATAAGTGAAATTTAAGAAAAGAATATATATCTTTTAAAAGGTCACCAGCTGTAAGAGCTTAATATCTGCCAGGAGTGGGCACGAAGTAATATCTTCCCCTGGTACTCAGGCCTCGTCTGGGAGCAGCTGGTAGCAAGTGCGGCCTCTATAGGGACATGATGGTGGATCCATCTGGGGCCTTCGATCAACTACACTCCTTGTGGCTTGAGATCATAACAGCTTATTTCTATGGCTGCCACAGCTCTCATCGCTGTTTCTTGCATCCCCGTCTTGGGCAGAGCCATCCTAGTCTAAAGGGCAAGTTTTAGGAACTTGGAACTTGAGAAGTTCTTTGTGAAGAGATACAATTTTGGTAGGTGTGATTCAGATGACCCTTGATGATTTCCATCTCCTCCTATTCACACCATTGTGCAGTTCCCTCCTTTTAAGTGTGGGCTAGACCTCATGATATTCATATAACAATAGAACATGGCTAAAATGATGGGGTGTCACCTTTGTGATTAGCTTATGAGAGACTGTAGCTTTTATCTTGCTAACAGACTTGCTCTATCATCCTCTCTCTTGCTGGCTTTGGTTACAATCCTTGGAAGAGACCTCCGTGGTGAGGATCTCAGGGCTACCTTTGTCCAACAGTCAGCATAACACTGAGACCCTCAGTCCAGTAACCTTCAAGGAACTGGTTCCCGCCAACAACCATATGAGAGTGGATGGGAATACTTCCCCAGTCAAGCCTTCAGATGAAAGCCCAGCCCTGGCCAACACCTTGATTGTAGTCTTGTAAGACCCTGATCAGAGGACCCAGCTAAGCTGTGACCAGACTCTTGGGCCAGAGATGCTCTGAGATAATAAATATGTGTTGTTTTGAGCTGCTAAATTTCTGACAATTTATTACACTGTAGTGGATAGCAACTGGAAGGGTTTAGTTCATCTTGACCAATGGCATCTAAACCCTGAACTGCCTGGATATGCTGGGGGAAGTTATCAGATCCCTTTCATGCTAGAAGTGTGAGGCCCAGTTCTGCTTCTAACAAGCACTTTTATTTTAGAACACTGGTTTAATCATTAGTGAAGTGAAGTTGCTCAGTTGTGTCCGACTCTTTGCGACCCCATGGACTGTAGTCTACCAGGCTTCTCTGTCCATGGGATTTTCCAGGCAAGAGTACTGGAGTGGGTTGCCAATTCCTTCTCCAGGGGATCTTCCCAACCCAGAGGTCTAACCCAGGTCTCCTGCCTTGCAGGCAGATGCTTTACCCTCTGAGCCACCAGGGAAGTTTAGGTTTAATCATTGGCTATAGAGTAAGCATACAAAGCAAATATCCTTGCTATTGTGTCAGAGTTCTAGGAGCAAATGCAAAATTCAATCAGGAGTAAATCCTGCTAAGCCTCTGTTAATCAGTCTTGCTTGGCACCTGTTCAGCTAAGGAAGAAAGCCTCCTCCACATGGCAAGTGTGCAGAGAAACAGCAAAGGAAGTATTTGTCAGCAAAGCTGAAGCAATAGAACCAGCTAGACTCCTAAAGATCCCTGAACAAAAGAAAGAGGTTCACAGCGTGTAGACAATTTTTTGCCATGGTTCTATCCTAAGTATACCTCTGTCTAGAAAATGATTCATCCCTTTTCTGAAATGTATACATTTCTCAGAAAAAGATAGCTTCCAGAAGATCTCTTACAGATGAAAGTGCTGCAATTTTCATGAAACATCCCAGATTTTTTAAAAAAATCGGTAACCCAATTTCTAAAAATAATTTGATTCCAACATCAGAACTGTCATCTCAAAAGTTTTCATCCTTAGCAGGAATAAAAAAATGAAAAAAAAAGGGGGGGGAGTTCCAAATGCCAGACCTTGGTTCTAGAAAAGGTGTCCATTGTAGGATGTGTACGCAGTCATATCTGCACACAAGTGGAATTAGGAGGGTCCTACAGTGTTCCAACACTTCGTAGCAGAAACATCCACAGAAAACCATGTTTTCTTTTCTAGAGAATTCTCTATGTGCTCCCATGTTTCCTGAATATAGAAAAAGACTCAGGAATGACCACGATCCTCTGCCATGCCTGCATTGAATGCTCTTACTTACCCATGCAGGCTCCATGGGTGCTCATCGGTATGAAATCCATCTGTGAGTAAGGGGCTGGATCATCGTCTACAAGTCCAAGAGTGAAGCAGGGGCAAATGTGGGAGTCTTTAAGAACCCCTTTGAAAATCTAAAGGGGGCAGTCGGCACTCTTTCCAGACAAATGTACACTCAGGCAAGCACACACTTTGCAATGAACTTTGAAAACAGCTCAATTCCAGAAAAATAAATGACCCAATCAAAAAATGGGCCAAAGAACTAAACAGACATTTCTCCAAGGAAGACATACGGATGGCAAAAAAACACATGAAAAGATGCTCAACATCACTCATTATCAGAGAAATGCAAATCAAAACCACAATGAGGTACCATTATACACCAGTCAGGATGGCTGCTATCCAAAAGTCTACAAGCAATAAATGCTGGAGAGGGTGTGGAGAAAAGGGAACCCTCTTACACTGTTGGTGGGAATGCAAATTAGTACACCCACTATGGAAAACAGTGTGGAGATTCCTTAAAAAGCTGGAAATAGAACTGCCATATGACCCAGCAATCCCACTCCTGGGCATACACACTGAGGAAACCAGATCTGAAAGAGACACGTGCACCCCAATGTTCATTGCAGCACTGTTTATAATAGTGCTTATGGAAGCAAGCTTGATGCCCATCAGCAGACGAATGGGTAAGGAAGCTGTGGTACATATACACCATGGAATATTACTCAGCCATTAAAAAGAATTCATTTGAATCAGTTCTAATGAGATGGATGAAACTGGAGCCCATTATACAGAGTGAAGTAAGCCAGAAAGATAAAGACCATTACAGTATACTAACACATATATATGGAATTTAGAAAGATGGTAAAGATAACCCTATATGCAAAACAGAAAAAGAGGCTCAGATGTATAGAACAGACTTGTGGACTCTGTGGGAGAAGGCGAGGGTGGGATGTTTCAAGAGAACAGCATCGAAACATGCATATCTAGGGTGAAACAGATCACCAGCCCAGGTTGAATGCATGAGACAAGTGCTCGGGCCTGGTGCACTGGGAAGACCCAGAGGGATGGGGTGGAGAGGGAGGTGGGAGGGGGGATCGGGATGGGGAATACACGTAAATCCATGGCTAATTCATTTCAATGTATGACAAAAACCACTGCAATGTAAGAAAAATTAAAAAATAAAATAAAATAAAATATAGAAAAGCAACAGTCAAAAAGAAAAAATAAATAAATAAATAAATTTTAAAAAAGAAAACAGATTCTTGGTGCCTGTGAATTTCAGTGTGTATGGACCTCAAGGGCAGGAAAACCCCCAGATAAAGAAAGTTCTTGCCTCTGGTTAGGCACACTTTCTAGGGTGGCTGTTTGGGGCCCTTGCACTCTTCTCACAGAGGTCCATGAAGACCCCAGGAACTTCTCACTAGACTTTAATTTGCAGAGTAGCTTCTGGGCTATGACCCCAGACTGGCCTGGGCATGGTTTGGCAAGAGTGCCAGAGGGAGACTTTCTTGGTGGTTGAGTGATAAAGAATCCACCTTTCAATGCAAGGGACTTGCATTTGATCCCTGGTCCGGGAACTAAGACCCCACATGCTGGGGGGCAGCTAAACCTGCGTGCTGCGACCACTGAGCCTGTCTGGTGTCACAACTAGAAAGACCACGGGCTGCAGTGAGGAGCCAGCACACTCAAGGAAGAGAAGACCCGACGCAGTCAGCAGCAACAGGAGAGAGTGCAGGAGGGAGGGCCCGGGTTTTCCCAGATACCCGCCCTCCCTGACCGCCTGCCAGCCTGCTTTCTAATTCACTTATTATGCAGATCAGCCTAGAGAGAGAAAATGCTCCAATATCTATTTCGTGATTCATTATGTCGTCCAATTTGATAAGTCTCCATCACTGTAAATTAATAAATTGACATCATGACTGCCCAGATTACCTACTGTGAGCCAGATTGAGTTTTAAAATCTTTAAAAATTAATGGACTTCATACTTTAGAACACATTTAGATTTACATAAAAATCATGCAGAGTTTCCATATCCTCCTTCTTTCCTTCATGACTTCAACTACTAGTAACATCTTGCATTAGTGCAGATGTTTGTTACAGTTAATGAATCAATATTGATACACAGTTATTAATTAATGCCCATAGTTTGCCTTAAGGCTCATTTTTCATGTTTTAGGGTGGTATAGGTTTTGACATATGTGTAGTGTCACGTGTCACTGATACAGTATCATACAGGTGGTTCTGCTTTACCCCAAATACCCTCTGCTTCCCCCCAGTCCTGGCATCTATTGATCTTTTATCGTCTTTATTGTTTTGCCTGTTCCAGAAGGTCATATAGTTGGAATCATAAGATACGTAGCTTTTTCCAGACAGCCTTCCTTTGCTAAGAAATGTATGTTTAAGTTTCCTTCATCTCCCTGTGTGACTAGTTAGTGCATTTCTTCTTACTGCTGAATAATATTCCACTGTCTGGATGGACCACCATTAATTTATCCATGAGCATAATAAAAGGACATTTTTGTTGCTTCCAGTTTTGGCAATCATGAATAATACTGCTATAGATGTCCATGAGTCGGTTTTGTGTGGGGTAAGTTTTCATCTCCTTTGAGTCACTGGGGTGGTTGTACGATTTTGCGTTGCCAGCAGCAATGAAGGAGAGTTCCTGTCACTCCACATCCTCACCGATGCGTTGCTGCCCATTCATTGTTGATTCCTGTCCAATCCAGTCTTTACATGATGGTTGCAGAATGATGGTTTTTCAATCCAGCTTCCCTCCATGGCTCCCAGCTGGCTCTCAGCATTTCCCAGTGAGTGGGAGTCCTTCCACTTGTCTATCTGTCTGTCATTGTAGTTGATTTACAGTATTTTATCAGTGTCAGGTGTCCAACATAGTGACTCAAAACTTTTATAGATTTTACTCCCATTTCAAGTTGTTATAAAATACTGGCCATGTTCCATGTGCTGAACAATATACCTTGTAGCTTATTTATTTTATACATAGTAGTTTGTACCTCTTAATCCCCTATGCCTATCTTGCCCCTTCCCACTTCCCTCTCCCCATCGGTAACCACTAGTTGTTCTGTATATCTGTGTGTCTGCTTCTTTTTTGTTATATTCACTAGTTATGTTCACTAGTTTGCTGTAGTTTTTAATTCCACATATAAGTGATATCATACTGTATTTGTCTTTTTTTTGGTCAGATTTATCTCACTAAGCATAATACCTTCCAGGTCCATGCCAGTTGTTGCAAAAGCTAAATTTTTATTTTTTTTATGGCTGAGTCATAATATTCTATTAAATAATATAATATTTATTTATCACATCTTCTTTATCTATTCATCCATTGATGGGCATTTTTGTTGCTTCCATATCTTGGCTATGGTAAATAATGCTGCTGTGAACATTGGGGTGCATGTATCTTTTCAAATTAGTGTTTTTGTTTTCTTCAGATATATACCCAGGAGTGGAATTGCTAGATCATATGGTAGTTCTATTTTTAGTTTTTTAAGGAACTTCCATACTATTTTCCATAGTGGCTGAAACAATTTACTTTTCCATCAACAATGTACAAGGGTTCCATGTAGTAAGTCTTAAAACCAGGAAGTATTATCCCTCCAACTTTGTTCTTTTTCAGAGTTGTTTTGGATATTCTAGGTCCTTTCTATTTCCACTAGACTATTAGAATAAGTTTGACAGTTTTTTCTAAAACTCATCCCGGGCTTTAGATTGGGCTTGCACTGAAACTATAGACCAACTAGAGAGATGAAGTGTCATTCTTTTCATATCTAATCGAGGGTACATTCCATCAACACAGCTGATTATTGGTGATGTTAACCCTGATCACCTGCTTAAGGCAGTGTTAGGTTTCTCCTTTGTCAAATTACTCTTTTCCCCTCTTAATACTGTGCTCTTCAGGAAATCACCATGCAAGGCCCATACTTAAGGAATGAAGCATTATGTTCCCCTCCTACTCCCTACTTTGAGAATATATACTTAATTATTTGGAATTCCTCCCCATGGGAGATTTGTCTATTCTTCCCCCTGATTTACTTATGGAATCATTTATTTATGCAATATGGACTCAAGGATATTTATTTTATACTTGAGTTATATAATCCAATACTATTATAAATACTACTATATTTTATTGTATATTTTATTTACAATTGCTTCTTGGCAGGAACGCTATGACAAACCTAGACAGTGTGTTGAAAAGCAGAGACATCACTCTGCCAACAAAGGTCGTATAGTCAAGGCAATGGTCTTCCCAGTGGTCACATATGGTTGTGAGAGCTGGACCGTAAAGAAGGCAGAATGCCAAAGAATTGATGCCTTCAAACTGTGGTGCTGGAGAAGACTCCTGAGAGTCCCTTGGACAGTAAGGAGATCAAACCAGTCAATCTTAAAGGAAATCAACCCTGAATACTCACTGGAAGGACTGATGCTGAAGCTGAAGCTCTAGTATTTTGGTCACCTGATATGAACAGCTGACTCATTGGAAAAGTCCCTGATGCTGGGAAAGATTGAGGGCAGAAGGAGAAGAGGGTGTCAGAGGATGAGATGGCTGGACAGCATCACCAATGCAATGAACATGAACTTGGGCAAACTTCAGGAGATGGTGAGGGACAAGGAGGCCTGGCATGCTGCAGTCCCAGGGGTTACAAACCCTTTCAGTTGGTCCTATGCTTCTTTGATACATCCAAAACATGGTGGGTTTTTTTCCCCATGTTCTTCATTACTTTCTGGCAATATAAGATGTTCCAGATTTGTTTTGTGTATTTCCTCCTTCAGTACTAGAATCAGCCATTTCTCCAAGAAGTTCTGGTTCCTATTATTGGAGAATGGTATTAGACACCAAGATTTGGGAAATGACAGTGCTCATCCTACTGAGGAGTTGTGCTTCTAGCCTCTCTCAGCTGACAGAACAAGGAAATACATGCATGTGCCTCTTTTTTTTTCCCCACAGCTGCATTGTATTCCATTGCATGTATGTGCCAGAGTTTACTGGAACAATTTCCTTGCATGGGCATTTTGGTAGTGTCTGATATTTTACAATTACAAGCCATGCTGCAATCAACAACCTTGTACATTTGTATTTTTATATTGTTGGAGGTAAATTAGGGTAAATAGGCTTCCCTGGTAGCTCAGACAGTAAAGAATCTGCCTGCAATTCAGGAGACCTGGGTTCAATCCCTGAGTCAGGAAAGATCCCCTTGGAGAAGGAACTGGCAACCCATTCCAGAATTCTCGCCTGGAGAATCCCATGGACAGAGGAGCCTGGCTGACTACAGTCCATGAAGTCACAAAGAAGTTGGACGCAACTGAGAGACTAACACTTTCACTTTCCTCATATCTTCAGGATAAATACCTAGGAATTGCTAGGTTTAAGGGCAAATGAATAGGTAGAGTTTTTGGATATTGCCAAATGCCTTTTCATAAGTGTCACACCTTGTTTACATTCCCATCAGCAACATATGAGAATATCTGTTTTCCACAACCTTGCCAACAAAGTACATTGTCAAACTTGGGAATTTTTGCCAACCTGACAGGTGAGATAGTGGCCACTCAGAAACTAACAAGCTGGGAACAATGAGCTAAGACAAAAGAATCCAAAAGCTAGGGGATGGGGGAGGAAAATGCCTCTCATGGGCTCCACTCTTCTAGAATGTTCTAGAATAAGGCATCAATAGATAATCTCATTTTGCACGTACACAAAGGAAAGCAAAGATTTTTGAACAGTGACTCACAGACCCAAAGAAAACCTGCCTTTTAGTAAATGTATTACGATCGTGCAGCAGCTTGTGAGAGCAAGTTCTTTGTGGCTGCCTGCAACCAAAAGCCAGCTTCCTCCAGGATGCTTTGTTCGTGTGGCTGCCCCCTGAGGTTGCAGTGGTGTTGTGGCCACCCATAGCCTTTATTCTGTAACTTCTCTGGCATCCAGGTTATGGTACAGTGGCCTGGAAATTCAGTACTCACAGGTCAACACACATCCTTTCCATGACCCAGGATTTTTAACATGAAGCAAAGACTCCAGAGACACCAGGAGGAAGTTTTCCTAGAAAATATCCAATTGTACCAAAATTATGAACGAAATGTCATCTCAATTAGCTGTCAGTTGTCACAAGGAGAAAATGCTATAAAATGATGTCCATCACTGGTATTCAGTGTTGGTTTACTTTTTCAAACCATTCTCACAGTCTCATCCAGGGACCCCCCCCTCCAACCTTTAGTGAGGTAGGGTGTACAGCAGGCACTCTTTCCCCCCCATATGGATGAGGAAAGAGTTGGTGCAGATGGAGCAACCCAGATAATTCAGTTGGTGAAATAGCCAGGGAGGCACTCCATCCACCAAGCAATACCACTCAGGAGATGGACTTTTGTTACAGAAGAAAAACAACGGTCAGAAATAGAGTCTTGTCTCAGTGAGATGTCTCACTCAGCATCTCAGTGAGAGGCTATGGCATCTCTTTGGGTCTCAGTCTATTGTTCAAAAACCGAAAAGGTATAGATTCTAAGCTTCTGTCAAATGGAGGCCCTGGCTTATGTATACAGAGGAATGGAATCATTCATATCTTGCTATACTACACTGTACTATTCATTCATTCATGAATGTTGATAGTCAGATTGGATTGCAAGTCAATGGCATGCGTGGCTGTGGAGACCCACGTGGGTTGTTGTGAAGATGTAATTCCATCATGCTTAGGAGCATGAGATAAACTACCTATGCACTTGGTACCACATCCTCCAAATTCTACATTGACAGACACACAGTTATTCAAATCATAAGCAAAACTCCCAAGAGCTTATTTTTCAGTTCTCTAGTTTACCTCCCTGGGGTTACACATCCCTACAAAGAGATTTTCATTTCCAAGCTGAGTTTTGAGATTTTTAGTTTAATATTGTTTAATAGTTTATTCAATATTTAATTTCTCACTCTTTCTGAAGGAAAATCAAGCTGCTGTGTACCTTTAAAGTTGACAATATTTGACTATGAAAGCAGAATGGATTATTGAAGTGTTCTGGGGTGAAATGGGGCTTCCCAGGTACATGCGTGAGTGCTAAGTCTCTTCAGTTGCGTCCAACTCTTTGTGACCCCAGGGACTGTAGCCCTCCAGGCTCCTCTGTCCTTGGGATTCTCCAGGCAAGAATGCTGGAGTGGATTGCCATGTCCTCCTCCAGGGGATCTTCCTGACCCAGGGACTTGAACCCCCGTCTCATGTCTCCTGCATTGACAGGTGGCTTAGTGGTAAAGAATTCACCTGCAGTGTAGGAGATGCATGTTTGATCTGTGAGTCGGGAAGATCCTCTGTAGAAGGAGGTGTATTCAGCGGGTGTATCCATTTAGCAATTACCAGCATTGAATTCATATTTGTGAGAACAAGAAGGCTGGAGCCCTTCCAGGCAGAACATTTGAAACTAACTGTATTGAAGTAATGAAGGTCTTAAAAGCCCAGGCAGAATGGATGTATTAAAAGGTGGCAATAAGACTGAATACATCACAGGGAGTAATGAGATTCTGAGAGCAGGCAAACTGGCTTGTATAGTTCCTCTCACTGGTTAAGGGCAGAGGAGAAACTGTGCCAATTATAAAATGATACTTTGATTTTTCTCAATGTCTTCTGTCCATTTAAAGTAAATGGAAAGCAAAGCAGGAAGATGGAGAAAAAAAGGTAAAAATGAAAAAAAAATTAGAGTTGAAATTTTAAAGTAATTTTAGCTAGTTGGTTAAAAGAAATCCCTCTTTTCTCGATTTATAAAAGTGGAAGAGTAGAGGGACACAAATAATGGTGATAAATATAAATCTGCTAAGCGAAAATAAGTTAATGTTGGGAATATATTTAGCCAAGAGAAGAAAAAAAAAAGGCTGAAAACATAGAAAAATCACCTTAAAAATAGTAACTAAGCAGTGGAAATATGGGAAAATAACCAGAAGGCATCACTGCAACCCTTCAGTGACTTCTGAGTAGGCAAGAAATTTTAGTACCAAGCATTTTGTAACAATTCGTTAAAATAATGCCTTTATTTCCCTCTTTAGACCAAGAATATAAATGTAGGCTTCCTACCATAATAAAGTGTAGCAATTTCCCTCCAATAGTTCTGGACCAGAAACCTCAACGAAGCTAGCGGAGTCCTTGATTACCAGAACGTCTGGAGGAGAGGGAGTGCCACAGCAACCTGGCATCTTGGTTGCAATGGGCACTTGCTCCTCTTGGTGGAAGTTCAAGGCTGGCACTTCCATCTGTGATGCAGAGAAAGGCTCAAAGGGAAGGGAGCCTCCATCATGTGAGTGCCTGCTATGTGCCACTCACTATGCCTGCCAGACACTTTGGCCACAGTATGTCACCTAATCCTTCCATGTGCCCTAAGGGACCATGGTCATTACCTACATTTGAAAGAGGTGGAACTTAGGATTCAGAGAGATTAGTTTGCCTATGGATAGGCAATTAGAAGGTCTTTCCTGGTCGCTCAGATGGTAAAGAATCCACGTGCAATGCAGGAGACATGGGTTCAATCCCTGGGGCGGGAAGATCCCCTGGAGAAGGGGATGGCAACCCACTCCAGTATCCTTGCCTGGGAAATCCCATGGGGAGAGGAGCCTGGTGAACTGCAGTCCATGGGGTAGCAAAGAGTTGAACAGGACTAAGTGAGTAAAGAAAGTGAAGTCGCTCGGTTGTATCGGACTCTTTACGACCCCATGGACTATAGCCTACCAGGCTCCTCTGTCCATGGGATTTTCCAGGCAAGAGTACTGGAGTGGGTTGTCGTTTCCTTCTCCAAAGAAAGTGAAAGTCGCTCAGTCGTGTCCAACTCTTTGTGACCCCATGGACTATATAGTCCATGGAATTCTCCAGGCCAGAATACTGGAGTGAGTAGCCTTTCCCTTCTCCAGGGGATCTTCCCAACCCAGGGATTGAACCCAGGTCTCCTGCATTGCAGGCAAATTCTTTACCAGCTGAGCCACAAGGGAAGCTCACATGATGAAACATGCATGCAATTAGAAAGTAGTGGAACCAGCATTTGGAGGCTTGTGGTAGAAAATGACACCGTATCTGCTGGGGGCTGTGTTCTCCTTCCTCCACCCTCACATACTGATGTGTTGAAGTTCTAAGGACCCTCAGGACTTCAAATTGTGACCGTATTTGGAGATAGGGTCTTTCTGGTGCAAATTAACCTGATTGGTGTCTTTAGAAGAGAGGGAATCTGGACACACAGAGAGACACTAGGGGTGCACACCCACAGAGGAAAGGCCACGTGAGGACACAGAAAGATTGCGGCCACCTGCAAGCCGAGGAGAGAAGCCTCAGAAGAGACCAACCCTGCCGGCACCTTGGTCAGGACCTCAGCCTCAGAACTGTTCAGTTACATTAAGGTTTTGAGACTCGAAATGTGTTCTTGCATAGTTGTTGTTCAGTCGCTCAGTCGTGTCCAACTCTTTGCGACCCCATGGGTCGTAGGCTTCCCTGTCCTTCCCCGTCCTTCACAATCTCCTGGAGTTTGCTCAAACTCATGCCCATTGAGTAGGTGATGCTATCTAGCCAATTCATCCTCTGTCGCCCCCTTTTCCTCCTGCCCTCAATCCTTCCCAGCATCAGGGTCTTTTCCAATGAGTTGGCTCTTCGCATCAGGTGGCCAAAGTATTGGAGTTTCAGCTTCAGCATCAGTCCTTCCAATGAATATTCAGGATTGATTTCCTTTAGGATTGACTTGGTTTGATCTCCTTGCAGCCCAAGGGACTCTCAAGAGTCTTCTCCAACACCACAGTTCAAAAGCATCAATTCTTCGGTGCTCAGTTTTCTTTATAGTCCAACTCTCACCTCTGTACATGACTACTGAAAAAACCATAGCTTTGCTAATGGACCTTTGTTGGCAAAGTAACGTCTCTGCTTTTTAATATGCTGTCTAGGTTGGTCATAGCTTTTCTTCCAAGAAACAAGTGTCTTTTAATTTCATGGCTGCAGTCACCATCTGCAGTGATTTTGGAGCCCCAAAAAACAAAATCTGTCACTGTTTCCACTGTTTCCCCATCTATTTGCCATGAAGTGAAGGGACTAGATGCAGAATATTTTTAGTTGCTAAATCGTGATTGACTCTTTTGTGACCCCATGGACTGTAGCCCACCTGGCTCCTCTGTCCATGGGATTTCTCCAGGCAAGAATACTGGAGTGGGTTGCCATTTCCTTCTCCAGGGGATCTTCTCAACCCAGGGATTGAACCTGCGTCTCCTGCATTGGCAGGCATGTTCTTTACCACTGAGCCACCAGGGAAGCCCTGCAGAATATTTTTAATGTTAAATTGAAATAAAATACATGGATTTCGCAGAATAAGACAAATCTACCCAGACTAGCAAACATGTTTTTGTCATAATGCTATTAATATCTGGACACAGAGATGATCAAGAGGAAGAGACTTCAGGGTCTTGATCTTGAGAGGCTGGGGTAGAGATGGGAGGATTTTCTATGAGAACATAGTTGGGATCAGGAGACAGGGGTTTGGGTGGGAGTAAGGGGCAGGCATCAGCCTGCTCATGTGAGAGCACCGGCCACCACTCCTTCCTGCCAACGGGTTGGAGCCAGAATAAAGACACCTGTCCTGCCTGCTTTTCTGCATGGAGGGACCCTAGACCCTGAAGAGCATGGAGCTGCGAGAAACCCAGGCAATCCTGGCAGGTCTCTCTCCTTGTCATCAGTGAAGAGGGCAGAGTCCACTCAGATGGAGTGAGAGTGGGTGTTCACACAAGCGAATGTCGCCATTGGAGGTTAGCTTCTGTTTTTTTTTTTTTTTTTAAACTAAATAGAACACGAGTGAGTCAATAGAATTTAATAAAAAAATTAATTTTTCTAAATAAAAAAATAAGATTTAACTACATAAATGTGACTAACTTTTTAATTCTCTATACCGTCACACAATTAAATGGCAAATCAGAAACTGAGGCTTAATAGCTGTCAGATCTATGACAATGGGCTCAAATAATTACTACACAAATAATATTATGAAGACATGAGAGGAAAAGCCAACACCCCAGTAGGAATGGTTAGCTTCTGTTTGGAAGCATAACAGCAAGATCCCAGAATACAGAAGAATTATGCCTTTAATGAATTTTAGGTCTCAGTTTGTACTAAGACTGTGTACCCTGACTGAAGATGACTTAAAATGAGATTAAGCGAGACTGTGTGGAGCCCCAGAGTCCCACAAGAAATGTGAACCAATGACACTGATTGATGCTGGTGGGATTCAGCTACACGACCTGCCAGATCTGCGTTTCCCTGCCTCGGAGCGGGGAATTGGACGAGAGTCTGTCATCCCAAAGGCATAGGCGTGGGATATGGTTTCAATAATGGTGGGCTGCACCGAGCCATCCTAAAGCATTGCTTTACTTATTAAGCAAATGGAAATTGATTATTTACTGTGAGTCATTGTGGTTTGTTCTGGGGATTCAGCGGGGAGCAAGTCAGCAAAGGGAGACAGTAACACGGGATGTGAAGGAATGTTTGTAATTGTGAAATCTGCTTGTAGCATCATGAGAACACAGAATTCCTTTTCGGGAGAAAACTGCTCTTTGTTTAGGCGGAAAACCACAATGGCCATGTAAGGTGATGGTCCCTTTGCCAAGCCTCACTGGGAGAGGTTCAGACAGAGAAGGGTAAAAAGCCTCTGCATTTGGGGAGACCGAGGTTCACAGGCAGGAGTTACTCCAGGATGGAGAGAAGAGGAGGAACTGGCAAGGGGAGATCTCCCCAGTAACACAGCAGGACCCGGTCTGGTTGAAGAAGGCATGGTCTGGAGGGATGCAGAGATGTGACATCCCATCTGAAGACTTTCTGCTGGTCTCAAACATCTCTGGCCCTGGAGCTTTGCGCTGGTGGTGCTGTGTGGGGGACGGGGGAGAGGTGGTGGAGAGTCACAGAATGACCGGCCACAGTGACCAGTGAGGGACAGCTAGATGGACTCAGGTGGCACGTGGGAGTGTCCTGCTGAGCCCAGATATCTTCACATGGGTGACCCTCCACAGGGTCCTTCAGGAAAGCCTGGGGCTCGAGCCATTTTGGGTCTTCTAGGAGGGCACAGATCCTGCCTCAACTCAGAGAGAAGGGGTTTCTGAGGCATGAAAGCCACCACTTGGCTGGCCTGCAGGGACATAATGACCTTTGGCGAAGAGACGCCATGCTGGGAACATGTGGATGAGAAGGTGGGGACAGGGGATATTGGCAGGGGGTGGAGAGCAGGATGCAGAGGGCGCAGGGGAAGGTCAGGAGGATGAAAGATGTGGGTGTCCAGTGAGGGGCAAAAAGGACAGGACGCTCTGGGATGGAGGGTGGGCTAAGGCAGAGGGGGCGGGATGTCGGGGGCGCTGCAGGGAGCTTGGGAAGCCCCAGAGAGAGGAATTAGCCCCCCAGTCTCCTGTCCCGCAGTGGAGATGGGGAAGGAAGTCCCCATGGGACCCCTGGACCCGCAACTGCTGCCCTGCCTCCGCTCAGTGGTCGACGTGCATGGTTTACACTCTACATTGTGTTCCCCTTTCACCAGAGGCCCCAGGGGACCCCCGACAGCTCCAGAGTGCAGGGCTCCATGCTGGGGGAGGTCCCAGCTGCTTCTTCTGACCACCAATGGCTTGGTGTCAGGACTGATGTTCCCCTGGGATGGGCATCAATAAACCAGGAGCCGGATATTGGGTTCTCCCTTTCGCATACCAGGTGGGCGCAGGGCTGACCCTACAGCTTGTCAGGCACACGGCCCATCTTACAAGTGAGGAAGAGGAGGCCAGGGCAGCGAGGAAACTCGCCAGCGGTCAGGGCAGAGCAGAGCGCAGCCGAGGCCGGGGACCGCTGGGCCCCACCGTGTGTGCCCGTCCGCGCTCCTTCCCCCACCTCTGTGCCGCACTACGCCTCTGTACCGGCATCTCTCTAGTTGCCCTGAAGCTTGCGGCCCGTTGGTGTCTCCGCTTCTTTGGCCTGACGTCCCCTCCCAGCTCTTGAGGGATGGTGAACTCTCCCCCAGGTAAAATGGGCCCTTTGGTTCAGCGGTCTGCAGCCCCTGGGCTGGCGGGGGTGGGGACAGATACACGCTAAAGAGCTCAGCCCACAGGGGAGGGCAGGGTTCAGGGAAACCCACGAGGGGGTAGAGCTGCCCGGGCTGGGGGCGGGGCTGGTCTTGAGACTCGGCAGAGGTTCTAGGAGAGACCTCCTGAGAGAGAGGGGGACGCAGCCAAACCCACCCACAGCCCAGCAAGGTGGGGCCCAGAGCACTGACTGCCTCAGTCCAGTTCACTCGCTCAGTTATGTCCGATTCTTTACGACCCCATGAATCGCAGCACGCCAGGCCTCCTTGTCCATCACCAACTCCTGGAGTTTACTCAAACTCATGTCCATTGAGTCGGTGATGCCATCCAACCATCTCATCCTGTGTCGTCCCCTTCTCCTTCCACCTTCAATCCCTCCCAGCATCAGGGGTCTTTTCCAATGAGTCAGTTCTTCGCATCAGGTGGCCAAAGTATTGGAGTTTCAGCTTCAGCATCAGTCCTTCCAATGAATATTCAGGACTGATCTCCTTTAGGATGGACTGGTTGGATCTCTTTGCAGTCCAAGGGACTCTCAAGAGTCTTCTCCAACACCACAGTTCAAAAGCATCAATTCTTCAGCGCTCAGCTTTCTTTATAGTCCAACTCTCACATCCATACATGACTACTGGAAAAACCATAGCTTTGACTAGACGGACCTTTGTTGGCAAAGTAATGCCTCTGCTTTTTAATATGCTGTCTAGGTTGGGTCATAACTTTTCTTCAAGGAGCAAGTGTCTTCCATTTCATGGCTGCAGTCGCTGACTGCCCGGCCCCGCCCTCTGAGCCCCTGCCAGGGCCTCCCCTTGGCCAAACCCACCGGTCGGTGGAGGCCCAGCCCACACTCCCCGCCCGGCCCACCCTCCCTCCTGAGCACAGGGCTGGGTGGAGGCGGTGGAGGCTGCCCTTGCATACCTGAGAGCCCCAGCTTCAAGGAAACAGCATCGATCCAATTATTTTACAGCTTTAATTACGTTCGGAAGTTAATCATGCATTTCATTCTAATGTGCTACAGTTTCTTAATCATGGCCTAATGAGCATTATAAATTGAACACTGTCTGGAAACTTAAGGATTTCAGCGCCCTATTCTATACCTGATCGCTCCTCCTGAAATCTCCTCCTCCCATGGCATGCAACTCTCCAAGTCTTCAAGTCTCCAAATTTCAAGTGTTCCAGTAGTGGTGGTCACGCTAATTTGATTCAGTATGTTTACCTGTCTCACCCAGTCTGTCCAACAAAAATGCAATGTGGGCCTCAAATGGGGGCCACACATGTAATCTAAAATTTATTGGAAGCCGCATTAAAACTGTTATAACCTTGTATGCTTTTGGAGCCCTGACTCGGTCATCTCTGTGCTGTGTGATCCTGGGTAAGTCACTTACCTCCCTGAGTTTTGGTGTCCTAGTCTGTAAAGTAGGCAAAACATACCTACTCCTTCTGGGTTTTGTGATGTTTAACTTAGTCACTGTATCTAAAATGCCACCTCAAAGTTTGAACTCAGCAAGGGGTAGCTATTGTTCTAGATTGTTGAGAAGCAGACAGAGAATAAAAGAGGAAATGGGTAGATTAGATCCACTGCTTGCATCTCCCAAACAGCACAGATCCTCCAGGTCAGAACAATGATGTCGTGCCAGTGGTAAAGAACTCGCCTGCTGATGCAGGAGATGCAAGAAACGTGGGTTTGATCTTTGGGGTCAGAAGAGCCCCTGGAGAAAGAACATGCAACCCACTCCAGTATTCTGGTCAGGAGAATCCCATGGACAGAGGAGCCTGGCGGGCTGTGTGCATGGGGTTGCAAAGAGTCGGACAGGACTGAATGACTGAGCACACACACAGTGGCCAATGCAAATGAGAAAAAGCCTTCTGTTTAAAAACGAGGGGGCCACTTCCCAGGTGATCCAGTGGTCAACAGTCCCCCTGCCAATCCCTGGTCTAGGAAGATTCCACATGCTGTGGAGCAACTGCAAATCCACGTGCCTTAACTACTGAAGCCCCAGTGCCCAGGCCGTGCTCCACGGCAATGAGAAGCCCTCGCACCGCATCAAAGAGCAGCCCTTGCTCCAGGCAACTGCAGAAAGCCCACGAAGCCTCAAAGACTCAGGGCAGCCAAAAATAAAATAAATAAGTATAATTTAAAAACGACAGGATCGTTTGAGAGAGCTGGTTCTTGGCTCTGATAGACGGCCCGTCTCATGACAGCTCTGGGTGGTGGTGGGGTGGGGGGCTGTTAGAAATAGGAGCTGAGTTTCGAGACGCTGGATCTGAGGGCTCCCATCTCAGACAGACAAGCCCAGAAGATGTCACCGCAGAAGCCAGGAGAGAAAGTTGCAGGAAGTTAGAGTCAGAGAGGAGCAGGGTGGACCCCTGTCTGCTCCTCAGGAAACCCGCTGCCTTCCCGAGCCACCCTGACGGACTGGAGCGTCACGATGTTGATTCTCTTTTTTAATCACCTGTGTAGATTATGCCAATTTTTTTTCTTGTGTGCTCAGACTTGTCCCACCCCTTGCGACCCCACGGACTGCAGCCAGGCTCCTCCATCTGTGGGAATTCCTAGGCAAAGAATACTGGAATGGGTTGCCATTTCCTTCTCCAGGGGAGCTTCCCAACCCAGGGATGTAACCCACGTTTCTTGCATTAGTAGGCAGAGTCTTTACCACTGAGACACCAAGGAAGCCATGTGCCTGTTTAAAAATTAAAGGACAATCACCCCTGGGGAGTGGAAATCAATCATCACGTACAAGAAGAAATCTGCTTCATATGATTTTAATGACAGAGGTAAAGAAATCATTTGTCCCCTTGCTCTTCAAAATAAGAAAAGCAGACATGCGACTTGGTCGGAAAAACATGACCACTGGTGAACTAAATTCTACAGCTCTATGTTATAAACAGGTAAAGAAGAGAAGCAGGACTATGGGACAAAAAGAGGGAAAATATAAAAATATGAAGAGAAAGAATCATGAAGACCATCTAATCCAGCACATTCCAGTTTGTCCAGCCTTCAGGTACAAATAAAGATGCTGTTGTTTTTAATACAAGTGGCGGAAATTCACATGAAACTGACTTGAGTGAAGAAACATATTTTAACATTAATTAATTAATTGAAGCGCAGTTGCTTTATGACATTCTGTTAGTTTCTGCTGTATAGCAAGGTGCCTCAGGTTTGTGTACGTATATTCATCTTCCTTGCGATTTATTATGATATGGAATATAGTTCCGTGTGCTGTACAGTAGGACCTTGTTTATCTCGTTGGCATTTAGAAGTCTGGGTTCCCTGATGGCTCAGTCTGCATGGTTACCAGAGAAGCTGCTGCTGCTAAGTCGCTTCAGTCGTGTCCGACTGGGATTCTCCAGGCAAGAACACTGGAGTTGGCTGCCATTTCCTTCTCCAATGCATGAAAGTGAAAAGTGAAAGTGAAGTCGCTCAGTCGTCTCTGACTCTTCACAACCCCATGGACTGCAGCCTACCAAGCTCCTCTGCTCATGGGATTTTCCAGGCAAGAGTACTGGAGTGGGTTCCCATTGCCTTCTCCTTACCAGATAAGAGGGTGTATAAATTAGGAAACCTATTCTTTTAAATGCGTTTACTGGCAGTCTGAGGGTTAAGTGGCTGCAGGCACAGTGGAGTCGGAGGCTCAACCCTGCTAAGGGCTGGGCTGGGCTCCTCTCTCCCTCTCCTAGGTCTAGGCTCCACCTTCCCTGGTGATGGCGTCATTGCCTGGCAGGAGGTGGCTGATAGTCACAGGAGGCTCACAGTGCTGACAGTGTCCTTGCCTACTGTCCAGATAAAGCGGGGGGCGGCATTCCTTCCTGGGGTCCATCTCTGTGCCCTGGAGGACTCTGCCCCTGTTTGCACCCCTTTTCACCCCATTGACTGATGACTGGGGTTTGCAGGGGAGCCAGGGGTCCTCAGAGGAACCCTTGTGGGCAGACACCCACCTCCAGGCTGCAAATCTGTGCTCATGGAAACGTGGTCGCACTAAAGGAGGAGGAGGGGCTGCCACCGGAAGAGCAGGAAGGAGTGGGCGGGGCTTCTGTCCCCGCCCACAACTCTGAGGCCCCGCCCCAAACCCTTTCGGGTCCGCAGAGCTCAGTTCGAAAACCAGCCCACAACCCTCCCTCCTAACCCTTTCCCCAGCATGTTTTGCATTCAAGAGATTCAGACCAAAGAGGAGGATCAAAATACAGCCAATCATTATTTGCGGACTTGCCTACTTATGAGCATTTATTTGAAACCCCCAAATCAGTACTCCTGGTGCTTTTGCGATTATTGGCGGACTTCTTCAGAGCCTTGAGACGGGTCACCCAACCACCTCCTTCCCAGCGGCTCTGCCTCCTTGTCTCCCCCGTCACACTGGAGACAGGGGTCCTGTTAGTCACTTTAGTGCCACACTGTTCCCATTTGGGGGCTTTTTCTTGGTGATTCTGCTGTTTAAAGGAAAACACAGGGCTGAAGTGCTATCTGGTGTCCTCAGCTCAAGAGATGTCCCACGTGGAGAAAATATGAGTGTTAGGTAAAAGCTTTGTTCTGGCCTGAGTTATAGAGCTGTTGGCCGTGAGTTTAATGTTAGTGAATCAACTGTGTATTAAAGAAGATGTTTTCACACACATAAAGCAAGGTTGACCAGAGGAGTGTGGGAAGCTAACCTTGTATTTTCCCTACAAGCAGTGGTTCGGTGTCACTGGTTGGGTGTTGGCGGTGATGTTACAGACCGTCACCATCCCTCTGTGAGGCAGGGGGACCACCGAGGAAGCCGGTCCACCGCTCCGCCACTCCACCATAGGCAATGAGGGGGCAGAGGTGCAGTGGGGAGACAGTCAGGGAAACGGCGATGGGGAGATACACGAGAAGAGTCAAGGGGAACAAAGTTGAGCCAGGAGAGAGGTGAGCATCTGTAGGTTTAAGGCTCTCCATGGCCGCCCCCGGCATGTCGCACTGGACAGTGCTGCAATGGCTTTGAAGCTGAGCATGGGGTTCATGTACGGGATGAGGTTTTCATCAGCCTCAGATACTGTAGCTGAGCTTTGTGTAAAAGTGTGAAACCCCAGCCACACCTTCTACAGAGCTTTATGAAAACCCCCCCATGCTACACAGATACTCTTAGCAGGTGAAACCTCTGGTGGGAAATAATGGAGGTGGCTTAAGAAATAATGGAGATGAGAAACAGCAAATGTAAAACACAACGTTTAACTCAATATGTCTCTGCCTTTTCAAAAAAAAATTTCCTAGTCTGCTTAACACTAAGGGCAAGAAATTTTTCTGTGTGATTTTGAGGTTTGCATTAATACTTATCTTCCAGGGAGAGGGGGGTCAGTAATTTGAGCCAATCAGGAGTATAATAGAAGCTGTATTTGTTACAAGGCTTGATGTGAAAAACTGCTCTTAGTAACTTCTAGTTGTAAATTACATGTGTCACAGGAGGGTGAATTTACTCACCAGGCTGTGGCATGATTAAATCATCGACTTCACCTTCTCTGATTCTGTCACGTCTAACCCACCAATGCATCAAACCTCGCAGGAAAATCTCCTCCCTGATGAAAGTTATTTTGATGAGTAAATAAGTGAGTGATACCAACAGATTAATACCAAAATATAATTTACACTTTCAAGGCACTTTTCTTTCACACATATTTCGTCTGACTCCCTGTTCTTTGAAACTTTGCTTCCAAAGTATGGATTTCAGTATCTTGGAAAGGGTCCTTTCTTGACCCCAGGAAAATTGGATGCTTTTATTTTTCAACTTCAAAATGTATTTTTTAAAGATAAAATTTCACTCATTTCACTTTCTCAAGGAGTTCCGAAAGATTTGAATATGTGTGAATGAAAAATTAAGAATTTCGAAAGGTATCACACAACCTTATCATTATCTGGTAATTGGATGTGTTTGCAATTGCCTATTTGTATACACAGACTGTGGTTGTTGTTGAGTTTGTCTTTGGTGATTTCGCACCTGCTTCCATGGAAGATGCCTTTGGGTTTTTTCTGGAAATAGCCTCTGTTGTTGTTGCTTTTCAGTTGCTCAGTCTTGTCTGACTCTTTGTGACCCCATGGACTGCAGCACACCAGGCTTCCCTGTCCTTCACTATCTTCTGGAGTTTGCTCAGGTTAATGTCCACTGAGTTGGTGATACTAACTATCTCATACTCTGCCACCCTCGTCTCCTTTTGCCTTCAATCTTTTCGAGCAACAGGATCAATCTTAGAGGAAATCAACCCTGAATATTCATTGGAAAGATGGATGCTGAAGCTCCAATACTTTGGCCACCTGATGGGAAGAGCCGACTCATTGGAAAAGACCCTGATGCTGGGAAATAGTCTCCATGTAGAACCATTTATCAGCCCCCTTTTCCCAAGCAAATCTGAGTGTTCTCTTACATTGACCTTAGAATGACAAGCACTTGGGAAAATGCTTGTGTTGCTGGTTTAAGTGTTAGGGGCAGGGTTACGGAATAGCCTCCAGCATCACGCCTAGTCCCTGCACGCACCTATAAACCTGGAGGAGCATTCCTGCCAGGACTGTCTGCTGATGGCTTGGGGGAGGGGCTTCCCTGGTGGCTCAGAGGATAAAGCGTCTGCCTGCAATGCGGGAGACCTGGGTTCAGTCCCTGGGTTGGGAAGATCCCCTGGAGAAGGAAATGGCAACCCACTCCAGTATTCTTGCCTGGAGAATCCCATGGACAGAGGAACCTGATGGGCTACAGTCCATGGAGTCCCAAAGAGTTGGACATGACTGAGCGACTTCACACTTTCCCTTTATTTACTTTCTTCTGCCTTGTCGGTAACCACTGCCTCTTCTTCAAGCCTCTGTCTCCTCTTGCGGGTTTCTACTTGAGCTTCTGTCTGCACCATGTGTGGAACCCTGAGAGGGGTGGGCCTGCCTGTCTTACTGGTAGCTGCCCCCTGTCACCAGTAGGCTCAGCTTTCCCAAGGCCACTGTGGCCCTGCCTTTGTTTCTGAGCATCACCCACTCACCTTTCAGCCACATGCCTTGCTTGCATGGCCTGATCCTTGCAGTGGCCCAAATCACCTCTCAGAACATTCCAGAACACTCAGAACTCTGGCCTTAGCCTTCCTAAGTGATCGTTCCATTCTTCAGGTCTTTGCCCAAAAGAGTGAGGACAGTGTGAATTGAGGGCAGGGTAGACCTGGTGACCTCGGTGATGCACAGAAGAGGTGGATGGCTGGCTGCCAACGAGCGGGGCTGGCCGTGGTTTGGGAGACTCAGGCAGTCTGGTTATGCTCCGTGTCCCTCTCATCCTCCATCAAGGTGTCCTGAACAGGTTGTCATAGCAATGGCACAAGGGCAGTGGGGAGACGGGCAGGGCATCCTGAGGTCTAGGTTGAAACTGGGGTTCTGCTACTTCCACCTATTCTATTGGCCAAAACAAGTCACAGGCCCAAGACCAACGTCAGAAGGCAGGCTAGGGACCCCACTCTTGGAAGGGCAGGCACACTGCAAAGGTGCCTGCAAAAGTCAGGGTGGGTGAGGGACTGGGACCACAGATGCCTTCAATTTGCCAGATGTGTTGCCTTTTAAAGTCAACTACAGACTCAAAAGGGAAGCAGTGGTAAAGAATCTGCCTGCCAATACAGGAGATGCAAGAGACATAGGTTTGATCCCTGGGTTGGGAAGATCCCCTGGGCAGGAGTAAATGGCAACCCACTCCAGTATTCTTGCCTGGAAAATCCCATGGACAGAGGAGCCTGGCGGGCTGCAGTTTATAGGGTTGCAGAGTTTGACATGACTCAGCAACTGAGCACACAAACACACACACACACACAAAGATTCAAAGGCTGATTTTAGTCCATGGGAAAATAGCTGGGGTTTTATTTTTATGTTGAAAAGAGGGCATTGACTTTGATGTCCAGCAGTTGAGTTCTAGTCTGGAGTTACCCAGTTCCTGACTGGGTCGCCTCATGTACATCACAGATTTTCAGGATCTTGGTCCACATGTGTGAAATGGGGTAACTAACTCCTCCTCATCATGCAAGTGTGTGTTCTGAAGCAGAGGAGAAGACACTCGGTGGTGGCTGCAGGTGTGAGGCAACCTCTCCACTCATGAAACTCCTGCTAGTCCAGGCAGGGAGAGCGATTAGGACCCAAAATAGACTCAGAACATAAACAGGAAAAGTACAGCTTGACATCAAGCGACATGTAATCCCTCGACATAAATAAGTGACTTGCACGGCATCTCTGGTTCTTTATTTCTTCTCCTTAATGTCTGGGGTATCCTGTGTTCTTTCCCAGGGCAAGACCTTCTCTTAGATCAAAGAATCTGTCCCCTTTCCTGGAAGAAGCAGAAAACACTTGATCCCAAGGGTTACAGAGGTGGGACCCCTGGCCTCATGAATTATTTCATCACTTCTGCCCGTCTCCCAGCTGGGCTGGCTCCTTGGAGAGGAGGCAAGGCTTACACAGTGGTGGGAAGGGGGCTTTGAAACTGGAGGGAAGAGGGACAGTGTGTAGGCCTCAGAAGAGCTGGGCGTGATGCTGACAGCTTCGGGCAAAGGTGGGTCTTCCACGAGAGCTGCACAGCTGCCCGACAGACTGCATCAAGGTGCTGCTGGCTTGGTGCTCAGGGGAGGACCCGTGCTTCATGATGGGCACGATGTGGGGAGATGTCCAGGTGAAAGGGGGCAGAACTCTGAGGTTAAACACCCTCAGAGGCTGCTCAGGGTGTGCACTTCTGAACAGACAAGACAGTCCAGAGTGCTGAGGCTGAAGCTCCAATACTTTGGCCACCTGGTGTGAAGAGTTGACTCATTGGGAAAGACCTTGATGCTGAGAAAGATTGAAGGCAAGAGGAGAAGGGGGCGACAGAGGATGAGATGGTTGGATGGCATCACTGACACATGGATGGATATGAGTTTGCGCAGACTCCAGTAGTGAAGGACAGGAAGCCTGGAGTGCTGCAGTCCACGGGGCTGCAAAGAGCTGGACACAACTTAGTAACTGAACAGTGAAGTGCACACAAACTCTGAGCCACAGACACGAGAAAGTGGAGAAAATTTTAAGGGAGTGGAGTTCTGGAAGTGCATCCTGGGGACGGATCAGGGGCCTTTTTTTTTTTAAACCAAGACCTTGGAACCACACTTGTGGAAGGAGCAGCCAGCCCAGGACAGGCAGGGCCCCACAGCCCTGGAAATGAGTGACATGGGGTCAGGCACTGATGGGCTGCCCAGGGCCCAGGAGGAGAGGGCCTTCAGGTGGGTGGAGCACAGACTCTAAGGGGTCCAATCCAGGATCAGTGTCAGAGAGCCTGGACCAGACAATGCACAACCAGATGCATCTTATAAAAATTTAAGTATGGAAGTTTTTGAAACAATACAATAAAAAATTTGTGGCTCAGTGGTAAAGAATCTTCCCACAATGCAGGAGACATGGGTTCTATCCTTGCATTGGGAAGATCCCCTGGAGAAAGAAATGACAATCCACTCCAGTATTCTTGCCTGGGAAATTCCATGGACAGAGGAGCCTGGCAGGCTACAGTCCATGGGGTTGCAGAGAGTTGGACATGACTTAGAGACTAAACAATGAGACCAAAACCACTGAAAAATTATGAATTTCACTTCACCTTATGCACATAATTTGATATAAATCCTTTTAAACAAATCTGTGAAAATTAGTCTTGAATGAAGCAAAGCCGTCCAAAATGGTGTGTTTAAGCCTTTTGCCTAAAATGAGACTTCCATGTGTTCTTCAAGTTCAGAGTCTGGGACGCTGAAGCTGACTGGGGCCCTTCAGGGTGGCACCCAAGAAAGGCCCCCAAACTTGACTCAGCTGCCTTCCAACCAGGTGTATTTTTTTTTCAGGCCCTGGGGTGTGGCTTCCTGAAATTTCATACAGTTAAATCCTAAATTGCCTTCCTTTCTAATCACATTGTTTATAAACTGCCCACTGCCACATAGAGCAATGAATAGAAACAATTACTTGCATGAGCAACAATATGTATAGCGTCAAGAACTTGTTCCCAGCCTCCAGCCAGGATCTGGGTGCCTCACAAGGGCTTTTCTATGCTTTACTGGTACCCACTGAATGTTGAATGAATGAGTGAGTGAGTGAACTCGTTATGTTATGTGAGCCTGGCAGCATCCCTGTGAGGTATCGTTGTTTTACAGAGAAGGAACATATTGTACAATTTGAAAGCATCAGTCCTTCGGTGCTCAGACTTCCTAATGGTCCAACTCTCACATCCCTACAGGATTACTGGGAAAGCCATAGCTTTGACTATACGGACCTTTGTAGGCAAAATGATGTCTCTGCTTTCTAATATGCTGTCTAGGTTTGTCACAGCTTTCCTTCCAAGGAGCAAGCATCTTGTAAATTCATGGCTGCAGTCAGGAGAAGACTCTTGAGAGTCCCTTGGACTGCAAGGAGATCAAACCAGTCAATCCTAAAGGAAATCAATCCTGAATATTCATTGGAAGGACTGATGCTGAAGCTGAAGCTCCAATACTTTGGCCACCTGATGTGAAGAGCCAACTCATTGGAAAAGACCCTGATGCTGGGAAAGATTGAAGGCAGGAGAAGAGGGCGACAGAGGATGAGATGGTTGGATGGCATCATTGACTCAATGGACATGAGTTTGAGCAAGCTCCAGGAGATGGTGAAGGACAGGGAAGCCTGGGGTGCTGCAGCCCATGGGGTCGCGAAGAGTTGGGTGTGACTTAGTGACTGAACGACAGCAACCACAACATATCTACATGCACATATTGTACTGTTCAAGGTTCTCCAGAGAAACGAAACCAACAGGGTGTGTGTCTCTCTCTGTGTGTGTATGGCTCCCAAGATTATGGAGGCTGAGAAGTCCCTGCATCTGTGGGTGGCAAGCTGAGGACCCAGGACGCCCAGTGCTGTAGCTCTCATCCAAGCCTGGAGGCCTGAGAACCTGGAGAGTTGATGCTCTGTGTTCCAGTCTGAAAGCAGCAAGGAACGAGCGTCCGAGCTCAGGACAATCAGGCAGGAGGAGTTTCCTGGTGTGTCAGCCTTTCTGTTCCATTCAGGCCATCAGTGGACTGAATGAGGCCCACCCACATTGGGGAGAGATATCTGCTTTTTATTCTGTCTACAGATTCAAAATATTAGTTTCATCCAGAAACACACCTTCACAGACATATCCTGCATCAGTTCAGTTCAGTTCAGTTGCTCAGTTGTGTCTGACTCTTTGCGACCCCATGAACCACAGCACACCAGGCCTCCCTGTCCATCACCAACTCCCAGAGTCTACCCAAACCCATGTCCATTGAGTCAGTGATGCCATCCAACCATCTCATCCTCTGTCGTCCCCTTCTCCTCCTGCCCCCAATCCCTCCCAGCATCAGGGTCTTTTCCAATGAGTCAACTCTTCGCATCAGGTGGCCAAAGTATTGGAGTTTCAGCTTCAACATCAGTCCTTCCAATGAATATTCAGGATTGATTTCCTTTAGGATGGACTGGTTGGATCTCCTTGCAGTCCAAGGGACTCTCAAGAGTCTTCTCCAACACCACAGTTCAAAAGCATCAGTTCTTCGGTGCTCAGCTTTCTTTATAGTCCAACTCTCACATCCATACGTGACCACTGGAAAAACCATAGCCTTGACTAGACGGACTTTTGTTGGCAAAGTAATGTCTGCTTTTTAATATGTTGTCTAGGTTGGTCATAACTTTCTTTCCAAGGAGTAAGCGTCTTTTCATTTCATGGCTGCAGTCACCATCTGCAGTGATTTTGGAGCCCAGAAAAATAAAGTCAGACACTGCATCATGTTTGACTAAGTGGGTACTCGTGGTCCGATCAAGTTGACACATAAAATCAACCACCACATGTGTTTCTGGCCATGTCACATGCAGGATCTTAGTTCCCCAACCAGAGATTGAACCCATGCCCCCTGCATTGGGAATGCAGAGTCTTAACCACTGGGCCACCAGAAAGTCCCTATCTCACATGTATTTTATAAATGCATACACTGCCTACATTTACTTTCTCTTCCAATAAAGTTCATTTCTTTGACCTGGGATGGTGTAGTTGCCTTTCGTTTAGTAGTTGTGCTAAATCACTTCAGTCGTCTTTAACTCTTTGTGTCTCTATAGGCTGTAGCCCACCAGGCTCTGCTGTCCATGGGATTCTCCAGGCAAGAATACTGGACTGGGTTGCCATGCCCTCCTCCAGGGGATCCTTCCTGACCCAGGGATTGAACCCACATCTCTTATGTCTTCTGCATTGGCAGATGGTTCTTTACCACTAGCACCACCTGGGAAGCCCATAGTTTAGTTAGTACGAAGGAAGAAGTTTTAGGAAACAAATACTCAAAATCTTCACCTGCTTTCAGTTTGCATAACATTTACTCCAGATTTATCTTTTCACGGAAAAGATGCCAAGATCAAAGGTTTTCTAGGAGTCGGGAGGCTTGTAGTGGTATGTTGCAGGCTTTCTACCATAGGACAAATGAATGAGCAGGTGAGCTGACGTCAGTTTCAGCATCTAAATGAATTTTGTGGGCCTGTCTTTCTGACATTTCATGGCGTCTCATGGAAAGCCCTGTGGTCCTGTGGATGACTCATCCTTCCCATTCTCCTTGGGGTATCTCTGCCTCCCCTGAGAGCACACTCTGGTGCTCTGTGTATGACGCTCAGGAAGGACTGCGTGGCTCGGGCATCAGCCAAACGGACCTTTGTTTCAACCTGGATGGTGCCCACGGGCATTCCTCACACAGGCAGGTGGAACCTGGCCATCTCCCTGTTTGTGTGCAGGCAACATCCAGTCAGAGTGAGTGATGCAACAGCTATCTTAGATTTTTGGTTCTAGCTCAAAGATGGGCAGGCAGGTGAGGATAGAGCAAAGATGGAAAAAATACATAAATAAAAAGGGGAAATCTGAACAATCAAGGAAGGTTCAGAATGGGGATAGATTTATGACCCGAGCAAAGAGAGCTTGTGACGATTCATCCTAGCACTGGTTTTCCACCATGGACAAACTCCACGTTTCACTCCACGGGTCTCTCTTCTGCCTAGTTACCTTCTGGCCACTTTCTCTGAATCTCGGTTCTAATCCTGAGAAATAGGGACTCTGACTCAGTCTAAAATCGAACTTGTCTTCTTAGGTTACATGTGTTCAATCTGACCTAGCCAGCTCTGGCCTGGGGCGGTGGGGGGGTGGGTGTCACATGGCACCAAGATGCCCCCCTGGCTTCTATCATAATGGGGTGAGGACAAGGCCAGTTCCAATAGGAGGGTCAGGGCAGGGCTGGCATGCCAGCACATCCTTGTGTGTGCTAGATTGCTTAATTCATGTGTGCCTGTGCAAACTCACATCAGGTCATGAGAACTGATTGAAATTTCCAGGAATTATGTAAGCCAGTTGTTAAACACAGCCATGATTAAAAATTAAATTGTAAAAAATTTTCAGTAAAACAAAAAATACTAATTACTTTACTACATTTTGCTATTATCTATGACTCAACTGAAGCTCCAAAACTTCCATCACTTGATGCAAACAGTCGACTCATTGGAAAAGACCTAGATGCTGGGAAAGTTTGAAGGCAGGAGGAGAAGAGGACGACAGAGGATGAGATGGTTAGATGGCATCACCAAATCAATGGACATGAGTTTGAGCATGCTCTGGGAGATGGTGAAGGACAGGGAAGCCTGGGATGCTGCAGCCCATTGGGTTGCAAAGAGTCAGACATGACTAAGGGACTGAACACACATTTCTACAGCCACCGTGAATAGCCCAAGAACACTGAGGAAATTTCTTCCAATATTTAATAAAAGTACTGTCTGATTGAGCAAAAGTGACTCACATCATTGGCAAAAAAGTTTCAACACACAACTTCATTGCTTTATTTTTGTCTTTTTAAATTAACTTTTAATTTTTATACAATTTTTAAAGGTTATAGTTCATTTACAGTTATTACAAAATATTGGCTACATTCCCCATGTTGTACAATGCATCCGTGAGCCTCTCTTACACCCAGTAGTTTGTACCTCTTAATTCTTCACCCCTATGCTCTTAACATTGGTGAATATGCTTCTTTTTTGTTATATTCACTAGTTTGTTGTGTTTTGTATATTCCGTAAGTGAGTGGTATCATTTAGCATCCAAGTTTACCCATGTTGTTGCAAATGACAAAATTTTATTCTTTATGGCTAAGTAGTATTCCATTGTGTGCATAAGTATATATACACACAATGGAATACCACATCAAGGAAAATCTCAAATAACGTTTGTCTCACAACTACATTCATTTATCACCGGAAACCATAGGTTGGCTGTGAATACAAGAGTTCACCAAAAATCAAGCAAGTATTGTGTCAGAGTCAATTGGCTATATAGAATCGACAACAAAGATATTGTATATCTTAAAATTTGTAAATTGTGTTACACATTCTTTATATCAGTAAGGTTTATAATAACCACATACACATGTATGTAAATATGCATATTCTCTTTTGGGGGTGACAACAGTCAGATCAGATTAGGGCTGACCCTAATGATCTTATTTTTAACATAATTGCCTCCTAAAAGACCCTTTCTCTACAAACAGAATTTGAGGAACCGAGGATTAGGACTTCAACATGTAGGTTCTAGGGAGGTGGAATTCAACCCATAGAAATGTGAGTTCCTGAAAAATTTATATTTTTGCTTTGGGTGCATTTTTTTCTAGTGAAGTTGGACATTGGTTCATGTTTGTATAGTCCTATATTTTATTGCATTTTCTCTCCCATGAAATGTGTTTCTATCTTTATTCCCAGCTACTCTTGAGTTGTTGATCTTTTCCAAATTGATTTGTTGGAGCTATTTTAAACATATATTCTATATCCTGCTCCATTCCCTGCATGCGAGCTGCAAATATCTCCCTGCAGTCTGTTCCAGATGTCATACAGGTATAGCTAAATGAGTTTCCCCCATCTTTATTGAGGTATAATTGAGAAATACAAATTGTATAGGATTAAAGTATGTCACTTGATGTTTTCATATTTGTATGCATGATGAAATGATCACCACAGTCCAGCTGATTAACAAATCCACCACCTCACACAGTTATGAATTTCGTGTGTGTTTGTGGGGAGAACACTTAATATCTATTAGTAAATTTCAAGAATACAATCCCTTACTGTTAACTGCAGTCACCATGGTGTCCGGGGCTTAGTTACCTTGCATAACTAAAAGCGTGGACCCCTTGACAAACATCTCCCCACTTTCCCAACCCCTAAGCAGCCACCGTTCTACTCTCTGCCCCTATGAGTTTGACTGTTTTTATTTATTTGTGTTTGGCTGTGCTGGGTCTTCGTTGCTGTGCACGGGCTTTCTCTAGTTGCGGCAAGCAGGGGCTACTCCTCATTGTGGTGCGTGGGCTTCTCACTGCAGGGGTCTTCTCTTGTGGAGCACAGGCTCTGGGTGCGCGGGCGTCAGTAGTTGCAGCGCTCAGACTCAGTAGTTGTGGCCCGTGGCCTTAGTTGCTCCGTGGCTTGTGGAATCCCCCCAGACCAGGGATCAACCCTGTGTCCCATGCATTGACAGGCTGATTCTCATCCACTGTGCCACCAGGGAAATCCAAGTTTGACTATTATTATTAGATTTTGCACAAAAGCAAGATCATGTCAACGAATTTTTATGAAGTAACTACAATCACATGATAAGCACCATGTCAGGAAGCAGAGGGCTTCCTGGTGCCAGGGCCCCCTTTGTGGATCCCCTGATTTGCTATTCTCTTCTTTTCCCCCAAAGATAAATGCTATCCTGATTTACAATATGAACTGATTAAGTGTGGCTATTTTTGGATTTCATATAAATGAAATCATATACTATGCCTTTTTTGTGTGTCTGACTTCTTTTAATCAACAATCTGTGTCTGAGAATCATTTGTCTTGATTCATATAGATTAGTTTGTTTTCATTGTTGTATACTAGTTCATTGTACTGTTATACCGCAATTTATCCATTTTGATCTTGGTGGACATTTGGCTTGTTACCAGTCTGTGACAATTACAAATAATGCTTCTGTGGAGCTTCTTGACTAGATACACATGTATATGTTTTGTTGAGTATAAATCTAGAAGCAAAATTGCTACATATGTTTACTATTGTTAATATAGCACATAAATTTTCAAAATGGTGGTAGAATCGATACCTCTTGCCAGCAATAAATGAAGGTTTCTATCACTTTACATCTTGCTATATCTAGTTTTGGGTTGGGATGGTTCCCTGGAGGAAGGCATGGCAACCCACTCCAGTATTCGTGCCTGGAGAATCCCATGAGAGAACAGCCTGGTGGGCTGCTGTCCCTGGGGTGACAGAGTCGGGCACAACCAAAGCGACTCAGCAAGCATGTCTAGTTTAGTCAGTGTCTTTAATTTTACCCATTCTGCTGGGTGTCCACTGATACATCATTGTGGTTTTAATCATACTTCCCTGATGACTAACGGGGATAAAAACCTATTTGTGTTTATTGGTCACTTGGATAGTTTCTTTTGTGAAGTGCTTATTGAAAGTCTTGCTATTTGTTATTAATTTGTGAGAATATCATGTATTTTCTGGATATAAGCTCTTTGTCATTTATACATGTGTTGCCAATATTTTATCTCACTCTATGATTTGCCTTCTAAATCTCATGATGATGTCTTTGATTGAGCAGAAGTTCCTAATTATAACACAGTATGTCAACAGTTTATCAGTCTTTTCCTTTATGATTATTGCTTTTTTGGGTTCTGTTTAATAAATTTGCAATCTCAAGATCATGAAGATAATCTGTGTTTTCTTCTAGAAGTTTTACTCCTTACCTTTCACATTTAGAATTATACTCCTTGAGACTGAAGTTATGGGGTAGTAATGGAGGAGATTCATTATGCTCCAAATGAGTATGTAGCTGGCCCAGCACAATTTAGTGGAAAGACCACCATTTTCCTATTGATCTGCAGTGCCATTTTTGCCATGTATCAAGTGTCTTTTTATGTGTGAGTCTGCTTTTGGACTCTATTTGGTTCCATTGTTCCATCTATATTCATCTGTATTTGGCCCAACACCAGTTAGCAGAGTTTATCCTTCAACTTTGTCCTTAATTTTCAGCATTATTTTGCCTTTTCCTGGCCTTTTCTATTAACATATGTATTTAAGGATGTACTTGTCATGGACATGTACACACTGCTATGTTTAAAATAGATAACCAACAAGGCATCTATTGTAGAGCACAGGCGACAACGCTCAATGTTATGTGGCAGCCTGGATGGGAGGGGAGTTTTGGGGAGAATGGATACATGTGTATGTATGGCTGAGTCCCTTCACTGTTCACCTGAAACTATCACAACATTGCTTGTTAATCGGCTATACCCCAATGCAAAATAAAACGTTTAACTAATGAAAAGAATATATTTGTCAATTCAAACACACACATTGCTCCCCTACACACACCCCTTGTTAGATTTTGTAGTGGGTAAAATGGTATTGAATGTATAGAACAACTTGGAATAAACCAATATCACTGTAATATGGAGACTTTCAATACACAAGCATGGTATATCTCTTCATTTATTTAGTTTTCATTAAATTTTTCTCATTAATATTTACCAGTTTTCCTTATAAAGACCTTGCATATCTTTGATAGGATCCATTCCTAGGTATTTGATAATTTTTGATATTACTAAAATGTTCTAAAATTTAATTTTCTACTTGACTTGATGATATAAAGAAATAAAATTGGTTTTTAAATACTGACCTTTTTTCCAGTGACTTTGATGAATTTGCTTATTAGTTCTAATATTTAATCTAGCTTTCCTTATGGACATCATGTTGTCAGCAAATAATTGCAGTTTTATATCTTCCTTTCCAATCCTCATGTCATTTTGTTACCTTGATTTGTTGCACAGAACCTCCACTAATGTTTGGAAGAGGAGTGAGCAGGCATCTTTGTCTTGTTTCTGGTCCAGAGGAAACAATTCAACAACTCACATTTAACCACCAAGTTTAAACAGGTTTTTTGTATTTCTTTTATTTTTTTTTCTTAATTTATCACATTGAGGAGGATCATTTTACTGTCAGGTTGATGTTAACTTCTAACATGAATGAATCTTGAATTTTGTGAAATGTTTCTGCAGCATCCAGTCCATTTATCAAATGGTTATGCATTTGTATTCTGTGTATGTGATGTATAAAAATGCTACTGAAGGTTGATCTTGTAACTGAAAGCTTGGAGAATGATCTTTCTTAGCTCTAATACTTTGTTTGAGGAATCCATTTAGTTTTTCTGGGTAGATAATTTTTTAATCTGTAAATGATAATTTTAAAAACTGCTTTCTCCTTAATTCTTATCTTTACTTTTTCTCCTTTGCTATTGGAACCTCTGCCAGTATCTTCAACAGTATCTGTATAATGGACATTCTCGTCTTGTTACCAATCTTGAAAGGAGTGTGTCTAAAGTTTCTCCATCAGGATTATAAGACTGACTGCAAGTTATCGAGTTATGAAAATTCATTTCTTCTTCCAGTTTGCTAATAACTTTTTGATTTATAAATTGGTATTGAGCATTACTAAATATTTTTCTCTATCAGTTGAGATGTCCCATGCTTTTTTCTTCCTTATTCTGTAACTGTTCTATGTTATTATCTGAAGCTAAGACTGCAAATATATTGCACTACTGAGAATGGCAGTCTGTTTCTTCAATAATTTGGCTTCCCTGGTTGGCTCAGATGGCAAAGAATCCACCTGCAATGCGGGAGACCTGGGTTCGATCCCTGGGTTGGGAAGAACCCCTAAAGAAGGTAACGGCTGCTCACTCTAGTATTTTTGGTCTGGAGAATTCCATGGACAGAGGAGCCTGGCAGACTACAGTCCATGGGGTTGCAAAGAGTTGGACACAACTGAGTGACTTTCACTTTCTTTTCACTTCCTTCAATAATGAATCCAAGATGGCAGAGTAAAAGGATGTGTGCTCATCTTCTCCTGCAAGAACTCCAAAATTGCAACTAGCTGCTGAACAACCATCTGCAGGAAAATGTTGGATCCCACCAAAAAAGATACCTCACATCCAAGGGCAAAGCCACAAGATGGTAGGAGGGGCAAAATAGTGTTTAAAATCAAAACCCATACCTGCCGGAGATGCTTGGAGGACTCAAATAAAATCTTGTGTGCAACCAGGATGCAGAGACCCCCAGAGACTGAGCCAGACCTGCCTTTGAGTGTTTGAGTGTCTCCTGCAGAGGCACGGGTCAGCAGTGGCCTGCCATGGGGACAGGGGCTCTGGCTGCAGCAGACCTGAGACACGCAGTGTGTGGCATCGGCCCTCTTGGAGGAGGTTGCCATTAGCGCCACCATAGAACCACTGAGCAGACAACCCAAAAACTGCAGAACTATTATACCAAAGAAACCCTCACACTGTTAGGGAAGTTCTAGGACCCACAGGAGATTTCCCAACCTGGGGATCTGGCAAAGGGACTGAAACCCCCAGGGAATTTGACTTTGAAGGCCAGTGGGATTTGATTACAGAACTTCCACAGGACTGGAGAAACAGACTCTTGGAGGGCACAAACAAAACCTTGTGTGCACCAGGACCCAGGAGAAAGGAGCAGTGACCCCACAAGAGACTGAGCCAGACTTGCCTGTGTGTGTACAGGAGTCTCTGGCAGAGGCGTGGGTTGACAGAGGCCTGCTGTGGGGTCAGTCCAGTTCAGTTCGCTCAGTTGTGTCTGACTCTTTGTGACCCCGTGAATCACAGCATGCCAGGCCTCCCTGTCTATCACCAACTCCCGGAGTTTACTCAAATTCATGCCCATCAAGTCGGTGATGCCATCCAACCATCTCATCCTCTGTCACCCCCTTCTCCTCCTGCCTCCAATCCCTCCCAGAATCAGGGTCTTTTCCAATGAGTCAACTCTTCACATGAGGTGGCCAAAGTATTGGAGTTTCAGCTTCAGCATCAGTCCTTCCAATGAACACCCAGGACTTATTTCCTTTAGGATGGACTGGTTGGATCTCCTTGCAGTCCAAGGGACTCTCAAGAGTCTTCTCCAACACCACAGTTCAAAAGCATCAATTCTTCAGTGCTCAGCTTTCTTCACAGTCCAACTCTCACATCCATACATGACCATTGGAAAAACCATAGCCTTGACAGACGGACCTTTGTTGGCAAAGTAATGTCTCTGCTTTTTAATATGCTATCTAGGTTGGTCATAACTTTCCTTCCAAGGAGTAAGCGTCTTTTAATTTCATGGCTGCAGTCACCATCTGCAGTGATTTTGGAGCCCCCCAAAATAAAGTCTGACACTGTTTCCACTGTCTCCCCATCTATTTCCCATGAGGTGATGGGACCAGATGCCATGATCTTAGTTTTCTGAATGTTAAGCTTTAAGCCAACTTTTTCACTCCTCTTTCATTTTCATCAAGAGGCTTTTTAGTTTCTCTTCACTTTCTGCTATAAGGGTGGTGTCATCTGCATATCTGAGGTTATTGATATTTCTCCCAGCAATCTTGATTCCAGCTTGTGCTTCTTCCAGCCTAGCATTTCTCATGATGTACTCTGCATATAAGTTAAATAAGCAGGGTGACAATATACAGCCTTGATGTACTCCTTTTCCTATTTGGAACCAGTCTGTTGTTCCATGTCCAGTTCTAACTGTTGCTTCCTGACCTGCATACAGGTTTCTCAAGAGGCAGGTCAGGTGGTCTGGTATTCCCATCTCTTCCTTCATGAATTTTCCACAGTTTGTTGTGATCCACACAGTCAAAGGCTTTGGCATAGTCAATAAAGCAGAAATAGATGTTTTTCTGGAACTCTCTTGCTTTTTTGATGATCCAGCAGATGTTGGCAATTTGATCTCTGGTTCCTCTGCCTTTTCTAAAACCAACTTGAACATCTGGAAGTTCTCGGTTCACGTATTGCTGAAGCCTGGCTTGGAGAATTTTGAGCATTACTTTACTAGCGTGTGAGATGAGTGCAATTGTGTGGTAGTTTGAGCATTCTTTGGGATTGCCTTTCTTAGGGATTGGAATGAAAACTGACCTTTTCCAGTTCTGTGGCCACTGCTGAGTTTTCCAAATTTGCTGGCATATTGAGTGCAGCACTTTCACAACATCATCTTTCAAGATTTGAAATAGCTCAACTGGAATTCCATCACACCCACTAGCTTTGTTCACAGTGATGCTTCTTAAGGCCCATTTGACTTCACATTCCAGGATGTCTGGCTCTAGGTGAGTGATCACACCATTGTGATTATCTGGGTTGTGAAGATCTTTTTTGTACAGTTCTTCTGTGTATTCTTGCCACCTCTTCTTAATATCTTCTGCTTCTTTTAGGTCCATACCATTTCTGTCCTTTATTGAGCCCATCTTTGCATGAAGTGTTCCCTTGGTATCTCTAATTTTCTTTTTTTTTTTTTTTTTGAGAAAGTAGTAAGGATTTTTATTGTCAAAACAAGTAAGAGATACAAGCATAACAGAAGACACAAATAAATTAATTCTGATCATTTGAGACTCCAGGGTGCCTCTGGGGGAAGGTCAGCTCAAGCTCCTTGAGTAGACACAGTAACGTCCAAAGCAAAAGACAGCAGGAATGGGAGGCAGCGTTGAAGACAGTGGTTGTACATGTACACAGTGAAGAGAAGTGAAAAAGTGGCTTCCCCAGTTCCTTTCCTCAGTGAGGTACATGTTTACAAAGTATGAGGCTCATTTGAGGGGAAAATGATTGCATACAGAAATATTTTAATTCTTCCACCTCCCAGGAAAAAAATTTTCAAGCCTTAGCCTGAACAAGAAAATCAAAATAGAGTGACACTAGTTTCATATGAACCTCAAGACTATATCCAAACCGCAGTTGCCACCTCTTTTTTAAAAAAGTTTAACATCCATTTATCTATAGCAAGCCAGTAGACTATATTTTCTCCTTAGGAAGTTTTCAACCAAATGGAAGTTAAATTAATCTCACTTTAAAGTGCAACAAAGGATATGTTAAGACTAGTGTTTGTTCTGTGACACACAGAAGAGAAGCACCCCTCCCGCAGCATGGGCCCCAGAGGTCCCAGAGGAAGGGCTGGCTGCGGGACTCAGGGGCCCGTGAGGTCCCCCAGAACGCGAGGAGGCTGGTGCCAGCACAAACGGGGGGTCCCTGCCCGGCTGGCTCCAAGCTGCACCCACATCTCCAGCGGGTCTAGGGTTCCCTAACAGCAGACTGGAGCACCCAGCGCCAGCACAGCCATGAGGGCCGAAGCCGCCTGCACTCGTCGGCGGACGTCCCTACGCCGTGGTCTGTCCATGCGCATCTGGACAGTGCTGAAGGAATCCCAAAGCCTTGGTTTTGGAACATCGCAGACAGTCACCTGGTAAGCGGTGGCCCAAGTTCTAGGAAGGTCCCCATACGTTACTGCTCAAGTTTAATCTAAAGCTAGAGCAGTACAAAAATGGCTTTTCCACACAAGGATAAGCTTTGCACTAATGTTTCGCAAAAACCAATTATGTCTCTACCTAGCCTCAGTTTGATTTTCACAAAGACAAAACTTTTCCTATGTCATAGCCACGGTAAAGGGAGCTGGGCTCGACACCCTCAATGCAGCGTCCCTGGGACAGAAAGCTCTAGAAGCCAGTGGGTGTGAGAACATTCAGGTTGCGGGGCTTGAGGCTGTGGGCCCGCGGCAGCTGTCTCGTCCCGTCCATCGCTGGGATGTCCATCTTGGGCGGCTCGGACGCTGCTGGCTCCTCCGCCCTTCGGGCGGCTTGTGCGCGCATCACTTCCATTGGAGAAGGCTTCTGAGCTCCTCGGTAGGCTTGGATGGCAAAGCCTCCTGACTCAGACTTCTGGAGCGATCTTGGTCCAAAGAGGCTCCATTTATCGGTCGAGCTTCTGTCTTTATCCCCGCTTCCAGAATCCATGGTGCTAAGACTGGGGCCAGGTAAGGCTGTGGAAGAACCAGAAGTGAACCAGCCTCTGGTCTTCTGCTTAGGAGAGGCCTGGGGACTGCTGCTCGGGGTGGACTGCGTGGAGGCTGGCTGCCTCTCCTCTCTTGCTGTCTCTCCACTCTGGAGCTTTAGTTTGTGGAGTGCTTCTGCCACTCGAAGGTACTTGGTCTCCTCAGTGGTGAGGCCCTTGTGAGGGGTGTAGCCAGCATCTCGCAGCCCTGCCTGTTGCTCAAAACGCTGAATGTTCTCCTGGGTCTGTTTTGTGATCAAAGAGCTCATGATGACGTGGGTAGCTTTGGCCTTCACCACAGGGGCCTTCTCACTGTCGCTGGCCGACGGCGGGGCCGGGGCACGCGGGGAGACGCCGGGCTCTCCCTCCTCCACCTTGGCGAGGTGCTGATACTTGCGCTCTGGAATCACTGGCTTCCAGGGGATGCTGCCCATGTCCGATGGAGGAGGAGTCATGGGCGTAGGGTCCTCGAGGGCATCATCATAGCTGAATGCCCGGCGGTACATCCCCATGGGCAGGGACATTTTGCCTAGAGGCCCACTAGGCTCAAGAGCAGAGAGGTGATGTGACGATTATGCCGACAGACAGGTATCAATGAGGAACATTGTCCAGCTGCTGCAAATTAGCAAAACTGCTCAGGAAGAGTCCATCTAATTTTCTTGAAGAGATCTCTAGTCTTTCCCATTCTGTTGTTTTCCTCTATTTCTTTGCATTGATCGCTGAGGAAGGCTTTCTTATCTCTCCTTGCTATTCTTTGGAACTCTGCATTCAAATGGGAATATCTTTCTTTTGTTCTCCTTTGCTTTTAGCTTCTCTTCATTTCACAGCTATTTGTAAGTCCTCCTCAGACAACCATTTTGCCTTTTTGCATTTCTTTTCCATGGGGATGGTCTTGATCCCTGTCTCCTGTACAATGTCACGAACCTCTGTCCATAGTTCATCAGGCTCTCTGTCTATCAGATCTAGTCCCTTAAATCTATTTCTCACTTCCACTGTATATTCATAAGGGATTTGATTTAGGTCATACCTGAATGGTCTAGTGGTTATCCCTACCTTCTTCAGTTTAAGTCTGAATTTGGCAATAAGGAGTTCATGATCCGAGCCACAGTCAGCTCCCGGTCTTGTTTTTGCTGACTGTAAAGAGCTTCTCCATCTTTGGTTGCAAGAATATAATCAATCTGACTTTGGTGTTGACCATCTGGCACGGACACTGAATTCAACAGTGTGGGCATAAGTCCTTTTGAAGGAGGTTGCCATTGCCACTATTACCACTACTGTAGTTTGGCATCAGGCCAAACTAGAGGGGGGGAAATGCAACTCTGCCCATCAACAGAAAATTGGATTAAAGATTTACTGAGCATGGTGCCACCCATCAGAACAAGATCCAGGTTCCCCCACAGTCAGTCTCTTTTATAAGGAAGCTTCCACAAGTCTCTTACCCTTATCCATCAGAGGGCAGACAGAATGAAAACCACAGTCACAGAAAACTAACCCAACTGATCACATGGATCATAGCCTTGATTAACTCAATGAAACCATGAGCTATACTGTGTAGGCCATCCAGGACAGATGGGTCATGGTGGAGAGTTTTGACAAAATGTGGTCCATTGGAGAAGGGAATGGCAAACCATTTCAGTATTCTTGCCTTGACAACCCCATGACCAAATTCACTGCAGATGATGACTGAAGCCATGAAGTTAAAAGACACTTGCTTCTTGAAACAAAAGCCATGACCAACCTAGACAGCATATTTAAAAGCAGAGACATTACTTTGCCAAAAAAAGTCCACCTCGTAAAAGCTATGGTTTTTCCAGTAGTCACATATGGATGTAAGAGTTCAACTATAAAGAAAGGTGAGTGCCAAAGATGCTTTTGAACTGTGGTGTTGGAGAAGACTCTTGAGAGTCCCTTGGACTGCAAGGAGATCAAACCAGTTAATCTTAAAGGAAATCAGTCCTGAATATTCATTGGAAAGACTGATGCTGAAGCTGAAACTCCAATACTTTGGCCACCTGATGTGAAGAACTGATTCATTGGAAAAGACCCTGATGCTGAGAAAGATTGAAGGCGGGAGGAGAAGGGGACGACAGAGGATGAGATGGTTGGATGGCATCACTGAACTCGATGGACATGAGTTTCAGCAAGTTCCAGTAGTTGGTGATGGACAGGGAAGCCTGGGGTACTGCAGTCCATGGGATCACAAAGAGAACTGATTGACTGAACTGCACTGAACTTCTTCAGTAAAGACATAGATGTGTGATTTGAATAAGTGAACCAAACTGTTTTTATTTTTTTTCCATGGTTGCAGCATTAAACTTGTGTTCAGAAGAGGGCTCTTTCAGATTATAGTCCAGGATTATAGGTTCCTGAAGTCAGCTTTTGTGTTAATTTTTAGTTTATCTGAACCAGCTCTGTGAATGATTTCACATAACTGCGTTTGTGTCTCCTTGGGCGTTGGCCTCCGACCTCAAACTGAGCTCATTGGGGTGGAAGATGCTGGCACTCTTCAGCCATGAGGACGTTCACGTGGCCTCCTCTCTTCACAGCAGCTCAGACCACAGCTGAGATGCTGGCTGGGAGAACTGGGCAGCCACCAGAAGCTATCCCAGTAGAAGCCAGAAGTAAGTTTGTGGCTTCTGAGATGTTTTAAATCTTCTACGAGACTAAATGCAATCTATTGCATAATAAGAAAAAGGCACTCTTAGGCTCTCTGCTTAGTTTTTAGTAGACAAATGCCATTTCTTGCTGTCATTTGTCTTTTTTCTTTTGGTCTCTTCTCAAAGCCAAGTGTGTAATTTTGGGGATGTCATTATATTTAACTCTGCCCCCCCCCCCCCACTTTGAGTTACCTTTGTTGCCAAGTCTCATAAATACTGAGATGCACTATTAACATAAACTGAAGGCTGACGGGTCACCCCATTTGTCTCTCAGAAATGAGCATATTTTGTGACCGTGGGAACAGCCTGTTCTCTGGAGAGGTGTCTTTCACTTCCGGTGGTGGGGGATCGGTCTCTGTCTCAGTTATAAAAGAAAGGCTCTCCTCTCTCCCTAGTTCCCACGTTTGGCAGGAAGCCTTCCTCTGTCACATTTGTTCCTGCTGAGGTTTCTGTGGTTTTTTTCAAAGAGAGCAGAAACGTTCAGCCAGCCTGGTTTCCTCTCTTTCTGAAGGCCCACTATTATCTGCTCGGGGACTGGCATATTGTAAAATCTGCCTCTGAAAAGTGTCTGTGTTGTAAAATGTTTCCATCCACATCTGGAAATAACCTGCTGTAACATCCGCTGTCGGACCCTGCGAAGAGTGGCTGTCGGTCCTGTCGGCGTGATTTCTGTGCTGCTTCTCACCACCCACGGGCGTGCAGACAGCCTCTGTGGTGGACTGAGGGGGTCCTGCCGAGGGCCGTGGCCTGTTGAGAAGCCCCCCTACGTGGGACAAGAGCGGGGTGTTGGCTGCATTCATTCCTCTAACTCATTGTGAACCTGGGCACACCCTTCCATTTTTCAGGCCTTTGACTCCATCCATAACCGGAAATATGACTGGATGATCTCCAAGGCTGCCTGCAGCTCTAACTCTGCAATTTCATTTCTTCTCCTCACTGTTGCTTTTATTTCTTGGAGATACACCGAACTGTAGAGGAAGCGCGCTCACTTTACTGAGTCCCCATGACAAACAGGTGCCTGCTGTCATTTCCAAGGCTCTGGGAGATGGATCTGAATCGCAGCGGTGGGTCACATCTAAACCTATCTCTCCAGAGGCCATTTTGATAAGGTCCCCAGAAACTCCATGAGCACGTTCTTCAGTTTGGCAGAATAGCTTTCTGAGGTGCAGAGGGTGGTTTTTCCTCCCTTGCATCTCCTTAGTCACCCTGCCCGTTCAGGCTGAAGGCGGCTGTGGATGTATCTGCACCTGCCACCGGTCTGGGAGGGCCCCTGACTCCTGTTTCCATCGCTTTGGTAGAGATGGAAGTTGAGGGTAGGTATCACTGACGACATGGAATGACACCGTGTACCTTCAGGGAAGCGCAGACCGAGGACTGCCCGGGGTGATTCTAAGAGACGGGGGAGCGATCGAGGTCCTCAGGCTCTGCTTGCTGGCCAGAAGGGGGAGGTTGTCTCTATGTCGGTGACCTGCACGTGACTGACTTCAGAGCGAGGGCAGGTAAGGGAAGCTGAGCTTGAGGGTCCAGGGAGGACATAATGAGGATGGCGGGTAGGACCTGCCCTTTACCCTGTGCTCTGGTCTTCCAACCCCCACCCCTTGTGTGACCCTGTGCTATTACTTTTAGGAAATAAAAGTGGGTTTTGTCATTTATTTATTTTTTATGGAAGTATAGGTGATTTAAAATATTTCAGGTTAAATATTTAAAATATTTAAAATGTTTCAGGAATACAGCAAAATGAATCATATAGTTACATATATGACTATGTATGGCATAGTCACATGTATACATATGCATGGTTATGGATGCATATGTATTGTTGTTGTTGTTTAGTGGCTAAGTCTTTTTGACTCTTTTGCGACCCCACAGACTGTAGCCCGCCAGGCTCCTCTGTCCCTGGGACTTCCCAGGCAAGAACACTGGAGTGGGTTTCCATTTCCTTCTCCAGGAGATCTTCCCGACCCAGGGATTGAACTCACATCTCCTACATTGGCAGGTGGATTGTTCACCACTGAGCCGCCAGGGAAGTCCATACATGTGCGTGCATGCCTGATAAGTCACTTAGGCGTGTCTGACTCTGTGACCCACCAGGCTCCTCTGTTCACGGGATTCTCTAGGCAAGCATATTGGAGTGGATTGTGATGCCCTCTTCCAGGGGATCTTTCTGACCTAGGGATTGAACCAGCATCTCTTTCATCTCCTCTGTTGGCAAGCGGATTCTTTACCACTAGCGCTACCTGGAAAGTCCATACTATACATGTGCATAGTTATATACATATTCTTTTTTAGATTCTTTTCCCATACAGGTTATTACAAGATATTGAATACAGTTCCCTGTGCTATACAGTAGGTCCTTGTTGTTTATCTATTGCATATATAGAGTGTGTATGTTAATCCCAGTCTCCTAATTTATCCCTCCCCCGCCCTTTCTCCTTTGGTGGCCATAAATTTGTTTCCTATGTCTGTGAGTCTGGTTCTGGTTTGTAAATAAGTTCCTTTGTATCTTTTTTCCCCCCTATATTCCACCTTTAAGTGATATCATATGGTATTTGTCTTTCTCTGTCTGGCTTAAATGTGATTTTTCTGAAGATGGGGCCCGCAATCTGTTTCTGCCACAGTAGTTCCCAGCATCCCAGGAAGGTTATCCCATATTTAGTGAAGTCTGTGGAGAGTTCTGAGGTCAGTAGATGCAGAGACAGTTAGGGGAGTGTGTGAGCCACAGGGCTTGCAGTGAAGTCTGGGGGACCAGGGGATCAGGGGGCAGGAGGAGACACCCAGGTAGGTAGGGGAAGAGGGGAAACTCAGCGCCCTTGCAGGAGGTGGGTTAGGACGGTAGAACCCAGAGGTGTCCTGATGGGGACATGAGCTGCTTTCAGGGGCTCCTGCAAGTTTCCTGTGGCCCAAGAGCCTGGAAGAAGCCCCCAGTGTGAGCAAGACCAGGCAGATGGAGAGACTGCTAGTGCGAGAAGGGGGCCATGGTCTCAGCTGCAGTTTATTTGACGCTGGTGTTTAGACAGATGGCTGAGCATGTGGGTAGAGTGTGGACCCTGGCGCCAGCCTGACTTTCCCCAAACAGCTCCTCCATCTCACCAGGGGCTGGTCACTTACCTTGCCTGGAGCTCAGCTTTCTCACTTCTGCAAAGTGATAATGATTCCCAGTCATGACAATTAATTGTGTTGACCAGTCTGGGCCATGGTGCCCAGAAGTTTGGTCAAACACTGTCCTAGGTGTTTCTGTGGGGGTGTTTTTTTTTGGATGAAGTTTGCATTTCTGTTGGTGGGTTTGGAATAAAGCAGGTGATCTTCCAGCACGTGTGTGGGCCGCACCTGAGCAGTTGAAGACCTCAAAGACTGATTTCTCCCAAGCAAGAGGGAGCTGCCAGCAGGTGGCTTTTGGTTTGAACTGCAACTCTTCCCCGAGTCAGCCTGACGGAGCTACCCCCTCAGACTGTAGACTCACTCAGCCTCCACAATCGCATGAGCCAATCAGAAGAAATCTCTTTGTGTGTATACATGCACAAACACATTCTGTTGGTCCTGTTGACCCAGAGAACCCTGCCTACCGCGGTAGTACTGCTCACACCTACAGCATTGTGAGCTCTATCGGGGATGCTCTGGTGAAGAGCAGAATGATATAGACTGAGGGTTGCCAGGGGCTGGGGAACAGTTGCTAAATGGGCACAGAGTTTCCTTTCAGGGTGATGAAAATGTTTCGAAACTAGAGATGGTGCTGCACATTGCGAATGTATGAAATGTCACTGAATTGTTCACTTCTAAATGGTTAATTTAACTAGAGCTATCCTATGACCCTGCAATCCCACTCCTGGGCATATACCCAGAGAAACACATTGTCTGAAAGGATACACGCATCTCAATGACATCTCAGCACTGTTTACAATAGCCAAGATCTGGAACCAACCTAAATGTCCTTCAACAGAGGGATGGATAAGGAAGATGTGGTACATAGACACAATGGAATATTACTTAGCCATTAAAAAGAATAAAATAATGCCATTTGCAGCAACACAAATGGATGTTGAGACAGTCATAATGAATGAGGTAAGTCAGAGAAAGAGAAATATTTCTCTTGATATATGATATGATAGCTCTTATGTATGATAGCTCTTATGTATAAAATCTAGAAAGAAATGATACAAATGAACTTATTTATAAAACAGAAATAGACTCACAGACTTAGAGAACAAACTTATGGTGACCTGGGGGGGGGGGGGGGTAGTGGGAGAAGGGTGGGGGGAAGGGATAGTTAGGGAGTTTGGGATGGATGTGTACACACTGCTATATTTAAAATGGATAACCAACAAGGACCTACTGAATAGCACAGGGAACTCTGCTCAATGTCATGTGGCAGCCTGGGTGGGAGGAGAGTTTGGGGGAGAAGGGATACATGTATCTGGATGACTGACCTCCTCTGAGCTGCCCACCTGAAACTATCACAACACTGTTACTTGGCTACACTCCAACATAAAATAAAAAGTTAAAAAATAAAAACACTGAGACCAAAAAAAAAAAAGGTTAATTTTAAGTTATGTTAATTTCACCCCAACACAAATAAAAAATACTCAGTGTTCTGGGGAAAACAAAAAATGGTTTAGTTTAGAAAAGCCAAAACCCTAGCCAAGTTTGGTGTATGTCAGAAAAAAAATCGTCCTTGTGTTAGCACTTGTCGTGGTTCAATTGCGTCCCCGGCAAAGATGTCTAAGTCCCAGCCCCCAGTACCTGTGGATGTGACCTTATTTGGAAATGTTATTCTGTGATGATCACACTAAGATGAGGACATTAGGAGGCCCCGGTGGTGTCTGGTGTCCTCAGAAAATGGGGACATGTGGACCCAGAGACAGATGTGTGCGAAGGGAAGGTGGCGTGAAGACATGCGGAGGAGACATCTACAAGCCTAAGACAGCTGAGGCCTCAAGGAGCTGGGACAGGGGCCCGGAGCAGGCTGCTCCTCAGCTTTCAGTAGGAACCAACCTGCCAACCCTGCCATCTTGGCCTCTGGCCTCCGGACAGGGAGGAGGCACATTTCTCTTGTTAAGCCTCCCAGGTGCTTTGTTAGGGCGGCCCCAGGACTGGTGCCCTCTTTAAGAAAAAAAAAATTGTTGAAGTGTAGTTAATTTGCAATGTCATTTTTAATTTCTGCTGTATAGCAAAGTGAGTCAGTTACACACAGGCATATCCCTTTTCCTATTCTTTTCCGTTATGGTTTACAACACGATATTAATACAGTCCCCTGGGCTGTCCAGCTGGACCTTGCCGTTTAGCCATCCTGTATGTAACAGCTTGCATCCGTTCATCCCAACCTCTCAGGCCTTGCCTCCCCTTCTTACCCCTCCTCTGGGAACCACAAGTCTGTTCTCTACGCCTGTGAGCCCGTTTCTATTTTGTAGATAAGTTCACTTGTGTTGTATTTTTACATCCCACAGATAAGTGATATTTGGGCTTCACTGGTGGTGCAGTGGTAAAGAATTCACTTGCAGTATAGGTGATGCAGGCTCAATCCCTGGGTTGGGAAGATCCCCTGGAGAAGGAAATGGCAACCCACTCCAGTATTCTTGCCTGGGGAATCCCATGGATGGAGGAGCCTGGAGGGCTACAGTCCATGGGGTCACAAAAGAGTCGGACATGATTTAGTGACTAAACAACAACATAAGTGATATCATATGGGATTTGCATTTCTCTTTCTGACTTGTTTTGCTTAGCATGATAATCTCTAAGACCGTCCATGTTGCTGCAAATGGCATTATTTCATTCTCTTTAATGGCTGAGTAATATTCCTTTCTGGTGATCTCAATGCCTATGTTGGCTGCCTTGCAAGACCTAATGCTCCCAACAGACTCCACTTCCAGGAGGATAGAAAAATAAGGGATCTTCTGCCTCTGTGGTGGGCTGCATGTGGAGACCTGCTGCTGGCCAGAAGGATGTCAAAGCTGGTGGGAGACCATTTTCATAATTAAGTTATGTAAAATGGTGGCTTCTGTTCTGGGAGCAGACTGTCCCCTTTTCCTGCCTGCACACCTGGATGGAGCCAGTAGTCCTGTTGGGGGGCAGTGAGGACTGTGTCCTCCCAACAGCTGGGGAGCCAGCTGTCCACCCTCCATGATCAACACCTCCTTGACACCTTGACGTCTGCCTGTGGGAAACCCTGAAGAGAGGCTGTAGCAAAGCTGTGTTCAAACTTCTGACCCACAGAAACCACGAGATGGTGTGCTTAAGCTACTAAGTTTTGATGTAACTTGTTACACAGCAATAGATAGCGAATACACACTCCTGATAGAGTATCGATTTTCCTGAGCATGTTTGGCGCTAGTCGTATAGAACCCTCCTGCCAATGCAGGAGATGCAAGAGACTCGGGTTTGATCCCTGGGTTGGGAAGATCCTCTGGAGACACAGCGGTGTCCTCAGTGAGAAAAAGACACTGAGGTACAAAACTCATAAAAGAAGCAGAAAATAGTAGAATGAGAAGGAATCGAAGCTCCTCTAGCTCCACTTCACCATGGAGTAAAGAGACAGAAAACCAGAGAAAATGGACTTTTCCTGTGTCCAAGCTGGCAAGGAGCCATGTTGGCATAAAATGTCAGGTTTCTGGATTCTTGTCCGGTCTAGTTTTAGTTGCTAACTAAGAATATAAGAAGCCTTTGTCAGGGCAAGGTCCAGATTCAGAATGCCTATGGGGAGCGGAGGGGGGCGGTGTGGGGTGGTGAGTTAGGCAGTGGTGCAATCAGAATGAAGGCTGGTAGTAGAAAACTTGTCCTGGACTTGGTTTGCTTATTCTTTCAGATGGAAGAACATTATCAACCATATCAAAGAATGAAGCCATCACTCACACCCACGTTTCCTCGACAGGCTGCTTGCTCAAGGAAATGGAGCTCAGAGAATCATGTTCAACCACCCAAAGACCCATCACTGCCGTGGCAGCTGTTTTTCCATCCATGAGTTCTGTAGCTTCGTTTGTTTTATGGCTTTTATTGAACGTTCCTATGGTTTTCCACAAAAAATCAACTCAAAACGGATTTTGTGTCCTTTTGGCTGAGATCCTAACGTGTTGTATGGACAGATTATCGGTGAGAAGTAGAAGAAGGGACTAAACACGGATGACTGAACTCTCTCCTTAGTTCAGTTCAGTCGCTCAGTCGTGTCTGACTCTTTGCGACCCCATGGACTGGAGCACGCCAGGCCTCCCTGTCCATCACCAAGGATGCTAATAATAGAAACTGAATATTAAATATTAAACAAACGTGCAATACCTGTGGACTTTGATCTTAGAGATCTTTTCATTAAAAAGCCTTTAGTTCACTTTTGGCTTTTAACTGTGGTGGCGCTAGTGGTAAAGAACTCACCTGCCAGTGGAGGAGCAGTAAGAGATGTGGTTTGATCCCTGGGTCGGGAAGGTCCCCTGGAGGAGGGCACAGCAGCCCACTCCAGTATTCCTGCCTGGAGCATCCCATGGACAGAGGAGCCTGGCGGGATACGGTCCATAGCGTCAGAAAGTCAGACACGACTAAGGCGACTTAACAGGCCTGAAGGGTTGCTCTGAACAGGCTTCGTATTGTTGAAAGGGTTTTGAGATGTGGCAACTCGGCCAGCCTGTGAAGCCAGTTCATACCACCTCCACACTACTGCCATAATGAAAATGCCTTCAAGCCTCACCTACCCATTCATTCATTTGTTCATTCAAAACCTGCTTACCAAGTAGAGAAGATGGATGCTGTGGTGCACACAATCAGACAAGCTTTCTGGCCTCATGAGCTTCTGGTTCGGTTGGAAAGATAGACATTAATAATCAAGCCACACTAGGGTATGCTCTTGGGGAAGGCCTCACTCAGAGTGGCTAATTTATGCAGAGACTAGTGCTTGGACTGTACCCTGGTGGGTGGGAAGGAATTAGACAGGCAGACTGCAAAAGGACGAATGCTCTCGGCAGAGGGGGGAGCAGGTGCAAAGTCTTTGTGGGCGGAGAGAAGGGAGTAAGCCAGTGAGGCTGCCATGTAGTGAACAAGACAGTACAGTGGCTCTGCGACTTCCTGACGGGGTGGCTGCGGGTGAGTCATTCCCCCTTCCCAGGGTCCGCTTCCCCGTCTGTAAAATGGGAACAGCAACGCTATCTACCTTACAGGGATGCTGGGAGGGTGGAAGGGGTTACTATGGCAGCACTTAGACAGAATTTACGGGCATTTAATGAAATACTCTCATTGACCTTTCCATCTACTAATATTACACACAAGTTAATGATGAAGAATGCTTTGTGGGTTGAAATCTTTTGTCCGCTTATCCATTGGATCTTTAACTTTTTTTCTAATCAACTTCTGTGAGCTCTTTATGGAGTCTGGATCTTTGCTGGGGATGTTTTATTTCAGCCTGTCCTCATTTAGATAGTTTAAACATTTTTTATTTATTTATTTATTTTTTTTCTTCAAATATTTCATTTTTATTTTTTTTTATTAGTTGGAGGCTAATTACTTTACATCATTACAGTAGTTTTTGTTATACATTGAAATGAATTAGCCATGGATTTACATGTATTCCCCATCCCAGTCCCCCCTCCCACCTCCCTCTCCACCCGATCCCTCTGGGTCTTCCCAGTGCACCAGGCCCGAGCACTTGTCTCATGTACCCAACCTGGGCTGGTTATCTGTTTCACCCTAGATAATATACATGTTTCAATGCTGTTCTTTTGAAACATCCCACCCTCGCCTTCTCCCAGAGTCCACAAGTCTGTTCTATACATCTGAGTCTCTTTTTCTGTTTTGCATATAGGGTTATCGTTATCATCTTTCTAAAGTCCATATATATGTGTTAGTATACTGTAATGGTCTTTATCTTTCTGGCTTACTTCGCTCTGTATAATGGGCTCCAGTTTCATCCATCTCATTAGAACTGATTCAAATGAATTCTTTTTAATGGCTGAGTAATATTCCACGGTGTATATGTACCACAGCTTCCTCATCCATTCGTCTGCTGATGGGCATCTGGGTTGCTTCCATGTCCTGGCTATTATAAACAGTGCTGCGATGAACACTGGGGTGCACATGTCTCTTTCAGATCTGGTTTCCTCGGTGTGTATGCCCAGAAGTGGGATTGCTGGGTCATATGGCAGTTCTATTTCCAGCTTTTTAAGAAATCTCCACACTGTTTTCCACAGTGGCTGTACTAATTTGCATTCCCACCAACAGTGTAAGAGGGTTCCCTTTTCTCCACACCCTCTCCAGCATTTATTGCTTGTAGACTTTTGGATAGCAGCCATCCTGACTGGCGTATAATGGTACCTCATTGTGGTTTTGATTTGCATTTCTCTGATAATGAGTGATGTTGAGCATCTTTTCATGTGTTTGTTAGCCATCTGTATGTCTTCCTTGGAGAAATGTCTGTTGAGTTCTTTGGCCCAATTTTTTGATTGGGTCATTTATTTTTCTGGAGTTGAGCTGGAGGAGTTGCTTGTATATTTTTGAGATTAATCCTTTGTCTGTTGCTTCGTTTGCTATTATTTTCTCCCAATCTGAGGGCTGTCTTTTCACCTTGCTTATAGTTTCCTTTGTTGTGCAAAAGCTTTTAAGTTTCATTAGGTCCCATTTGTTTATTTTTGCTTTTGTTTCTGAAATTCTGGGATGTGGGTCATAGAGGATCCTGCTGTGATTTATGTCGGACAGTGTTTTGCCTATGTTCTCCTCTAGGAGTTTGATAGTTTCTGGTCTTACATTTAGATCTTTAATCCATTTTGAGTTTATTTTTGTGTATGGTGTTAGAAAGTGTTCTAGTTTCATTCTTTTACAGGTGGTTGACCAGTTTTCCCAGCACCACTTGTTAAAGAGGTTATCTTTTTTCCATTGTATATCCTTGCCTCCTGTGTCGAAGATAAGGTGACCATAGGTTCGTGGATTTATCTCTGGGCTTTCTATTCTGTTCCATTGATCTATATTTCTGTCTTTGTGCCAGTACCATACTGTCTTGATGACTGTGGCTTTGTAGTAGAGTCTGAAGTCAGGCAGATTGATTCCTCCAGTTCCATTCTTCTTTCTCAGGATTACTTTGGCTATTTGAGGTTTTTTGTATTTCCATACAAATTGTGAAATTATTTGTTCTAGTTCTGTGAAAAATACTGTTGGTAGTTTGATAGGGATTGCATTGAATCTATAGATTACTTTGGGTAGTATAGCCATTTTGACAATATTGATTCTTCCAATCCATTAACACGGTATATTTCTCCATCTGTTTGTGTCCTCTTTGATTTCTTTCATCAGTGTTTTATAGTTTTCTATGTATAGGTCTTTTGTTTCTTTAGGTAGATATACTCCTAAGTATTTTATTCTTTTTGTTGCAATGGTGAATGGTATTGTTTCCTTAATTTCTCTTTCTGTTTTCTCATTGTTAGTGTATAGGAATGCAAGAGAGATTTCTGTGTGTTAATTTTATATCCTGCAACTTTACTGTATTCGTTGATTAGCTCTAGTAATTTTCTGGTAGAGTCTTTAGGGTTTTCTATGTAGAGGATCATGTCATCTGCAAACAGTGAGAGTTTCACTTCTTCTTTTCCTATCTGGATTCCTTTTACTTCTTTTTCTGCCCTGATTGCTGTGGCCAACACTTCCAAAACTATGTTGAATAGTAGTGGTGAGAGTGGGCACCCTTGTCTTGTTCCTGATTTCAGGGGAAATGCTTTCAATTTTTCACCATTGAGGGTGATGCTTGCTGTGGGTTTGTCATATATAGCTTTTATTATGTTGAGGTATGTTCCTTCTGTTCCTGCTTTCTGGAGAGTTTTAATCATAAATGGATGTTGAATTTTGTCAAAGGCTTTTTCTGCATCTATTGAGATAATCATATGGTTTTTATCTTTCAATTTGTTAATGTGGTGTATTACATTGCTTGATTTGTGGATATTAAAGAATCCTTTGCATTCCTGGGATAAAGCCCACTTGGTCATGGTGTTATGATTTTTTTAATATGTTGTTGGATTCTGTTTGCTAGAATTTTGTTAAGGATTTTTGCATCTATGTTCATCAGTGATATTGGCCTGTAGTTTTCTTTTTATGTGGCATCTTTGTCTGGTTTTGGAATTAGGGTGATGGTGGCCTCATAGAATGAGTTTGGAAGTTTACCTTCTTCTGCAATTTTCTGGAAGAGTTTGAGTAAGATAGGTGTTAGCTCTTCTCTAAATTTTTGGTAGAATTCAGCTGTGTAGCCATCTGGTCCTGGGCTTTTGTTTGCTGGAAGATTTCTGATTACAGTTTCGATTTCCTTGCTTGTGATCATTTTGTTAAGATCTTCTATTTCTTCCTGGTTCAGTTTTGGAAAGTTATACTTCTCTAAGAACTTGTCCATTTCTTCCAAGTTGTCCATTTTATTGGCATAGAGCTGCTGGTAGTAGTCTCTTATGATCCTTTGTATTTCAGTGTTGTCGGTTGTGATCTCTCCATTTTCACTTCTCATTTTGTTAATTTGGTTCTTCTCCCTTTGTTTCTTAATGAGTCTTGCTAATGGTTTGTCAATTTTGTTAATTTTTTCAAAAAACCAGCTTTTAGCTTTGTTAATTTTTGCTATGATCTCTTTAGTTTCTTTTGCATTTATTTCTGCCCTAATTTTTAAGATTTCTTTCCTTCTACTAACCCTGGGGTTCTTCATTTCTTCTTCCTCTAGTTGCTTTAGGTATAGAGTTAGGTTATTTATTTGACTTTTTTCTTGTTTCTTGAGGTAGGCCTGTAACGCTACGAATCTTCCCCTTAGCACTGCTTTTACAATGTCCGATAGGTTTTGGGTTGTTGTGTTATCATTTTCATTCATTTCTATGCATATTTTGATTTCTTTTTTGATTTCTTCTATGATTTGTTGGTTATTCAGAAGCGTGTTGTTTAGCCTCCATATGTTTGAATTTTTAATAATTTTTTTCCTGTAATTGAGATCTAATCTTACTGCACTGTGGTCAGAAAAGATGACTGGAATGATTTCAATCTTTTTGAATTTACCAAGACTAGATTTATGGCCCAGGATGTGATCTATTCTGGAGAAGGTTCCGTGTGCACTTGAGAAAAAGGTGAAGTTGATTGTTTTGGGGTGAAACGTCCTATAGATGTCAATTAGGTCTAGCTGGTCCATTGTGTCCGTTAAAGTTTGTGTTTCCTTGTTCATTTTCTGTTTAGTTGATCTATCCATAGTTGTGAGTGGGGTATTAAAGTCTCCTACTATTATTGTGTTACTATTAATTTCCTCTTTCATACTCGTTAGCGTTTGCCTTACATATTGCAGTGCTCCTATGTTGGGTGCATATATATTTATAATTGTTATATCTTCTTCTTGGATTGATCCTTTGATCATTATGTAGTGTCCATCTTTGTCTCTTTTCACAGACTTAATTTGAAAGTCTATTTTATCTGATATGAGTATTGCGACTCCTGCTTTCTTTTGGTCTCCGTTTGCGTGGAATATTTTTTTCCAGCCCTTCACTTTTAGTCTGTATGTGTCCCTTGCTTTGAGGTGGGTCTCTTGTAGACAGCATATATAGGGGTCTTGCTTTTGTATCCATTCAGCCAGCCTTTGTCTTTTGGTTGGGGCATTCAACCCATTTACATTTAAGGTAATTATTGATAGGTATGGTCCCGTTGCCATTTATTTTGTTGTTTGGGGTTCACTTTTATACCACCTTTCTGCGTTTCCTGTCTAGAGAAGATCCTTTAGTATTTGTTGAAGAGCTGGTTTGGTGGTGCTGAATTCTCTCAGCTTTTGCTTGTCTGTAAAGCTTTTGAGTTCTCCTTCATATCTGAATGAGATCCTTGCTGGGTAGAGTAATCTAGGGTGTAGGTTATTCTCTTTCATTACTTTAAGTATGTCCTGCCATTCCCTTCTGGCCTGAAGGGTTTCTATTGATAGATCAGCTGTTATCCTTATGGGAATCCCTTTGTGTGTTATTTGTTGTTTCTCCCTTGCTGCTTTTAATATTTGTTCTTTGTGTTTGATCTTTGTTAATTTGATTAATATGTGTCTTGGGGTGTTTCGCCTTGGGTTTATCCTGTTTGGGACTCTCTGGGTTTCTTGAACTTGGTTGGCTATTTCCTTCCCCATTTTAGGGAAGTTTTCAGCTATTATCTCCTCGAGTATCTTCTCATGGCCTTTCTTTTTGTCTTCTTCTTCTGGGACTCCTATGATTCGAATGTTGGGGTGTTTCACATAGTCCCAGAGGTCCCTGAGGTTGTCCTCATTTTTTTTGATTCTTTTTTCTTTTTTCCTCTCTGCTTCATTTATTTCCACCATTTTATCTTCTAACTCACTTATCCTATCTTCTGTCTCTGTTATTCTACTCATAGTTCCCTCCAGAGTGTTTTTGATCTCATTTATTTCATTATTAATTTTTAATTGATTTTTTTTTATTTCTTCTAGGTCCTTGTTAAACATTTCTTGCATCTTCTCAATCTTTGTCTCCAGGCTATTTATTTGTAACTCCATTTTGTTTTCAAGATTTTGGATCATTTTTATTATCATTATTCTAAATTCTTTTTCAGGTAGATTCCCTATTTCCTCCTCTTTTGTTTGACTTGGTGGGCTTTTTTCATGTTCCTTTAGCTGTTGGGTATTTCTCTGCCTTTTCATCATGTTTAGATTGCTGTGTCTGGAGTGGGCTTTCTGTATTCTTGTGGTCTGAGGTTCCTTTTTATTGTGGAGGTTTCACCCAGTGGGTGGGGTTGGACGATTGGTTTGTCAAGGTTTCCTGGTTAGGGAAGCTTGTGTCAGCGTTCTGGTGCGTGGAATTGGATTTCTTCTCTCTGGAGTGCAATGGAGTGTCCAGTAATGAGTTTTGCGATGGGTCTGTGTGTTAGGTGTGACTTTGGAGAGCCTGTATGTTGACACTCAGGTCTATGTTCCTGCGTTGCTAAAGAATTTGCGTGGTATGTCTTGTACTGGAGCTTATTGGCTCTTGGGTGGTGGTTGGTTTTGGTGTAGGTATGGAGGCTTTTGGATGGTCTCTTATTCCTTAATGTTCCGTGTAGTCAGGAGTTTTCTGGTTTTCTCAGGATTTGGGCTCAAGTCTCCTGCCTCTGGATTTCAGTTTTATTCTTCTAATAGTCTCAAGGCTTCTCCAACTATACAGTACTGATAATAAAACTTCTAGGTTAATGGTGAAAAGATTCTCCACCGTGAGAGACAACCAGAGAGGTTCACAGAGTTACATGAAGAATAGGAGAGGGAGGAAGAAGATAGAGGTGAGCAGGAGGAGAAAAAGGGGACTCAAGAGGAGAGAGACAGATCTACACAGTTATCTGTTCCCAAAGTGTTCTCTGTAGCCCAGACACCCACAAAGATTCACAGAATTGGATTGGGAAGAGAAGGGGAAAGGAGGAAATAGAGGTGTTCTGAGGGAGAATAACAAAGATTGAAAATCTAGTGTAGAGGTTAGACTCTTTGAAATACAATATTTAAAAACAAAAACACACAAAAAAATTTAGAACTGTATATGAAGTTCAGTTTAAAAATAGGGTTTCTCTCTCTCTTTTTTTTTTTTGTGGCTATAGTGAAATGAAAATGAAAGTTAAGGAATAATAGAGGAGTATTAGAGGACTCTAAAAGGAAATAGGAGAGAAAAACAAGAAAAAGAAAAAAAAAAAAAATTTTTTTCAAATAAAAAAATCGTAAAAATATATGAAAATGAAAGTTGAGGAGTAATGGGGGAGTAATAGGGAATTATAAAAGAAAATGAAAGAGAAAAAATAAAAAATTTAAAAAAAAAAAAAAAGGGAAAGAAAAAAAAATTTTTTTTTTTTAAATTAAAAAAAAAAAAAATGTACATATATATCTAGGAATTTCTCTGAGGTTGTTGCGGTCAGCGTAGGTTCAGTTCAATTTCAGATAGCTCCTCTTTCCATCTTACATTTCTCGATATCTATAGGCCTCTTCCCGTGTAGTCGGTGTTACCTTCAGGGATTTTAATCTGTTGCACCGGTCCTTTCTGAAGCGGTTCCCTTTGTTTATTTGGCTTCTGTTTGCTGTCTCTTTGGTGTCTAATTTCCGCCCTGACACAGGCGGGCGGAGGTGATCTCTTATTTAGGTTCTCTAGTTCAGTTCAGTCCTGCTACGGGGAGGGCGGGGCGCTGCAGACAGATACCGCTCTGTGTGGATAGCGCTCACCGTGTTCCGGTCACACTGGGTTTGCCCCGCTCACAGGTGTCTGTGCTTTCGCCGTCTACACTGCTCAGGCTCCCGGCTGCTCTATATGGAGCGGGCCCTGCATTGAGTGCGGTTCCAGTTTTCGGGTACTCCACAAAAGCGCAGATTCGGTTGCTCCTGCGTTTTGTGCCTTCCCCGGCCTGAGCGGTTCAGGCAGCCAGAGGCTTGGGCGCACTCTCCCGGGTGCAGCACGCCTTTTCCCTCCGCGGCGAGCGGCCCAGGCAGCCAGAGGCTTGGGCGCAATCTCCCCGGGTACGGCGCGCCTTTTCCCTCCGCGGCGAGCGGCCCAGGCAGCCAGAGGCTTGGGCGTACTCTCCCGGGTGCGGCGCGCCTTTTCCCTCCGCAGCGAGCGGCTCAGGCAGCCTGAGGCTTGGGCGCCCTCTCTCCCCGGGTACGGCGCGCTTTTTCCCTCCGCGGCCCCAGCACGCACCGCCAGTCGGGTCTCAGGAAGTCTTTAGATAGGAACCGGGGGCCTGTTTGCAGTGTGGGAGGGGGTGGCTTCTCAGGGGCTGAGTTTGCCCTTTTCCCCTCCCCCCTGCCTCCTACCTCCAGCGGGGATGGGCCGGCTCTTCTCTGGAGATTCTCAGTCCCTTTGTTTTGCGAACCGCCGGCAGTGTGTTCGGGCCGGTTCAGTTTAAACATTTTTTATTACCACATCTTTTGAATGTCTCTTTGGTGATTTTAAAAAATGAAATCAGAGCCCATAAATTAATCTTACCCCTAAAATCTAATATTCAGTAACATTTTTAAAGGTATAGTTTGATTTATTAGTATAATTTTATTTCAATATATAGTGTTTTATTTTCTAAATAAGTTACTATTACATCCTTCATTTCATTTCTTATATGCTTATTATTCAGAAGAGAACTTGAAATGTTGAAGGGGATGGTGTTTCTTTGGTTCAATATTAGGTACTGGGGTCATAAATATGGATTGTAAGATTTCAACTTCTTTAAAATTTACTGAGAATTTCTTTATGACCTTGAGAAAAATGTAATCACTCCCATAAATATTATTTTGCATCTTGAAAATAACTAACACTGTAATATAGCTTTCTAGTTTACAAAACCTTTTAGTTTCTCTCATGATCCCCCAGACAAGGCGAGGTGGTTGCTATTATGTTAATTCAAACAACAATTCAGAGTTACAATCTCATATAACAACTGCATTTCCATTCACTTCCCTTTCATGTCTAATAAATTTTCCTTTGCACATTTTGATGCATGTCGTTCTGCACATGAAATGAAAAGGAAATTTATCGAGCAGCTATTATTCAGGTGGCATCACTGACTTGATGGACGTGAGTTTGAGTAAGTTCCGGGAGTTGGTGAGGGACAGGGAAGCCTGGCATGCTGCAGTCCACACCGTCACCAAGAGTCGGACATGACTGAACGACTGAACTTTTTATTCAGGCTTTTGTGTGCTTGCATCAGCAGTTCATTCAGTTCCACAGCAACTCTGTGAAGTTTTTCATGGTATTTCTGCTGTTAGGGATGAAGCAAATGGCACAAAAAGAGCTTGGTGCTCCCAGGCTCTTCTGGCTGACAGCAGGTCAGTGGCAGAAAGTCTGAGGATGGCCTTTCCTGATTAAATCTATAATTCATACCTCTAAAATGACATTTCTCACGATGCATTTTCTTAATAGACTTTAACTTTTGTCTTGTATCAGTAGTTGATGTCTGCCTTCTCTTTGCTTTCCCGGTGTCTCTTTTCCATCACTGGTGGTCATTTTGTTGGGAGGACATCAAGTTTTTTTTTCTTCCTTCTTTTAGCATAATCTCATTAGAACATTTTATTTTTAATATTTGTATCCAGATTGCTTAGATTCATTGCTATCCAAGTTCACTTTTATTTTAATGTGCATGAGAACAAAGGGTAAATGGTGGTGCCAGGGTCTTAGGGTGGGAAAGTGGGGAGATGCTGGTCAAAGGGCAGAAACTTCCAGCTGGAAGGTGAATGAGTTCGGGATCTCAAGCACAGCATGGTGATTATAGTTAAACATACTGTATCAGAGACTTGAAAATTACTACGAGAGTAGATCTTTAACACTTTTAGTACAAAAAAAAAAAAAAAAATAGTAGTTATGCCCTGACTCAGGGCTTCCCTGGCGGCTCAGTGATAAAGAATCTGCCTGCCAGCGCAGGAGACACTGGCGATGTGGATCAGATCCCTGAGTTGGGAAGAATCCCTGGAGAAGGGAGTGGAAACCCACTCCAGTCTTCTTGCCTGGAAAATCCCACGGATTTTCCAGCTCATAGTGTGGGCTACAGCTCATGGTGTGGCCAAGAGTCAGACACGACTGAGCACAGACACATGCACTGACTGCAAAGATTCTAAGCTTCTGACAGCATAAATAGTGTGTCCAGACTGGAATTATATACAAGTATAATAAATGCTTTCCTGAAATGTAAAAAAAAAAAAAAAAAGCAGTTATGTGACCTGATAGGTGTATTAACTAACCTGTGTGGTGATTGTTTGAAAATATGTGTATGAAATCATCACATTATACACATACAACTTATACGATGTTGTAGGTCAAATATATCTCAGTAAAGCTGGGGAAAATTAATTAATAAAATAAAACATGCACTAGAAAGTTTTGTTGGTTCTTTTACAAAACCTCATTGTAGAGATTTTGGGAAATACTGTGAAACACCAATGACCCCTCTAGCCAGATAGACTCATTCTTAACATTTTTTGGTTTGAATTTTATATAAGAATTTCAGTTCTGTTCAGTCACTCAGTCGTGTCCAACTCTGTGACCCCATGGACTGTAGCCCGCCAGGCTTTCCTGTCCATCACCAACTCCCGGGGCCTACTCAAACTCATGTCCATCAAGTCGGTGATGACATCCAACCATCTCATCCTCTATCGTCCCCTTCTCCTCTTGCCCTCAATCTTTCCCAGCTTCAGGGTCTTTTCCAAGGAGTCAGTTCTTTGCATCAGGTGGCCAAAGTATTGGAGTTTCAGCTTCAGCATCAATGAATATTCAGGACTGATTTCCTTTAGGATGGACTGGTTGGATCTCCTTGCAGTCCAAGGGACTCTCAAGAGTCTTCTCCAACACCACAGCTCAAAAGCATCAATCCTTTGGTGTTCAGCCTTCCTTATGGCCCAACTCTCACATTTGTACATGACTACTGGAAAATCTACAGCTTTGACTAGATAGACCTTTGTCAATTAAGTGGTGTCTGTGCTTTTTAATGCACTGTCTGGGTTTGTCATTAGCTTTTTTCCCAAGGAGCAAATGTTAACTTCATGGTTGCAGTCACCATTTGCAGTGATTTTGGAGCCCAAGAAAATGAAGGCTGTCAGTTTCCACTGTTTCCCCATCTATTCACTATGCAGTGATGGGACCGACTGGATGCCATGATCTTAGTTTTCTAAATGTTGAGTTTTAAGCCAGGGTTTTCACTCCCCTCTTTCACCTTCATCAAGTGGCTCTTTACTTCCTCTTTGCTTTCTTCCATATTGGGGTATAGCCTGTTAACAATGTTGTGATAGTTTCAGGTGAGCAGCGAAGGGACTCAGCCATACATATATAATACATATATCCATTCTCCCTCAAACTCCCCTCCCATCCAGGCTGCCACATAACATTGAGCAGAGTTCCCTGTGCTATACAGTAGGTCCTTGTTGGTTATCCATTTTAAATATAGCAGTGTGTACATGTCCATCCCAAACTCCCTAACTATCCCTTCCCCTATCCTTCCCCCTGCTTCCCCCAGCAGCCATAAGCTCTTTCTCGAAGTCTGTAAGAGACTCCTGTTTTCTAAATAGCTACCATTTGCCCCAAAGTCCCAAATTGCTGTTTTAGACATGATGAGCGTCACCATAGGGATTAAAAATTATAATGGGGATAAAACTTTCAGTATTTTAGGAGGCAGGGGATTGGGAAAGTAGTTTACAATGAAAAGGCTTTGTAGTATTTATCATCCTCAGAGCTCAGACGTCAGATCTGGAAGCGAGGGAGGTGGGAGATGGGAAGCGTCAAACGGGGAGAAATAACACATGGATCGTTTGGAGCAAGGACCATTTCATTGGTCATTTGTGCTTGTTGTGGTTTCTAGGCTGAATAACTTCACATTTAGAGCAGGAAGAAAAGAGAACAGTTCTGAATGGACCCCCAAGGAGCATCTTGGGTGAAGAGCCTGTACCCACCCAACCCCCTGCAAAAAATGCTTCTTTTTTTCTCTGGAGACTTCATTGTCTCATGGGATCAGATTGCACAACAGGGAATATTTTCCTAAATATGTCTTCAGAACATTTTGCAAAATAGCCTCTAGCTGGTTTTTTGACAGACGCTAGCTGTTTGCTTGGGGGTATTTGAGAGTCCAGCTGCCTTTTAGAGAGTCCTCACTCTCCTTGCAAATGCCTGAACCTAACTGAAAGATGCCAGAGGTCACCAGGAAACGGAAGAGGTCTATGATGTGAACCTCAGCCTTTACCTTTCCTAGCGGCAGCAACTGAATGGCTCCTGGACTTCCCCTTCATGAATGTGGAATTGCTCCACAATGAAAACATAATTAAACTGCCCAGCAGCAGCAGCATACTGTCAAAGAATAATTCCACAGTGACTCTAGCAGAGTGATTTGCAAAATCACTGTATTATATTTTTAAGAGAATTCTGAAAGTTCCTCTCCACCCGGCCTTGCTAAACCCTTTCACAATTGGTGCCTTTCTGGGCATCTCTCCAGAAGCTTCTCAGTTGTCACATTTTTAAGGTCAACTGTACAAATATTAGCTTATCATCTACTCAGGGCTTCTGAAAACATGGTATTAGTTATTGGGAGTGATCTAATTATGGCTTTGTTTGGAAATAGATAATAAATTCCTAGTGCTTCTGAGACGCTGCACATTCCAGGAGCTCTAAACCTTGTCATAATTCCTCAAGGATGGAGAATTGTCAACTCTCCCTTGAGGCTCTGAAGAATGAAAAACGAGGAAGAAAGAAAGGGCATTAAAACGACAGAAGGAAGTAAGGAAGGCAGCAAGGAGGGAGGGAGGGAAGGAAAGGAATTGGCTTCGCTTTTGTGGCTCCAGGGTCAGGCTTAGATCTCCTGGGGGTAATACGTGCCCCCTGTCTGACCCCTCCTGTTTGCCCTGCCTCTCCGCCCCCAGTTCCTCTTTGGCCTCCTCCCTCTTTCCCTTCAATGCACATTTCTCCCTTCCTTTCATCTTTGCCTCTTGTTAACCCTGATGGGGCAGGCAAGATGCTGGGTTAAATCAGTAGCTGCCTTAAGTTTCCAAGCACCTAGAGATGCCTCAGAACACAGCTCGGAACACAGAGTACTTCTCCTCATTAGCATCCGGAAGAGGCTGACATCATGGGAACTGTTTCTTTCCAATGCAGACAGCCAGGAGTGGGCTGTAGCATGTGAAATCTGAGGGTGCTGGGCTCAGGCTGCCCTGTGTTTGGCCGAAGCCAGATCTCTAGAGAACAGGCCTTGCGCCTCTGTCACCTCTGACCCTGACCCAGAGTGAAGGCTGAAAGAAGAGCCATATAAGGGGGCAGTATTATATTAAAACAGTCTGGTGTCATTGTGGTTTTAAAATAAAGTGCACATTCCCAGAAAATTAAATGCCCATGATAACGACTTAGACAATCATTCAAACAGAACTTACATTCTTGTGTTCTTGTGCATTCAGTACAAGCGAAAAACACTCAAACAAAAAGTCAAACAAACAGGGAAAGCCTTGCAGGCCTGCTGGTTCTCCGCATCTTGGCGTAGATATTTTCCCCAAGATGGCCTTACACACTCCCACACCTCAACTTCCACCCCAACCCTATGACTCCCACCAGGCTCAGCTTCAGGTCTCTGTGTAGGGTATTTGAAATAAGATCGTTCCAGAACACTCAGCACTGCATGTGAGCTCAGTCGCTCAGTCGTGTCCAACTCTCTATGACCCATCTAAGGACTGTAGTCGGCCCATCTGCTCTGTCCATGGGATTTTCCAGGCAAGGATACTGGAGTGGGTTGCCGTTTCCTTCTCTGGATCCTCCTGGCCCAGGGACTGAACCTGTGAACTCATGTCTCCTGCATTGGCAGGTGGATTCTTCTACCTGAGCCGCCAAGGGAGCCCCATATGTATATAAATATTACGGTATTTAAAATGTGTATGTATAATTTAAATTCACAAACATAGTGTGTTATGATTGAATTTTATGCGAAACACAGAGGTGGGTCTGAGAACCCCTAAAGCTGGCGCTGAAGGGAACTGGGACCCCGGGGCTTTAGGAAAGGCAGCAGTCCGTATGGCATCGCAATGACTCTGACGGTTTTAGCTAATGTTCCTGTGCTTGCCAGGTAAGTGTGTTATCCAGTTTAATCCTCAGATAACCCTGCAGTGTAGTATCATTACCCATGAGGAAACAGGCACACAAAGCTGAGGGGCCTTGCCCAGGGTGACGACACAGTCAGTGTCTCAACCTGGTGGTCTGACTCCAGAATTTGCAGGCATCACCTCTCTGTCTTTGCCCATCTCCTCTTTTTCTCTCCAGTTTGTGAATTTAACTTGTTCATTCAAATAAATCTGTATACAGAGTCCACGGAACTCAACAAAACTTTCTGGAGCACCCACCAACCTAGGGAGAATTCCTCCTGGGACTCATGGGATTCACCGTATAGAGATTCAAATTGTCCAAGGTTGAGCTCTATGGTGACCACTTTTTAGAGTCTCAAAAACCCAGAGGAAACCAATCAAACAGAACCCTGCAGGCTACTCAAGTGAGAATGTCTGTGGTCTAGAAATCACTCGGGGTGAACAGTCAAAGCCGTCTATAGCTGAGGCCCACACAGTGATCCCACACTTGAACAAAGGCTGCATGGTCTGGGCATGTTGTGTTAGACTGGTTCTGCCACCTTGTCATTAGACTAGCATCTTGGCACCGGCTTTTATCCCTGGGCTGGGCAGTTTGCCTCTTGTCCACCCATGTCCACTCACCAAAGAGATGTGTTATTTCTAGAAAAAAAAAAAAAAAAGCTTGTTTGGTGCTGCAACAGTGAAACAGGATCCTTTGTAAGTTTTTGCTTCTCCCTGTTTCCTCCTTGAAACAGTTTAGCAGACTGGCATTGGCTAAAGGTCGCTAATCACATGGTGCGTCCATCTGGTCAACCTCAGGCTCTGGAGGGAAACCCGCCTGTGATGCGGACCAGAGCTCTCCAGGCTTCGTGGCCAACACCACATGACTCTGCCTCAACCCACAGAATTGTTCTCTGGCTTACTTGAACTAGTGTTCAAACCCAAACAAAATAATAAGCTTTCCCCGTAAGATGGAACGTAGATATTCTTGGAAACTGAAACTCCACGAATTCAAGGAGGCAGGACTTTAAAACCAAGCCGGTCCTAGGTAAAGATTTTAGGGATTATCCAGGCTTTTAGAGGCAGTGGCTATTTCTGGGTCAAGGAGAAACTGACTGTCTGAAGCCACAGGAGCTGCAGTAGAAGGGGCAGTGACTGCAGCCCCAGTAACAAAGTTGTGCAAGACTTCTGGGGACTGAGGACAAAAACACAGGAACTTCAGAACCACATCTCAGGTTTTCTGTCCATTTCTGTCCACTTCACCTCTCTGAAACCCATTCTTATCTCTAAAATGGGAATAACAATACCAACCCACTTTGCAGTGTCTTTTGATACTGAAAATGTGCAGTAAGGAAAACAGCTGGATCTGGTATGTAGCTGGCTGGAATACAGGATGCTTTAAGGAGCTCATCAATATGACATCTGATTTATAACCCTATACACAGGTGTATAACCCTATACACCTTAAAGACAAATAAGAAAAATACAAATAACTCAACAGAAAAGTGGGCAGTGATGATGAACAAGCGATTAACAGAAGAAATACAAAGTCATTAAATTTGAAAAAATGTTCAAACTTACTATTAATTACAGAAATGAAAATTAAAGCAATGAAATATTTTTTTTTCTGCCAGAAAAATATCACTCTCTTTGGACACAGAAGAGAGTGATAATGCCTAGAACAATGAGAGCATAGGAAATCACATCCAACGTGACTGGGTGAATTGGGGTAAGATTTTCAAGAAGCAATTTCAAATCACACATCAAAGTTGTAAGTTGCCAATCCTTTGACACGAGAATTTCACTTCTAGGAATTTAAGGTTAAGGAATGATAGTGTAAGTGTCTAAAGGTATATTTAAAGATATTTTAAAAAGATGATGTCAGGAGGGGGGAAAAGAATCCCTGTTATTATTGCTGCAAGTTCTGTGAAATAACAAACCCCAAATATGGATGCTTAGGAACTCAGGACCAGGCACTGTGTTGAAATTTCTTCCCTATTGAGATAGGTTAAACTTTATTCAGCAAGGCAAAATGTGAATTATAGCTTAACTTCATGTCTCTTTGAAAATACCCCAATTGTGGTTGCATTTTTAATCTTTACAGTAAGTTTCTGGAGATGAAGCAGAGAAAGTCTTGCCAAGAGTAGAAATTTGTGTCTGGGTACAAATTAGACCTTGCTCATTTTGCTATGATGACTCCACCATTTAAGAAATTGTAAATTGATATCTTGGAAGAGTTCATGAGTACCACACAATGACTGGACTACATTCAGAGGAAAGATATTGGCTGAGTTTCTGAGAACAGCAGTGAAATTACTGAACCAACAGATTTCTCTGTACTATGTGTGGTTTGGTCAAACTTTGTGGTGAAAGAGATGACACCAGAGGCAACTTCATTCCACAAAATGCTCTATAAATTAAAAAAAGCTAATACAGCTCTCTTGTCCTTATTTATATATTCCATAAAAATGCTTCAGAATGTGTAAAGTCATGGACGACTTAGATACACAAACATCATAGTGCTAGAATACATTAAGTGCAAAGCATTAGAATTGCTAGGAGAAATAATCAAAACAGTAATTATGGAAGACATTAATGCACCAATTTAGAATCTGCCAGATGGAGACAAGAAATAAATAAGGAAAGACAAGGATCAGCACATAGCAATTAACATGTTTATTTTAATAGACACATATTGGATTTTGTACCCTACAAATAGAGGCAAGACTTTTTAGAAAAACAAGGAATATTTACAAATTTTGGTTATATATAGGCTAAAAAACATGGAATATTTACAAAATTTTGTTATATATAGGCTAAAGAAAAACTTGACTACATATTCTAAAGCAGAAATTACACTGGTCACACTATTTAACCAAAATGTGTTAACTTCAGAAATAGGCTGCAAGTGGATAAGAAAAAATAAGTTTTAAGTACTGGGACAATTTTGAAAGCACTCTTTCAAATAGTTTTGAGTCAAAGAGCAGATCAATTATTATCAAAGTGAGTTTATAAATGATTAAGAAATTAATAATAATAATAAAATACAAATAAAACCTGTAGTATTTTGCCAGCTCCAATTCATAACGTTACAAATCTTTGCTATTGGAAAAGAAAGATTTTTAAAGAGTTAACTAAATATTAACTCAAGAACTTACATAATGCTAAAAATAAACTAAAATGCAGGTATTGATCATGATAAAAAAACATGATACATTAGAGGTAAATTGCAGAAAAAATAAAGTCAAGATTCTGTTTAGAAACATGAAAGAGAAACCAGAGAAGCTTTCAGGAAGTACAATCAAAGGGGAAAAAAGAAAAGAAATTAAGACATAGCAGGAGAAAATTTTTACAGAGATAATAAACTAGAACTTTTAAGACAAAGAACATGTTTTTTTTCCCCTGTAGATGAAGTGTTCTTAATGTTCATCAACAGGATAAATCAAATGTGGTATATCCATTCTGTGGAATATTATACTGCTGTGAAAAATAAGCAGACAGGTCTTTGTGTACTAATATGGAAAAATCAAAACTGTACATATAGAATGCTTTAATTTGTGTAAAAAAGGGAGGATACATTTTTGTGTTTGCTGCCATCTACATTATAAATCTCTAGAAGAATGTATCAGAGATTGATAGCATTGGATATATACTTGGGTGTCCCACATGGCAAGAGGAGATCAGATGAGGAGCAGGGGAAAGATGGAGATATTTATTATATACACTTTTATACTTTTTGAAACTTGTAACTGTACTGCATATCCAGCAAATTAAATAAATAATACTACAGACATAATACAAGCTAATAAGTTTAGGAATCTGGATGTGATTGATGTCTTTTCAATGTATTATACGTTGTCAAACTTGATCCAAGAAAGGTATCAAATCTAAACAGACTGACATTTCAGCCTCATCCAGTGATCTCTTTCTTACCTACTGTCTTTACTGAGACACCATGCCAGGCATCATCTCTTTTGGAAGCCTTTTCCTAAGCTGTCCCTTCATATCTCTTTACCTCCTGCCACTGTTCTGGGCTGTGTTAGGGACCAGCCCTCTGACCAGCCTCCCTGCCTTGGCCGCTCACCCGCTCACCATCTTGTAAAACCGCTAAGATCACTAGCTTAGACACTGAAAAGGCAAGGTGAGGGTGGACACCTCGACTCTGTTATTTAGCAGCTTCATGATACTGAGTTGATGTTACCTTTCTGAGCCCCCAGGCCTCATCTGGAAAATGGGAATAACTGTGAGAGCACCTCCATTACAGGACGACTCTGAAGGTCAGATGCAAGAATAAAGCGCTTCTTGGAGGATGTATTCCGCACCCAATAAATGGTAACTCTTGCTGCTCACACACTCAACTCTTTCTGGGGCTGACACGGAGCTCCACTGCTCAGCCGGGCCTTCTGGAAGAGTGTGGTCTCCCAGCGGTCTCCACCCTTGGGCTCCTTAGGTGCTCGTCTCGGCTGCCGAGTCCAGGTGGTCCTCCCAGACTGTGACTGGGCACAGTGAGGGCCTGGCCATTGCCCACAAGTGAGGCCGCCTTCCGCGGGCAGCCCCGCGAATGGGCAGGGGAGAGGCGCTGCCTGCTGTCCCCCGGCGCGAGTGTTCCCATGCCTCTCCTCCCTTTCACGGGTCTCTTTCCCCAGTGCTCCTCTTGTTCCAGTCACTCTGCCTCGGCATCTGCTCCCAGAAGAACCCGACCTGCAGGCTTATCAGTTCAGCCTACCAAACCCTTTGCAGCTAAGAGGTAAAGTCCAAACTCAGAGCATTGGCTCTGAGCCTCAAAGGCCATTCCCCCATTTCTTCATCCTACAAGTTCTACTCATCTTTGTGGAGAAAGATTTCTTGCTAAGTCTTCCCTGAGGTCTCCAGACAAGCCCCCTCCAAGCCCTCAGATCTTCACGTCATTCATAGGCTTGCCTAGGTTGACAGGAAAAACAGGGGACTGCCAACCCCTCCCACTGGGGTAAACTCAACAGCAATAATTTGCCTTAATTTCCCCGGTGTTGTCCACATCCTCAGTAACAATGATGGGCTGTTGAGTTTAAATTGGAACTTTCATATGCAAATAAAAACTACAAGGAGGTATCGCCTCATACTGGTCAGAATGGCCATCACTGAATACTTTACAAATAATAAATGCTGGAGAGGGTGTAGAGAAAAGGAACCCTCCTACATCGTTGGTGGGAAGGGAAATTGGTGCAGCCACAATGGAAGACAGTATGGAGGTTCTTCAAGTGTTGTAGCCACGCGTTCTGGGAAACAAACTCACTCAGAAGGACAATGCAGATAGTGGAGTGCAGTTTATTACACCGGTGGGCCCAAGGCAGAGTCTCCTCTTAGCCAAGGACCCCGACCAGCATTTGTGAAAATCTTTTATACCCCATGTGTACGTGTGTGAACCCACCACCCCAAATTCCTTGAGAGTTACATAAACTAAGGAAGGGTAAATACAGTCCCAATAACCTCATCACTCATGTGCCATGTGCTCAGACAGTTAAACAATAGCCAATAATCAATAAGCACGAGGTTACACTCCGATAGGTACAGAAAATTTATGGCCTGTCTGGAGGAAGGGGTGATTAGTGTATGTGTTCTCTTAGGCGATGAGTAACCTGGATATGATCTTCAAGATTCCCCTGTCCGGAGGGGGTCTTATCCTTCTGTTGTCGTTTCCATAGACACTAAACACAGAGTGCAGAGTCCACTGGAGAGGCGGCCGAGCATGATCAGCATGGACAGGCCTGAGATGGGGTCCAGGCCCTATGAATTCCTTCTTCACAAGAACTAAAAATAGAGCTACCATATGATCCAGCAATCCCACTCCTGGGCATATATCTGGACAAAACTATAATTTGAAAAGATACATGCACCCATATGTTCACAGCAGCACTGTTCACAATGGAAACATCTGTCCATTGACAGATGAATGGATAAAGAATATGCGGTGTATACAGAATGAAATGGGATACTCTTCAGCCATAAAAAAGAATGAAATAATGCCATTTGCAGCAACATGAATGGACCTAGAGATTATCATACTAAATGAAGTAAATCAGATAAAGACAAACACCATATGACATCACTTACATATGCAATCTAAAGTCTGACACAAATGAACTTATCTGCAAAGCAGAAACAGATCACAGGCAGAGGACAGACTTGTGGGTGCAGGGTGGAAGGTTGAGGGAGGGCTGGGTTGGGAGTTCAGGATTAGCAGATACAAATGATTATATATGTGTGTAACTGAATCACTTTGCCATACATCAGACACTGTTAAGCTTATAATTTTATAAATCTATTAAAGGAAGCATTGTAAATCAACTATACTTCAATAAAATAAATCTAAATAAATAAGTTTCAAGAGATAGATTTTGCTCCTCTTCCTTTCACAGAATTATCCACTGAGTAGGATTATAAACGTAGCAGTCAATATATTTACCATGTAATTCTAAGAGATGTAACATTCTGGTTCCCGTGGGCTGTGCGCATTTGCACATAGTGCTGTGAATGTTTTTAAAAAATCTGAAGTGAATCAAATTCCTTCATATAAAATCTTAGTAAATACGTTTGCAAAGTCACCGTACATACACAGCTCAAGGGGAAGAGTGTCCATGTCCAGGATGTCACTTCCAGGCTGATTAACACAGCCAAATGCTGGGAAGAGGCCTGGATCCCTGGAGTGTGAACCGCTGAGGAGCAGATGATAAGGTCTGAATGCAGAAATCAATCTGAACTCTGGGGCATGACTTTAGCTGGGTGATTTATGTGTTCCTTTTGATCAACAACCTTTAAGCAGACCTCTGAATTCAAAAGAGGGTGAGAAGGATGTGGGATTACTGGGGTCCCCCCTTCATGAGCCCCACTATCCTCTCTGAAGACATGGAGCTGCACTAACACCCCTTTCCTGGGTTCTTCACAGAGTGCACGATGAAATATGCCCTTAAAGCTCTCTGGTGGAAAGGGTGGATTAGATGCACAGAAATTTGAGAGCGGGAAGAATCTTAAACATCATGCAGCCCAATCTCCTGAGATTGTAGGTGAGGAGACTGAGGCCCAGAAAGGGGAAAAGATTTCTGAGCTAGTTTCTGGAAGAGGAACTCTCAGGAGCCCTGTCTCTAAACTTCTACTCATTCCTATGCCTGCCGTCACTCTCTGCCTCATTAATGAGACTTGACTGATAATTATCACAGCTAGTGTTTACGGTGTTTATGGACTATTCCCATGCCAAATAATTTTCATTCATTGTCCTAATTAATTCCACCAACAACCTTATGAAGCTGGTAACTATCATTTTTTTCATACTGTATTTTTTCCAGTTTGTTGAGACGTAATTGACATAAAACATTGTATTAGTCCGAGGCCCACAGCATAATGATTTGGTATATGTATACAATGGAAATAAGTTACAATAAGTTTAGATAACATCAAACACTCACATAGTGACAAAATTTTTTTCTCGTGATGAGAACTTTTAAGATCTACTCTCTTAGAGACTTTCAAATATACAATATAGTGTTGTTGTCTGTACATTTATACCCCCTGAGTTATTTATCTTATAACTGAAAGTTTTTACGTTTTGACCACCTTGAAACTGGTGCTATGGTGAGTGAGTAATTGTTCAGTCGTGTCTGACTCTTTGTGACCCCATGGGCTGTAGCCCACCATGGGATTTTCCAGGCAAGAATACTGGAGTGGGTTGTCATGCCCTCCTCCAGGGGATCTTCCCAACCCAGGGATGGAACCCAGGTCTCCCACATTGCAGGCAGATTCTTCACCACCTGAGCCACCAGGGAAGAAGACATACTATTATTATAGGATGATTATATATAGTATGAAGCTGGTACTACGTGGAGAAGGAAATGGCAACCCACTCCAGTACTCTTGCCTGGAAAATTCCATGGACGGAGGAGCCTGGTGGGCCACAGTCCATGGGATTGCAAAAGAGTTGGACATGACTGAGCAACTTCACTGGTTCACTGATAACATATTAATTGTTACCAAGCTGTACAACTCAAGAAAGTGAGTTGTATCATAATGCAACCCCCCCAAAAAAAATCATAGATGAGGAAACCTAGGCTCTGAGAGTTTGGAAACTTGCCCACGCTTCAGCAACTAGTAAGTGGTGTTGAAGGATCGGATCCAGCGGTTGCATCCAGAACTCGGCCCATGGCCATTACTGAATCAGGCCTGTGTCTGGGAGAATCAGTACCACCACCAGTCTCAGCAGTTCCAGGAAGTGTATTTCATTCTCCAAACAGATGTCATTTGTGCCATAGTTGGAGCTGATGCATAAAAATAAAAAAAAATATTGCATCTCTACTTAATGCATCTTTTAAAATGACTGTTACTAACTGTATATTTTTCTAAATGTATTTTTCTTTCACATGGACAGTTTCCATAGTTTTATGGCCTTAGGAAGGAAAATAGAAGTCAAGAAGATCCACATACAATAAACACGTATGTGGTTCCCTTCCTTTCTGGTTTCTCTTTTAAAAACATCTAACCTGTTCTTTCCTAAAGACATTTATGCTTTAATTAAAATGGCCTAAGGCAAAGTTCATTTTCCTGGGAGTGACTCCTCACTTATCTCTAGTTCTAAGCAGTTGCTATAGTTACATCTGAATTAAGCAAGACACACGAGATAATAACTCTGCAATGTAAGACTTCTCCCTGCAAGGTGAACACCCTTTCCCTTCTGCTGGGCACGCTGAAAGGCTTTTCAGAGTCCCACTCCCAAATCAGCTTCAAGATTAGTGGACTATTTTAATAAACACAAGAAAAGCAGGGGTTGGGGTGAGATGGGAGTGTCAGAGGGAAAATAGGAAGGTCATTCTAGTGATCGCTTCTTCTGTGCTCCACCGCATCTTCCGTGAAGATGCTGAAAACAAAAGTTACCCCTTAACAAAATCTACACATTAATCACTTAATTAGCAGCAACAAAAATTTCTGCTAAGGCAGAGGTGGGAGGGTCTTTCCCCCTGGGTACAACTTGGCAGTGTGGTGGGAAGCTTGTTTATATTTCCTTTATGGTCTCATGAGAGGACAAGACCAGAGATAATTCAACCGAATCTAACCTCTTTAGGGAGCAAAGATGCATCTGTATTCTTGAATTGTCAGCTCAGTTACAGGGTTTTGCTTCTCAAAGTCCCTAAGCCAGTGTGCTTGGTCAGCTCATTGGAATGAAGCCACTTCATGGTGCTGGACCTCTCTGCTGTCCCCCGGTGACCTCCTGGCCCTGGCGGGTGGGGCAAGGACAGGACGTCATCGGTCAAGTGCTACCTCAAGGTTGGGGAAGGGGTACCAACTTAAATACAAGATCCTTCCAGGCAATCATTACCAAACTTTTACACACAAAAGCGGTGAAGTTCTAGAACAGACTCAGGGGGTGGTTTTCAATTCCCCTTTCATCCGTTGTCCACAGCTTTTCCAACAAAATTGGAGAAGAGGTCGTGTGTGTCCTTTGACCCACTCACCTCCTCCCCCATCTCCTGCTCCTTCTGTCCACTCAGGATTCCAACTGTCATGCCCCTTCATGCCCCCTTCTCATGCCCCAGACAATCCATCCCTCCTCTGCCCACTTACCTCCAAGCATAGACCTTTCTAAAACCCCCTGACTTGTAATCCATGTGGAAAAGTTAAAGGCATCACAATAGCAAGTAGAAGAAAGATCAGCAGGCTTCCCTCCTCAACGGGGAGATTTGCAACCTCACCCTTAGGAACCTCCACAGGAAAGCAGTGGGTGCTGAAATGTCCTGGGGCTTTGGAATAACCATCATACCCAAGGCCCACGGGTCACCCATGGGTCACCCATGGCTCCAGAGGGTGAAAAGGAAGGGAAGGGCTTTGGGGGGTGGCCTCGGGCTCCTGTCCCAAGCTCAGAGTCCTCCAACGGGGCAGTGGGTGGCTCTTGAGTGCAGTTGTGAGGTCTACCCAGGCCGAGGGTGCAGAGGGAAATGAGAGTGCATGGTGACCTGGGTCCAGTGATGGTGGAAGTGGGATCTGTCACCTGAACAAAGGTGAACAGCTCTGCAATGCGAGGGTTTTGGATAATGACCCAGGGGGCCCTGCAGGGGCACGGGAGGACAAATGAAGCCACCACGCCTCTGTGCCTATGTGTCCTTAGTCACAGCAGGCCATGTGCCCGAGCCCATCCAGTGTCGGGGGCAGAGGGGAGTATCCTGCACCAGAGGGAGCCAAACAGGGAGTGGGGGGAAGAGCTGTGGGCCCCATCCAATGATCCACCCTCACTCCAGCCTTCCAGAGACATCTGCCCACTGCCCCTAGCTTAGTTTGTGGGCCCAGCCCTGCCTAAACCTCCAGGAGGAGAGATCCAAGGCAGGACAGTTCTTATCGATGGAACCAGTGGTCCCACATGAGTAGGACTAGGCACTAAGCAAACGAGATCTAGGTTCTTTGAAACATACAGGTCAGATGAGGCAGACATTGGGAAAGGCCCTGGTATTTCAAGGCTGGAGAAGCAGGAGGGGGGATGGAAAAGGACCCTTCCAGGACAGCAGAGCCAGTGGGGAATCCCAGGGACCCAGCTTCTCGTTGCCGTAGCGACAGGCTGATGAAGGACTGCAGGCCACCTGAGAGGCAGTGACGTCATTCGTAAGGTGGTTTGTAGGATGAAGAGCTACCAGCAGGTAGTCAGTTCAGTTGCTCAGTCATGTCGGACTCTTTGCGACCCCATGGACTGCAGCACACCAGGCCTCCCTGTCTATCACCAACTCCTGAAGCTTGCTCAAACTCATGTCCATCGAATCGGTGATGCCATTCAACCATCTGTCATCCCCTTCTCCTCCTGCCTTTAATCTTTCCTAGCATCAGAGTCTTTTCCAGTGAGTCCACTCTTCACATCAGGTGGCCAAAGTATTGGAGCTTCAGCTTCAGCTACCAGCATCACTGATCAAATGAGAGAACAAACCAACGAAGAAGCCAGGAACTATAGGTGTCAAGTGCCAGAACAATCTGAAAGGCAGGCGCTGCTATCTCTGTTGTTCAGAAAACAGTCTGGAGAAATTCTGTGATTTACTCAGGAAAAGCATATTCCTTCTCTATACCATCGGGTCTGCCAAAGTTAGGCAGAGATGCAGGAAAAGAGAGAGAGGCATCTCAACGATCTGGATGATGAAGCTTTTTTTTTTTTTTTCTGTAGAAAAAGTTATCACTGTGGTCAAACGATTCCTGCTTTCTGCAGAGATGATGACCTTACACCTGCTTCATAACAAACAGAAGCACAGATGGGAAGCAGAGTCAGAAAGAATGCGCTGCAGAAAGAGGCAGAATGGCATGTTCTAGACCCAAATGGGGACGAGGCAGAGCCTAGAATAGACCTTGAATTCTCAGCTCCCGATCTGGATGCGCTCTACCCTGGCGTTGATTTCAGCAGTTAGTTCTCACCTGGAGCCTGTCCAGTGGGTCTGAAAGGCAGTGCATCTAAAAAGCCTGAGGCCCCGCCCCAAATCTCTGGATGTTCCCCTACAGCTGTTTTGGGGTCAGTTGCATCTTCAAAGGACCCGGGCGTGGCCCGACAGACGGGATTCTTGTCTCCGCAGCCCCGGAGCACTGTCAGCCCTTAATCGAGATATTTTCAGATGCGTGTTCACCTTCCTCTGCACTCGGGCTTCTGTGATCTCCAGGGGAAAACACCAAATCCGTGACTACAATTTCCATGGTCTGCCCTTTGATCTGCGGAATCGTCTGCTCCTTAGAAATAGGCCCACGCTGCCTAAGTTCTTTATTCCTAACCTTTTACAAAATGAAAGTGTTCTCCCAGCTTCAGACATTTTTGAAGTGGATATAAAATGCACTTGAAAAAACAAGCCGTCCTTTCTCATCTCCAGCCTAAGTGGCTGGGCTTGCTCACGCGGGGTTTCCGCCGGGGCTGCGGGGCAGCTGTGCGCGTGAAGGCTTAATGGGAGCTGTAATAAATGGGGCTGAGAAATCAAATATTCCCCCTCCAGACTGTCCGTGTGAGTACTTAGAGCTATTCTTCCAGGCCTGCAATTTACTCAGCAGGAAGAGCGATGGGACAGGGGAATTAGCTGAACCTTGGGCGGGGGCACGGGGGAGGGGCGGGTGTGCGCGGAGGGCGGAGGAGGGGCGGCGGTCCATCTCCTGTCTTCTCTCACCCCGGCTTCCTTCGCGTCTCGCAGACCCCACTCCATTCAAATAAGCCAAAGAGGATTGATTTTTAAAGCCAAGCGTTTCATTTTGAGGCAATCCCGGCCATTTGAATACGAAACGGTATCGGATTCTATCAAGAAATTGCTGTATTAGTTACTTTAGGAGTTAAGAGTGCTGAATTACGATTATGTAAGAAAATGCCTGTGCTTTTAAATAAATGCACACTGAGGATAAAAGAGATGTTATCTGTTGTCTGGGATTCAGTTAAAAACATTCCAGAAAGAAGGAAGGAAGACAGGTAAATGATGTGGCAATTTCTTGATAATATTTGAATAGAGCTGATGGGTATATGAGATCATTGTGGACATAGTTTGGAGAAGCTTGATAATTTTTATGATTAAAAACAAGCAACTCTTCAATATCCCTAAACTATAACAATGAGATATATCAGCTTTAAGAATGAGGTGAGCAGAAAGTAACAAGAAACAGGGACCTAGGATAAACATTTAAAATATCAAAGATCATTGTTATAACAACCAAAAGGAAAATTTTTGCCTTGTAATTAATTTCACTGAACATAGGAAAATTTTAGAGAGGGGGTAATTATCTATTTATAAGAGATGAAAAATACAGTATCTTTTAAATAAATATGAGGCTGGAAAAGGAAAATAAGGCATCAGTTCAGTTCAGTCCAGTTGCTCAGTCGTGTCCAACTCTTTGCAACCCCATGGACTGCAGCACGCCAGACCTCCCTGTCCATCACCAACTCCCAGAGCTTGCTCAAACTCATGTACATCGTGTCGGTGATGCCAAACAACCATCTCACCCTCTGTTGTCCCCTTCTCCTCCTGCCTTCAATCTTTCCCAGCATCAGGGTCTTTTCCAATGAGTTGGTTCTTCGCATCAGGTGGCCAAAGTACAGGAGTTTCAGCTTCAGCATCAGTCCTTCCAATGAATATTCAGGACTGATTTCCTTTAGAATGGACTGGTTGGATCTCCTTGCTGTCCAAGTGAATCTCAAGTGTCTTCTCCAACACCACAGTTCAAAAGCATCAATTCTTTGGCATATAATGAACTAAACACCATCATTGTTGAGAGAAATTTTATTTTTAAATGGCACTTCAGAAAGTTAAGCCAGCAATATGGAAAATAATCTCAAGGGTATAGATCATAATAAAATATTCAGAGAATGATGAGTTTTAAGTTTTCATTCCTTTCATTTTAATCAAATGTATCTAATAGTGAGTATATATAAGTTCAGTTTTAATTACGCCTGTTTGTAACAACCAGCTTCCTAAAATGTTAACACTCGACAGTTCTGAGCCAGCCTGAAGCTGAAAGCGCTGAGACACTGGACCCCAGCAGAGCATCCTTCTCCTGCGACTGGCCCCCACGAACGGCCGGGGAGGGAGAGAATAAGAGTCAGATCCGTGTGGCGGTTGAGGCTGGGGTCCCAGAAGTGTAGGGGATGTGTGTTAACAGAGAGAGAGGGGCAGCGTGAAAACAGAGGGGCTTCTATGTTTCATCCCCTTAAGGGCTTGGGGAGGGAACCCAGGGTCAGGAAGGGACATACTCTGGACCGGCCCTTCCGAGATACCCTTGACCTCGCCTTGGTGGGAAGGCAATTAGAGATTTCTGTTCATACCCGCAGGGGGCACTTAGACATGACTGAAGTTTGCCAGGGAGGTTTCCCAGAGGAAGGGGCCAGTGGGGTGAAATGACCCCCTAGGCAGGTAGATATCAGTGAAGCTGGGTGAGTGGTGAAGAATCCACCTGCCAATCCGGGTTTGATCCCTGTGTGGGGAAGATCCCCTGGAGGAGGAAATGGCAACCCACTCCAGTATTCTTGCCTGGGAAATCCCAAGGAAAGGGCAGAACCTGGTGGGCTACATAGGGTCCATGGGGTCACAAAGAGTCAGACACGACTGAGTGACTGATCAGCAATAAGGCAGCTAGATAAGGGAATGTGAGCAAGCTCCGGGAATTGGTGATGGACAGGGAAGCCAGGTGAGCTGCAGTCCATGGAGCTCAGTGCACGACTGAGCGATTGAGCTGAACTGAGATAAGGGACCAAGCATGTGGGCTAAGGGCTGAGCGGGGACCATGGTCAGCCCCTAGGACAGACACCAGGAAGGGCTGGGGTGGAGCTCCTGGTCAGCAGAGAGCCGCCGGGCTGTGAACAGGCTGGGAAGGAAACACTGGTGTGCCGGCAGAGTCTTGGTGGCAGAACATCAAGAGACAAAGGTGGACCAACCACACCCAGGGCCCCGGGCGATGCTCCAGAGGATGCCAGGGCTGGGGCTGCCCTTCCCCCAAGACCAGCTGTCTCAGAAGACCGCCTAGATGATTGGATCAAAAGACATTTATTAAATTAGATGAGAACATCATTTGTTCCCCTGCTACTCAGCTCCCACAGACTGCCAAATATACAAAGGAAATCTAGTTTCCTTATTTTCTTACTCTAGTAAATGTAAATTGGAACCTCATGGTAGAATCTTCTTTGGGTGCTGGGAAATTCTATATATTAATAAAAAAGCAATCTGTTGTCCATTTACAGTTGTATCTGGATTAAACAGCTGATTGTTCTGGAAGGATGTCTAGTAAGTGTTTTGAGTGGGAACCCTGGGAACCAGAAGCAGACAGAGGCTGGGTCTGGGGGTGGGGGTGTGAGCCGGCAGGATGCTGACAGCTTGGCTCCTCCGATCTCCAGAGGCCCCCAGTTCTGGGGAACGCAGATTCACCCAACTCCAGGCTGGTGACAGTGAGGACTATGCACCTGGGGTGGGTGACGACCAGATAGGTCGGGCTGGAGTGATTCAGAACCTGAACCGGCATCCAAGGACCACGTCTGTGGATTGACCAATGATGGCCAGAGCTTTGCAGCCCATCTGTGACCCCTGCTGTGTATCTTAGGGGGAACCACTGAGAAAGCCCTTAGCAAATTACCTGGAAGCCTCCTGCTCTCTCTTCATTTTCAAGGTAGCTTCCCCAAACCCAGGGAATAGTTGTAGTTGTAGCTGTAGTTGTAGAATAGTTTCCACTCTCTCAGAGGTTCGCAGGGGCCTGGGACCACCAACTCATTGGCTCAATTCCTGCTTCCACTCCAGGGAAGCTCACATCCCCCCTGGCTGTCTGCTCAGTGGGGCGGAGAGAGGCCTGAACTTCATGGAGCCGAGGACGCATTTACCACCCAGGGCTCCCTGACTTGCTCTGAGAATACTTGGAAAGAAGTGTTCTCACATTTGGCCATGTAATGAGTGTATTTATTTACTCTGAGTTTTGACAGGAAGTGAAAATCCCTCTTCCCGAAAATCATATGAGGATGCAGAGGGCCGCTGCGTGAGGATCGTCGGTCTGTTTTGTGTTTTATACCAAGCAGGGTTTGGTCGACACCCACCTGTTTTTAATGCATCCTTGGTCTGCTCCCCAAGGAAGCTCCCCAGGGGTGAGGAGTGGCTATCCACCCACAGCCCGGCAGGCCATCGCCCGCTTTCTGGGAAGGAAAGAGGAGCCTCAGAAGTTTTCCAAAGCCAAGATGTCACATCTGTTTGGCACTGAACCCCTTCAAATGGAATTCCCAGGCAAGAGAGTGTTGTAGCCCGTCTATGTGCCATCTCTGGTTTCCTGAAATGTCCTGGGAGAGAGGCTCCAGGATATGCGTAATGGGGTCTCTGCTGATGGCCCCTGAGTGCTCGCCTCGGCAGCTGTGCCCACCAAGGGCCGTGTGTCCACTTGCCTTCGTCTCGGATCCCATCAGATGCTGTGCATTCCCACCCATCGCTGCCTTCTCAGTCTGCATCGTGCCCGGGCAGATCCTCACTGAAAAGGCACCAGGAATGCTCCCTGTCTCATCCTCAATGTCAAAAAAAAAATGCTCAGACTTCCCTGGTGGGGCAGTGGATGAGTCTGCCTGCCTGTTCAGGGGACACAGTTTCGATCCCTGGTTTGGGAAGATCGCACCTGTCTCTAAGCCTGTGCCTCAAGACCACTGAAGCCGGTGAGCCCAGAGCCCGTGCTCCGCAACAAGAGAAATCACTGCAGTGAGAAGCCCGCACAGCACACCCAAGAGTAGCCCTCTTCTCTGCAACTAGAAAAACGCTCAGTGATGAAGAGACCGCGTGGCCAAAAACTAATTAATTAATTTAAAAATGCTCATCTTCAAATGCCCACCCTACATTCACAGAGTCTGTGTGACTCTTCCTTTACACTTAAAAAAGAGAAATTATTTTGTCCCTTTTCCTCTTTCTCCTAGAGCCAAAACGTGTCTCGTTTTGAATTCGCAGAGTCCCATGAACCAGTAGGGAGCCTCAAAAAAAAAAAAAAAATCCAATATGAGGGGGAATGTTGTAAGCTTTATCTTCTTTCCTTCTACCTGGATTGATTCATGGACTCTCATGATTGAAACAGAGGTCATTTCAGTGGATGTATCTTTGAAGACAGCTGATTTATGGCAGATGGATATGAATCATGGCTGATACCTCTGAGCAAAAGTCTATCTCCCGTTACGGTCCTGTTTCAGAAGTCACACACTTTAGTGGACCGTGGGCATTAACTTACACAGTGGGGAGGGTGGTGTGCTGAGTCCCTGTCTATAAACCAGTCTGTAGGTTCTGGATTATGGCCTGAAAAGTTAGGACCAGAATATCAAATTCCATCTGATGCGTAGAGGTGGGATGTGGCCGTTCCCAAGCAGTGAGGAGAGAGCTCTGAGTCAGTATTACCTAAAATGGGAAAGACAGGATGATAAGGGAAAGACAAACCAAGGAATGGGAGAAGTGTTCTCAAGATAAACACATCTGACCAAGGATTCATATGTGGAAAATATGAGGCTCTCTCACATGTTGATTGATGAGGGCTTCCCTGGTGGCTCAGATGGTAAAGCATCTGCATTCTACGTGGGAGACGTGGGTTCAATCCCTGGGTTGGGAAGATCCCCTGGAGAGGGAAATGGCAACCCACTCCAGTACTCTTGCCTGGAAAATTCCATGGATGGAGGAGCCTGGTAGGTTACAGTCCATGGGGTTGCAAAGAGTCAGACACAACTGAGCGACTTCACTTTCCTTTTCCACGTGTTGATAGGAAATCAAGCAAATTCAGCAGAAAGCAGGCAAAAGACATGACCAAGTATTTCATTAAAGAGGCTGCTCAAATGACCAAAGCATGTACCAGTCAGTCTTACCAGTCGTCAGGGAAGTGCAGCATAAGGCTGCAAGGAGACGGTGCTACACTCCCACCAGAATGGCTGAAACTAAATATACAGGTAAGACCAAGCATTAGTGAGGATGTTAAGCGTCTCATACACTGCCCATGGGAGTGCGAATGGACCCAACCATTTGGAGACCAAGTATACACATGGCGGTTCATACCCTATTACCCAGAAACTTCACTCTCAGGTGGAGACAAGAGAAATGCATGTGAGTGTTCACCAAAAGGCATGCATACTGGAATGCTCATAGAAGCAGTAGTCATCATAGTAACAAACTAGAATCACCCCAAAAGCTCAGGAAGAGATACACACAGTAGAACCTCATACAGCAATGGAAAGGGACAAATCAAAACCATTCACGACAGCAATGTAAATGAAGATGTTGAGATCCTATTTATGTGAAGTTTGAAAGCTAGCAAAGCTAATCTATGATGTTCAAAGTCAGGATAGTGGGCAGAGGGGACTAGTTAATGCAAGTGGATATAAGGGGGAGTTTTGAGGTGCTGGGAACTTTCTGTTTCTTGATCTAAGGGGTGTTCTGCCGATGACCTACATGTCGGTTACATGTGTGTTTATGAATATACATTCATCAGTTCACTATTTGTGCATCTTTCTGTATGTGAAGTATCCTATAATGAAACTTCCATGAAAAGTTTACTGAAAATGAAAAATAAAATCCAAAAGATCGAAGAGGGGCTTGTTTGGATTTAGTCATAAGCCCTAAGTCCCCTATGAATTAAGAAATACTGAGAAATAAGATACAAGTACCATAGAGATGGAGTTGTAAAACTAGCAAAAGGGATGCTTGCTTGTTTAAGAGGTAAACATACTGAAAAGTTTAATTTGAATTTATGTCCCCGAAGTATGACTTCTCATCAGCTTCTTCCCCAAGACAGCCCTGGTGCTGGCTCGTATGGAGGAGTTTTGAGATCTGCAGAGCAGGGGGACTCCGTCATGTGGACACTGCGTCCCCTGCCTGGGGACAGAGAGGGGCATCCTGACCTGCCCCTGACCCAGTGTGTTTACTGCAGCAGGGGGAGCCGCCTTTAAGTGACCGCTGGATAGTCCCACTCCCCAGTCCAACCAGAGAAGTCTCAGGAGATGGGAGCGAATGCAGATGAAAGAGGTCAGCAGAGGTTCTCCTGGAGTTTCTCTTCCTGGGACAGAACTGGGAGTTCCTTCCCACACTGGTTGGCGGGGCCAGTCCCACCATTCTCCCCCCTGAGCGTGTAGTAGCTTGCACTTCCCCAGCGTGTGCAAGATTAATGTGACCAGGTGACTATCTTAGGAAAAGGAGGCATGGGTGGGTTGGACATGAGTTCTGGGGGAAGCCTTTAAGAGTGAATGAATCACTCGCAGCACTATTCATGTAGTCAAGACTTAGAAACAACCTAAATGTCTATCGACAGTTGAATGGATAAAGAAGGTATGGTACATATACATAATGGAATACTACTCAGCCAGAAAAAGCATGAAATAACGCCACTTGCAGCAGCACAGATGAACCTAGAGATTATCATACTAAAAGAGGTGAGTCAGACCAGAGAAAGACAAATATCGTACGCTATCACTTATAAGTGGAATCTATAGTATGACCCAAATGAACCAATCTATGAAACAGAATCACAGACACAGGCCACATACTTACGGCTGCTAAGGGGGAATGGGGGTAGAGAAGGAGTGAATTGGGAGTTTGGGATATAGCAGATGCAAACTATTATATAAAAATGGGTCAACAAGGTCCTACTGTATACCACAGAAAACTCTATTCAATATCTCATGATAAACTATAATGGAAAAGAACATATAACTGAATCGCTTTGTAGTACAGCAGAAATTAGCACATTGTATTAAGTATAGTTAAATAAACTATACTTTTAAAACTATACTTTTAAATAAAATTTAAAATTTTTTATTTTTAAAAATAAAATAGTAAATATTTTAATAGATATTTTTAAATATTTAATAAATAATAAATAAAAATGTTTATAAAGAGTGACTGAGGGACTTCCGTGGTAGTCCATGGGTTGAGAATCCACCTTGTGATGCTGGGGATGCAGGTTCGATCCCTAGTCAGGAAACTTGGATCCCACATTCTGGGAGGCAGCTGAGCCCACACACCACAAGGAAGGATCCCGCATGCCGCAATGAAGACCTGACGTGGTCAAATAAATAAATAAATAAAGTATGCTTTTAAAAAGAGTGATCGGATCACCAGGTGACTGACAACATCTTACTCGGTAGAGTTGCCTCCATCCTTGTGGGCCCCTGAGTAAGGGCAAGGTGCAACAGAGAAGCCTTGGCAATCTCTGAGGGTCACGGGCAGTAAGCCAGATACAAATGCTTGTTGTTTTAAGCCCCTGAGGTTTTGCGTGTGACAGCCACGTATCGCTGCCCACGCTGACCACTACCTCTCCCCTCTGTGTAGGTGTGAGGGGTGAAGGATGAGCGTTCACCCCTCGGTTTGTGCTCTCAGCCCTTGCACTGTGCTATCAGGCTGTGGTCTGCCAGGGCCTGGTGCTGGACCCTTTCGGGGCAAAGAGCCTAGTCTATCAGTTCAGTTCAGTTCAGTCGCTCAGTCGTGTCCAGCTCTTTGCAACCCCATGGACTGCAGCACACCAGGCTTCCCTGTCCATCACCAACTCCTGGAGCTTGCTCAAACTCATGTCTGTCGAGTTGGTGATGCCATCCAACCATCTCATCCTCTGTCGTCCCCTTCTCCTCCATTTGCCTCATGACATATTGTGCCTGAGGCTGAAAATATACTCTCTGTTCCAATAACTGTCTTAAATTATGTCCAGCAAGATGTACTATACAGCTCACCAGAGGCTTTGCAATGTGATCAGAAGACGAAACTGAAACGGCGTTGAGATACTCCAAAAATGCAGAGCCAGCAACGTCTCCAAAGGTCATCTAGAGATGTGTGCACCTGATAGAAAGAAGTCAGACAGAGGGAATGTGAAAGGAACGATTCTTGACTTCGCTCTTGCTGGAGAATCTGTGTCATATGTTCATAACGATAAGGAACGTGGTAAGTTGGCATGTGGATCTGGGCCCTTTACCCACCCTCTGTAATAGATTCCACGCCCAGACTTTCCATGTGACTTTGCAGTGCTTCTCATGGAATACTTGGAGGATAATCTATATACCCTGTTGATTTAGAGCTTTGTCTCAGGACTTGCTTTTGTTGACCAGTGCAATGTCAGCAAGTGAGATGCTCATAGAGGTCTCCAGAGTGCCAGCACTGTTGGGCTGGACTCTTGTGCTTCTGCCAGAAAAGGTGTGTGCCTTATCAGGCACTGTTCCGAAGAGAGTGAGGAAGTGCGCTGAACAGACCCGAACCAAGCCCAGCAGAGCCGCCTGCACGTGAACCTACGGACCTGTGTACAAGAAATAAAAGTTGAGGTTCTGGGCTTGTTTGTTAGCCAGCATTGTTGTAACTGTCTGGTACAAAGTCAAAGAACCAAACACGTGTGTCTCCTCTATCAAAGAGTGATATCTTGCGATATCCCATCTTCTTGTGAAATTTAGGGAGTTTATTGATGACACTCCAATCATCAGGTCTTAGATTGGGTTCCTTTTTGCACATTCTGAGTGTAGGAAGATTTTCCACTTCTGCTTCTCTTTGAGCCTGCGCTTCTAACCCTTGCGTGTTGCCTTCATTATTGTTAAGTCATGTCCGACTGTTTGTGACCCCATGGACTGTAGCCTACCAGTCTACATGGGATGCCATTTCCTCCTCCAGGGCATCTTCCTGATCCAGGGATTGAACCCGCGTCTCTTGTGTCTCCTGTGTTGCAGGCGATCCTTTGCCACTGAGCCACTTGGGAAACCTGGGTGCTGCCTCAGTGGTGGGATGTTTAGTGACAGCATCTTGGCTACCATGGCTGCTACCACTGCCTCTTGCTTTGGATTTGCTCTGCCCAGTGAAATCTAACTTCCAGAGGTCCATGCTCCCTCCTTCTCAGCATCTGCTTCTGCAGGAAGATCATCCTCCGCAGAGTCCTAAATAGTAGCTGCAGTTCCTTTGCAGGGCCCCTGTGGCCTGCTGGGGCCAATGAGTCTGCTGTCTGTTCCCCTCCAGACCTAGCTGTGCTCAGCGTTGACTTTGCAGACTTGAGGCCAGGATGGGAGTGGGTGGGGTCTGGACTTGTCTCTCCCTTTTCAGTCCCATCGCCTCCTGAAACGGTTCCTGCTGCTGTTTTAGGTCTCAGGAGTGCCCATGTCATCTCTTCCCACACTCAGATGTTCTGGACACAAGCCTCATGGGAGGTTTACTCTGCCCTTCGGATTTATATTAATGTCACTCAAATTTACTTCCGCTTCCTTCTCCCCCGTGGGTCTTTATGCAACTCCAATTATTTGTTAAAAAGCCCTCCTGTGCCTTGTGGGTAAAGTCATCTCTAATTTCCAAAATTCAGAATCAAAATGAGCACATTTCTGTATCAGAGTGAATGTGGAGCAACCACACGACTACTGGATAAAACTGCTTTGACTTTAGATGAAGGTCAGAAAAGATGGAGAGGAAGATACCAAAATTCTCTCAGTGTAAACACTGAACTGGCTAGGAGATTGGAGAAAACCAATAAAAGCACCTGCCCACTGCTGCCTGAACAGTCCACACTGGCAGCTCTGCCTGGCTGGGGCCCCAAGCACTCTTTCTAGTGCCTGCTGTGACCCAGCCAGGCTCCAGTGAATTCAGGTCAAGGTGACTGCAGAGATCAAAGCAACCATCATAAACAAGTCCTTGCTGGTTACTCACCAGCCCCAGTTCTGCCTCTCTGCACGTGGAGCTCCCTAAGCTGTAAGGACCTACCCTGCCCCAGTGCAGAGTTTCTGTCTCTCTAGCTGTGAATCTTCACCCCCAACTCCAGGACCAGTTCATTCCAGCCATCTCTCCAGTTTATCTCACTCCCAAATTACCATGGGCTTTCCAGGTGGCTTAGTGGTAAGAAAACCACCTACCAATGCAGGAGAAATAAGAGACGTGGGTTCAATTCTTGGTTTGGAAGGTGCCCCTGGAGTAGGAAATGGCAACCCACTCCAGTATTCTTGCCTGGAAAATTCCATGGACAGAAGAGCCTGGTGGGCTACAGTCCATGGGGTCACAAAGAGTCAGACACAACTGAGCACCAGAGGACACACACACATAAATTCCCAAGCAGTCGAAAGTCAGACACAGAATTTGGACATCCGGATGCAATGAATCAGCTTTTGTACTGGAAAAGCTGGACCGGAGCCCTGAGCTGGGATCTGGGGCCACAGTACAGCCTCTGATGCCCTCAGCTCTCCATTGCTCTCAGGACAAGGGCACAGGAGTTGTTTGTCTCTGCTGAGCAGACCCGCTTGCCAGGAGCCCCAGAAGGCAAGATGGGTCCGAGCCCAGTGTGCTGAGGGCAGAGTGGAAGGAACGCAGTGGAAGAGGACTCTACAGGCACCAAAGAGAGATGAGGAGAAGGCCCAGTGGGGCTGAACATCCTCTGTGGACACCCCTCTCCTCTCATCTCACCTGGAGAGATGGAATTACCTAAAAGGAGTAGGCTGGACCTTTGATCCAAGGGCTGGGTCCTTATGAGAAGAGGCAGAGAGGAACTCAGGGAAATCACACGTTGGTGATGGAGGCAGAGATGGGAGTCATGCGTCTACAGGCCAGCAACACCAAGGATGGCGGGCAGCATCAGAAACTATGAAAAAGTCCTAGAATAGAATTTAGATTTTCCCCTGGAGCCTTCAGAGGGATCACGGCACTGCCTACACCTGATTTCAGACTTCTGGCCTCCAGATCTGTGAGAGAATAAATTTTGTCTGTTTGTTTTAAACCCCTGGATATCAATGGTTTGTTATAGCAGCTCCAGAAAACAAAGACCTGCCATGTAGCTCAACATGTCAATGGTCTAAACCCATCTAACAGGTGGCATTAGTGGTAAAGAACCAGACTGCCAATGCAGGAAAGGCAAGAGATGTGGGCTCAATTCCTAGGATGGGAAGATCCCTTGGAGGAAGAAATGGCAAGCCATTCCAGTACTCTTGCCCTGGGAAATCCCAAGGACAGAGGAGCCTGGCAGGCTACAGTCCATGGGGCTGCAGAAGAGCTGGGCACTACTGAGCGACTAAGCAACAACATTAACTGTGGTGGTGGGAAAATGATAGCGATGGGTACACAGTTCATATCCAGGAGACATAGGAATATGATATATCATAACAGTGGCATTTTGAATCAATAGATAAGGAAAGAGTTGTTCAAAAGTTGCCTGGAGAAATCAGTGATTTGGAATTTTGAAAAAATTTATACTTCAAACCCCATGTTAAAATAAATTCATGTTGACACATGGCAGAAACCAACACAATATTGTAAGGCAATTATCCTCCAATTAAAAATAAATAAATTAAAAAAATAAATTCTAGAATGATTCAAAAGTTAAATATGAAAACTCAAAGAAATCCTTATTTCTTGAGATTGAAATGTTAAAAAAAAGCAAAGTGAAGTGAAATTCGCTCAGTCATGTCTGACTCTTTGTGACCCCTTGGATTATACAGTCCATGGAATTCTCCAGGCCAGAATACTGGAGTGGGTAGCCTTTCCCTTCTCCAGTGAAAAAAGGAAAAAGTAGATAAATTTGATTTTTATACATAAAAATGCTTGTATAAAAATCTGAAAAGAAAATGCTTAATTGACAGTTATATCTTCGACAGTGTTGACAAGCAACTAGCTAGTAACTACATTAAAGTCTCATATAAATAATGAAATAACACGAGCACTGGCCACCTGATGTGAAGAGCCAACTCATTAGAAGAGAACCTAATGCTGAGAAAGCTTGAGGGCAGGAGGAGAAGGAGATGACAGAGTATAAGATGGTTGGATGACATCACCGACTCAGTGGACATGGAGTTTGAGCAAAGTCTGGGAGATGGTGAAGGACAGGGAAGCCTGACATGCTGCAGTCCATGGGATCATAAAGAGTCAGACACAACTTAGCAACTGAACAACCATGTACTGTAGGTAAAGCACAGGAAGAATTTCATGGTGATCCTGGAAACGCATCTCTCAGATCTCCAACCATGGGGAGTGTAATTGACCAGAGCTGGCTCTGAAATCCATCACAGCGGTCACACTGAGGCCAGACTGCTCCCAGCCAGGCTCCAGGGCAGCAGGTTACTATCTCTGGGGGTTTGTGGGGCTCCTCTGGGAGACAATGTTGGACCTCATACTCCCCTGGAACACACTGCAGTGGAGCACACCTCCCTGACGCCTTCCTCCCTTCCCGCTCTCCTTCACATGGGGTCAAACCATCATGTTCCCCACCTCTCCCACCTCCCTCCCAGTTCTTCTCATCGGACAGCACACCTCCCTGACGCCTTCCTCCCTTCCCGCTCTCCTTCACGTGGGGTCAAACCATCATGTTCTCCACCTCTCCCACCTCCCTCCCAGTTCTTCTCATCGGACAGCACACCTCCCTGACGCCTTCCTCCCTTCCCGCTCTCCTTCACGTGGGGTCAAACCATCATGTTCTCCACCTCTCCCACCTCCCTCCCAGTTCTTCTCATCGGACAGTGCCCTGGTGACTCTCTGGCTAGGTTAATCCTGTGTTGACATCCTCCTCTCAGAAGAAGCATATTAGCAAATGTTTACAAATGACCACTGGTTTAACAGCTTCTAGAAAAAAAAAAAAATCTAGCCTCCATCATATTCAAAGGCCTCATTCAAGTTGTAATAAATAAATATCAAGATGAATTTTTTTTCCATTTAACTAGATGGCCCTAAGGAGACCTGTTTCAAGAAGCCAAGCTTATATCACTGGGTGAAGCACAAAATGATACAGATGTTGCAGAAAAACCATGAGCCCTGTGTACCAAGAATCTTAAAAATGGTTATAATTTTGACCCAGGAATTTCATTTTGGAGTCAACTCTTAAGCAATATAAACACTTGTAAGTAGGAACTAAAAATGTTTGACATTGTTTCATTTATCTTAAAGAAAATAAGCAGACATTTAACTTCCTGTTGGCAATAAAATGGGACCTGACTCTAGAATGGTGTTTGGTTCCGCAGTGGTGGAGACAGTTTGCTTCAATCTCCCGTCAAGAAAGAACATTCCTTCAAGCCTGAGGACGCAGTAGGTGGGCAGGCTCCAACTGTTCACACCTCAAGGTCAACTCCAGGTTTGAAACTGAGACCAGGCCCTTCCCTGGCTCTGGGGCCTGGGCACATCTGCCTATGAAGAGCTCCCCTAACTGGCCGTCTTTGCTCTGGGGTCCCTTCTGGGTCGCCCAAGACTTTCTCAGGTCTGCATTGCCCTTGAAGCCCCTCCTGCCCAATCCAGCTTCCTCCCCATTCTCTTCCATAAGTGTCAGACCTCCATCACCGTCCAGATGCTTTTCTTCCTCAGTCCTGCCTCCCCCTGCTCTGTCCTCCACTGGACGTTTCTGACGGGTGACTTTGGTTCGAGGACTGTCAATTGGCTGGCCAGATCTCAGGTGGGATTGTGCTGCAGCCTCAGACTCTTCCTGCCCACTCCTCTGTGCTTCTCTCTCCATCACAGGTGGCAGGCCTGCGGAAACCTAAGGCTCTCCCCGCACCTCCTGCTCACCCCACTCCATCCTCATGGCGCCTCCTCTGCAAACTCTCTCGCACGTCCAATCCCATCTTGGCATCTGCTCCTCAAAGGGCCTGAGCTAGCACACCGTCCTTCCAAACAATTTGACTGGCGGGGGAGGCTTTCACTTCCCTTCTCTGCAAGTCAGGGCTCTACGGGGTTTCTGGTTTCCCAAGGGGATGGTGTGTTGCTGGGGCTCCATGAAGTAATATACCAGTGACAGCTGCCTCCAGCAGTCTGAACTCTGCATCCAGACATCAGCAGGTAAAGGAGGAGCCACTGTCTCAAGGGTGGGCGGGGGTACCAGCTGCCCAGGGGTCCCCTAGCCATGCAGCTCCTGGTGACATATGAAGACGCCCAGGGAGCAAGTGGTGGACAGTGGTGGTCTCGGGAAAGTAAGGCAGGACTTGCTAGGTGGCTGCAAGTGTGCCTCGGGCTGCCATCCTCCAGCTCGAAGCAACTTCAGATGCTATCTTGGCTGCGAGAAGAGCCTGCATTCCTCCAGGGCTGCCCCAGGCAGTGACAGAGCACCGCAGGTACAAGGACCAGGACGTTTCTGCCTGGTGTGGGGATGCCTGCCGCTCGGCGGCTGAGACCTGGTTGCAGCTGCTTCGTGGTCTGAAGGGTCGCCCTGCCCAGTCCCATGTCTTTCCTCTCTCATCTTTCAAGGGTGTTAATTCCCAGTAACCCTCTTGTATTAGTGACTGCGCCAGCAGCTGCTTCTTGAAGCATCCAACCGGCACATTAAACAAAATAAATGAAAGACTGGATGAATAGCTGCCTGGATTAAATTAGCATGCCAAAGACAACACACCGAATAGTAACAGCATTTGTCTTTGAGAGATTCTTTAGAGGCAATAAGATATTTGCCAAATTTTTCCTGATGGAGAAAACAAACAGCAAACTGTTTTTAAATAATAATAACTAACATTTACTGGCCTGCTATGTATCAGGCACCCAGGTCAATGCAACACCAGCCCAGGAAAGCAGGTGGCCCCGCATGGTGGCTGCAGAACACGGCTGTGCCACCCTGGCTCTTGGGAACTTGCAACGGGCTGCTGAAGGCCGAGCCGGCGTCCACCGCCTGCGCGGGACCAGGGCTGAGTGCACAGGCCCTGCCCTCAGGGAGCTTGTTCTCCACGGGGGTGGGGTAGGGGGTAGCCGCCCCACAGGGACACACGGAAAGCACCATTCCTGGCTGTGCAGAGGGACAGTGACCGACTCGGGGGAGGAGCAGACGGGCAGCCCTGACGTGGGGGCGGGTGGGTGGAGAACGGGCAACTGTGACCAGTGCAGGGGAGCAGCAGGGGGCGAGGCGGGCCATGACGGGGGCTGGTCCTATTCTGTCCATGCTGGGAAACACTATGAACTTTGTGCAGCAAGACAGTGCTTGTGGGGAGCCCACTGCAGGCCTGGGGGAGCAGCGGCCACCCCCACTAGGGGCCAGGGGCTTCCATTCAGTGGATGTGGCTGGTGCAGGGCTCAGATCTGGGGGGCGGGGACATGAAGGAGGGATGCCTAGGGCATCAGTGACTGGGGAGGAGAGACTGGATGGGAGTAGGTGGTAGGGGTGGAGGTGGGGAGTGAATCTCTGAGGAAAAGGGGAGAGAGGAAAGAGGCAAAAGGAAAAAGCAGTGGGATTCAGGAACCGTAGGCGTGGGGTCAGCTATGTCTGACTCTTTGCCACCTCATGGACTGTATAGCCTGCCAGGCTCCTCTGTCCATGGGATTCTCCAGGCAAGAACACTGGAGTGGGTTGCCATTTCCTCCTCCAGGGGATCTTCCCAACCCAGGGATTGAACCCACGTCTCCTGCATTGGCAGGTGGTTTCTTTACCACTGAGCCACCTGGGAAGATCTGCAGGGACCAGGCCACCCTTCAAACAAGGGGAGAGCATTCTAGGATGATTGTACTCTGTCCTAATGGGGTGAGACCCTGCTAACAGGAAGCAGGTATAACGCTGAGCTGCAGTCTGTTTATTTACAGAGTCGTAACACGCAGCTTGACTCTCTTCATTCTTCGTATCTCATGATGTAAATCTCAGCCTGTGGACTGGAATCCAGGAGGCACTGGCCTCCCACCCAAAGCACCTCTCCTGTTCTCCCTGGGCAGAGTTCAAAGAGGTGTTCTTTCCTCAATTCCTAGATCTCAGATAAAAAGGATTGCATATCAGCCTTGCTCTCCCTGCAGTGTGTTCAGGCTCCTCACAGACCTAGAGAAGATAAACATCCAGGAGGAAGAGTTCATCATGTTGTCAATGAAAATGGAGTCAACCCTGCACAACCCTAATACCTCGAGTGCATCAGTGCCAGAAGGTGGGGCAAAGCCTGTGACACCCGAGTGACAGCGTGGCTCTCACTACCTCCTGTGCGTCTCCTCTGAGGGACACACCAGTGGTCTACTTTGGGGTCTTCTTTCCAAGTGTTATCCTCCCTTCCCCCCAGCGCCCCAGGAGTTCTGGCTGTTTCACTCCATAAGCCTTTCCTCCCCATGTTCTGTTCCTTCGGGCTGCTGGTTGCGGCCAGCAGCACCTTTGGGCACTGGTGCTCATCATTTTGAGTCCTGGATCCCATTTCACTTTGTCTCATGTCAGTGGATGCTTGATCTGCATGGGGGTTCAGTGGCAGGTGCTCAATAGCACAGAAATCCTGGTGACCCCAAGTTGCTGGAACCAACTACCTAAGTGGCAGTTCAGTTCAGTCACTCAGTCGTGTCTGACTCTTTGTGGCCCCATGGACTGCAGCACACCAGGCCTCCCTGTCCATCACCAACTCCTGGAGCTTACTCAAACTCAGGTCCATCGAGTCGGTGATGCCATCCAGCCATCTCATCCTCTGTCGTCCCCTTCTCCTCTCACCTTCAATCTTTCCTAAGTGGCAGGGCTCAGTGCAAAATGAATACACAGGACTTCTTGTTCCAAAATTATTAAGCATTTCAGGAGGGCAAGCACACAGTGTTAAACCAGTGCTGGCCCTTCTGAGCGTGGGGTCTGTTATACCTGTGGGGTCACTAGGCCATGCAGCTGGGTCTGCGAGTCGAGTCCTTCAGCAGAGTAAGAAAGCAATAAGACAAGACAGACCAAGATCAAGGCAGATCAAGTCCCCCTGTTTGAGGGAAGGAATAGGCAAGATCAGCTCCAGCTCTGTGTCCTGACTTCAGCTTCCTGGGAAGACCATTTCTGTCAAATTGAAATTCTAGGGACTTCCTTGGTGGGTCCAGTGGTTAAGATTCTGCACTTCCAATGCAGGGGGTGTGGGTTCAATCCCTAGTCAGGGAACTAAGATCCTGCATGCCGTGTGGCAAGGCCAAAAAAACAAAAAGGAATTTCTAGGCTCTAATTACAGCGTTTATTTCTGGCATTAGTATTTATGTGCACATGCCCTTTTCAGCAGGAGAGAGAGAAGAGGGGATGAATCCTAGATGGGAATGTTAGTGCAGGAGTTTTTATCTTTATTTCATAACTGAAGTAACTTAGCAGCAGCAGCAGCAGCAGCAGGTCTCTGATCCAGAGCTGACCAGCTGGTGAAATGAATTTGCATTCAGAGCTTGGCTCTTCCATCTCAGCTGCCCTAGTGAAGGCACAGTAGGGAGAGAAGTGAACTGTTTCGAACTGTTGGTGCTAATCCAGCCTAGGATTAAAATCTATTAAACATCTAGCACTATGCAATAGAAAATCTGGGCTACATCTGAGTCCTTCACTCTGAAATACCTGAACCCGCGGTGCTGCTTTTCTGTACTAATCCTAACAGCTCTTGCTTCCCAAAAAGCAAATCTATTCTCCCAAAAGGGGCTTAGACTTTGGACAGAAAGAGTCAGAGATGGAGTGGTACCCAAGATCGTGGCTTCTCCTAAAGCCGCCGACTCCCAGTTCAGTGTTCCTTGCTGCCCACCTCCTCACTTTGCTGTGACGGGCATCTGCTGATGGGCGGGCACTTCCAAGGCACTGCCCACTCGGAAATGTCTACCTGGGCAGCCGCATGGCAGAAATGGACCTGGCAAAGCAGCGCACGAGGCTGGTCCCCAAGTAGGATGCTTGCACCCGAAGGTGCTGCTTGCATCTGGTTTCATCCGTCGGCCGTGAAACCCAGGCTCAAGGTAGAGAGAGGAAGCTGGTTGTAATCAAGCATCGCACAATCCTTTGACCACGGTGAGGGCTTGGCGGGGGGTGCAGGCTGTGAAATGTGGATAATGAGGCTCCATCACTATGCTGAGCCAAGTCAAAGCCTGCATGCGATACACCAGCCCAAGAGACATGGAGGCTAGGAGGGCTGGGGGCCTCAGGAGGCAAGTCAATGCAGCTCTACCTCAGATGCATCCTTCCTCCACATAAAACACGATCGTCCTGTGATGGGTACCCTCCTTAGGAATGGGGATGGTTTGCAGTTATGAATTGATTTCAGCTCTCCAGGGAACGTTTTTAAAGGGTTATTTGAAATATCAATGAAATAATTTTCAAAAACCTTCATGAGATCTCAGCAATGACTCTCCCAGTTGTGATGATATGTCCACTCATTAAAAATGCTCATGAAAGGATGTTTTTGTAATGATTTGCCAGGATCTGAATCACGTTCTCTCTTCTGCACTTTGATTCAAATGCTTAGGTGGTAGTGTCACGGGAATCAGACTCTCTAATCTGGCTCATAGACAAGATGGGGGCTCGGTTTGCTGTGTCCCTGTCGGCTCAACATCCCTGTCAAGGCCGGCATTCGTGGGGAAAGAATTCTTAATTCTCAGAAAGTGGCTGGAAAGATAAAAGTTCTATGTTAATGTAGAGAAAACTTATGCCTTCATAATTCTTTTTCATTTTACTGGAGAACCTGGTTAAATCAGCAGGCCTGTCTGTGGGGCACATGAATTCACACCCCAGAAACTGAGGCTGAACTTGGCTTGAAAGGAGGCCTTTATCAAGAATGGTCAGGACCTTCCAAAATTTCAATCCCCAATTCTGAGCTCTCAATTTCAGGCCAGTTGCAGGTTAATTTGTTGAAAGGATTATAAGACAAGACCCATATGAAACATTAGCCGGATTGGGTAGTAAACTGGGATGATAAGAGGGAATAAAAAACTAATCGGAGGTAACAAAGAGGAGGGTTTGGGCACTTCTAGAAAAGGGAGTTGGTCCAGGGGTCAAAACCCCTAAATCTTGTCCTCTCTGCCACTTTCCTAAACCAATTGCCTAATGACCAAAGGCTGGGTGTTTCTTTCGCTCATGCCTGAAAGAGCAACAGGAACCCCATCTCATCTGGCTCACTTCACAGGGTTCTTAAAAGATGCAAGTAAAAACATAGGATTTGAAACTGATTTTAAAAAAGAACAAAATAATTACCAGTATGCTTGGGAACAAGATGGTGAACAATTCTATAACAGGATTAGGAGGGCAGGGAGGGCCAACTATCCAGGGAGACAGGCAGGAGGCTGGGCCCCGGTGGGGAGGACGTCCCAGGCCAGCCAGGAGCACAGAGCTGGCAGGGTGATGGAGGGGAGGAGGTGGCCCTGTTCCCCGTGGAAGTCCCGACGTTCCTGGGATGGCTGGCTCCGAGGGCTGCAGGATGGGCCCAGGATGGTGGCAGCATAGATTCAGGGGAGAGAGAGAAGCAGGAGGAAGCAGGGTCAGGAATTCACTGAGAGCTGTGGCTCTCCCTGACCCAGAAGAGGATCAGACCCAGAAGCAACAGGTGGGGACAATAGTAACATCTGAGTTGATTCACCCAGATGCTGGTAAGGGCACCACTCAGGGCTGAATGCCAGTGCAGACGCTCTTTAAATCTATATGGATGTCCTGGCAGAGAGAACCGACCCCCACCCTGCCCCTTGGGGCCCAGGAGCAGACACTGTGGAAGACGGCTGGGCAGTTTTCCCCAAGGTGAAACAGTCTCAGCACAAAATCCAGCAACTGTGCCCCAAGATATTTACCTGAATGAGGAGAAAATTTGCCCTTCATGAAAACCTGCCCAAGGACATTTGTTTGCTTAGTTGCTCAGTTGTGTCCAGCTCTGATGCCCCGTGGACTGTAGCCTGCCAGGCTCCTCTGTCCATGGGATTCTCCAGGCAAGAATACTGGAGTGGGTAGCCATTCCCTTCTTCAGGGGATCTTCCCCACCCAGGGATCGAACCCAGGTCTTCTGCATTGCCTGGATACTTATAGTAGCTCCACTCATAATTGCCTGATTTGGATAGCAGCTCATCTATCCTTCAATAGATGAATGGATAAACAAACTGGTACCTCGAGACAATAGAAATCCAGTGAAAAATAAATGAGCTACTGAGCCATGGAAAGACATGGAGGAGACAAATTCATGTTGCTAAATGGTATAAGCCAGTTTTTAAAGTCTCCATACTGTATGATTCCAATTATATGACATTCTGGAAAAGGCAAGACTACAGACGCAGTAAGAAGCTCAGTGGTTGCCAAGGGTTAGAGTAGGGTGGAGAGCACAGAGGGTTTTTAGAGCCGTGAAATGATTCTTGATGACACGGTCATGCTGGACACGTGATATTATCTGTTTGGCAAAACGCACAGAATGCACAGTACCAGGAGTGAGCCCTAAGGTGAACTGTGGGCTTAATTCAGTTACTAACCATACTGGACCAGTATCTGTTCATCAACTGTAACAAACGTACCTCACTAGTGCAAGGTGTTGGGCTTTCCTGGTGGCTCAGTCGGTAAAGAATCCGCCTGCAATGAGGGAGACCTGGGTTCCATCCCTGGGTCAGGAAGATCCCCTGGAGGAGGGCATGGCAGCCCACTCCAGTGTTCTTGCCTGGAGAAGCCCATGGACAGAGGAGCCTGGTGGGCTGCAGTCCATAGGGTTGCAAAGTGTCAGACACGACTGAGTGACTCGGCATACAAGCACATGGTGCAAGGTGCTAATAATAGGGGAAATTCTGTGTGTGGGGGGGTGGTGGGGTGAGGGTTGTTTGCTCAATTTTCTATTAACCTAAAACCTGTCTAAAAAATAAAGTACACTGATTAAAAACTTTCAATCTCATCTCAGTAGTGATCATGGGGAAAATTAGAATATTGGTGAATTTCTTTATACTTGCTTTGTTTTTTTCTTCCAGTTCTGCGGCTTGATTTCATCTGGAGGGTAAGGGGGCCACCATGATTGTTTGTTCATGTTCAGGTCCCCCAAAGGTTAATGAACACGTCCATCTCCAGTACAGGGGAAGCAAAATGGTCTTTGCTTAGAGCAACAATGAGCGTGATGTGGGGCTCCAGCAAGAGCTTTTCTGCAGTTTGACATGTTGTCAGCAGAGTATAATCATGGCGGGTGCATAGATCCCTGAGTAATGAAAGCCTCTGTTCTCCAACAACCTGGAGGGGCAGGGATGTGAAGGTGATGGGAAGAGTCACCTAGCCCATGACATCACCAAGGATCCTAGCCCACGGCATCACCAAGTTTCCATCTTGCTCAATGAGAAGAGCTACTGGCATAGAATTACCTTCGTTATATATTGAGTCCAAGGGGGCCAAGCCCCAATGAGCCATTCTGTGCATCCCGCCTCTCTCATAGGGACCATCTTTATCCCCATGAGGAAACATTTAATGGGAACCTCAATAGTAGTCACCATAAGGCAGCCCCCAGGAACATCCTTCCTTGGTGGTCCAGCAGCTAAGACTCTGCCCTTCCAATGCAGGGGGCCTGGGTTTATCCCTTGGTCAGGGATCTAGCTCCTATATGGTGCAACTAAGACCCGGTGCAGCCAAATAAATAAATATTAAAAAATTAAATAAGGCAGTCCCCAGATACCAGGACCCAGAACCACAAGTGAGGGGAGGTTTTCTCCTTGGAGAAGACAAGCAAGGTGATGGAAAGAACACCAATCTTCTGCATTCTCCACTTTTGAGTGTCCTGAATCTTCCTGCCCCTTCCCTTTAAAAAAATTGTAGTAAAATAAACATAGCATAAAATTTCCCATCCTAAAACCATTTGTAAGTGTATTAAAATACAGGGAAATTAAGCCCCTTCGTGTCGCTGTGTCAGCAACCCCCTCATCCATCACAGAACTCTTTTCATCTAGAAAAACGGAAACTGTCCCCTTGAAATGCTAAGTCCGCATTCCCTCCACCCCAGCCCCTGGCTTCTTTCTCCAGGAGTTTGTCTACTTTAAACACCTCAGTTACGTGGAATCCTACAGTATTTGTCCTACTTTACTTAGCATGATGTCCCCCAGGCTCATCCAGGTTGTAGCATGCCAGAATTTGCTTCCTTTGGAAGCTGAGAAACAGTTCATTGTGTGTATATACCACCATTTGTTTACCCATTCATCTACTAATGGACCTTCCACTTTGGGGCTATTGTGAATTAGCTGCTACGAACATGGGCGTATCAATAAAAATACCTCTAAGTTCCTGCTTTCCATTCTTTTGAATATATATCCAGAAGCAAAATTGTTGGACCCTGTGGTAGCTCTCTATTTAGTTTTCTGAGAAATCTCTATCCTGTCTTCCACAGTGGCTACAACATTTTACATTTCCACCAACAGTGCACGAAGTTTCCAATTTCTCCACATCCTTGTTAACACTTGTAATATTCTGGGATTTTTTTTTTTTATAGTAGCCATCCTGATGGGTGTGAGGTGATGATATCTATCTGTAGTTTTGATTTGCATTTGATGCTGGGAGGGATTGGGGGCAGGAGGAGAAGGGGACGACAGAGGATGAGATGACTGGATGGCATCACCGACTTGATGGACATGAGTTTGAGTAAACTCCAGGAGTTGGTGATGGACAGGGAGGCCTGGCGTGCTGCGATTCATGGAGGTCACAGAGTTGGACATGACTGAGGGACTCAACTGAACTGAATGGTTAGTGATTCTCCCTAATTCTCCAAGCCAAGTTTCAACAATATGTGAACCGAGAACTTCCAGATGTTCAAGCTGGTTTTTGAAAAGGCAGAGGAACCAGAGATCAATTGCCAACATCTGTTGGATCATCGAAAAAGCAAGAGAGTTCCAGAAAAAACATCTATTTCTGCTTTATTGACTATGCCAAAGCCTTTGACTGTGTGGATTACAACAAACTGTGGAAAATTCTTAAAGAGATGGGAATACCAGACCACCTGACCTGCCTCTTGAGAAATCTGTATGCAAGTCAGGAAGCAACAGTTAGAACTGGACATGGAACAACAGGACTGATTCCAGATAGAAAAAGTAGTATGTCCAGGCTGTATATTGTCACCGTGCTTATTAACTTATATGCAGAGTACATCATGAGAAACGCTGGGCTGCATGAAGCACAAGCTGGAATCAAGATTGCTGGGAGAAATATCAGTAACCTCAGATATGCAGATGATACCACCCTTATGGCAGAAAGTGAAGAACTAAAGAGCCTCTTGATGAAAGTGAAAGAGGAGAGTGAAAAATTTGCCTTAAAGCTCAACATTCAGAAAACTAAGATCATGGCATCTGGTCCGATCACTTCTTGGCAAATAGATGGAGAAACAGTGGAAATCATGGCAGACTTTATTTTTGGGGGCTCCAAAATCACTACAGATGGTGATTGCAGCCATGAAATTAAAAGACGCTTACTCCTTGGAAGGAAAGTTATGACCAACCTAGACAGCATATTAAAAAGCAGAGACATTACTTTGCCAACAAAGGTCCATCTAGTCAAAGCTATGATTTTTCCAGGTGGTCATATATGGATGTGAGAGTTGGACTATAAAGAAAGCTGAGCACCGAAGAATTGATGCTTTTAAACTGTGGTGTTGGAGAAGACTCTTGAGAGTCCCTTGGACTGCAAGGAGATCCAACCAGTCCATCCTAAAGGAAATCAGTCCTGAATATTCATTGGAAGGACTGATGCTAAAGCTGAAACTCCAATAATTTGGCCACCTGATGCAAAGAGTTGACTCATTTGAAAAGACCCTGATACTGGGAAAGATTGAAAGCAGGAGAAGAAGGGGATGACAGAGGATGAGATGGTTGGATGGCATCACCGACTCAATGGACATGAGTTTGAGTAAACTCTGGGAGTTGGTGATGGACAAGGAGGCCTGGCGTGCTGCAGTCCATGGGGTCACAAAGAGTTGGACATGACTGAGTGACTGAACTGAACTGAACTGAGTGGTTAGTTATGTTGAGTTCATCTTTCCATGTGCTTATTGGCAGTCTGTATTCCTTCTTTGAACCTCCCTTGTTTTTGAAAGGAGGAGCTGGTGGGACCTTGAAGGGTCACTGGGCTGCCTCTCCTCATCCCTGTGTGTCTCCTTGTCTCTGCATCAGGCCTTCTCTGGGCCCTGGGGTCTTGGTCCTCAGCTTCGTACCCTCTGCTTTCCTCTCTGATTTCCAAAAGATGGAAGGAAGCTCCACTGTATCTTGTGACTCTGCTCCACATCACTTTTCAGCTTAGCTTTCTCTCTCTTCTTTCTGCTTCATCTTTTCAGCCAGAGGTGCTCTGAGCCCATGAGGCTGGAAGAAACACTTTCCGCAGCTTCTTGAATGAGTCATCTCAGCTTGTCCACATAGCATCTTCACTCAAAACCTTCTCTGTCTCGTCCTCCATCCTGAGCTCCTTTTCTCATCCCCGGTCCAGCAGTATGAGGAAAACCACAGAAGACCTAGCTCATTTTCCTCTCATTAATGTCAGTTAGGAAGGGGGAACCTAAGAAACGTGGCCTTTCCCCCTTTTCACCAGGCACTCTTATCTCTGCATTTTCCTTCTCAGACTGTCTATCGACTAGCCACTCCCCTGATGCAGGACACATCCAAGTTCAAATGTGTTTAATGCTCAGCTCTGGGTTTAGTGCTTCAAGAGTCATCTAAATCCAAATGCTGCATTCTGGTTCTTCTGGAATTCAAGAGTTACATTTACAGCTACTTTGCATGCCCAGGAAATTTCTCCTAAACACCTAGAAACATCTCTCACAGACAAGGCATAATTTGTTGTTCAGTCACCCAGTCATGTCCGATTCTTTGCAACCCCATAGGCTTATCTTCACTTAGAAAATAATCAATGGGACCAATAAAGATGAAAATACATCATAAGGAAATTTCCTGGTGGTGTAGTGGACAGGAATCCACCTGCCAATGTAGGAGACATGGATTCAATCCCTGGTCTGAGAAGATTCTTCATGCCGGAGGGCAACCAAGCCCATGAGCTACAACTACTGAGCCTGCGGGCTCTAGAGCCAGTGTGTTCTACAGCAAAAGAAGCCACGCAATGAGAATCCCGAGCGCCATAATGAAGAGTGGCCTCCACTCACTGCAACTAGAGAGAGCCTGCATGCAGCAGCTGACTCAGGACAGCCATAAATAAATAAGTAAATAAAAACCATGAATTTGAAATGTCTGGCATGCTTGTCGCACCTTGATAAATACTCTTCATGCCAGTAGGGTTTTATTTGATAACTACAAATAATCCCTAAAATTGAATAACATGCTCCAGTTTAACCGGCTTTCTCGTGCTTTAGCTTACTCAATCTCCATAGCAACCACATGAGACAGTCATTGGGCCACTAGGAAGGATGCCAATTGCAAGTCATCTTTAGCCTCGAGATATTTCTGTGCCAAGCAGTGGCTATCAGTAAGACTTTAAGCTCTTCAAGCTGTGTTCTCTCTTTTCCCAGAGATCATGAATGGTGGAGACTGAGGGAACTTTTCCAATTTACTTGTGGCCAAAGGCATCCATCTCTTCATATGGTTATCTTCCAATTGTCTATCCCCTGCTTGCTGTGACTCAGCTGGTAAAGAATCTGCCTGCAATGTGGTAGACCTGGGTTTGATCCCTGGGCTGGGAAGATTCCCTGGAGAAGGGAAAGGTTACTCACTCCAGTATTCTGGCCTAGAGAATTCCATGGACTGTAGAGTCCATGGGGTCGCAGAGTTGGACATGACTGAGTGACTTTCACTTTTACAGATCTGGGTTTTTTAATTTTTTTTGTGTTGTGGGTGGTTTTTGTCACTCCTTTCTGCTCCTTCTTCTCCTTCTCTTCAGCAGTAATAATTTCTATTAGAAGTTCCCTTTTTCTATCCATTTGCACCATCTCTGAAAGACATGAAGGAGAACTTAGTTAACTGACCTACAGTTCAAATTTAGGCAGCCTATCTTTTCTGGAGAGAGAGAACAGAGATCAAACAGAACAAAAATCTGTTTGATCACATAGCATTCATTCACTGTTGAGATTCCTAGAGGAATATTTTCCGACAAATAGTCAACTCTCACATAATATTCACGGCACTTTGCTCCAGGTACCCCATGAATACCAAAATCCACAGACGCTCAAGTCCCTTTTATAAAACATCATAGTATTTGCATATAACCCATGTGCATCATCCCCCCACACTTCAATCATCTTTAGATTACTCATAATGCCTGATACAATGTAAATGTTATGGAAATATGATTTCCAAATATGATTGCTAGCATATGATAAATTCAAGTGTTGCCTTTTGGAACTTTCTGGAATTAAAATTTTTTTTTTTATTTTCAGTGAAGCCACAGATGTAGAACATATGGTTATAGAGTCATGACCATATGAAGAAGATAAATCTTTACATCAAGAGTCCACAATAGATACAGATGCTACTGTACTTTTGACGAAAATATAAGATGTTTTGATCAAGCTACTTCTCTGAAAGGAAAGATTGGAAGTGGATGAAATTTCCAATCCTGTAGTAAGCACAGGACAGGCTAGAGTCAGGATGAAAATGCTCATCCTTGCTTCTGCAGAAAGAAATCTGTAGGCACTTGGAAACCCTGCAGAACTCTTCAGAGGTTTTCTGACCTCAGATGACCCACACATGGATGTTAGACATAGAATCCTTTCTTTGCCAGAACAGATAAGGGAATGATGAAATGTTCATCAGAGGTGAACTCACTGCCTTGTGGACAAAGGAAGTGATGTAATGGGGATTCAACTCAAATAGCTTTGGAACATTCTGGAATCCTTTGACAGAATGGAAACCTCAACTAGAAAAGTGAACTCAGGGAAGTTCTGAGTCTATGGTTTTACAGATACCTTTACACTCATGGTTTTCAGCCCTTTATCTCCAAAACCAAACACTGACACCAAATGTCAGGGACTATTTCACAATTTCAGTTTCTTTTTCAAGACCAACATCAGCAGCTCACCTCTGAGCAGGTGAGTGCCACTGCTGGCCCCTGAAAAGACAGAGGTGAGAGGTTGCAAAGGTTGTGTGTGGCTCTACTTTGTTGTTGCTTTTCATGGTTTTTTAAGGCAATCAAGCACAGAAAGAATACACTGTGAGATGCTTTCCCCAAACCTTATGTAGTGCACAGCTGGGTGGGTTTTTCTGACTCACCTTGTCCTTCCTCCAGCAGATTCCAATCCCTTGATCCTGGCTCTCTGTAGGCTCCACATGGTCAGCCTTCTCAGCTCAGGAAGGAAGAGTAGCTTCTCACTGGACCTTTGCTCCTCTCCTTCCACCCTCCACCCAGAGCCCTGTGTCCTCATCCCCTCACTACTCCTCCTAAAGTTTGTTCTGTCTCTTCCTTTTTCTTTAGGTCACAACTCACAGCTTATTAGACTTGTTAACACTGTAGGTAGTTAACACTGTAGGTAGCTGTCTTACAAGAGCTGCTGACAATCCAACCTTCCAAGCGTGGGTGTATGTTTAAGCCACATTTCTGTAACGCGTGCATGCTAAGTGGCTTCAGTCATGTCAGACTCTGTGACCCAATGGCCTCTAATCCGCCAATCTCCTCTGTTCATAGGATTTCCCAGGCAAGAATACTGGAGTGGGTTGTCACACACGCCTCCAGGGGATCTTCTAGATCCAGGGTTGGAACTAGTGTCCCTTAGGCCTCCTACACTGGCAGGTGGGTTCGTTACCACTAGTGCCCCCTGGAAAGTCCTGTAGTTTGCAATTCTTTGTGGAGAAGAAAGGCACAGCTTGTCCAGAGAGTGTGGACAATTTAACTGTGCTACACTGGGGAGTGGAGTAGACAGCTTGCAAGACAAGATCCATAAAATTAGACCTGGACCATTTCTCCCACTTGCATTCCAATCACCACATGACTCTAATGACCTATGACCCCCTAATCTAAAACCTTTGCAAAACAGACATTTTTTTCCCTATCTTTTCACTCAGGGGTGCTACATTTGGGGATTTATTTTAACAAAGAAGAAGTGGATGTGTTCAGAACTCTAGGACTCTTCTTTGACTTTTGAATATTAAGCCAACCTTGCATTCCTGAGATACAACTCACTTGGTCATGGTGGGTAATCCCCTTTACATGTTGCTGGGCTAGGTTTGCTAGTATTTTGTTGAGGATTTTTGTATCTATTTTCTCAAGGGATGCTGTTGTTCAGTTGCTCAGTTGTGTCCAACTCTTTGTGACCTCATGGACTGCAGCACACCAGGCTTCCCTGTCCTTCACTATCTCCTGGAGTTTGCTCAAACTCATGTCCATTGAGTCAATGATGCCATCCAACCATCTCATCCTCTGTCACCCCCTTCTCCTCCTTCCCTCAATCTTCCCCAGCATCAGGGTCTTTTCCAGTGGGTCAGTTCTTCACATCAGGTGGCCTAAGTATTGGAGCTTCAGCTTCAACAGTCTTTCCAATGATTTCGGCATGCAGTTTCCTATTCCCATGATATCTTTTTGTCTGATTTTGGTATCAGGGTAATGCCATTCTATAGACTGAGTTGGGATCAGCTTTGACTCTTGCTCCTCCCAACCAGTTTTGATTCAGTAGCTAGAGTAATGTTTTAAATGTAATCCAAGTCGCTTCTTGTCCTGACCACTGTCTCCAATGGCTGCCCATTACATTCACCATCCAGACCACTTATCAGGGACTCCAATACCTAGATCTACATGGGCCACTTGGCCTTTATCTCCTGCCACCTTCACTCATGTTTCCTTTCCTGTAGTCACACTGTTCTTTCCAAAGTTCTTCCAATCCACCATGCTACTATACACCTAAGGGCCTTTTCCCTGCCTGTTCCCTCTGCCTAGAATGCATGGCTCCATCCCATCATGCAGGTATCTGTCTAAGCATCACTTTCTTAAAGGCCTTATCTGAAGGGATCAGTAACATAGCCTTCATCCACAGTCAATTTCTGCCCACTACTCTGCTTTATTTTTAAAAAACACATCATTTGAAATCACATTATTCTTTTTTTTCCATTTATTTTTATTAGTTGGAGGCTAATTACTTTACATCATTGCAGTGGTTTTTGTCATACATTGAAATGAAGTAGCCATGGATTTACATGTATTCCCCATCCCAGTCCCCCCTCCCACCTCCCTCTCCACCCGATCCCTCTGGGTCTTCCCAGTGCACCAGGCCCGAGCACTTGTCTCATGCACCCAACCTGGGCTGGTGATCTGTTTCACCCTAGATAATATACATGTTTCGATGCTGTTCTCTTGAAATATCCCTCCCTCGCCTTCTCCCAGAGTCCACAAGTCTGTTCTATACATCTGAGCCTCTTTTTGTGCTTTGCCTATAGGGTTATCATTACCATCTTTCTAAATTCCATATATATGTGTTAGTATACTGTAATGGTCTTTATCTTTCTGGCTTACTTCACTCTGTATAATGGGCTCCAGTTTCATCCATCTCATTAGAACTGATTCAAATGAATTCTTTTTAATGGCTGAGTAATATTCCATGGTGTATATGTACCACAGCTTCCTCATCCATTCGTCTGCTGATGGGCATCTACAGGTTGCTTCCATGTCCTGGCTATTATAAACAGTGCTGCGATGAACATTGGGGTGCACATGTCTCTTTCAGATCTGGTTTCCTTGGTGTGTATGCCCAGAAGTGGGATTGCTGGGTCATATGGCAGTTCTATTTCCAGCTTTTTAAGAAATCTCCACACTGCTTTCCACAGTGGCTGTACTAATTTGCATTCCCACCAACAGTGTAAGAGGGTTCCCTTTTCTCCACACCCTCTCCAGCATTTATTGCTTGTAGACCTTTGGATAGCAGCCATCCTGACTGGTGTATAATGGTACCTCATTGTGGTTTTGATTTGCATTTCTCTGATAATGAGTGATGTTGAGCATCTTTTCATGTGTTTTTTTGCCATCTGTATGTCTTCCTTGGAGAAATGTCTGTTTAGTTCTTTGGCCCATTTTTTGATTGGGTCATTTATTTTTCTGGAGTTGAGCTGGAGGAGTTGCTTGTATATTTTTGAGATTAATCCTTTGTCTGTTGCTTCCATTTGCTATTATTTTCTCCCAATCTGAGGGCTGTCTTTTCACCTTGCTTATAGTTTCCTTTGTTGTGCAAAAGCTTTTAAGTTTCATTAGATCCCATTTGTTTATTTTTGCTTTTGTTTCTGAAATTCTGGGATGTGGGTCATAGAGGATCCTGCTGTGATTTATGTCGGAGAGTGTTTTGCCTATGTTCTCTTCTAGGAGTTTTATAGTTTCTGGTCTTGCATTTAGATCTTTAATCCATTTTGAGTTTATTTTTGTGTATGGTGTTAGAAAGTGTTCTAGTTTCATTCTTTTACAGATGGTTGACCAGTTTTCCCAGCACCACTTGTTAAAGAGGTTGTCTTTTTTCCATTGTATATCCTTGCCTCCTTTGTCAAAGATAAGGTGACCATAGGTTCATGGATTTATCTCTGGGCTTTCTATTCTGTTCCATTGATCTATATTTCTGTCTTTGTGCCAGTACCATACTGTCTTGATGACTGTGGCTTTGTAGTATAGTCTGAAGTCAGGCAGATTGATTCCTCCAGTTCCATTCTTCTTTCTCAAGGTTACTTTGGCTATTCGAGGTTTTTTGTATTTCCATACAAATTGTGAAATTATTTGTTCTAGTTCTGTGAAAAATACTGTTGGTAGCTTGATAGGGATTGCATTGAATCTATAGATTGCTTTGGGTAGTATAGCCATTTTGACAATATTGATTCTTCCAATCCATGAACACGGTATATTTCTCCATCTGTTTGAGTCCTCTTTGATTTCTTTCATCAGTGTTTTATAGTTTTCTATGTATAGGTCTTTTGTTTCTTTAGGTAGATATACTCCTAAGTATTTTATTCTTTTTGTTGCAATGGTGAATGGTATTGTTTCCTTAATTTCTCTTTCTGTTTTCTCATTGTTAGTGTATAGGAATGCAAGAGATTTCTGTGTGTTAATTTTATATCCTGCAACTTTACTGTATTCGTTGATTAGCTCTAGTAATTTTCTGGTAGAGTCTTTAGGGTTTTCTCTGTAGAGGATCATGTCATCTGCAAACAGAGAGAGTTTCACTTCTTCTTTTCCTATCTGGATTCCTTTTACTTCTTTTTCTGCCCTGATTGCTGTGGCCAACACTTCCAAAACTATGTTGAATAGTAGTGGTGAGAGTGGGCACCCTTGTCTTGTTCCTGATTTCAGGGGAAATGCTTTCAATTTTTCACCATTGAGGGTGATGCTTGCTGTGGGTTTGTCATATATAGCTTTTATTATGTTGAGGTATGTTCCTTCTATTCCTGCTTTCTGGAGAGTTTTAATCATAAATGGATGTTGAATTTTGTCAAAGGCTTTTTCTGCATCTATTGAGATAATCATATGGTTTTTATCTTTCAATTTGTTAATGTGGTGTATTACATTGATTGATTTGCAGATATTAAAGAATCCTTGCATTCCTGGGATAAAGCCCACTTGGTCATGGTGTATGATTTTTTTAATATGTTGTTGGATTCTGGTTGCTAGAATTTTGTTAAGGATTTTTGCATCTATGTTCATCAGTGATATTGGCCTGTAGTTTTCTTTTTTTGTGGCATCTTTGTCTGGTTTTGGAATTAGGGTGATGGTGGCCTCATAGAATGAGTTTGGAAGTTTACCTTCTTCTGCAATTTTCTGGAAGAGTTTGAGTAAGATAGATGTTAGCTCTTCTCTAAAGTTTTGGTAGAATTCAGCTGTGAAGCCATCTGGTCCTGGGCTTTTGTTTGCTGGAAAATTTCTGATTACAGTTTCAATTTCTTTGCTTGTGATGGCTCTGTTAAGATCTTCTACTTCTTCCTGGTTCAGTTTTGGAAAGTTATACTTCTCTAAGAACTTGTCCATTTCTTCCAAGTTGTCCATTTTATTGGCATAGAGCTGCTGGTAGTAGTCTCTTATGATCCTTTGTATTTCAGTGTTGTCTGTTGTGATCTCTCCATTTTCGTTTCTAATTTTGTTAATTTGGTTCTTCTCCCTTTGTTTCTTAATGAGTCTTGCTAATGGTTTGTCAATTTTGTTTATTTTTTCAAAAAACCAGCTTTTAGCTTTGTTGATTTTTGCTATGGTCTCTTTAGTTTCTTTTGCATTTATTTCTGCCCTAATTTTTAAGATTTCTTTCCTTCTACTAACCCTGGGGTTCTTCATTTCTTTCTTCTCTAGTTGCTTTAGGTGTAGAGTTAGGTTATTTATTTGACTTTTTTCTTGTTTCTTGAGGTAGGCCTGTAATGCTATGAATCTTCCCCTTAGCACTGCTTTTACAGTGTCCCATAGGTTTTGGGTTGTTGTGTTTTCATTTTCATTCATTTCTATGCATATTTTGATGAAATCACATTATTCAATCACTTTTATTTATGGCTTATTGCCGCTAATATTATGTATACTCCACTAAGGTGAGGGTTTTGTCCTCTTGGACTCTCAGAGGGATGCACTTACAGAAGCTCAGTAAATGCTTGTTGAATATATGATTAAGGTGGACAAATAGTTCTGTGCAAGGATATTCATTGTGGTGATACATGAAACATGACATAAATGCTCAACAGTCAGGGAATAGTCAAATCACAGACAGTGTATTTGTAGGATGGAATGAAGTCATTTGAAATGATGCTTTCAAACTGTGGTGCTGGAGAAGACTCTTTTGAGTTCCTTGGGCAGCAAGGAGATCAAACCAATCAATCCTAAAGGAAGTCAACCCTGAATATTCATTGGAAGGACTGATGCTGAAGCTTCAATAATATTTTGGCCACCTGATATGAAGAGCTGACTCATTGGAAAAGACCCTGATGCTGGGAAAGACTGAGGGCAGGAAGAGAAGGGGACAACAGAGGATGAGATGGTTGGATGGCATCACCGACTCAGTGGACATGAGTTTGAGCAAACTCTGGGAGAGAGTGAAGGACAGGAAGCCTGGCATGCTGCAGTCTATGGGACTGCAAAGAGTTGGCTGTGACCTAGCAACTGAACAACAACAACAAAGTGGTGTTTAAAAAACTTTGGTGACATGGGAAATTGTGTGTGATATAACGTTACACCAAAAAGATCAGGTTATAGTTCTATATACAGTTTTGTCCTGTGTTTTTCAGTCACCAATTTACAATAGACAGTTTAACCAATTATATTTTATGTTGTAAACATATTTATGAAAAGAAATGTAAAAAATTTAAAGGGAAAAACCAAAAGCTTGACAGTGACAATCTCTGAGTACTGTGTTATGGGCAATTTCAATGTCTCCTTTATATTATATGTTCTAAATTTTCTCTGATGTGCATGCATAATTTTAATAATAAAATATTTTTAAAATTATGACTGCTATAGAATCAAATATGATATAACCAGCACATATGTAGTATATCATTTTGAAGAATAAAAGTTTTCAAATGGAAAGACATACCATCTCTCCTGAGTTAAAATGTTCCCTTTAAAAATTTTTCAAGTAGAAGTTTCTAAAATGATTCTGAATATGTGGTGGATTAGTGGTTTCCTGTGTGTTTTGCTCACCCCTTGACTGAGTGAGCAGGTCCAGGAGATGATTTGGTTTGTTCTTTTTATAAAAGTCCACCAAGCCTTTCTCCTGGCTCCCCTGGTGGCTCAGTGGTAAAAACAAAAAATCACTGGGTGGGGAAGATCCCCTGGAGAAGCAAATGGCAACCCACTCCAGTATTCTTGCCTGGGAAATCCCATGGACAGAGGAGCCTGGTGGGCTACAGTCCATGGGGTCGCAAAGTGTTGGACACGACTGAGCGACTAACAACAATAAGCCCTTCTCCCCTTCAGATTCTGACTCCTGGAGCTGAGCCCTTGCCCCCATGGCTTTCTATCCCTGCAGAATCTATGCGGCGCCCGGCACCCATTCCTCACTAATGATACTGCTAATACAAAGCACAGACCCGCCCTCCCCAGCCTTGCCCTGTAGCTTCAACTTGCTCGGAGTGGAGACGGCAACTGACCTTCTTGTTAGGTCTCAGAGCCTCAGGAGTGCCCCCAACACATGTTCTTGTGCCTTATCTGAAGCAAAATGATCTGTCTAATGCCAGGGAGCCAAGCTAAGTATCCTGTCTGCTCTCCGTGAAAGGGGCCGAGCCCTGTCAACCTAGGGCTGGTGATCCAGGAGGGCTCTGCCCGCCACTCACGGACTCTTTCACTTGCTCTTCCCTTCACCGATGCCCGAAGCATCTCTCAATTCCAACCTTGCTCTTTTTTTCAATGTGCCCAGCGCCAGCAGGAGCCACAGAAACAGCTGCCACAGTGGTTAGGGAGGCTGGTTGGAGCCTCTGTTCAGCTGAACAATTCATCTCTTAAAGAACCACTTGCTCTCCCATGGAAAGTCCCCTTCCCTGCACTGGGACCAGACTGACCTGCATGGGAGTCCTCTGACAGTTGGTGCTCATTTCTGAGTTGTGAACAGCTACCGGTCTGTACTATTTCGATGACAAGGAAACATTCAAAGACTTTTGCTAAAAAAAAAAAAAAAAAAAAAAAAAAGATTTTTGCTGAAGACACAGGCTTAAGCAGAATTCCTAAGGCTATGGGTATAAAAAGAGGCTGAAGCATCCAATAGATTCTCGAAGGCTCTGTGCAGTCTTTCTCTTTCACCTGCCTGAATGCTTTCCTCCATGCCAGTTACCAGGCCTCTAGAATCTCTGAAGAGTTTAAGGCATTCCAAGAAGGACCCAAACACCCACGAATACCCCAGAAGCAGCCAAAGGACTGAGATGTCGAACAAAGTCCTCAGAGAGGACTAGGGGGTGGTGCAAGCACTGCTTGCAAACAGAAGAGGGGGTTTCAGATGTTTTCTTCTCGGACTCCCTCCTTAAACTGCTTGTAAAATTAAATTAGCCAATGCATTTTCTCTTAAAAGTGTAAAATGTGTGTGTGAGTTGCTCAGTCCCATCTGACTCTTCGCCAGTCTATGGACTGTAGTCCAACACCTTCCCAGTCCGTGGTGTTTCCCAGGCAAGAATACTGGAGTGGGTTGCCATTTCCTTCTCCACAGATCTTCCTAACCCAGGGACTGAACCCACGTCTCTTGTGTCTCCTGCATTGACAGGTGGGTTCTTTACCACAACTACCCACTGGGAAGCCCAAAAGTGGAAAATGGGCTGACACTAACAATTGTTAACACTGAGCACTTTTTACACCTGACCTGGCGTAGACTCTTCATGTGGCCCCTTCTGGTTCAGAGTAAAAGCCTAAGTCTTCCACTGGATCTAAAGACCTCATGTGTTGCCCCTGCCCCAATGCCCCTGGGCCTCCTCCCCGACCCTGGCTCCTGCTCCTGGTCTCCTCGGTCCCCCTCCTCAGGATCTTTGCACCTGTGCTCCTCTCAGCCTGGATGGCCCCTCCCCAGACTCTATGCACAGAGCTCCCCCCTGGATCCCCCCTCCCGGGGACACCTGCCTATTGCACAGTCTCCCGTGGTCTCTGTCCGTAAAATCTCCTCCTGGCCCAGTACCGCCTCTGCCTCCAGCCCTGCCTGGTGGTTCTCGGTAGCATTCGTCCTCACCTCACACACTCGTGGTTTCAGTCTTGCTCTGTCTTCTCCTCGTGGAATGTATATCCTGGGAAGGTGAGGGTTTGAGCAAGCTCCCAGGTGACTTCACCCTTCCAGGGAGAGCTGACCAACACCCCACCTGCTCAGGGGACCTGGGCCCAGAGCTGGCCTGCATCACCTTGTAGGAGCGCGTCCCACAGTCTACCTCGTGAAGCAGCAAAGTGCAGAAGGCAGAGCCTGGTGGAACATGGTCTCAGATGGTCCCCTCTACTCCTCAGAGTCTAGCAAACAGGGGCCTGGACCCTCCAAATTGCATAGCCGATAAGCACTCCAAACCCTCACTAGGATTTCTGCAAATTTCTTGGGGACTCATATTCTCACGGGCTTGTGTTTTCCATTGCCAAATAACAAATTGCCATAAACTTAGGACTTACTTAAAACAACACAAACGCATGACCTCACACCTTCCCGGGGTCAGGAGTCCAGCACATTATAGCTGGGTCTGCAGCTCACCCTCCCACAAGGCTGAGATCCAGACGTGGGGACTGAAGCAGGGGCCTCTACCAAGCCACTCACCTGCCACAATGTGGCCCTGTCTGACGGAGGAGACGACCACCATCAGGCACTGACCTGAGACATGCTGGACACTGTGCCCAACACTGACCTCCCTGTGTTCACACTCAGGTCCCCGCCTGGGCTGGAGGCCAACACCAAACACAGGCTGCCCCACAAAGGCACCTCGGTTCCCACCCCAGGCAGAGCTGCAGTGGTCTCGGTGGGGGAGGGCATGGGGCAGGGCTGGGAGCAACCAGGGAGGCGGGGAAGCCAAGCCCCTGTCCCACGCTCCATCATCCCATCAGATCTCACCTATGGCTCAACATCCAGATTTTTTTGACCACCTCTGACCTAACCAGACTCTCCAAGGCAGTGATGGGGGTCTGGACACTTATGTCAAAATCCTTATGACATGGCCTATGAGGGAAGCATGACTCACCTGCTGAAGGTGAAGCGTGAAACACCTCCTCTGTCTATTTTTAGCGACCCTGACCTCTGCAGTCTCATTAAACCAGGGGCCAACATGGGTTCAAGAACAGGCAACCTGCATTCAGTCCAGCCCCCTACCATGTAGCTTCACACAGAAAGGGCCCAACTGGGAAAACAAGTGTTACCCTGTCCCTTCAGAAGGGCTTTTCCCAGGAAAACACACGGAGAGGCATCAGCCGAGTTCTGTTAATACAACAGGGTTGGGATGAGGGAATACCCTTTGTCAGGAACCCTGATCCCCGACCCCCGCAGCTATTGATCAGTTTGCAGTTCAGCTGTTGAACCCTGAAAACTCTCACTCGGAACCTAACACAATTCAGTCTCTTGACAAAATGGTCCCATGTTCGCGATCCTTATCATTCTTATTTCCAAGCGTGTCCTCACTTCTGATGTAATCTAAATAAGTCTCTAGGTAGATGAACCTAGAGACTGTTATTTGAAGAAAAATAAGTAAAAAGAGAAAAACATATATTGTATGTTAATGCATATACATGGAATCTAGAAAAGTGGTACTGATAAACCTATTTGCAGCTCAGGAATAGAAATTCAGATATAGAGAACAGACTTATGGACGCAGTGTGGGCATGAGAGGGTGGGACAAATTGAGAGAATAGCATTGAAATACATATGTATTAGTCCCTTGGACTGCATGGAGATCCAACCAGTCCATCCTAAAGGAGATCAGTCCTGGGTGTTCATTGGAAGGACTGATGCTGAAGCTGAAACTCCAATACTTTGGCCACCTCATGTGAAGAGTTGACTCGTTGGAAAAGACCCTGATGCTGGGAGGGATTGGGGCAGGAGGAGAAGGGGACAACAGAGGATGAGATGGCTGGATGGCATCACCAACTCGATGGACATGAGTTTGAGTAAACTCCGGGAGTTTGTGATGGACAGGGAGGCCTGGTGTGCTGCGATTCATGGGGTTGCAAAGAGTCAGACACGACTGAGCGACTGAACTGAACTGAACTGAACTGTGTGTAAAATAGGCAGCTTATGGGAAGTTGCTGTCTAACACCTGGAGCTCAACGGTGCTCAGTGACAGCCTAGAGGGGTGGGACTGGAGTGGGCTGCCATGCCCTCCTCCAGGGATCTTCCCAGCCCAGGGATGGAACCCAGGTCTCCCGCATTGCAGGCAGATTCCTCACTGTCTGAGCCGCCAGGGAAGCCCTCAAGAGGGAGGGGACATATGTATACCCATGGCTGATTCACGTTGATGTATGGCAGAAACCAACACAGCATTGTAAAACAATTATCCTCCAATTAAAAATAAATAAATAATGATTTTTAAAAATATTTAATAAATCAGTCTCTTCTTGCAACCAGGAGAGGCTCATTCCCATTTGACAGATGAGAAAGCTGAGGTTCAGGCTGGCTAAGTGATGGGCCCAACATAAACGTAGGCTGATTCCCTGAAGACAGCAGCACCCAGAATGAATGTGACCATGGATGGGCAAAGGAGAGATAAGGGCAGAAGTTACTGAGTTTCCTTGGTAAATCCAATCTGAGGTCAGCAGGAGGATCAATGCCCTAGCTCCCTACGACCCTGACCTGAATGCTGTATGCCTGCATGCTCAGACATGTCCAACTCTCTTGCGACTCCGTGGACTGTAGCCTGCCAGGCTCCTCTGTCCACGAAATTTTCCATTCAAGCCCAGGCAAGAATACTAGAGCGGGCAACCATTTCCTTCTCCAGAGCATCGTCCTGACTCGGGGATTGAACCAGCATCTCCTGCCCTGGCAGATGGATCCTTTGCCACTGTGCCACCTGGGAAGATTCCTGGCTGCAACGCCCACCTCAGCCTGTTGGGGGCGCTGAAGGGGCCTTAGGAGTAGCCCCCAGCAATGAGAGCAACAGCCTGGTACTGAAGCTGCTGAGAAGGAATTTTCTTTTTCCCCTCTAGTGATCCAAAGGGGCAGCATATTAAAAAGCAGAGACATTACTTTGCCAACAAAGGTCTGTCTAGTCAAGGCTATGGTTTTTCCAGTGGCCATGTATGAATGTGAGAGTTGGACTATAAGGAAAGCTGAGCGCCAAAGAACTGATGCTTTTGAACTGTGGTGTTGGAGAAGACTCTTGAGAGTCCCTTGGACTGCAGGGAGATCCAACCAGTCCATCCTAAAGGAGATCAGTCCTGAATAGTCACTGGAAGCACTGACGCTGATGCTGAAACTCCAATACTTCGGCCACCTGATGTGAAGAACTGACTTGTTGGGAAAGACCCTGATGCTGGAAAAAATTGAGGGCAGGAGAAGGGGATGACAGAGGATAAGATGGTTGGATGGCATCACCGACTCAATGGACATGAGTTTGAGTAAACTCTGGGAGTTGGTGATGGACAGGGAGGCCTGGTGAGCTGCAGTCCATGGGGTCACAAAGAGTCGGACACGACCGAACTGAACTAACGGATCAAAGGTGGAGAAGGCATCCTGTGGCTGAGACTGTAGATGGGGGCCCAGGTATCGCCTCCCTCAAGCAGGCTGAGGGGAGAGAGCCAGTGTTTCATAGGGGTCCCAGTTTTGACACCCCTGCTCCCCTTGTTGCTCTGACTTCAGTGGCCTATTGTGGTTCATGCACACAGATTTCCAGGATCTTTTTAGAACTTTCACTCACAACATCTTTCCCCCTGGGGTTTGGCAAGAGTTGCTTGGTTTGAGTTTTAATAGCATCTTAGCAGTCGATGATATTGAGCAGGTTCCAGTGACACAGAGAGTGAGAAGTGACTCGTGGGAGTTCTGACAGCGAACCCCGAGGGCTTGTCTTGGGAGACCTTTTCTATCAGTTGCTTGGATGGACATCCTGCGCTGGTGAGGCAGAGCCAGTTCATTAGAAAGAGAAGCCCTTCCCTCCAGGCCTGTGCAAGCTGCTTGTCTGTCCCAACTGATGGCTCGACTTGAGCCCCGGGTATTTATTTGTTTCTAATTCTCCTCCTTGGATTGAACCTGTTTTAAGAAACAGATTATATGGAATATAGCAGAAGTTCACTTTTGTTCCAATAAACCAAAATCTTCAGTCTAGAGCGATAACCTATAAAAGATTCAGTGCACTTGGGAAAATAAAGTTGCTGAATAAGGCCCTGAGGCCTTGAGAACTTGCCTTCAGAGGCCCTGGGGGATCAAGTGACAGCATTTTTCTTGTCTCAAGTCTCGGGTTTCTAGGTCAGAGGTAAAGGATGTGACTAACAGCCCTGCTGATCACCTTTTAATTCATAAGAATGCGCACAGAATTCTCATTTCTCTTGGCTAAAACTGAGTTCCCCATTGAGGAGCAAACCACGAATTTATTGCGTGGGACTGCAAGAAGTGGCTGAGCTCGCCTGGCCCACCAGGCTGGGAGGCCTGCGATGCACAGTGCTCGAGTCCACCAAACTCAGAACAGCTTGCAGAAACACAGGAGCTGAGCAGAGGGTGGGCTCAAGGCATCCTCTCTCCTTGTTGAAGTACCAGGCATAAGCTCCCAAATGACGAGGGCCCATGAGCAGTGGGCCTCTCTGCTCTGATGAACATGAGTATCTGGGGATGAGCTGCTCTGTCCACATTTGCCAATTAGTCCCTCCTTGGCTGTGTTATCAAGAGCAGCATAAGGTAGCCGCCCAGTCTAGAGGGCCAATAGCCTGGAAGATAGGATTCACTGGCTTTCTACATCATCATCACCATTATTATCGTGGCCACCACCATTACCACCACCAGCATCATCTCCATCATCATGGTTATTACCACCACCACCAGCATCACCACCACCAGCATCACCATCATTACTACCATCACCATCATCAGCACCATTATCACCACCCTCACCACCACAATCACCATAATTAATGCCATCATCATCATCATCATCATCAGCGTTACCACCACCACCGCCTTCACCATCCCCATCCTCACCACCATCATCATCATCATCACCATCCTCACCACCACAATCATCATCTTCAGCATCATAGTTCTCACCAGCACCCTTACTTTCATGCCAACACAGAAAGCATTGGCCAATATCGAAATCTAGTTCCATCCTTGTAGGTGAACCTAGAAGAACAGCTATGTCATTTCCAGGAAAGGGGACTAAACCTCAGAGGGATGAACGTATTTGCCCTGCTCATTCAGACCCTCAAAGAGCTTTTCCTGGGGTGACTCTTGAGCTAACACTGGGACATGTTTGTCAAGCAGAATGCACAGAAAGATGTACGGTGTATGCTGTGTATCATCTCTCACACAGCTCTGTGAGTGTGTGTGAGAACAAGGATGTGTGAGAATGTGTAGTGTATACAGTATTTGTGTATGTGGTGTGTATGTGAGTGCTGTGTACTGTGGTGTGACTGTGGTGTGATGTGTGTGTGAGTGCAGTGCGGTGTATATATCTGGTGTGTGTCTGATGTGTATGGTGTGTATGAGTATGGTGTGTGTGTGGCATGCTCTGTGTCGTGTGTGTGAGTGCAGTGTGTGTGTGAGGGCGCTGGTGTGTGTGGTATGTATGATGTGTGTGTGTGAGTGCAGTGTGTGTGTGTGAGGGCGCTGGTGTGTGTGGTGTGTATGATGTGTGTGTGTGTGAGTGCAGCGTGTGTGTGAGTGCAGTGTGTGTGTGTGAGGGCGCTGGTGTGTGTGGTGTGTGTGGTGTGTGTGGTGTGTATGATGTGTGTGTGTGAGTGCAGCGTGTGTGTGAGTGCAGTGTGTGTGTGTGAGGGCGCTGGTGTGTGTGGTGTGTATGATGTGTGTGTGTGAGTGCAGCGTGTGCGTGAGTGCAGCATGTGTGTGAGGGCGCTGGTATGTCTGGTGTGTGTGGTGTGTATGATGTGTGAGTGTGAGTGCAGCGTGTGTGTGAGTGCAGTGTCTGTGTGTGAGGGCGCTGGTATGTCTGGTGTGTGTGGTGTGTATGATGTGTGCGTGTGAGTGCAGCGTGTGTGTGAGTGCAGTGTCTGTGTGTGAGGGCGCTGGTATGTCTGGTGTGTGTGGTGTGTATGATGTGTGCGTGTGAGTGCAGCGTGTGTGTGAGTGCAGTGTGTGTGTGTGAGGGCACTGGTGTGTGTGGTGTGTGAGTGTGACTGTGTGAGTGTGGTGCAATGTGTATGTCTCGTGTGTGAGTGTGGTGTGAGTGTAGGTGTGTGTGAGTGTGGTCGGTGTGTATGTCTGGTGTGTGAGTGTGGTGTAAGTGTGACTGTGTGAGTGCGGTGTGAGTGTGGTGTGAGTGTGACTGTGTGAGTGCGGTGCGGTGTGTATGTCCGGCTGACGTGTGGTGTGAGTGTGGTGTGTGAGTGTGGTGTGAGTGTGACTGTGTGAGTGTGGTGTGTGAGTGTGGTGTGGTGTGTATGTCTGGTGTGTGAGTGTGGTGTGAGTGTGGTGTGTGAGTGCGGTGCAGTGTGTATGTCTGGTGTGTGAGTGTGGTGTGAATGTGAGTGTGTGTGAGTGTGGTGCAGTGTGTATGTCTGGTGTGTAAGTGTGACTGTGTGAGTGCAGTGTGTGAGTGTGGTGTGAGTGTGACTGTGTGAGTGCGGTGAGTGAGTGTGGTGTGAGTGTGGTGTGTGAGTGTGGTGCGGTGTGTATGTCTGGTGTGTGAGTGTGGTGTGAGTGTGACTGTGTGAGTGTGGTGCGGTGTGTATGTCTGGTGTGTGAGTGTGGTGTGAGTGTGACTGTGTGAGTGTGGTGTGAGTGTGGTGTGAGTGTGACTGTGTGAGTGTGGTGCATGAGTGTGGTGTGAGTAGGACTGTGTGAGTGTGGTGTGTGAGTGTGGTGTGAATGTGTGTGTGAGTGTGGTGCGGGTGTGAGTGTGGTGCGGTGTGTATGTCTGGTGTGTGAGTGTGGTGTGAATGTGAGTGTGTGTGAGTGCGGTGCGGTGTGTATGTCTGGTGTGTGAGTGTGACTGTGTGAGTCTGGTGTGTGAGTGTGGTGTGAGTGTGACTGTGTGAGTGTGGTGTGAGTGTGACTGTGTGAGTGTGGTGTGTGAGTGTGGTGTGAGTGTGACTGTGTGAGTGTGGTGTGTGAGTGTGGTGTGAGTGTGACTGTGTGAGTGTGGTGTGTGACTGTGGTGTGAGTGTGACTCTGTGAGTGCGGTGAGTGAGTGTGGTGTGAGTGTGGTGTGTGAGTGTGGTGCGGTGTATATGTCTGGTGTGTGAGTGTGGTGTGAGTGTGACTGTGTGAGTGTGGTGTGTGAGTGTGGTGTGAGTGTGACTGTGTGAGTGTGGTGCGGTGTGTATGTCATGTGTGAGTGTGGTGTGTGAGTGTGACTGTGTGAGTGTGGTGTGAGTGTGACTGTGTGAGTGTGGTGCGTGAGTGTGGTGTGAGTGTGACTGTGTGAGTGTGGTGCAATGTGTATGTCCGGCTGACGTGTGGTGTGAGTGTGGTGTGAGTGTGGTGTGGTGTGTATGTCTGGTGTGTGAGTGTGGTGTGAGTGTGACTGTGTGTGTGGTGTGAGTGTGACTGTGTGAGTGCGGTGCGATGTGTATGTCCGGCTGACGTGTGGTGTGAGTGTGACTGTGTGAGTGTGGTGCAGTGTGTATGTCTGGTGTGTGAGTGTGGTGTGAGTGTGACTGTGTGTGTGGTGTGAGTGTGACTGTGTGAGTGCGGTGCGGTGTGTATGCCCGGCTGACGTGCGGTGTGCTTGTGTGTGTGAGTGTGGTGTGTGAGTGTGACTGTGTGAGTGTGGTGTGAGTGTGGTGTGAGTGTGACTGTGTGAGTGTGGTGTGAGTGTAGTGTGAGTGTGACTGTGTGAGTGTGGTGTGTGAGTGACTGTGTGAGTGTGGTGTGTGAGTGTGGTGTGAGTGTGGTGTGTGAGTGACTGTGTGAGTGTGGTGTGAGTGTGAGTGTGTGAGTGTGGTGTGTATGTCTGGTGTGTGAGTGTGGTGTGGTGTGAGTGTGACTGTGTGAGTGTGGTGTGGGTGTGACTGTGTGAGTGTGGTGCAGTGTGTTTGTCCGGCTGACGTGTGGTGTGAGTGTGACTGTGTGAGTGTGGTGTGGTGTGTATGTCCGGCTGACGTGCGGTGTGAGTGTGTGTGAGTGTGGTGTGGTGTGTATGTCTGGTGTGTGAGTGTGGTGTGGGTGTGACTGTGTGAGTGTGGTGCGGTGTGTTTGTCCGGCTGACGTGTGGTGTGAGTGTGACTGTGTGAGTGTGGTGTGGTGTGTATGTCCGGCTGACGTGCGGTGTGAGTGTGTGTGAGTGTGGTGTGAGTGTGACTGTGTGAGTGTGAGTGTGTGTGTGTGGTGTGTGAGTGTGGTGCGGTGTGTATGTCTGGTGTGTGAGTGTGAGTGTGTGTGTGTGGTGTGTGAGTGTGGTGCGGTGTGTATGTCTGGTGTGTGAGTGTGGTGTGAGTGTGACTGTGTGAGTGTGGTGCGGTGTGTATGTCTGGTGTGTGAGTGTGGTGAGAGTGTGACTGTGTGACTGTGGTGTGGTGTGTATGTCTGGTGTGTGAGTGTGGTGTGAGTGTGACTGTGTGAGTGCGGTGCGGTGTGTATGTCCGGCTGACGTGCGGTGTGAGTGTGAGTGTGTGAGTGTGGTGTGAGTGTGACTGTGTGAGTGCGGTGCGATGTGTATGTCCGGCTGATGTGCGGTGTGAGTGTGAGTGTGTGAGTGTGGTGTGTGAGTGTGGTGTGAGTGTGACTGTGTGAGTGCGGTGTGAGTGTGGTGTGAGTGTGACTGTGTGAGTGCGGTGCGGTGTGTATGTCCGGCTGACGTGCGGTGTGAGTGTGAGTGTGTGAGTGTGGTGTGTGACTGTGTGAGTGCGGTGTGAGTGTGGTGTGAGTGTGACTGTGTGAGTGTGGTGTGGTGTGTATGTCTGGTGTGTGAGTGTGGTGTGAGTGTGACTGTGTGAGTGTGGTGCGGTGTGTGTGTCCGGCTGACGTGTGGTGTGAGTGTGACTGTGTGAGTGTGGTGCGGTGTGTGTGTCTGGCTGACGTGCGGTGTGCTCTGTGTGTGTGAGTGTGGCATGTGCGCGCGCACTCACACACGTGTGCGGAGTGAAGGGAAGATGGGAAGCCTGAAGCGAAGCCCGGCGCCCGGCCAGCTGCTCTTCCTGGAGGGAGTGACTCTGTCCTCCTCGCTCCCGCGCGTCTAACCGCCCGCAGACCTCCCCCACGGCTGCGTGTCACCCCGGGGGCACGGCCTCAGTCCCTGCCGGAGCCTTCTGTCCCGAGCGTGACTTCCCGGTGTGCCCGGGGCCCTCGGCCTGCGCCCCCAGGGCCGGGTCCCAGGGCTGGGCCTGTGGGAGCCCGCGGTCGGCGGTGGCGGCCCCGGCGGCGGGCTGAGGGCCTCCGGGGAAAGCCTCGCGCTGTTTGCTCTGTGCGGTCGGGCTCTCGTCCCCTGAGGGGCAAAGAGCCGGCTTCTACTCAGGGTCCTGGGGGCCGAGGGAGGCCGAATGGCCGGTGGGGAGAGCCTCAGAACAGGAGGAGCCAGGCCAGAGGAGGCAGACAAGTAACCAAGCCGTGATGTCAGGCGCAGTAGGACTCGAGAACTGCCTCCTGGATGGAGACCGACCGTGATGCGCTGCCCTCCCCGCCCCGCCCCATCCACCCCAAACCGGCGACCGGGAAGGCAGACGACAGCTCATGATGCTCAAGGCTCGTGATGTCCACAGCGTGGCGGACACCCAAGATGCTGTGTCCCGATGGACTGCCAGGGCTGCCCGCTGGAGACGGAAACAACGGAAACGTCATCTCACAGTCTGGTATTCTGGCCTGGAGAATTCCATGGACTGTATAGTCCATGCAGTCGCGAAGACACAACTGAGTGACTTTCACTTTCACTTTTGGGCTTCCCTGGTAGCTCAGTTAGTAAAGAATCCACCTGCAACGCCAGAGACCTGGGTTTGTCCCCTAGGTTGGGAAGATCCCCTGGAGAAGGGAACGGCTACCCACTCCAGTATTCTGGCCTGGAGAATTCCATGGACTGTATAGTCCATGGGATCACAAAGAGTCAGACACGACTGAGCGACTTTCACTTTCACAGTCTGGGAGCCGCAAGTCCAAGATCAAGGGTCGTAGGGTGACCTCCCCTGGGACATGAGGAAAGAATTGTTCCTGCTTCTCTCCTTGGCTTGTAAACTGTGGTCTTCTCCCAACGAGCCTTCTCTCTATCTATCTTCTCCTTGTGTGTCTTCCCTCTATGCAAGTCTGTCTCTTAGTTCAAATTCTCCCTTTTTATGAGGACACCAAGTTTACTAGTCTAGTATGTTGTAGTGGTCATTCAGTTGCTCAGTTGTGTCTGACTCTGTGCAACCCCATAGACTGAAGCATGCCAGGCTTGCCTGTCCACCATCACCTAGAGTTTGCTCAAACTCATGTCCATCGAGTCGGTGATGTCATCCAACCATCTCATCATCTGTCATCCCCTTCTCCTCCCACTTTCAATCTTTCCCAGCATCAGGGTCTTTTCCAGTGAGTCAGCTCTTCCCATCAGGTGGCCAGAATATTGGGGCTTCAACTTCAGCATCAGTCCTTCCGATGAACAGTCAAGATTGATTTCCTTTAGGATTGACTAGTTTCATCTCCTTGCTGTCCAAGGGACTCTTAAGAGTCTATGATGACTCTAGTATGACCTCATCTTAACTAATAACATAGGCAAGGACCAGGTCTCCAAATAAAGTCACATTTTGAAGTCCGGGGGCCTGTGGCTTCAACATATAAATTTTATGATTCAGTCTGTAACAATCACTGCAGCCTGAGACATGGCCCCTGGCCCAGCTGCTGTAACACGTCCAGGGGGACACATCACGGCACCCAAGTCTCAGGGCATCAGAAATCCTGGGGCCATGGGTACCCCCATACTGTGTCACCCCAAAGCCAGCACGGAGCAGCCCTCCAAAGTAGCTAGTTCTGAGGGGTCCCAAGTCACGGAGGGAAATTGGTGCCAGGAACAACCGGGAGAGCAGCATGGCAGCAGGACCTCGCCTGACACATCCTTCAGCCTGGAAGCAATGTGTTCCGCCGGCCCTGGAGACAGCTGGCGGGAGCAGAGATCTCTGCTCGAGCACAAAGCGGCTGACGACCGGGCTGCTGACAGCACACGCCTTCCAGTCTTACTGATTCGTAGCATAATTAAGGGCTGGTTTCTGTCTTAATTCGCCTTTGTAATCCTAGAAAATAGCACAGCACTGGTGCCCAGTGTGTTTGTGGAGAATGAATGGGTGAATGAGAGACACAAGGCATCTTGGACACCTCGAAGGAAAATCAATCTGTCAACTAATCATTCTATTAGAAACTGTCTATTAGAAACTGTGAAGAGCACCCAGAAATAGAGAACATGGCCCATTAATTCAGTCACTGACTCAGTAAACAGTCTATCAAGTGCTTTTTCTGAGCCAAGGGCTCCGTGAATGTTGGGGCTAGAAAGATGGACCGAACCAGGCACTCAGATGAACCATCCTGAAGCAGATAAAACTGGAATAAGGGAGCCCAGTCTCTTGCTGACTGTGCAGCCCTAATGCCTGGGCTGTGATTAGAGTTCAGCAAAGAAGGAATCAGGGCTTCCTTCGTGGCTAAGAGTCTGCCTGCAATGCAGATAAATGCAGGTTCGATCCCTGGGTTGGGAAGATCCCTGGAGAAGGAAATGGCAACCCACTCCAGTATCCTTGCCTGGGAAATCCCATGGACAGAGGAGCCTGGAGGGCTACAGTCCATGGGGTCGCAAAGAGTCGAACACGACTGAGCAATTAAAACCAAGAAGAAATCAAGGAGGTGAGAGAAACTGGTCAGAGCCTCAGGTTAACAGAGGGAGAGCTGCACAGCCCGGGGGGAGGCGCAGTGGTGAGCGTGGAAATGGACCGGAAGTCAGACGAGCTGTGTTTTTGAAGCAGGGTCGTTTGCCTCATGCACGGCAAACCGAAACGTGACAACGGCATCTGCAGCAAAGAAAGGCTTTATTCGTGGGCAGCCAAGTGAGGAGACAGGAGGAAAAGTCTCAGATCTGCCTTCCTGAGGGTGACAAATATCCCTGAGATATTTATGGGATAAAGTAGCAGAGTGGTCTTGGGTGTGATGAAAGGTGCCTGAGGGTCAGGGAAAGGAGAGGTGATCGGTGTTCTGTGCAGACGAATCTGGGCTGCAATCTTCATCATGGAACCACGGGATGGTCAAAACCGAGGGCACTCAGCATGACCCGAGGGGGAATTCTCAGTCCTCTGACATAAGCAGAAAGGGGCCAGGACCCTTGGGGATCAGGCAGCTGCTCCGAAGGCCCCTCCCCAGAGCCCCCGACCCCAGCCCTCCACTAGGACCTGCTATCTGATGCTGACTCCTCCAGACTCTCATGGACCATCACGCCCGTCCCTCCTGCTTCCTGCGAGGCTCTGATGTGATCGAGGCATGGAACCCACTCCTGGCTAGACAGTTTGGACTACGATTTTGTGAGGACCTTGGCCTTTGGAATGTAACACCCTGTCGTTTGTAATTTGTCCTGATCTCCAAGGGGTACTGTTTCCTTTGGCTGCCCTCCCTGAGGACCATCCAGGAAACACCAGTCATTTCCCCGATCGGAGCTTGGGGATCTCGTCCTCCCTGGCCTGGCCGGGCCTACCCCGCTGCATGTGGGGCTTCATGGAAGACCCCGCCCAGGGCCTTGCTGAAGTGAAGATTCTTGGTTTGGAAGCTCTGGGTGGAATCCAGTCTAGAATTCTCTGATCTCTCATTGCAGGCATTAGATAGGGTGCATCTGGTTAAGAAACCACTCTTGAAACCACTAACATCCCCTAAAGGGTCTATACCCCGGGCTCTGGTGGGCTAGTTTAGTCCAATCCCAAAGTTCAGCAGGGCTCTGGGAACCAGCTCTGAGGAGGAAGGAAGCTTGATGTACAGTAGACCTTTGGAAAACCCAGAGGGCAGTTCAAGGACCCTGGCACCTTGGGGTGGGGAGAGGGTGGAGAGGTGGGGGCAGAGTTCACCCTGTTACCACTCTGCTCAGGGCTGTGCTGCTCAGGGAGCAGTGAATCTCTGTCTGCACCTTCCCTGCCTGCCGTCAGCCAGCTGGTCGGTCCTCAAAACCCAAGACCAGCTGGGAAGCTTAGAACATTCAGCCTACACTTCTCGCATCCTCTCTCCCATTCTCCTATCTCTGCATCTCAAGGGAGAGTCCCCATTCTCAAAAAGAGGTGTGGAGGGAAAGCAGGGAGGCAGAAGAGAGTGGTGACCCCAGGTGAGCTGGACACCCCTTGCCCTCCGGCCCCTACACCCTGTCCCCCCCACCCACATCCTCACCCCTCGTTAGTGGTTTAGCATCTGAAGTGGAGTCATCCGTGGGTTGCCGAGCACTCCTAATGCTAGATGCCCTCCTTCTGTCTATCCATCACCCCTCTCCCCTCTCTCTCTGGCCTTTGTGTCTCCCCCAGCCCGCCACCCCGTGTTGCTTCATCCAGGGCCCGTATGTGGGTTTTGGCTCCGGACAGTGTCTTCCGTTTGAGGCACTGCCTAAACCATCACTCACAAGCCACATGCTGTTCCCAAAGAAGGAAGTTCTTTCACGTGCTCCCTGTTGCCAAAGCAACCACTTCCTTAGGATCCAAAACATTAATGTCTCTCTCCCTTGCATCTGTTTTCTGGTCAGATTTTTTCCTGCAGTGACATCTAGTGACCACAGGGAAAAAAAAAAACAAAACTCCATGATTTATTATGTTTGGCCTTGGTAGATGTAGAGCAGGAGAATGCAGGTGACCCTCCAGGTGCTGACATCCCTAACCCCACCTGGGCTCCCCCAGCCCATCCCCTCGCTGGGAGACTGTGCCCTGAGACCTAAGTGTGCATACCTTAGACATTTCAACGTGTGCTCAGTAGCTGCTTCAGGCCATGGATCCTTAGCTATTGTTGCTTAGTCACTAAGCTGTGTCTGACTCTTTGTGATCCTATGGATTGCAGCACTCCAGGCTTCCCCGTCCTTCAGTATATCCTGGAATTTGCTCACATTCATGTCCACTGAGACTATATGGGAGGCACCTGGCCTGTGGGGCAGATTCTATCAGTGCTGTGTCCCCACATGTCCTTGCTCAAGGTCATGGGTGGAGTCTAACAGAGTGCTGCCTCACCATCCTCAGTGACCCATCAAGGGACCATCTGTGCCGGCGTCTTTAGCCTGACGGTCAGGTCTCTATGTCCTTCTGACAGCAGTGATTGCCACCTGAAAGAGGAAGTCCAGATTCCTGCTGGATGTCAGAAAAAGGCACCCTCAGATCTGGAATGAGCCACAAAATAGAAATATCTGCATAGTCAATGCCAAGGTTACCATACACCAGCTAAAGAGGTCCAGAAGCACCTTCTAGGCTACGATCAAACCAGTCAATCCTAAAGGAAATCAACCCTGAATATTCATTGGAAGGACTGATGCTGAAGCTGAAGCTCCAATACTTTGGCCACCTGATGCAAAGAGCCAACTCACTGGAAAAGACCCTGATGCTGGGAAAGATTGAAGGCAAAAGGAGAAGGGGGTGACAGAGGATGAGATGGTTGGATGGCATCATTGACTCAATGGACATGAGTTTGAGCAAGCTCTGGGAGTTGGTGATGGACAGGGAGGCCTGTGCTGCAGTCCATGGGGTCTCAGAGAGTCAGACACGACTGACCGACTGAACTGAGAACGGGATAAACAAGACACAGACAACCCAGACCTGTGAAGCTCTGGGGAAAAGATTGGTCCAGGCTCAGGGGATGCCGATGGGGAGGATGGAGGTGGGAAAGGGCTCAGCAAAAAGTGCTGGGTGAGTGCGAGGATGCCCCTGAGAGTACGGACAGAATTTAAACGGCAGTGATGTGATCCAAGCTAGGTTTGCAAACTCTCTGTCTCTGGATGTTCATGGAGAGGACTGGAGAGGAGAGACAGGAGGTGTTCAGGAGATTGTTGCTGTGATTCGGGTCTGAGGTGGTCCTTGGACTCGGTGGGTGTCAGCAGGGATTGGAAGAACAGAAGAGATTCCACATCTGCTGTGGAGAGGAACCTGCATCCCACAGTGATGAACTGGAGGAAGACCCTACAGGGACACAGCACTGAACAGTTTGGTGGGTTGTGGGGAGCTTGTTGAGATACAGAAGTGACGGCTGGAGTGAACTTGTGGATGGTTGTGTGACTTGCTGTGCCTGGGAAGACCTGAGAAGGAGCAGGTGGGACACAGGAAAAGAGAAGAGATGGGATTTGCCATAAGAACAAAGCTTGAGGTGCCTCTGAAATGAAACAGAAATGGAACTATCCAAAAGGTAATAGCAAGTATTCAAGTGGGTATATATGATCTTGAAACTCAGAGGAAAGGAATGGACTAGAGATGTAAATTCAGAAGTCATTAACATATAAATGGTTTTGAATGCCGTGTGCAAGTTATCAAATTAACATATTCATGTGGCTTGAATTTGCACTCTTTCAAATATTATGACCCAGGCTGTATCCCTCAGGTCCTAGCAGGGGGCAGGCAACATCTTCAAACTAGGACAACTTGAAGAAGGTTTAATGAACGTAGTTGGCTGTATGCTGCTGCTGCTGCTAAGTTGCTTCAGTCATGTCTGACTCTGTGCGACCCCATAGATGGCAGCCCACCAGGCTCCCCGTCCCTGGGATTCTCCAGGCAAGAACACTGGAGTGGGTTGCCATTTCCTTCTCTAAGGTTGGCTGTATAATGGCCCTCAAAGATATCAGGTCCTCCCCGGGAAATGTTACCTTCAGTCAGTTCAGTTACTTAAGTTGCTTAGTCGTATCTGACTCTTTGCAGCCCCATGGACTGCAGCACACCAGGCTTTCCCGTCCATCACCAACTCCCAGAGCTTGCTCAAACTCATGTTCATTGTGTTGGTGATGCCAACCATCTCATCCTCTATCGTTCCCTTTTCCTTCTGTCTTCAATCTTTCCCAACATCAGGGTCTTTTCAAATGAGTTGGTTCTTCTGAAGTATTGGAGCTTCAACATCAGTCCTTCCAATGAATGTTCAGGATTGATTTCCTTTAGGATGAACTGGTTGGATCTCCTTGCAGTCCAAGGGACTCTCAAGAGTCTTCTCCAAACCACAGTTTCAAAAGCATCAATTCTTCAGTGCTCAGCTTTCTTTATGGTCCAACTCTCACATCCATACCTGACTACTGGAAAAACCATAACTTTGATTAGACGAAACTTTGTTGGCAAAGAAATGTCTCTGCTTTTTAATATGCTGTCTAGGATAGTCATAGATTTTCTTCCAAGGAGCAAGTGTCTTTCAATTTCATGGCTAAAGTCACCAACTGCAGTAATTTTAGAGTCTAAGAAAATAAAGTCTCTCACTCTTTCCATTGTTTCCCCATCTATTTGCCATGAAGTGATGAGACCGGATGCCATGATCTTCATTTTTTGAATGTTGAGTTTTAAGCCAGCTTTTTCACTCTCCTCTTTCACTTTCATCAAGAGGTTCTTTAGTTCCTCTTCACTTTCTGCCATAAGGGTGGTGTCATCTGCATATCTGAGGTTATTGATATTTCTCCTGGCAGTCTTGATTCCAGCTTGTGCTTCATCCAGCCCAGCATTTCTCATGATGTACTCTGCATATAAGTTAAATAAGCAGGGTGACAATATACAGCCTTGATATACTCCTTTCCCAATTTGGAACCAGTCCGTTGTTTCATGTCCAGTTCTAACTATTGCTTCTTGACCTGCATACAGATTTCTCAGGAGGTAGGTAAGGTGGTCTGGTATTTCCATCTCTTTAAGAATTTTCCACAGTTTGTTGTGATCCACACAGTCAAATGCTTTGGCATAGTCAATAAAGCAGAAGTAGATGTTTTTTGGAACTCTCTTGCTTTTTTGATGATCCAACAGATGTTGGCAATTTGATCTCTGGTTCTTCTGCCTTTTCTAAATCCAGCTTGAATATCTGGAAGTTCTTGATTCACATACTGTTGAAGCCTAGCTTGGAGAATTTTGAGCACTACTTTGCTAGCATGTGAGATGAGTGCAATTGTGTGGTAGTTTGAGCATTCCTTGGCATTGCCTTTCTTTGGGATTGGAATGAAAACTGACCTTTTCCAGTCCTGTGGCCACTGCTGAGTTTTCCAAATTTGCTGGCATATTGAGTACAGCACTTTCACAGCATCATATTTTAGGATTTGAAATAGCTCAACTGGAATTCCATCATCTCCACTAGCTTTATTCGTAGTGATGCTTCCTAAGGCCCACTTGACTTCACATTCCAGGATGTCTGGCTCTAGGTGAGTGATCACACCATCATGATTATCTGGGTCATTAAGATCTTTTTGTATAGTTCTTCTGTGTATTCTTGCCACCTCTTCTTAATATCTTCTGCTTCTGTTAGATCCATACTGTTTCTGTCCTTTATTGTGCCCATTTTTGCATGAAATGTTCCCTTGGTATTTCTAATTTTCTTGAAGAGATCTCTAGTCTTTCCACTCTATTGTTTTCCTTTACTTCTTTGCATTGATCACAGAGGAAAGCTTTCTTATCTCTTCATGCTATTCTTTGGAACCCTGCATTCGAATGGGAATATCTTTCCTTTTCTCCTTTGCCTTTAGTTCTCTTCTTTTCTCAAGCTATTTTTAAGGCCTCCTCAGACAACCATTTTGCCTTTTTGCATTTCTTTTTCTTGGGGATGGTCTTGATCCCTGCCTCCTGTACAATGTCACAAACCTCCATCCATAGTTCTTCAGGCACTCTGTCTATCAGAATCTATCTGTTTCTTTGAATCTGTCTGATTCTTTGAATCCATTTGTCATTTCCACTTAGACGGCAAGGACTCTATGGATGTGATGAAAGATTTGAAAGTGGGGAGGTCTCCTAGATTGTCCTGGTGGGCCCTGAGTACAATCACAGGTGTCCTTGTGTGAGAGAGATGGCGGGAGTTAGACTGCAGACAGAAGAGAAGGAACACAATCTTGGAGGCAGAGATTGGATTTGTGCTGCCATGAGCAGGAGTGCCATGATCAGGGGAATGCCAGCAGTCACCAGAAGCTGGTGGATTCTTCCCTGGTGCAATACCTGTGAATTTGTGACTTCTGACCTCTGGAATTATGAAAGAATACATTGTTGCTTTAAGCTACTAAGTTTGTGGCAGTTTGTCTCTGCAGGATAGGAAGCTAATACAATGGAGGAACTATTGACAAAGGTATTTGCCCCAGGTTGGGGCTTCCCAGGTGGCTCAGTGCTAGAGAATCCACCTGCCAATGAGGAAGATGCAGTAGACACAGGCTCAACCCCCGGGGTCAGGAAGGTTCCCTGGAAGAGGAAATGGCAACCCACTCCAGTGTTCTTGCCTGGGAAATCCCATGAACAGGGGAGCCTAGCGGGCTACAGTCCAGAGCGTCACAAAGAGTCAGACTTAACTAAATGTCGGACTTCCTGAGCACACAGGGAAACATTACGGCTCAGAGTGGTACCCAGGGGCCAATAACGGCATCCTTAGGCTCTGCAGGAGGAGGGGAAGGGGCAGCCACCAGAACTTGGAAGAAGAGGGAGGAATAAAGAAATGTTCCCTTGGAGGAGTTGTGACACCCAGCCTGAGGAGACCTGCAGAAAGGGCAATGGCGGGGATAAAGACCACAACCTCCCCCTCCAACATCCTTCTGGGGCTCCCCATTGACCAAACCTCTGAGTCAGAGGCAGGAGGAGAAAGGGGTGAACCAGTAAGGTGGGAGAGAGAAGGGAGCGATCCAGCTCCTGCCAGGCCCGGGGGAGGGAAGGTGGCAATTGACTGATACATGATCAAAGGCACAGTAAGGACACTTTCTAGAGATGTGAAGCATTTCTATGCCTGATTTTATTCTGAGATAACCAAAAAATATCAGACCAGCTTTTTACTAGAGAAGTTAGTTACTTGTTTTTAATGAAATTTCAAAGAATTGATAAGCGCTACGGAGAGATGGAACCAGCAGCACTGCGTCCTGCTGTGCTGTGTCCCTGTGACCCACGTCGTCACGGCTCTTTCTCACTCAGCGCTGGCCTGCGGGCATGTGCTGCCGATGCTGCATATGAAGCTCCCCTCCCTGCCATAACTGGAACCCTGGAGGCGTGTGAACTTAGTGACCTCACTAAAGGTGCAAGGAATTAGTGGGCAGCCCTTGACACACCACGTGGCCTTCCGACATCTAGCTGCCCCCAACCCCACCATCCTCGCTCTCCACCAGGAAGTGTGATACTGCGATTGATGAGAAGTATCTGTTTGGCCTTTAACCCCTTTCTGGTGCAGAGCATCTAAGACCTTTGGGACTTCCTAAGTCATGAATGACCAAGACATCTTTTGTTATGTTAACGAAGTGACTCTGGGGGGTGTCTAAAGATGGGGGCTGGATGCCAGGAGCCACCAATCATGTGATTAGAGGGCTGGAACTTTCGCTCCCACCCCCCACAAGAGGGGAGAGGCTGGTGGTGTTGGTGGTGGTTTAGCCGCTAAGTCGTGTCCGACACTTGTGATCCTGTGGACTGTAGCTTGCCAGCCTCCTCTGTCCATGGGGATTCTCTAGGCAAGAATACTGGAGTGGATTGCCAGGCTAGAGGTTGGATCAATTGCTAATGGCCAGTGATGTAGTCAACCACCCCTGCATCATGAAGCCTTCAAGAAAACCTGAAGAGACAAGGTCCAGTGAGCTCCCAGGATGATGAACACCTGAGATCTGGGGAGAATGGCGCCCAGAGAGGGCATGGAAGCTGTGTGTCCCTTCCCCAAGCCTCGTCCCAGGCATCTCTCCCATCTGCCTGGTCATGAGTGACGTCCTGTTAAAACAAACAGCTAATCTGGCAAATTAGTGAGTGAAACGTTTTCCTGAGTTCTGAGAACCCCTCTAGACAGCTGACTGAACCCAAGGAGGGGGTCGTTGGGTTCAAACCTCTCATCAGTAACCTGTTTTTCAGAAGCTCAGGTGATAACCTGGATGATTGGCTGCTGAGGTGGAGGTGTGGTCTGAGCCTTACCTTGTGGGACCTGACAGCATCTCCAGGTGGAGAAGGTCAGAATTGAGTTGAACTGTACAACACCCACACTGTGGGGGTGTAAAGCTTCACCCCCATATCCTAATGGGGTCCCCAGTTTGATGAATGGCCCAAACCAGATCCCATCCAGGAAATGAAAACATCTTCACAAGGAATAGGGTCACTTGCTGCAGGAAGCCCCTACTGGTTAAGCTGGTCAATGTCATTAAATAAAAGCAAGTAAGAGAAAGGTAAGAAATTGGGTGGCTGAAAGTTTTCCTACAAGACATATGATGAACTCTGTGTGTGTGTGTGTGTGCACGTGCGTGTGTATGGTCTGTGTTTGTATGGGTGTGTGTCTGTGTATGTGTGCATATGTATTTGTGTATGTGCGTGTGTTTTGGTGATCGTGGGTTAACACATCTGCTTTCTCCTTTGTACCTCTGTTTGTTGTCCAGTCACTCAGTCATGTCTGACTCTTTGCCACCCTCATGAACTGTAGCATGCCAGGCTTCCCTGCCCTTCACTATCTCCCAGAGTTTGCTCAAACATGTCCATCAAGTTGGTGATGACATACAACCATCTGGTCTTCTGTTGCCCCCTTTTCCTCCTGCCCTCAGTCTTTCCCAACTGCAGGGTCGTTTCCAATGAGTTAGCTCTTTGCATCAAGTGGCCAAAGATTGGAGCTTCAGCATCCGCCCTCCCAGTGAGTATTCAGGGTTGATTTCCTTTAGGACTGACTGGTTTGATCTCCTTGCAGTCCAAGGGACTCTCAAGAGTCTATGACTGTGGCCAGAAAATTAAAAGACACAGCTCCTTTGTGCCTCACCTGGTAGGTAATTGGTCTTTGGATCCCTGTGTTGAAAAGGATACCAAAATAGCATCCAGGGGAAGCGGATGTGGCGGGCAGGGGATGAGACGTGAACCAGTGAGCCAGCGCACGTCCTGAAGCAAAAGACAGAGGTAGATTTGTGGATGAAGGAAGCTATTACATTGACCACCAGCAGGGGAGCTCAAGGAGGATTTGTGCTATCTGTATGCAATTATTGTTGATGAATTTGCACATTGTAACAATTCAAAGACTTAGGTTGGTTACTTGGATTTAGTCCCCAAACTGGATTTGCATTTCTAACCAGAGGGAAGAGATCTTCAAGTTCTTTTACTGAAAGTTAGAGTGGAGAGTTTCTGTAAGAAAAGAAAGCTTTCTGCAAATGCATTTGGAATCTTTTCATCAGATGTTCTCTGCTGTGTCTCTACCCTGGTCTCAGAAAAGCCCATCCCCGGGGAGACCACTGTTCTCAGCCTCCTTGGGGAAAACTCACACAAATCATTCCCTACTCAGATACCCCAGAGATTCAGAAACTCAGGATGTTCAGATCTGTGTGTTAGAATCAAGGCCCACCTTAATCTCTGCAGGAGTCACTGAGAATAAGTATTTCCTTGAATCATTCTTTCCAGAACATTCCACAAAGTAACCCACCCAAATCAGGAGTCCACTTGATTTTCTCCACCTGGAGAATGAGAGATGAGATGCGGGTTTCAGGCACACGGCCACAGAACGGTACAGGAAACGGGGCTCTTTCTCATAAGTGTTTAAGAAAATGACAGAATCTCAGGCTTTGCTTCCCTCTGAGGGCCCGTCAGTGGAGGAATAACCCATTGGTGGCTTGGACCAGTTCACAGAGGCTAGCTGCTAAAGCTCCAGGAATTTTGTGAGCGAGTTGTTAAACACAGCTGTTATTAAAAATCAAAGTAGATAAGCTTAGCAATAAATTTTATTTTAAAAAATAGTGTGTGTGGAGTGTATTAGTTGCTCAGTCATGTCTGACTCTTTGTGACCCCATGGACTGTAGCCCACCAAGCTCCTCTGTCCATGGAATTCTCCAGGCAAGAATACTAAAGTGGGTAGCCATTCCTTTCTCAAGGGATCTTCGGACCCAGGGATCGAACCTGGGTCTCCTACATTCTAGGCTGATTCTTTACCATCTGAGCCACCAGGGAAGCCCCAAAAGAAGTAATAAGTACTCGAAACTCATCACTTCTGCTTATTTCACAATTATCAATGGTTTCAAGGCTATTCACATCTATCATGCTGTATGGCAGAAATCCTACATAATGGTGATGGTTATTGTACGTGTCTTCCCAACTCTGAATTAGGTGATGTCATGTTGGTATTTTGAAATAGGTACAGCCAGGAAATCAGTAAATGTTGATCAGGACTTTTTTTTTTCCCATCCAGGAGCTGCTTGGTTAATATTTACCAACACACCACAGCTCACCCTCTTTGCTACACAGAAGGGAAGGAGAAATGAATGGACTGGTGTGATCCCAACAGCCCAGGAGGAAAAAGATGCAGAAGAGAAATACACACACACATACACACACACACACACACACACATACTCACACACACACACTTCTTCTTCCTCTGGCTGGAGGACGCCCTTGGAAATAGATGGCTTACACCCAGCTCCCTCATTTCATACGATGCACACTCACAGGGCACCCTCCATGCCTGCCTTTCCCAGCTGCAGCGGAGAAGTCATCACTGGGCTCACAGATGGAGCCCAGATGACAGCATCCCAGGGAGTAGCCATCACGGACTCTTTCTCCCCAGAACTCCAAGCCCTCCATCTGCAGTGAGCCCCACCTGGCAGATGCTCCACAGGGCAGTGGGGGGCCTGGAATTGTGGGAACAGGAGCCGAAGAAGTGGTGTGTGCGCTGCGGCAAGGAGGCAGGTGTGCCCTGCCTGCCTGTGCCCCAGAGCAGGGCTCTGCAAGAGAGATCTAGAAATAAACTTGCATGCTGAGCCAAGCACTATTTTTAGCTGCTAGCAGGGACACGTGAGGCTGGGAAGAAACGTGAGCGATCTTCTGGAATGAGGTAGGATGGAGTGTGTGACCGGTGGGCATGGGACTTCAAATCCTGACGTTGGAAGAACACAAGGAGGCAGAAAACCAGAAGAGAACCCAAGTGGAGGAATCAGCAGATGTTCTTGGAGAGATATGCCCTCAGAAATGGAATCTCAGGGGGGTCTGCCTTGGTGAGCGCAGAACTGAGTCAGGAAGGGAGACACCTAATGTGCTCACATTAGAAAAAGCAGAAGCGGGGGTGCTCGGTGATGGCTGTTTGATCTAAAATCTTAGCATCTGTGGTCCAGAAGCTTCTCATACAGACTCTGTCTCACAGACATTGGCAGCGGTGAGAAAGAGCCACAACCTCAATGAGCCTCAGTTAGGATCCCGTGTCTCCACACAAAGGAAAACTCAGCAATCTTGGAAAGAACGTTCTAGATTTGTCACTCTAAACTTAGAGAAATGTCTACAATGTGGACTTCATAAACTAGAGAAAGTAGGAGAGAGATATGCCTAGATGTGCCTAGCAGATGCTGGGAGTTAAAAATACCCAACTGGTACCAGTGGGAAGCTTTGGGATGCCAGGCGAGGGAGACACTTTCATGTCTATTTCATACACTTTTGTATTGTGAATGTGTTGTCTTTGCTTTGAAAAAAAAAAAAAGGTGGGAAATCTGCTTAAAGCTCAGCCAGGCTGTGGCAGACTCAGCTCTTTGTGGTTGTGGAGCTGAGATCCAGTTCCCTTGCTGGCTGCAAACTGAGAGCCGTTCTGTTTCTGGAGGGCACCGCACACCCTCGTCCCTGGTGCCTTCTTCCTTCTCCCAAGCTAGCAAGGGATGCTGAATGCCTCTCACACTTTCTTTTCTTTTTTAGCATTTATTTATTTATTTGGCTGTGCTGGGTCTTTATTGTATTTTCTTTTATTGAGGAGCTATTATGTGCCAGGCAGAACCCACAGTATTTCATGTGTGTTATCACACTTGGTCTTTCTGATAGTTTTGTGAGGTGGACATTATTTCTCTTTAGCAGGTGAAGAAATCAAGAATGAGGAGGTTCAGCCCAGGAACACGTGCTAGGAGGTAGGAAAACATTTGTCCTGAATCCCTATTCTCCTTTTCTACACACATAAATAAAACAGTCTTCACTCAAGAAAATCCACATAGTTGATCTGCATCTCTGCAAACCCCTTGCATCCAGAAGTTTAGCCAAACATGGCATAGGCCTGTCATCTCAGGACAGATGGAAGAATACCCAGATACAATAAAAGAAGCAAGGATCTAAGGATTGGAGGAATAAACTTAATGCTAGTAAAGCTTTACCTGTGAATGAACTAAGTCTTATCCTCCCAAGAGGCAGCTAGTATTGAGTTGGTCAAAAAGATCATTTGGGTTTTTCTGGAAGGTGGTATGGACCCTTGAACAAACTTCTTGGCCAGCTCAATATTATCCATCATTGGCCTCACTTCAGTCTTTACTATTTAAAGTTGGTGGGTTTTGCAATGGAGATGATGTTATATTCATTTGTTCCCTGTTGTGATGATATGTTTGGTTTATTTGTGAATGAATTTATGAAATAAGGCAAAAGTTCTAGAAAACACAGTACAGCTAAAAAGAACTAGACAGGTGAAACTGTTGAGAATGGAAACCCACAAATCTGAACATTTTATTTCAGTGGGAAGTGCTATGTCTAGAGGGTGGATGGAACACTTGGTTTACCCATCTTCCTCCTCAAATTCATTTAAGAGACAGAAGAGATATTTAAAGAACAGGGGCATTTAAAAAATGTAGTATTGAGTACAGAGGAGTTCATTATATTATTTTTTCTGCTTTCTTGTACGTTGAGTAATTACCTATTGCAACTTAAAAAGAATTAGGGATTGAAGATCTCACAGCACTGCTGGAAAACACAAGAAATTTTTTTTTTAATCTAGGAATCTTATAGAGTGAATAGGATGGATGTGATAAAGGTTAGTCAGAACTGAAACATCTCACAGCTTGACGGAGGTGCAGAAATGTAAAGAGCCTGCTTTTTCAGTAACTTCCTAAAGTCAGGGAGCAGGCAGGAGCTGAGAGTTGGCTGCTGGCTTCTGGAAGAGCTCCAGGCCTCTGGGGTAAGCCTGTGTCCTCGTTAGAGCATCAAGGCCTCCTTGTCCCCATTAGCTTCTGGCCGCCACGTCAGCATGTCAGGCCGTGCTAAGTCGCTTCATCATGTCTGACTCTTCACAACCCTACAGACAGTAGCCCCCCAGGCTCCTCTGTCCATGGGATTCTCCAGGCAAGAATACTGGAGCGGGGTGCCATTTCCTCCTCCGGGGCATCTTCCTGATCCATGGACCAAACCTGCATCTCTTACGTTTCTTACAATGGCAGGTGGATTCTTTACCCCTAGAGCTACCTGGGGATGTGCAACATCAACATAAAAGGGTAAAAACCAGGAGACTTCACCTTCTGAGTTTTTTTTTTTTTCTCATTTTTTTTTGACCCTCTCACGTGGGATCTTAGTTCCCCCACCAGGGATCAAACCAGTGCCGCCTGCATTGGCAGCACAGAGTCTTAACCACTGGACCACCAGGAAAGTCCCATTCCATGCTTCTTTTCTTTTGTTTTCTCTGCAATGTAGCAAATTAATCATTTTAATCAGTTGTCTGTTGATTACAGTTGGTTCAGACATTCCTAAAACAGAAATCTTAAACCTTTTTTTTGTAAATTAATTCATTTATTTTAATTGGAGGCTAATTACTTTATAATATTGTGGTGGTTTTTGCTATACATTGACATGAATCAGCCATGGGTGCACATGTGTTCCCCATCCTGAACCCCCCTCCCACCTCCTTCCCCATCCCATCCCTCAGGGCCATCCCAGTGCACCAGCCCTGAGCACCCTGTCTCATGCATTGAACCTGGACTGGAGATCTATTTCACATATGGTAATATACATGTTTCAATGCTATTCTCTCAAGTCATCCCACCCTCGCCTTCTCCCACAGAGTCCAAAAGTCTGTTCTTTATATCTGTGTCTCTTTTGTGATCTCGCACATAGGGTCATCGTTACCATCTTTCTAGATTCCATATGTATGCATTAATGTACTGTATTGGTGTTTTTCTTTCTGACTTACTTCACTCTGTATAATAGGCTCCAGTTTCATCCACCTCATTAGAACGGATTCAAATGGGTTCTTTTTAATAGCTGAGTAATAGTCCATTGTGTACATGTACCACAGCTTTCTTATCCATTCATCTGCCAATGCATCACATGCTTCTCACAGTGTCATCCTGCACCAGCAGGATCAGCAGCCCCTGGGGACGTGTTGGAAATGCAGGTTCTCGGGCTGCGCCTCACACCTTTCGCATCTGACACTCAGGACAAGAGCCCAGCAGGCTGCGCTCCGGCACATCCCCCGAGCGATTCAGACACACGCTCCTGTGCTCTGCCCCCAGGCGCACTCCCAGCTCCCTTCCTTCACCAGGGAGAATCCACAGTCCACTAGCCGATTTCCCACCCACACCAACTACAGAGAGGCCCCCCTACCGGCCAATATTTACCTCTTACAGCCCTCTTATACCCCCAAGCTGTGCAGCCAAGCATTGCCCTCTGGGCACATACATGACTAGAGAATTGAAACATGCTGTCATGTTTACCCAGAATGCTCACAACAGCTACCGATACCCATAAATCTTGATCCTCCACAAATATAGACCCACTCACAAGGATGATAAGACTTTGAAGGAAAATCAAGTGCCTGAAAGTGGCAAATGCAGCTAATGGCTTGCAAGAAACATGGTTAAGACAAAAAAGAGGAAGAAGTCCTTTCAAAAGTCGAAGCAATATCCTCAGAGAGTGTTGAGAATCAATCTTCATTCAATAAACAAGGACACAATGCTCTGAAAACTATCAGAGGATAATAGGCAGTTTTCGGGAGGTAGCACTCATGGTAAAGAATCTGCTTGCCACACAAGAGACTCAGGTTCGATTGCTGGGTCAGGAAGATCCCCTGGAGTAGTGAATGGCAGTCCACTCCAGTGTTCTTACCCGGAGAGGCCCACGGACAGAGGAGAGCCATGGGTCTGCAAAGAGTTGGACTTGACTGAGCACAAAACAACAGAAGGTAATAATGTGGAAACAAGAACCTCAGTGAAAGAATTGGATCATGAAATGGATGTAGCTGAAAACAAATTCGCATTTTAGAATCCAGCACATAGAGCACAGTTACAAAGAGAGCAATGTTCTGGAAGAAATTCACAGCCTGTCATCTGCAACTAGAGGCCAACGGAGGGCTTCCTGCTTGACTGCCGACTCTCCCTGTTGTGTGAATTGTCTCCAATGAGCATTTGCAGAAAAGCAGTAAGCATACACTTGAATAGAGGAAACCCATCTATGAAAGTTGTACGTGTGTGTTTCTGCATGACCATGTTTAAAGAGTGGTCACAGAGATGCTTACTTGCTCTTTTCCCCGAGTGGTGGAGTTTAATAGCTGCGTCTGCCTTGAGAAGTAGGTATTATTCTTATAGTAAACTTGAACTCCTCCAGTGAAGACTATCCAGTTTGCAGATAACTGGCCATGTGGCTTTGGAAACTGGGAAATGGCTCACTTCTGAGACGGGCTGGGGGGCGGGGTGAATGCTGTCTGGCTTTTGAGTTAGGAGTTGACTGAGCTGAGGGATCAGGAGAAGACACTCTGATGGGAGCTTAACAGGGATGCCTAGAAGTCCTTAAAGTGTGAAGTGAAAGTTTCTCAGTCATGTCTGACTCTTTGCTACCCCATGGACTATACACATGTCCATGGAATTCTCCAGGCCAGAATACTGGAGTGGGTAGCCGTTCCCTTCTCCAGGGGATCTTCCCAACCCAGGGATTGAACCCAGGTCTCCCACATTGCAGGTAGATTCTTTACCAGCTGAGCCACAAGGGAAGCCCAAGAATACTGGAGTGGGTAGCCTGTCCCTTCTCCAGCAGATCTTCCTGGCCCAGGAATCGAACCAGGGTCTCCTGCACTTGGGTCCTTGCCACCTGGGAAAAGCAGGACAGTTTTAGTGACTTAGTTCAGTCACTAAGTCCTGTCCAACTCTTTGTGACCCCATGGACTACAACACACCAGGCTTCCCTGTCCTTCACTGTCTCCCAGAGTTTGCTCAAGTTTATGTCCATTGCATCAGTGATGCCATCCAACCATCTCATCCTCTGCCACCCCTTCTCCTTCCACCTTCAGTCTTTCCCAGCATCAGGATCATTTCCAATGAGTCAGTTCTTCGCATCAGGTGGCCAAAGTATTAGAGTTTCAGCTTCAGCAACAGACCTTCCAATGAATATTCAGGGTTGATTTCCTTTAGGATTGCCTAGTTGGATCTCCTTGCTGTCCAAGAGTGTCTCAAGAGTCTTCTCCAACACCATAATTTGAAAGCATCAATTCTTCTGCACTCAGCCTCTGGGCTCTACTTCATCATAATTACAGCTTGTGCACAACTCAATGCTGATTATCGTTTGGGTTTGATTATGATTTTATGCCATCTGTCATCCATTTGCCTTCAATGATTCTGTTTCTAAAGAATTAACAGTTACTTCATTGCTGTGTAACAAACCACCCCCTAACTTTGAGTGGTTTAAAAAAGCAGTCATGTATTACTTCTTCTTTTTTATGGAGTATAGTTGCTTTGAAAAGTTGTGTTAGTTTCTGCTGTACCACAAAGTGAATCAGCTGTGTATGCCCTCTTTCTTAGACCTCCCTCCCACTCACCCCCCGCCCCCATCCCATCCCTCTAGGTCAGCACAGAGCACTGAGCTGGGCTCCCTGGCCCATGGTTTGCCTGCCGAGGCTGAGCTAGGCTTACACATACGTCTGCAATCTGGCTGGAGGCTAGGTGGTCCAGGATGATCTCAGCTAAGAAGATGCAGCTCTGTTCCTTGAGGTCTGTCTTCCTCCAGCTGCTTAGCCTGGGCTTGGTCTTACGCTGGAGGCAGGGGTTCAAATGTGAGAAAAGAGGAGCGCAGACATCTGGAAGCCGAGGTTCAGATGCTTCCACTATGTTCATGGGCTAGAGCAAGTCAGAGCCCGGTCTGCATTCAAAGGAAGCAGAAGATAGAGCCCAGCTCTCGATGGAAAGAGTGCAAAGTCATGAGATTGTGGGATGGAGTGGAAAATTGGGGCTATTTTTGCTTTCAGTGCAATTCGAATTTGAATTGAAAATTCAAAATTTTCAATTTTGAAAGTCAGTTATGTAACCCTGCTGGTGTGGCACACACTGTCCGGGAAAGGGTGTAGGACAGAGCTTAAGTACTCACACCATTGCGCCTTTCGCGAACTGCATTTTGTCATTCAGGTAGCTTTCTGGATAACAGAGTTCAGTTAAGATGGGTGGGTGTCTGAGATCCCCTCTCTCTGGACAAGTGTCCCTTCATGTTTCCCATCCCATCTGTCTTCTCCCTCCCTGCCTTCTCCCCGGGGAGCCTGTCAGAAGGCCACGGAAGGTCCAGTTTCCCAGACCAAGTCCTCATGGTCCTCCCCAGGGATGGGCTGGTCCTGCCATTTGCCTTCTTCCCGCAGAGCAACCGCACACACACACACGTGTCCCCCTCAGTAACACTGACCACCTCTCATCTCTCATAAAATAACTTCCTTGCTTTATTGCCCGAAACGACTTTTTTCACCAAAGGTGAAGATGGAAAGGAACAGTGGAGTCAAGGGGGAGAGGGAGACCCATTCCACCAGACGTGCCATTAAAAAAAAAGAAGAACTCTTTCTTTCAGAATGAAAGGAAAGCAGATGACAGATGGAGGAACCTCCTTGGAAATGCTGATCGCGTCCGCAAAGCCAGTCCACCGATGTTAAGGGTCCTGCCATGTTTATTGGCTACGGATTCACTTTCTTCTCCCTGGAAAAAAAAGATGATCACCTCTTCCTCTCCAGCATCTGTGTCAGGGAAACAATGGTGTCCCCCACGCCATTGGTTCTTTTTGGAGCCGAATGATGACATCATTGAAACATCTGATTTTATTCCCCCTTACATAAAGGAAGATTAATGGCTAAAACCACAAGAGGGACTATTGTTTTGCCGGCTTTGTCCAAATCTGGTTAAAATACTTGCTTTCACAAAATGCAACGCTGTCCCCGAGGTAACAAAAGCCCCTTCTTCAATGATGCTGTGTCCCTTCCCTGAGAAAGACCACACACGGGGAACTGAGTCGTGTCTGTGCTCAGTGCCCCCGACTGTTCCAGTCCAGGGCCTCACCATGAGCCCAGCTGCTGGGAAATCAGAGCCTCATATGGGAAAGCCAAGGTGAAATCAACCCACTTGGGCCATGGTCAGAAGATGAGCTTCAATTTGTCGAATCCAAGGGTATTTAAGGATGCTGGACCTTGAAACAGAGAGGGTCAAGGTTGACTGCAACCTACACTTAATCTGTTGGACTTCATGCTCTTTCTCCCAAAAGTGGTGAATGAAGACAGCCTCTGAAAAGCAATGTGTATGCTTATTTCTGAGATAGTGATTCCAATCTGCTAATTATACGTTACCTATAGTGGCACCCCTGGCAGTTTCCCAGCTATGAGCAGATTTCCTCTTCAGTTTCTGGGGTCCCTGCATCTTGCAGCTGTTTACAGGAGTTTGCCGAGCCTGGAAGGGCTGTGGGTCCCTGCAGGTGGCCTCCCCACATGGACGGCCGTATGACTTCTCCAAAAACTGACAGTGACTTCTCCAGGCTGTCAGGCAATCTGGTCCCTGGGCAGCTTCAAACATTAGTTCTGCAAAGTGAATACAAGATGGAATGGGCTCCGATTTTAACTAGACTTGGCAAGGATGCTAACGTTTATATCAACAGCAGTGAAAAGACTGCCCATGGCTTTAAAAAATGCCTTTCGTCCAATTCAGTGAAAAAGTTTCCATTCTGAAACTCCAGGTTCTGAATCCTATACCAGTGCTGTCCAGTAGTATTTTCTGAGTTAATGGAACCATTTCATGTCTGGGCTGGGCTGTGTGGTAGCCACTAGTCAGGTGTGGCTATTGAGCATTTGAAATGTGGCTACTGAAACTGAGGACCCGACTTGAGAATTGTATTTAATTTTAATTAGTGTGGATTGCCACATGTGTCATCTGTACAGTTTTACAGTCTTGCAGTTCCTTATAAAGTTTAACAGACACTTAACATCTGACCCAGCAATTCTACTCCTAAGTATTTATCCAGGAGAAATGAAAACATATGAACACATAGCTTTATCCAAATGTTTATAGCAATTTTATTCATAATAGCTAGATACCAGAAAAAAACAACAACACTCTGTCTATGGACTGATGAGTGAAAAATACACTGTGGCTTAGCCATACAGTGGGTATCACCCAGAGGTAAAAGGAACTCACTTCTCATACAATGTTTCACTCAGTGAAAGGAGCCAGGCTGGATAATTGTAAGATTCAGCTATCTAGAAGAGGCAGGGACCTAAAGCAGGTCAGTGGCTCCCTGGGGGGAAGCCTGGGAGGAGTGGGCAGAGAGGTACCAGGGGCCTTTCCGGGGATGGGAACACTCGATAGCATGACTGTGGCTGTGGTTCCATGGCCGTGTGCAGTCGTCATAAAACTCACTGAACTGTACACTTAAAACTGGTGTTTTATTTTACATAAATGTTATGCCTCTAAAGATGATTTTTAAAAAGACTCCACATGGCTTAGTTTTTGTTTTTTTATGGTTTTGGTTTTTAAAATTAATTGCATTATAATAGAGTTGCTGTAGATGTAGTATTAGTTTCTACACTACAGCAAAGTGGTCGGCTGTAGGGATACGTACATCTCCTCTTTTTCAGATTTCCTTCCCATTTAGGGCACCACAGAACATTCGGTAGAGTTCCCTTCAGTGTACAGTAGGCTCTAATTAGTTACCTATTTTATATGTAAAGTGTATATATGCCAGCTCCAACCTCCCAGTTCATCCCACCCTCTTCCTCCTTGCTAGCCATAAGTTTGTTCTCTATATCTGTGCGTTTATTTCTCCTTTGAATGTAAGTTTGTCTGTACCATTTTTCTAGATTCCATATATTAAAAAATAAATAATAAATGTTTATTGTTTTAAATACAAAAGAGAGAAAGCGCTCAGTAAATATTTGTGGAATGAATAGATAAATGAGTAAACTAGTTTTAAATGCAAAAAACTCCTTGTAGCTTTTAAAATGAAAATTGTGACATTTATTTCCTACAGGTTTCTCACTTACTTACCTATTTAGATGATGGTCAAAAAAACAACAACAAAAAACCCTAAGAGGCACGTTGCTGGAGGCCACTCTAAGCCAGTTGATGAATTTACAGCCTCCTGGCTCTCTCTGGCCCATGATGTGAAAGAATACAAGTGATTTTCACAATCACAGCCTAACACGCTTGGAATCACAGTTCTGTAAATGTGACAGTGAAGTCAGGCGAATACCCAGCGCGATGGCTTCTCCAGCTGCCTTTGCACTCTGAATTCAGACACTGACACTCAGGGAGGACTCAACCCCAGGGCCACAGAAAGCGCCCTCTGGGAACTGCTGCTCCCGGCTGGAGCACTGGAGAGGGACCAGTCCATCTGAACCGGTGCCCAGACCATCTCTTCGTCGCCAGGGCAGGGGCTCACCTGGGGCTCACCAGGAACGCTCACAGCACCCAGCATCCTAAAGCCAGAGAGGACCAGTTTCCATTAACACGAAGGACCTCACTCTGGGGACTGGTTTGACTGCGCCAAGGGCTGTCCAGGTGACCCAGTGGTAAAGGATCACCTGCCAGTTCAGGAGACGCAGCTTCGATCCCTGGGTAGGAACGATCCCTTGCAGTAGGAAGTGGCAACTGTTCCAGTACTCTTGCGTGGGAAATCCCATGGACAGGGAGCCTGGTGGGCTACATCCTTGGGGCTGCAAAGAGTCGGACACGGCTGAGCACACTGGTGTGTAGTGCGTTGAGTTCACCAGACTCCTGAGAGGCACGATCCTAGCGGAGGGTGTGCTAAAGGCATTGGGTACCAGCCCTGAGACTGCGGGAAACCAACCCCCCACTGGGGCCTGGTTCTGAGAGCCCTTCCCTAGGTTTGGTAGATGTTTACTGCGCGCCAGCCGGATGCTCACGCCAGCCCCCAGCAGCCGCATCCCAGTGGAATGATCATTCCTCACACCCAGGTAACCTCTAAGAGGAAGTCTTCTCCTGCCAGGAAGTGTCTTTATAGGAGCCACACTCTGGGTAGAAGTTTCAGGTCACAGGGGCTTGTAAGAGTGACATGTCGGAGGGAAGTGTCCGGTAAGAGTCGAGGAATTGAACATATGTGTTCACTCTCCCCCCAACCTCGCCTTGTTCTCCCTCGAAACCTCACTGAGGTGGGAGGGAGGGTTCTCATTTCTGTCATTTGTTTTATTTGTTCTTTAATCATCAATCTCCAAGGTCAAATAGAACAGAAGACAGTATGATAAACTCGAAAACAAACTGAACTAGACAAAAAGAAAGGGAATCTGAAATCGGCAGCTGAGAAAACCCAGCAGAGCTGCAGCTGAGAGCTGGAACGCTCAGAACAGGGGGCACCTGGGACCCTGGGAGGGGCGGGAGGGCGGGCCCCACCAGGGAGGATGGGCTGAAGGCGGCTAACAGTAAGATGCTGTGCACAGCATCCCCGCCCTGGTCCCCACAGCCAGGTGACTCCTCCTCCCTCCTGGCAGAAGACGAGAGGCTGGTCTCCGGAAGGCAGACCAGATGCTGGGAGAAGCATCGTCTCCTGCATTAAGGGCTCCATCTGAAGGCACCAGGAGAGTCAGTGGACACCACTCTGCTTCTCCCAGGAGGCTTCCAGAACCTCCGGCTTTCAGCCTGCTGGAACAAGATTGTTGGACCCTAATAATCTGAACCAACACAGAAAGCAATTCCCCAAACTGAACAGCTCATACAGACCCCCTCTACCCACCCACCCATAGCAAATCCACATGTCTTAAGCCCCATCCACCTACACAGGAGATCTAGCAGCTTTTTAGAATATCCAGAAAGACAAAAAGCTTAAAAAAGGTAAAACTATCAAAGTCCTCAGGGGAATTAAAGAGCTATTTCTTCTATGAAGCAAAAACGCGATGTTTCAAAAATAATTTTAGAAAAGTAGTATAAGAGAACAACAAAGCTCCCATAATTAAAAAGAGAGAGAGAGTAGAAATTAAACACTCAATAAAAAATGTGAGACTGGAGCTGAAAAAATTCCCAGAAAGCAAAGCAGAAAGAAAAGAGATGGAAGCCAAGAGGAAATAAGATAAGAAAATTCGAGAACTGATCCCAAAGCTGCAGCAGCCTAATAGTGGGAGTTCAAAGGAGAGACTAGGATGGCTGGAGGGGTCATCAGGTTCCAAAAAGGAAGGACTTGAGTTTCTTTTTTAAGAATCTTTAATCTAAAGTTGTATTTATTTATTTATTGGCCATGCTATGTGGCACGTGGCACCTTAGTTCCCCAATCCGGGATCAAACCACGCCCCGTGCAGCGGGAGCCTTAACCATTGGGCAGCTTAGACCTGAGATTCTAAATGGAAAGAGGGGCCAGAGACCAGCATGATGGAAAACAGAAAACTCCCAAAGCACATCGTCATGGAACGTCAGAGCCCTGTGGGCTAGAATAGCCCCGTACAGCTTCCAGAGGCTGGACAGCTTTCTTACAGAGGGTCCAGAATCAGGACACTCTTAGGATGTGTCAAGGGTGGCAGTGGGAGCTGGCAGACAATAAGACGATGCCCTTGAAACTGAGGCAAGGTGATTTCCAGCCTAGAATACTGCAGTCCTCAGTCTGAGGAAAGAAAAGACATTTTCAGACATTGAAAATCTTGGGAAAATTTTCTTGTCACCTCTGTCTGGATTTTAATGTTGAGTTTTTTACTTCAAACTCAACATTCAGAAAACTAAGATCATGGCATCCATTCCCATCACTTCATGGCAAATAGATGGGGAAACAGTGGCTGACTTTATTTTTCTGGGCTTCAAAATCACTGCAGATGGTGACTGCAGCCATGAAATTAAAGATGCTTGCTCCTTGGAAGAAAAGCTATGACCAACCTATATAGCATATTAAAAAGCAGAGACATTACTTTGCCAACAAAGGTCTGTCTAGTCAAGGCTATGGTTTTTCCAGTGGTCATGTATGGATGTGAGAGTTGGACTACAAAGAAAGCTGAGTGCCAAAGAATTGATGCTTTTGAACTGTGGTGTTGGAGAAGACTCTTGAGAGTCCCTGGACTGCAAGGAGATCCAACCAGTCCATCCTAAAGGAGATCAGTCCTAGGTGTTCATTGGAAGGACTGATGCTGAAGCTGAAACTCCAGTACTTTGGCCACCTGATGGGAAGAGCTGACTCATTTGAAAAGACCCTGATGCTGGGAAAGATTGAAGGCAGGAGGCCAAGGGGACGACGTGAGATGGTTGGATGACATCACCGACTCCATGAGCATGAGTTTGAGTGAGCTCTGGGAGTTGGTGATGGACAGGGAGGCCTGGCGTGCTGCAGTCCATGCGGTCACAAAGAGTCAGACATGACTGAGCGACCGAACTGAACTGAACTTGTCCGGATACTGAGGAAGCTGTGCTCCACGCACCTGGTGGAGGCAAGCAGGCAGGAGGGGATGCATAATCAACACTGACCCGAGCCCCAGAGAGTCCTAGTTGTTCAGGATGAGGAGGCTGAGCTTCTGGACAGATGCTAACGGCCTCTGTGTGTGTGCACTCCAAGGGCTCCCCAGGAGGCCCTGCTTGATAAGAAAGAGCCAGACATCTGGTGTGATAATCAGTATCCCAACGTACTGCCGCCTGTTTCCCAAGCTCTCTAAGCTGTGAGTAGGTCTGGTCCCTTTCCTGACACTCGTGTGTACTTCTGTGTGTCTGACCAAAGACCAGGAAATGTGACCTCATCCTCCCAACCAAACTGCAGCAGACAACCTGCCAGGCCACCCTGAGGCTGTGTCCACTGTCACCCTCGGAAGATGCCTGGTGAAACCTGCTGTCTCTCGTGCTGAGCCTTATTTTGGTTTTGGTTTAATTCATCCTATTTTAAGTTTGTCAGTGGCCTCCAGTCTTTTTTAAAGGCCTAAATCAAAATGGCAACAAATTTACCACCGCCATTTAGTTTCAATGAGTAAGTACAGCCAAGCCCCAGATGATAAATTAGCTTAATAACTAGTCATTATTACTTGCCTATTGAATTTCTTTGGGACTTTAGCTAAACATAAACCGGAACAAATTGTTTTAATTTGGGAGACAGAGAAATAAACAAACCAGAGATAATTTTTGGAATTGCTTTTCAAAAATGGCAAGAGGACCATGTGACTGGCAGAATAACAACTTTTCTCCTTCCCCTTAAAATGTCCATGACCTTAATCTCTGAAACCAAATCTCTGATCTTCAGGATCTTGAGAGAGATATTCTTTTCTGGATTATCTGGTGCAGTAAAAGAGGTTTTTCCTTCTTAACTTTTTGTTTTTTTCTCATTTTGACCATGCAGCAGGTAGGTGGGATCTTAGTTGTCCAACCAGAGATGGAACCCATCTATGCCCCTTGCAGTAGAAGCATGGAGCCTTAACCACTGGACCGCCACGGAGGTCCCAGTAACAGGGTTTCTATGAGAGGAAAGCAGGAGTCAGTATCAGAGAAGTGATGACAGAGTCACTTTGGAGATGGAGGAAGGGTCGCAAGACAAGGAAGTTCGCAGGTCCCTCTAGAAGATGGAAGAGGGAAGGGAACAGACATCCTGCTGGAGCTTCCAGAAGGAGCATCATTCGGCGGACGTCTTGATTTTAGCTAAGTGAGGCCCATGTCAGGCTTCCGATCACCAGCACTGTAAGATATAAGGTAACACATTAAGCCACTGAGTGTGTGATATGTGTTAGGGCAGCAATAGGAAGCTGACACAAGCCTGTATAGTACTATAAAAGGCTCAACCTGAAAAGTGAAGACCCTCTGAATATACCCTGAACTCAGACTTAAGGTAGATCTAGTTTCTCCTCCTGTCCATCACTGATGCCTCATCGATACTCCAAAGTAACGAGAACATTCTAGACCCTTGAAACTAGGCACAGCCTTAGTGACCTTAGGGAAGGCATGGTGGCTTAAATGGGAGTCTTCTTGGCCCAGCTCACTTGCTGTTCTGTGCCCTCAGAAGGACCTGGGCAGACCCACCCATTCGCGATTGGGGCTGTTTCTGTGGTCCAGCCGGGCCGCTGCATTCCTACCCACTGCAGACGGTCTTCAGTCCTGGCTCCACCTGCGGGCCCCCTGCACCCAGCCCATCCTGCACACATCCCCATGTTTTGGGATTCCGATAAGACCTCTTTGGGGAACTTTAATCTGTCTACTGCAGGGCTCTATGCCATTCTTGAAAAAGAATAACTCTGATTAAATTTTTAAAATGTTCTCTTTCCCTGTCTCCTAAATTAGAACAATTTATTCTAGTGAACGTTTAGCTTTAGTCCCAAAGAAATTTGATATGCCACCAATGACTAGGAATTTTAGGGAGTTGGAAAGACTTTGGGGAGGCTTGAACAGGGCTGGGTTTTTGGCAGGTGTGGACGCCTGACCAGGGGTCTCTGGGGAGGGAGGCATGGAGCAGGGCACGTACTTGGAAAGTTTGGGAAGTGTTTTCCAGACTGGTTTTTGGAAAAAGCAGGCTTCCTTGTCAGTGTTCCTTTTCTCGTACGAGATCCCATCCTACAGGTGGAACTTATACTTGTTTATTTGTTTATTTTTCCCAAGCGGACTGTGCATTCCCCAGGCAGTGGGAGGATGGGCTGGGAGCCAACTGTAAGACAAGGTCTCTGAAGGGCCTTTGAAAGAATAATAAAGGGCTTCCCTGGCGGTCCAGTGGTTAAGACTTTGCCTTCTAATGCAGGGGGTGCAGGTTTGATCCCTGGTCAGGGAGCTAAGACTCTCCAGGCCTCCTGGCCATAAAACCAAATCATAAAACAGAAACAACATTGTAACAAATTCAATAAAAACTAAAAGTGGTACACATTAAAAAAATCTTAAGAAAAAAGAGACTAATAAAAGTAAAAGTCAGTCTGGTTTTTAATATCACCATGTGCCGGCAATTCTAAGTAGTGTCAGTGATTAAAAAAACTCTCCTATGGGTATCTTTTTTTGTCTAAGCTGTGGACAACTGTGGTGGTCGCTGTTTCAATAACTTCTAGGTAAGCGTCAAATGTGATTTGTCATTGTTGTATAGTCACTGAATCATGTCTGATTCTTTTGCCCTCATATACTGTACCCCACCAGGCTCCTCTGTCCATGGGATTTCCCAGGCAAGAATACTGGAGTGGGTGGCCATTTCCTTCTCCAGGGGATCTTCCCGACTCAGAAATCGAACCCGTGTCTCCTGCATTGGCAGACAGATTCCTACCTCTGAGCCACCAGGGAAGCATCTGTGATACTCAGACTTTAATAAATATTGTATTCTAGAAGGATTTAATTAACCATTAATTAATAATTTGAAGAACTTCCAATTATTGGATGGAATTTTGCAAGCACACTTCGGGTGCGATTTGGGTCTCCAACTCTGGGGCCACACGTTCTGTCTTTACCAGAAAGTTTGAAACAAATGATGGCAGCAGAGAGAGACAGAGATGAAGACTCTAGTTCCTTCACTTCTTTCATGCTTATTTTAATTCATACCATCCAGTCTTTACTGGAATCTGAAAGTGAAATGTATCCTTTTGCCATTGTTAACTGTTTCACAACTAAAGAGTACATTGAGATCAGACTCTTTGAGATCCCGTGGACTGTAGTCAGCCAGGCTCCTCTGTCCATGGGGATTTTCCAGGTAAGAATACTGGAGTGGGTTGCCATTTCCTTCTCCAGGGGATTTTCCCCACCCAGGAGTTGAATTTACCTCTCTTTCTCGACAGGCATATTCTTTACCGTTGAGCCACCTGGGAAACCCGTCAAGATAATAAACTTTACCAAAACGGTGTGATTTAGCAGTTGCCTCAATTGTCGCTTTTGTAGATGTTTCCATTTTATTAAAACTCACGTACTGGTTATTGGACAATTATATACATAAAATATTATATCATACTATAATCAAAAGATTGTTGATCTGAAACAAACAGACGGCTGGATATTTCTCCAGAAAAGACAGGTTTAGTCTGGACCAGCAGAGATTTTTAATTTGGCGTTCAGAATTGCGAGCTACATGCAAGTCCCCATATGGCAAGGGGAGGAGACTGCTTTTAGAGAGAAAAGCGGGGAGGGAGGATGTAAACAAAGATCTTGGCTTTTCATTGGCTGAGCCGTTGCCGGGGAAGAAGAGGCTTTCTTCTTCCTATTGGGATTGCTCTCATCACAGGGTGCAAGAGCTCCCCCTACTGGGAGCCCAGATCTATTTACTTAATTTTGCTTAGTCGCTCAGTCGTCTCCGACTCTTGACCCCAAGGACTGTAGCCCACCAGGCTCCGCTGAACATGGGATTTCCCAGGCAAAAATACTGGGGTGGGTTGCCATTTCCTCCTCCAGGAGATCTTTCCAACCCAGGGATCGAACCTTTCTGTCCACATCGCAGGTATTAATTTTTTACAAAATCAAAAGTTTAAGCTGTCATATACATTTTTAAATGGTTGGGAAAAGACACGCTTATTTCCTTTTTTATACCATGACATGTGTTTTTGCTTCTATTTATTTTTTTTACTGGTGCAATTTTGTCTATGAAATTCAGTAAGAGAACGTGCTCACTGGTTAGGTTTCTTTGCCGGCCACTATTAATGCTTGTTCCATTTCATAATTTTATGAAAAATATTTTTGTTGTCTGAAATGGGAGCGTTGCTCAGTGCTCTGAGATGCCCTAGAGGGCTGGGGTGGGAGAGAGACTAAGAGGGAGGGGGTATGTGTATACATATGGCCGAGTCACATTGTTGTATAGCAGAAACGAACACAGCATAGTAAAGCAATAATACTCCAAATTAAAACATAAAATAAAGAAAGTGAATTACCCTAAAAAAGGAGGGCTATGTTGAAGTACAAGCCACTCTAGGGGTCAGATCTGCTGGGTACGCCATGTGGCCACCCTCCCTCAACGTTCCCGTGTGTCCACGACCTTTGGGGTTAGAACACGTAAGTCCTCGGGTAGGTGGGAGAGAAACAGATCTGAAGCCCCAGCTCATCAGCCGTCCTCTCAAGTACCAAAGCATTTGATGCACTCACTGTGGTTGCCTTTTTACTTTCTAGAATCAGGCATTCTGTTTCCCAGTAATATATGAACTCGGGGCTCAGGTGCCGCAGGGTTGTTCCAATTATCTTTATAAGGGTGGAATTACTCCCATAATGGAAAAGGGGGCTAAGACCCTACTCACCTCTTATTCAGGCTCAATAATATTGAAAAATGCCTGAGGGACTCAGTTCAGTTGCTCAGTCATGCCCAACTCTTTGTGACCCCATGAACCACAGCACAGCCAGGCCTCCCTGTCCATCACCAACTCCTGGAGTCCACCCAAACCCATGTCCATTGAGTCAGTGATACCATCCAACCATCTCATCCTCTGTCGTCCCCTTCTCCTCCTGCCTTTAATCTTTCCCAGCATCAGGGTCTTTTCCAGTGAGTCAGTTCTTCGCATCAGGTGGCCAAAGTATTGGAGTTTCAGCTTCAGCATCAGTCCTTCCAATGAATATTCAGGATTGATTTCCTTTAGGATGGACTGGTTGGATCTCCTTGCAGTCCAAGGGACTCTCAAGAGTCTTCTCCAACACTACAGTTCAAAAGCATCAGTTCTTCAGTGCTCAGCCTGAGGGACTGGACTGGCCTTAATTGGATGGATTGAAAGAAAGGACCCCAGGTGTGAGAAACACACTCACCAGCCCAAAACCAAGGGATGGACTCGGAGACACGAAGCACAGTGAAAGCGAGATTTTAATCAGGGTCTTTAATCGGGTGTCGGGTGGGCAGGCACTCCCGGGGCGGGTTCAGCCAGTCCTCATTTCCTGGCTCATTGATCCCTCTCCAGGTCCTCACTGGCTGAGTCCTGTGGGGTTACACTCTTCGCGGGTGTCACCCAAGTCTCACGGGGTATTCTTTCTTCTCCCTTCCCATCCTAAATCCATGTTTCTCAACAAGGACTTCAGGGTATCCCTTCCCAAACATCCTGTCAGCCCAGAGATTCTCCAGGCGTAAGCTGTTAGGCAAGACTAGTTTGCCAGTGATTTTTCCAAGACAAAACTGGCCAGCTCTGAGTGGAAAACCATTTGTTAATAATTTTCCACTCAAGGCCAGTTCTTTTGTCCTGAAAACAGACCACCCCAAATTCCATTTCATACCCCAGGGTTCCTGGGAGAGAATCTGGCGCAAGAAAGGGGAGGAAGCTTGTGGGCCTCGAAGGTTCTGGTCAGGGATGTGGGAGCCTTTTCTGGGTCCTCTGGGTGGTTGACAGGGGCCACCGCTTTGATACAGCAGCTCTGGAACCGTCGTGCCTGGCGGAAGGGGCTCGTCTCTGTGGGATGCCCCGATTCCACATCCTCTTTTTGAGGAACCATTGAAAGGTTGTTGCTGAACCATGAAAGACGCTGGGATTCTTGGCCTCCGGAGGAGAAGAATTCAATCTGGGGCCAGAGACGAGGCTTGATTGCTCAGAGCTTTTGTGTCATAAAGTTTTATTAAAGTATAAAAGAGATAGAGAAAGCTTCTGACATAGATGTCAGAAGGGGGCAGAAAGAGTGCCCCCTCACTAGTGTTAGCAATGGAGTTATATACTTTTAATTAGTTATTACAGTGAATCAAAAGAATGTCTGGAGGTTGTAAAGACCTTACTAGACCCACTCCCATAATTTACATTTTAAGATAACAGGATTTAGCCAGAAGGTTTTTTCCAGAAACTGTCCTCAAGCAGGATACATTATTGTTATATAATCCTAAGGAATGTAGAGGGGAAAAAAAAACATTTGTCCTTTCCTCCTCCTTGAGAATTCCAGACCCCTCTCTCCTTGGGGACCCCTGGACTTCTTACCAACCTGCCTAGGAATTGACTCTCTTACCATCACTCTCTGTTCACAAAGGGATGGTCTGCCCCACCATAAGGGGAGCAGGCAGCTACGGGACTGCTCAGATGGACTGATTCGTGGACTGGTACAAGCAACTCTAAGCTTCTTGGGGAATATCTGAGCAGGGAAATATTCAGCAAACTTAGGATCCATTTCAGAAGTGCTAGTGGGAGCCGTGCTAGTCTGGGCATAAATGTCAAGGTGACCTCATTTGTATTCCAGGCTGGCAAAGACTGCAGCAAAGCACAACGTATGTGTTTTGAAGCCAGACCCCCACCCCCCCGAAGCAATGGAATCCGGGTAACCTTATCCACCCCGTGGGTCAGCTGCTCATAGGAACTATTTAATTTAGCTAGTCGCTGTCTACTTCTAGAGAAACTGTTGTGTGTCCAGACACTGGGCTATATTCAAGCGGTAAACATGCCTGCTTCTTCCAAATAGTCACAAACATTTCTTATCAATAGATTCAGTTGCATCCAGAAAAATGTCAGCGGGAAGACGGCTCTCAGATGAGGAGTTTTTGAGAGTTCAGAAGTGGGGGCGGTACAAGACTGAGACCAAAAAAGTGAGCCAAAGCCAGGGGGAGAACAGGCTGAGGATCATATAACAAACGTGGAAATGTGTTTGCAGAGTTCCGGGATTAAAGGAAGGCGGGGAGCCTCTCAAAGGCACCCCTAGACCTCAGCCTGGGCTGGACCCCATGCTACCAGGACAGGGCTGGAGGCACAGAGGCACCCCTGGGACACCAAGGCATCCCTGTCTGCTGTGATGTCCGCTGTTCCCGACAAATGGTCCTGACCTCCCTCTATAACCCCTCTGCCTCCCCAGCACCCCTGCGACCATGTCAGCCTCTCATCTTCCTCAGAGGGACCCCTCCATCTCCAAGAGAGGGAGCTGACTCAGTTCAACCTCTTCACCCATCTCTGGGCACTCGGGGCCAGCAGCTTCCCAACGCTTCCTGCTCAGTCCTGAAGCTCTGGCCCTTCCCTCTGACCCTGGAGAGCAGGGGGACTGAGCTGATCTGGGGGAGGAATGAGGCTGCCCATTGACGGGAGTTGAGGAGAACTTTATAGCAGCCCTGACAAAGGGGAAAGGAAGTCCCCAACAGACCACTGAGCCTGGTTTGAATTTAAGCCACAGCTAAAGAACTAAAGAGTCTCTTTATGAAGGTGAAAGAGGAGAGTAAAAAAGTTGGCTTAAAGCTCAACATTCAGAAAACTAAGATCATGGCATCCAGTCCCATCACTTCATGGCAAATAGATGGGGAAACAGTGGCTGACTTTATTTTTCTGGGCTTCAAAATCACTGCAGATGGTGACTGCAGCCATGAAATTAAAAGATGTTTGCTCCTTGGAAGAAAAGCTATGACCAACCTAGACAGCATATTAAAAAGCAGAGACATTACTTTACCAACAAAGGTCTGTCTAGTTAAAGCTATGGTTTTTCCAGTGGTCATGTATGGATGTGAGAGTTGGACTATAAAGAAAGCTGAGTGCCAAAGAATTGATGCTTTTGAACTGTGGTGTTGAAGACTCTTGAGAGTCCCTTGGACTGCAAGGAGATCCAACCAGTCCATCCTAAAGGAGATCAGTCCTGGGTGTTCATTGGAAGGACTGATGCTGAAGCTGAAACTCCAGTACTTTGGCCACCTGATGGGAAGAGCTGACTCATTTGAAAAGACCCTGATGCTGGGAAAGATTGAAGGCGGGAGGAGAAGGGGACAACAGAGGATGAGATGGTTGGATGGCATCACCAACTCAATGGACATGAGTTTGAGCAAGCTCAGGGAGTTGGTGATGGACAGGGAAGCCAGGCATGCTGCAGTCCATGGGGTTGCAAAGAGTCAGGCACAATTGAGCGACTGAACTGAACTGAACAATGATAGTTAATGAAAGTTATTAGCAAAATGAGTGTCCACTTAATCGATATAACCAGTCGTGAAGGAAACAAATGCTAAACATTGTCTACTAATAATCAGTCACAATCTGAAGGCAGAGAGTTGTTTAATAAACAATGTTTAGGACTCTGAGCCCAGGAGACAGCATCTCAGTAGCTCTGAGAAAACTGCTCCAAGGAGGCAGGGGGGATGTCAGGCTATATACAAGTGTGTGACAAAGGGAACAGGCAGTCTGAATATTGAAGATCAGATACCAACTTAGGGAATTTAGCATCCTACGTGTGGGAAGGTGCAAGCCTCTGGGCTCACTGAATTCATTCCTTTAATATGCATCTTAGCTATCTGGGGCTGAATCGGTTTCCTTGTTCACCTTACGGAGCGGGAGATGTGGCAGATGGCTGCTTCTTGCACTCCCCCAGCTCCTCAGCCATCACCGTTGCGGGTGGCAGCATCTACTGGATGGCAGTTTGGGGCATCCTCATTCCCATTTGGGGCTTCCCTTGTAGCTTAGTCGGTAAAGAATCTGCCTGCAATGCAGGAAACCCGGGTTTGATCCCTGGGTTGGGTAGATCTCCTGAAGGAGGAAATGGCAACCCACTCCAGTATTCTAGCCTGGAGAACCCCATGAATGGAGGAGCCTGGAGAGTTATAGTCCTTGGGCTCACAAGAGTCGGACACGGCTTAGTGACTAAGCCACCACCACCATTCCCATGCTGATGGCTGTGACATTTCTTGTTTATTAATATGGCAGGAGATATTTTCATTTCCACAACATGAAGTCCTAAGAATATGAAAGATAGCTAGTGATATTTGTCATTGGCATAATAAACGATTCTGGTTTTGCTCACTAAATATGCTCTTTTTTTGATCCATATTTTTTATTGAAGTATAGTTAATTTACCAGGCTGTAGTCATTTCTTCTGTAGAGTTGAGATTCCATTATACACATATATACATTCTTTTTTTAAAAAAAAAACTCTTTTCCACTTATCATGGGATATTGAATACAGTTCTTTGTGTTCTTTAATAAATACTGTTCAGACCAAGGGGGAACAAAACCAGACGGACTGTGTCTCTTTAAAGAAAAAAAGGCTCAGTCCCCCAGGCACTGACCTCCTAAGGGCCCGCAGTGACCTCTGAGTTTGTGTGGACACTAACCATCCCAGCTCCCGGAGTCTCCAATGCACTGGCCTCCCCAGATCCTGCCCCCTCCCAAGGGAAATTAGAGTCTGAGGACAAAAGAAGAGATAGAATGAAGAAAATGACTCTTGTGGACACTAGGAAAATGAAGGAGACTCTCAAACCACTGGGCGCTTTGTTTCAGATTTCCTGGGGTGGGGGCGGGGGTGGGCAGGAAGCTATTTCTAGCATTTCACGACTTTAATATGGAAAGCAGTCGCTAAGTTTTATCTTCATGCCTAGGGAAATTGCTTTATTACCAATAACCAATCAGCCACACAGACAGATAACTACTGCTCTGAGAAAACAGATGAGCTGTGACCAGTCAGTCCCACCTGAGCCCCTGTTAAGTAACTGGGCATATTCGAGGGAGCTGGAAAACTGCGGTTGGCTTTAGACCTTTAAAAATAGCAGTCTCACATTAACAAATGGAACTGTCCTCAAATCGCCTTTATTTTTAGGAAAAGCATTACTAGACCCCAATCCACTCACACACTGTGATACAATTTGTACCTGTGAATCGTGTCGAGAAGAGGGAGAGTTGCAGTTAAAAGAACACCATGTCATCCTGGTCCTGGCAATCTTTACTTGCGTGACCCTGTTGGAGTCTAAATTTCGAGGATGGGCCCAACTCATTCCACTGGGTCCATGGTGTGGCTTTGTCTCACCCCAGCAAGAGGAGGGGCTAAGTCGCTTCTCCTGGAATCTTGGTTGCTCTTAGTGACTGGCTGGCCAGTAGAAGGAGATGGAAGAATGCTCTGGAACTTTGGGCAAATAGAAGGGGGAAAATTGGAAACAGTGGCATTTAATTTTCTTGGGCCTCAAAAATCACTGCAGATGGTGACTGCATCCATGAAATTAAAAGGCGCTTGCTCCTTGGAAGGAAACCTATGACAAACTTGGACAGCATATTAAAAAGCAGAGACATCGCTTTGCCAGCAAAGATCTGTATAGTTAAAGCTATGGTTTTCTTCAGTAATCATGTATGGATGTGAGAGTTGGACCATAAAGAAGGCTGAGCACTGAAGAACTGATGCTTTCAAACTGTGGTGCTGGAGAAGACTCTTGAGAGTTGCTTGGACAGCAAGGAGATCAAACCAGTCCATCCTAAAGGAAATCAATCCTGAATATTCACTGGAAGGACTGATGCTGAAGCTGAAGTTCCAATCCTTTGGCCACCTGATGCGAAGAACTGATTCATTGGAAAAGACCCTGATGCTGGGAAAGATTGAAGGCAAAAGGGGAAGGGGGTGACAGAGGATGAGATGGTTGGATGGCATCACTGACTCAGTGCACAGGAGTTTGAGCAAACTCCAGGAGATGGTGAAGGACACGGAAGCCTGGCAGGATGTAGGTCGTCGGGTTGCTAAGAGTTGGACATGATTTAGCGAATGAACAACTGGGAGACAGGGAGCCTCAGGCAGTTTCACTCTTGGAGTCGCACTGTTAGAGCCCAGCCTCTGAGCTGCGCAGGGGGCCTTGTCGGAGCTCTGGCCAGAGTCCAGACAAGCTCCCGGGACGGCCAGTCCAGTGGGCCCTGAGGTGGCCTCGGTCTCACCTGACATCTGACTTTGAGCTCAGCCTAGTCACAGAACCATGAGAAATAAGAATAAACCTTTATTTTAAGCCATTGCATTTTGAAGTGGCTTGCTACAGGGTAGTAGATAATGAAACAGGGATTTGAGGCGAGCCCCTCAGCTTTTCCCTGGTAGCTCAGCTGGTAAAAAATCTGCCTGTAGTGCAGGAGACCTGGGTTCAATCCCTGGGTTGGGAAGATCCCCTAGAGAAGGGAAACGCTTACCCACTCCAGAATTCTGGCCTGGAGAATTCCATGAACTATACAGTTGCAAAGAATCAGACACAAATGAGTGACTTTCACTTTCATTTCAGTTTTTCAGATCTTGTTTTTGCATCTATTAAAAACAGAAAGAAAATGCTCTTCTGGTCTGGTAGATACTTAAGGCTTTCGTGATGATAAAGAAAAAGTATTTTAAGATCTTCAAAGTACTTTATTACTGCTTCTGTCTCTCTATCATTTCTTCCTTTTATTACTTTTATTATATTCATATTGCTTAATTTTTCTATTTAAAAAATTTCTGCTCTGATTACAACAATAACACAAGTTTACCATAAAAATTTGTCAGATAGGCAAAAGCTGCAGAAAAATATAATTACCAATAATTCTTTCCTGGAACTAGAACTGTTGACATTTTAGAATATTTACCATCAATCTTTTCTATAGATATATTAATATTCCCAGGAATAACATACAGTAGATGCTGTTGATTCTAACAGTTACAATGATTAGTTGGTTGGTTAGTCAAAAAAGGGAAAGTAAGCAATCACTTAAAAAACACATAATACATGTTGCTTTGAATATTTTATTGTTATTTAAAGCTTGCAACAAAAATAGAAAATATTTTAACGTGATGCCTTGGCTCTGACTGGAAGTTTGAGTTACTTGTCTACATAAGTTTTGCCAGTGATGCATTCGTTATGATGGATCACTTTTTTTTTCCTGTAAAGTCAAATAAGTCCTGAAGGATACCCATAAAAATCAAAGTGCAGAACTCTTTTACCCTTATTTCCCCAAACTTTACATTGATCTCACTAGCACCTTATCGCTGAATTCCATATACAGGCAGACCTAGTTTATTTTGATTCAATTTATCATGCTCCACAGATGCTGAATTTTTAACAAATTGAAGGCTTCTGGCAGTTTTGTGTCAACAAGTTTGTACCATTTTTCCAACAGTATAATTTTTAAATTGAGGTATGTACTTTGATTTCCTAGACACAGTGCTTTTACGCATTTAATAGACTGCACTATAATGAAAACATGACTTTTATATGCACTGAAAAACCAAAAAAATTTGTGTGACTTTATTGTCATATTCACTTTATTGTGGTATCTGGAACTGAACCCACAATATCTCTAAGATATGGCTTTTATTTTTAAATAATCTTTCTTGTGTGTCTTTCCAAAGTATTCATTTTAGATTTCAAAGAAATGCCATTTCAGTGCTGAGTTCATTTGTTTATTATACTTTGTTGTTGTTCTTTAGCTGCTCAGTTGTATCTGATTCTTTGCAATCCATAAACTGCAGCACGCCAGGTCTCCCTGTCCATCACCAACTCCCGGAGTTTACTCAAACTCATGTCCTTTGAGTCGGTGATGCCATCCAACCATCTCATCCTCTGTCGTCCCTTTCTCCTCCTGCCTTCAGTCTTTCCCCAGCATCAGGGTCTTTTCTAATGAGTCAGTTCTTCCCATCAGGTGGCCAAAGTGTTGGAGCTTCAGCTTTAGCGTCAGTCCTTCCAATGAATATTCAGGACTGATTTCCTTTAGGATGGACTGGTTGATCTCCTTGCAGTCCAAGGGACTCTCAAGAGTCTTTTCCAACACCACAGTTCAAAAGCATCAATTCTTTGGCGCTCAGCTTTCTTTATACTCCAACTCTCACATCCATACATGACCACTGGAAAACCCAAAGCTTTGACTAGGTGGACCTTTGTCGGCAAAGTAATGTCTCTGCTTTTTAAAATGCTGTCTAGGTTGGTCATAGCTTTTCGTCGAAGGAGCAAGCATCTTTTAATTTCATGGGTGCAGTCACCATCTGCAGTGATTTTGGAGCTAAAGAAAATGAAGTCTGTCTCTATTTCCATTGTTTCCCCATCTATTTGCCATGAAGTGATGGGACTGGATGCCATAATCTTCGTTTTTTGAATGTTGAATTTTAAGCCAGCTTTTTCACTCTACTCTTTCACCTTCATCAAGGGGCTCTTTAGTTTCTCTTTGCTTTCTGCCATAAGGGTGGTGTCATCTGCATATCTTCAGTATGAAAAAGAATGTCAGAAGTTATTGATATTTCTCCCAGAAATCTTGTTTCCAGCTTGTGCTTCATCCAACCCAGCATTTCGCATGACGTTCTCTGCATAGAAGTTAAATAAACAGGGTGACAGTATACAGCCTTGATGTACTCCTTTCCCAATTTGGAACCAGTCCATTGTTCCATGTCTGGTTCTAACTGTTGCTTCTTGACCTGCATATAGGTTTCTCAGGAGGCAGGTAAGGTGGTCTGGTATTCCCATCTCTTTAAGAATTTTCCAGTTTGTTGTGATCCACACAGTCAAAGGCTTTAGCATAGTCAATGAAGCAGAAGTAGATGTTTTTCTGGAATTCTCTTGCTTTTTCTATGATCCAGTGGATGTTGACAATTTGATCTCTGGTTCCTCTGCCTTTTCTAAATCCAGCTTGTATGTCTGGAAGTTTACATATGGTTGAAGCCTAACTTGGAGAATTTTGAGCATTATTTTACTAATGTGTGAGATGAGTGAAATTGTGTGGTAGTTTGAACTTTCTTTGGCATTGCCCTTCTTTGGGATTGGAATGAAAACTAACCTTTTCCAGTCATGTGGCCACTGCTGAGTTTTCCAAATTTATTGGCATATTGAGTGCAGCACTTTCACAGCATCATCTTTTAGGATTTGAAATAGCTCAACTGGAATTCCATCACCTCCACTAGCTTTGTTCATAGTGATGTTTCCTAAGGCCCACTTGACTTCACATTCCAGGATGTCTGGCTCTAGGTGAATGATCACACCATCGTGGTTATCTGGGTCATTAAGATCTTTTTTGTACAGTTCTTCTGTGTATTCTTGCCACCTCTCCTTAATATCTTCTGCTTCTGTTAGGTCCATACCATTTCTGTTCTTTATTGAGCCCATCTTTGCACAAAATGTTCCCTTGGTATCTTTAATTTTCTTGAAGAGATCTCTAGTCTTTCCCATTCTATTGTTTTCCTCTGTTTCTTTGTATTGTTCACTTAGGAAGGCTTTCTTATCTCTCTTTGCTATTCTTTGGAACTCTGCATTTAGATGGGTGTATCTTTCCTTTCTCCTTGCCTTTTCGCTTCTCTTCTTTTCTCAGCTATTTATAAGGCCTCCTCAAACAGTCATTTTGCCTTTTTGCATTTCTTTTTTAAATGCTTAATTACAGTAACAAGTACAATAATAATAGACAATGACAAAAACAGATTTGGAAACAAATAAAGTGAATTCATCAAATTTAATTAGAAGAAATGAATGACACAGTCACTAAGCTTGAAATGTACCCCCAATACTAAAGAAAATTATTTTCAAGTGCTCATAGAATACCTACAAAAACATTGATCATGTTTTAGATGAAAAAAAGACCTAGTAAATTCCATTATGGAATACATTTTGAAATAAGTAACAAAACCTAAAAAAAAAAAAATCCCATGTTATTGGAAGCTAAACAATGTGTTTCTAAATAAATCAAGATTTGGACTTAAAAATAAACATCTTTAATGAAATTCTTAGAATTGGATAATAGTGAAAACTCTGTGGGTCAACATTTTGAAAAACAGAGATGTCGCTACTTACAGAAAAGTATAATGTATTTATTAGGGGGAAAAAAGATTGCAAACTAACAAGCATTCAACCCAGAAAGTTAAAAAAGAAACCAGATCAAATACAAACCAAAAGAAAATGGAATAATACACATAGTGCCAGAAATCTATGATAAAGATAATGCCAGAAATAGAATAAAAATTGAGAAAGTTAAGTTTGTTCTACAAGAAAAAAAATAGACAAATATCTAGCTAATAAAGACTAATAAAAGATCAAATATGCAAATAATCAAAACATAAAATGAATAAATGGAAAAACCACATTTGCTCTAGGAGTCTGTGGTTTATTTGCGCATGTAGAACTGTGTGCAAGACACGTGATCTATTTTTCAGTCTGCTGGTTGTACCTTCGTTGTTTTTTTATTTCGGTACATAGTTTAGGGACAGTTCTGGGCTTTTCAGTCAATTAACACATTTTAATCACAGCCCCGACACTAACTACCTTTGTTGTGGAAGGTGAGACATTTTTTCTTGAGGCCTCCGTTTGTCACCTCTAAAATAAACCCATCAGACAAAATGATTCATTCCCTGGGAGTGCAAAAGTAAAACAAATAGTGTTCCAGTAGATTTGTTGTTTATTTATTTTGTTTCTTTGATTAAAATATTAATGGAATTTCCAGGTGGCACAGTGGTGAAGAGTCCTCCTGCCAATGTAGGAGACACAAAAGATGCAGGTTTGATCCCTGGGTCGGGAAGATCCCCTGGAGAAGGAAATGGCAACCCACTCCAGTATTTTTGCCTAGAAAATCCCATGGACAGAGGAGCCTGGCTGGCTATAGTTCACAGGGTCAAAAAGAGTCAGACATGACTGAGCATGCATGCACAATTAAAATATTTACCTACAATATGGCTAAAATGGCAGATTTTTTCACTTTGGCTGAAATTGCATCAAACCAATTTAATTTACTTAATATATGCTGATCAGCTCAGATGGATGAGTTTTATGTGTAAAGCTGGCTTCTAAATGTAAAAAGCATCATTCATTAATACATGAAATTTGGAGAAATAAAATACCTTTCAAAAGACTCTTTATTTATACAGCATCACTAAAACATTTAAATTGCAAGGCCACATACAACATCATAAGTAGAGAGGAAAATGAACAAGGTCATATTTTAAGTGTGGAACCAACGGAGAGGAAATTATTCTTTCGGGGGTGAAAATTCTGAAAATAGGCTAGATTTTTCTTTCTAGTCCTTTCACAATGTGCTACAGTGGATTCAGGAAAAGAGATTACAATTGTTGCAACCTGTTTATTTCCACCAGGGGGAAGCATAGTACTGCAAATACGGTAACATACTTCAACAAGTGTGGTAATATGGTGAGGTTCAACTTTCCAAGTCCCACACTACTGAGCTTCTAAGCCTCAAAATGCTAAAAGAACAATGTTGCTGTCATTGTTTAGTCGCTAAGTCGTGTCTGACTTTTGAGATTCCCATGGACAATAGCCCACCAGGCTCCTCTGTTCATGAGATTTTCCAGGCAAGAATACTGGAGTGCCATTCCTTCTCCAGGGGATCTTCCCCACCCAGGGATCAAACCTGCATCTCCTGCATTGCAGGCAGATTCTTTATCGCTGAGCAACAGGAGAAGCCCTAAAAGGATGTAGGAAAGGAATAATTCTAAGACCAAGGGAATAGCCCTGTCTTGCTTAATTCTTGTACCATTGTAAGAAGGACTAGAGAAACTCTCATGGGAAGATTCAATAGTTTGTCCTGCTTCCTCCGAAAAAAGTCATACTATGCTATAATTTTCGGGAAAAAAAAATCATATTGCTATAAACCTCGCCTTTGTATTCAGTTCAGTTCAGTCGCTCAGTCATGTCCAACTCTTTGCAACCCCACGGACTGCAGTGTGCCAGGCCTCCCTGTCCATCACTAACTCCTGGAGTTTACTCAAACTCATGTCCATTGAGTCGGTGATGCCATCCAACCATCTCATCCTCTGTCATCCCCTTCTCCTGCCCTCAATCTTTCTCAGCATCAGGGTCTTTTCCAGTGAGTCAGCTCTTCGCATCAGGTGGCCAAAGTATTGGAGTTTCAGCTTCAGCATCAGTCCTTCCAACGAATATTCAGGACTGATTTCCTTTAGGATGGACTGATTGGATCTCCTTGCAGTCCAAGGGACTCTCAAGAGTCTTTTCCAACACCACAGTTCAAAAGCATCAATTCTTTGGTGCTCAGTTTTCTTTATAGTCCAACTCTCACATCCATACATGACTACTGGAAAAACCATGGCCTTGACTAGACGGACCTTTGTTGACAAAGTAATGTCAGCTTTTTAATATGCTGTCTAGGTTGGTTCATAACTTTCCTTCCAAGGAGTAAGCGTCTTTTAATTTCATGGCTGCAGTCACCGTCTGCAGTGATTTTGGAGCCCAGAAAAATAAAGTCAGCCACTGTTTCCACTGTTTCCCCAACTATTTGCCATGAAATGATGGGACCAGATGCCATGATCTTAGTTTTCTGAATGTTGAGCTTTAAGCCAACTTTTTCACTCTCTTCTTTGACTTTCATCAAGAGGCTCTTTAGTTCTTCCTCACTTTCTGCCATAAGTGTGTGTCATCTGCATATCTGAGGTTATTGATATTTCTCCCGACAATCTTGATTCCAGCTTGTGCTTCACTCAGCCCACCCAGCGTTTCTCATGACGTACTCTGCATATAAGTTAAATAAGCAGGGTGACAATATACAGCCTTGACGTATACCTTTGTATTACCTCTTTCTAATATATATACATCATTTCCAAGTAGCATCAATTTCAACTTGTATCAAGGCTAATTGACCTGGTAGAAGAGTTCAGCGGTAATAATGGTGGATTTAAAAACAAGTTTAAACACTTGGGATCTACTAACCGCTGGTCCTGGAGGAGAGAGGTGTGAAGGGCTGCTGTCCAGGGGGCACCTGCAGCTAAAGGCTGCATCAGTTGGTACTGCAGGGCAGCAGAGGTGAGAGGCAGAAAGGCAGAGTGTTTGGGGGACTCAGGGAGGCCCAGAGTCTGTGCTGCTCACCCAGGGGGGCAGGCACAGGACAGGACGGTTGGTGGCAGAGGGGCATGAGGGGCAGGCCTGCGGGGAGGCAAGCTCCAGGCAGGATCACGGTGTCAGAGGCCCGGAGAGGCAGGTCTGAATGCCAGGCCAAGGACGTGGTTCAGATAGGCGGCATTAGGGCGGGTAGGAGAGGACGGTGTACAGTGTTTCTGAATCTCCACGAGAGAGCCAGCCAGCCCCAGTCAACACTTTCTCCAGCTCACATCTCTGATCAAGTTAAAAAGAATATCTTACACACTCTTATATGTAAAATAGATAACCAACAAGGACCACTATAGCACAGGGAACTATACTCAGTATTGTATGATAACCTTTAAGGGGAAAGAATCTGAAATGTATATAATATGTGTAACTGAATCGCTGTGTTGTATACCTGAAATTATGGTTTTTCCAGTAGTCATGTACGGATGTGAGAGTTGGACCATAAAGAAGGCTAAGCACTGAAGAATTGATGCTTTTGAACTGTGGTGTTGGAGAAGACTCTTGAGAGTCCCTTGGACTGCAAGGAGATCAAACCAGTCCATCCTAAAGGAAATCAGTCCTGAATATTCATTGGAAGGACTGATGTTGAAGCTCCAATACTTTGGCCACCTGATGTGAAGAGCTGACTCATTGGAAAAGACCCTGATGCTGGGAAAGATTGAAGGCAGGAGGAGAAGGGGGTGACAGAGGATGAGATGGTTGGATGGCATCACTGACTCAATGGATGTGAGTTTGAGTAAACTCCGGGAGTTGGTGAGGGACAGGGAGGCCTGGCGTGCTGCAATCCATGTGGTCGCAAAGAGTTGGACACGACTGAACGACTGAACAACAGCAACACTGCCCTGTAAATCAACTATACTTCAATGACCAAAGAAAGTGAAATAAAACAGAGCTCTAATATAAATAAAGTCTCAAAAACAGTTGGGTCATGAATGATTATTCAGCTGGTTTTCTCTGCCTGGTGAAATAAGAAAATGTCTCAGTGACCACTGGGCCCTCCCACCTCCCACAGTATACAAAGTAGGTCTAAGAAAAGCAAGTAAAAGCCAGACTCACTCAGTCGTGTCCAACTCTTTGCGACCCCAGACTGTACAGTCCATGGAATGCTCCAGGCCAGAATACTGGAGTGGGCAGCCGTTCCCTTCTCCAGGGGATCTTCCCAACCCAGGGGTCGAACCCAGGTCTCCCGCATTGCAGGCGGATTCTTTACCAGCTGAGCCACCAGGGAAAAGAACTTACAGGAAAGATGCTTCGCGCTGGGGCTCCACACCCTTTTCATCCCATCTCTTTGCTCTCCATCTCTGCAAACCCCTGACCGTCTCCAGCACCACATCACTTGCCTTTTATGCTCTTCCCCCATCCCCAGCTTCCGGCTCCTTATTATAAGGGTCATCTTAGCCTTTCTGCTTTCTTCCAGGTTTCTTCCTTTTATAACCATCACCAGAGACTTCACAGCCAAAGAGATCTGGAATCTGACTCCAGGCAAGTTTACCACCTGCCGTGTTGCCAGCGCTGCTTATATTTTGCATTGCCTTTGCCTGATGATATGGTATTTTAAATATAAGGTTTTTTTTTTTTAAATATAAGGTTTCACCGCTATCAATACTATTTCTATTTTTTGCTTGTATCCCTCATGTTTTGCAGCAGCCTCTGCTAAAAGGACGGCAAGGCAGGTGATATTGTGGCTTTGGCTTTCTTCTTAGCCCTTGCTTACCACCAATGTCTGTTTTAAGGACATGGATTTTTTTGGGTTTTTCAGCAGAGACCACCATGGCTTGATGGCTCAGATGAGTTCCGCCAGGAGATAATAACAACATTAAAGCTTCCACACAGTGATGGCTCAGTCATTCAGATGCAAATGAGCAGGAATGTGGTCCCCATAATTTTTTAAAAGAATGGATAGAAATTTCTGTTGACAGTTAAAATGTCCCCATCATATGATAATCGCCTGAAGACAAGCTAGAATTCACTTTGTTTGCCAGCTTTGGCATCACATTTCTCTGTGATTTTTTTTTTTTTTAAGTTTGGGGAGGATCCATTTCACTTGGAATGAGATTTGATTCATCTTTTCTATATAGCTGATTTTTACTTCTCATCATCCAAACTTCTAAAAGAATACTACATGGAATGGTTTTTCCTTTGCAGCATGAAGGAGGTGGTGCAAGTGGGTGGGGGTGTGCCAGATGAAGCTTCAAAGAAGTCTGGAATCCAGTCCCATCAGTTCAGTTCAGTTCAGTTGCTCAGTCGTGTCCGACTCTTTGCAACCCTGTGTGGACTGTAGCCTACCAGGCTCCTCCGTCCATGGGATTCTCTAGGCAAGAATACTGGAGTGGGTTGCCATTTCCTTCTCCAGGGGATCTTCCTGACCCAGGGATCGAACCCAGGGATTGGAGTTTCAACTTTACCTGAAATAGGCGGGGATGAGGTTGGGGGGGAAGTTCTGGCAGAGTGAAGGAACTCAGAGGTGCTCAGCAGGGGATGCTGAGTGGCTGAGGCAGCTTCCTTGCCTCCTGCCATCATCCTGTGCCTTCAGGGGGGCAGTGGAAGGTCTGGAGGACGCTGGGGGTCATCTCTCCATCACCTCGCTGCTCGGCAAGAGGTACCCGGCTCGATGTCTGTATTTAATGCCACCCAGGATCACGGCTGCCCAAACAGAGGGGCCGCCTGGGAATAAACCTTTGAGGCAGGCACGGTCCTTTGCTCAGGGACAGGTTGACAGCCAGGAGTCCGGAGAGGGACAGCTCTGCTCTGCTCTGACTTCACTCGTATTGGGGAAGCCTGCTTTCCTCCCCTATGAGGAGCCGCCTGGGGAGGTGGGACGGGGAGACTGGCTGCGATCAAGCTTGGGGAGCAGACTTGGAGACAGACAGCATCTTCCACTGGGGAGGGCAGAACTCGCTGATATGAAGAGAGAGACTGAGAAAATGTAAAGAATTGGTTCACACGGTTTTGGGGGCCGACAGGTCTGAAATTCTCTGGACAGGCCAGCAAGCTATAAATTCTGGCCAAGGTAGATATTGCAGCTCAAGTCCAGAGAGTCTGGAGGCAAAATTCCTTTCTCTTTCAGGGGACCTCAAGGCCCCTAAAGTCTTCAACTGATTGCACAAGGCCCACCCACATTATGGAAGGTCATCTACTTTTTACTCAAAGTCCACTGATCTAAAGACTAATCACATACAAAATATACCCTCATAGCAACATCTGGATCAGTGTTTGACTTAATATCTGGGCACCACAGCTGAGCCAAGCTGACACACACAAAATCAACCATTGCACCGAGTAAGTCAGTTTTTGCTACTTTGAAAATTGATGTCACATATTCAGCGTCTGAGTTTTCATGATTTTCAGATCTGGGGGAAAGTGAGTAAAGGACTTGGAAAGGACCAGGCGGGACAATGGGATGAGCTCGCTCCCAGCTGCGGCCTCCTGGTGTGTTTCTCAGATTTCTATTTCAAGCGAGTGGAAAGGATCCATTTGCATTTTTATCCTTCACAGCATAAAAACTGTGCCACCTCCAGGGAATGAAAGGCCAGTCTTGGTTTTATTAAGATCGCAAATCTACGCTGGCAGCCTCAACTGAAACTTTAGCTTCACCCTGAAATGCCTTTCTATCAAGAAGCTGGGAATATGATTTCTGGGACAGAGGCTGCCCTGTGATCCACATAAAGGGTTTCAGCATCTGAGTGCCCGCTCTGGGGCTCTTTTGCCCAAGAAGCACATGCTCTGCAAGGCTTGGGTTATCATTTCAGGTGTGTATCACTCCCGCTGGCTAGAGTTCTTCCCTGAAAATCTGAGGAGCTCATTTCACTGGACAGTCCATCGCGTGACACTTCTCCACTAACAAGTATACCGACCACAATGTAGGAAGGAAAGCTTTAGAGGAAGATATAAAAACCTACTGTTACACACTTTTTAGAATAGCCAAAATCTGGAACGCTGACACTGCTGAATACTGGCAAGCATGTGAAGTGACAGGAACACTCATGCATTGCTGCTGGGAGTGCAAAATGGCTCAGCCACATTGGAAGATAGTTTGGCAGTTCCTTACAAAGCGAAGCATATTCTTATCATGCAATGCAGTGATTGTGATCCTCAGTCTTTTCTCAGAGGAGTTGAAAACTTATGGGACATTGTGCTTAGTTGCTCAGTCATGTCCAACAACTTTTTGCGACCTTTTTTTTTAAAATTTTTTCCAGTTGTAGCCACCAGGCTCCTCTATCCATGGGATTTTTCAGGCAAGAATACTGGAGTGGGTTGCCATTTCCTCCTCCAGAGGATCTTCCCAACCCAGGGATCAAACCCGAGTCTCCTGTGTCTCCTGCATTGCAGGCAGATTCTTTACCCATTGAGCCATCGGGAAAGCCTGGTGAAAACGTATGTCCACATATAAATCTGCCACTTTACTCATAATTGCCAAAACTCGGAAGCAACCAAGATGTCCTTCGCTAGGTGAATGAGTAAATAAATGATGGTGCATCCAGACCATGGATTATTAGTCAGCGTTAAGAGGAAATGAACTTCTGAGACATGAAAAGACATACAGGAATCTTAAATACATGTCACTAAGCAAAAGAAGCTGAGCTGAAAAGCCTACATACACTGTATGATTCCAACTATACAACATTCTGGAAAAGGCTCAATAGGGAGGCAGTAAGAAGGTCAGAGGAATGGGGTCCATGGTCTCTTCTCCTTGGTGCTCTGGCCCAGCATCGCTACTAAGCCTCATAAAAATATCTTTTGATGATTGAAAGAATGAACAAATGTGCGAATTAATAGCAAGTAACAGGGAACATGGGCTTCCCTGGTAGCTCAGGCAGTAAAGAATCCCCCTGCAATGTGGGATCAGTCAGTCAGTTCAGTCGCTCAGTCGTGTCCGACTCTGCAACCCCATGAACCGCAGCACGCCAGGCCTCCCTGTCCATCACCAACTCCCAGAGTCCACCCAAACCCATGTGCATTGAGTCGGTGATGCTATCCAGCCATCTCATCCTCTGTCGTCCCCTTCTTCTCCTGCCCTCAATTTTTCCCAGCATCAGGGTCTTTTCAGATGAGTCGGCTGATCACATCAGGTGGCCAAAGTACTGAAGTTTCAGCTTCAAAATCAGTCCTTCCAATGAACACCCAGGACTGATCTCCTTTAGGATGAACTAGTTGGATCTCCTTGCTGTCCGAGGGACTCTCAAGAGTCTTCTCCAACACCACAGTTCAAAAGCATCAATTCTTCAATGTTCAGCTTTCTTTATAGTCCAACTCTCACATCCATACATGACCACTGGAAAAACCATAGCCTTGACTAGACGGACCTTTGTTGGCAAAGTAATGTCTCTGCTTTTTAATATGCTGTCTAGGTTGTCATAACTTTCCTTCCAAGGAGTAAGCATCTTTTAATTTCATGGCTGCAATCACCATCTGCAGTGATTTTGGAGCCCAGAAAAATAAAGTCAGCCACTGTTTACACTGTTTCCCCATCTATTTGCCATGAAGTGATGGGACCAGATGCCATAATCTTAGTTTTCTGAATGCTGAGCCTAAGCCAACTTTTTCACTCTCCTCTTTCACTTTCATCAAGAGGCTTTTTAGTTCTTCTTCACTCTCTGCCATAAGGGTGGTGTCATCTGCATATCTGAGGTTATTGATATTGAGGTTATTGATATTTCTCCTGGCAATCTTGATTCCAGCTTGTGCTTCATCCAGTCCAGCGTTTCTCATGATGTACTCTGCATGTAAGTTAAATAAGCAGGGTGACGATATACAGCCTTGATGTACTCCTTTTCCTATTTGGAACCAGTCTGTTATTCCATGTCCAGTTTTAGCTGTTGCTTCCTGACCTGCATACAGATTTCTCAAGAGGCAGATCATTTGGTCTTGTATTCCCATCTCTTTCAGAATTTTTCACAGTTTATTGTGATCCATGCAGTCAAAGACTTTGGCATAGTCAATAAAGCAGAAATAGATGTTTTTCTGGAACTCTCTTGCTTTTTTGATGATCCAGCAGATGTTGGCAATTTGATCTCTGGTTCCTCTGCCTTTTCTAAAACCAGCTTGAACATCTGGAAGTTCACGGTTCATGTATTGCTGAAGCCTGGCTTGGAGAATTTTAAGCATTACTTTACTAGCATGTGAGATGAGTGCAATTGTGTGGTAGTTTGAGCATTCTTTGGCATTGCCTTTCTTAGGGATTGGAATGAAAATTGACCTTTTCCAGTCCTGTGGCCATTGCTGAGTTTTCCATATTTGCTGACATATTGAGTGCAGCACTTTCACAGCATCATCTTTCAGGATTTGAAATACCTCAACTGTCATTCCATCCACTCCACTAGCTTTGTTCGTAGTGATGCTTTCTAAGGTCCACCTGACTTCACATTCCAGAATGTCTGGCTCTAGGTGAGTGATCATACCACCGTGATTATCTGGGTCATGAAGATCTTTTTTGTATAGTTCTTCTGTGTATTCTTGCCACCTCTTCTTAATATCTTCTGCTTCTGTTAGGTCCATATCGTTTCTGTCCTTTATTGAGCCCATCTTTGCATGAAATGTTCCCTTGGTATCTCTAATTTTCTTGAAGAGATCTTTAGTCTTTCCCATTCTATTGTTTTCCTCTATTTCTTTGCATTGATCACTGAGGAAGCCTTTCTTATCTCTTCTGGCTATTCTTTGGGACTCTGCATTTAAACAGGTATATCTTTTCTTTTCTCCTTTGCTTTTCACTTCCCGTCTTTTCACAGCTATTTGTAAGGCCTCCTCAGACAGCCATTTTGCTTTTTTGGCATTTCTTTTTCTTGGATATCATCTTGATTCCTATCTCCTGTACAATGTCACGAACCTCCATCCATAGTTCATCAGGCACTCTATCAGATCTAGTCCCTTAAATCTATTTCTCACTTCCACTGTATAGTTATAAGGGATTTGATTTAGGTCATACCTGAATGGTCTAGTGGTTTTCTCCACTTTCTTCAATTTCAGTCTGAATTTGGCAATAAGGAGTTCATGATCTGAGCCACAGTCAGCTCCTGGTCTTGTTTTTGCTGACTGTATAGAGCTTCTCCATCTTTGGCTGCAAAGGATATAATCAATCTGATTTTGGTGACTCTACACATGGACATCACCAGATGGTCAACACTGAAATCAGATTGATTATATTCTTTGCAATGTGGGATACTGGGGTTCAATCCCTGGGCCCGGAAGATCCTCTTGAGAAGGGCTTGACAACCCACTCAGTACTCTTGCCTGGGAAGTCCCGTGGATGGAGGAACCTGGTGGGCTACAGTCCATGGGGCTGCAAGGAGGCGGACACAACTAACACACACATGTAATAAGGTACATGTATCCAGTGAGATATTGCTAGCCGTGAAAAGGAATGAAACTGGGTGGTTTGTGGTTCGCAGAGACAAGGATGAACCTAGAGTCTATCATACAGAGTGAAGTAAGTCAGAAAGAGGGAAACAAATGTGTATTAACACTTCGTGGTGGTGATTTAGTCACTAAGTCATGTCTGACCCTTGTGACCCTATGGACTGTAGCCTGCCAGAATCCATGGGATTCTCCAGGCAAGAATACTGGAGTGGGTTGCCATTTCCTTCTCCAGGGGATCTTCCCAACCCAGGAATTGAACTCAGGTCTCCTGCATTGCAGGCAGATTCTTTACTGACTGAGCTATGAGGGAAGCCCATATTAACAGGCAGATGTGGAATCTAGAAAAATGGGACTTATGAACCTATGTGCAGAGCAGGAATAGAAACGCAGATATAGAGAGCAATCAGGTGGACACAGGGAGGTAAGGGAGAGGGTGGGATGAATTGGAAGATTGCGATTGATACATATGCAGGGCCACGTGTAAAACAGACAGCCAGTGGGAAGCTTCTGTGTAACACGGGGAGCTCAGCTTAGAGCTCTGTGAAGACCTAGGTGGGTGGGATGAAGAGGGGGAAGTCCAAGAGGGGATATATGTATACATATAGCTGATTCACTTTGTTGTGCAGCAGAAACTAGTGCAGTATTGTAAAGAATTATACTCCAATTAAAAAATAAACTGAATCCCTTTGTTCCATACTTGAAACCAACACGACATTGTAGCTGTACGTCAGTAAAAAAAATACTGTAGAAGTACCAGCCTAACCACTTTAAAGTGTATAATTCAGTGGCATTAGGTGGATTCACACCGCTGGGCAGTCATTCTCACCATCCTTCTCTAGACCTCGTTTGGTCTTGCCGAACTGAGACTCTGAACCCAGCCCCGGCAACCACCACTCTGGGATTTCACAGGGGCTTTCCCGTGGCTCAGCTGGTAAAGAATCTGCCTGCAGTGTAGGAGACCCTGGTTCGACTGCTGGGCTGGGAAGATCCCCTGGAGAAGGAAGGGATAGGCCACCCACTCCAGTATTCTTGGGCTTTCCTGGTGGCTCAGCTGGTAAAGAATCCGCCTGCAATGTGGGAGACCTGGGTTCGATCCCTGGGTTGGGGGGAAGTCTTACTTCACTTCCAATGTCCTCAAGGCTCATCTGTGTTGCAGCGTGTGTTTGAAGTTCTTTCTTTTTAAGGCTGCATGATATTTCACTGTGTGGGTACATCACACTTTGTTTATCTGTTCATACTTTGATGGACATTTGGAGTTTTTCCACCTTTGGGCTGTTGTGAATAGTGCTGCTATGAACATGACTGTGCAAGCATCGTTTGAGACATGGCTTTCAATTCTTTTGGGTATATTCCCAGAAATGGAGTTGCAGAAACACATGGTAATTCTATTTTGAACTTTCTGAGGAATTGCCATGCTGTTTTGTAGCAAGTGGTTCTGAATGGAAATTATTCCATAAACGGGTGTTCCTCTGCAAAGCTAAACTATGAAAGTCCTTTAGGGTAAGGACCAACTTCTTGGTCCAGGGAAGGAACCAAGGGTACATGTTTTGTATCCTTGGAGTATGAGGCTTGACAGATGTCAGAAGCTATGGTTTCCACATTTCTACTAAGAAAAAAAAAAAAAGAGGCTTCTCAGGTTTGACTTGGAAATTATTGGAGCCAATAGAGACTCTTACAGGAAAACCAGTGTTGCCATTTCAAAGCTACCTGTTGTTCAATCATCAAGTTGTGTCTGACTCTTTGCCACCCCATGGACTGCAGCATGCCAGGCCTCCCTGTCCCTCACCATCTCCTGGAGTTTGCCCAAGTTCATGTTCATTGAATCAGTGATGCCATCCAACCATCTCATTCTTTGAACCAACCCTTTCCCTCCCACCTTCACTCCTTCCCAGCATCAGGATCTTTCCCAGTGAGTCAGGCTCTTTGCATCAGATGGCCAAAGTATTGGAGCTTCAGCTTCAGCATCAGTCCTTCCAATGAGTATTCAGGGTTGATTTCCTTTAAGATTGACTGGTTTGATCTCCTTGCTGTCCAAGGACTCTCAAGAGTCTTCTCCAGCACCACAGTTTGAAAGCATCAATTCTTTGGCACTCAGCCTTCTTTATGGTCCAGCTCTCACATCTGTACATGACTACTGGAAAGACCATAGCCTTGACTATATGGACCTTTGTAGGCAAAGTGATACCTTTGCTTTTTAATACACTGTCTAGGTCTGTCATAGTTTTCCTTCCAAGACGCAGTCATCTCCTAATTTCATGGCTGCAGTCACTGGCTGCAGTGATCTTAGAGCTCAAGAAGAAATCAGTCACTGCTTCTACCTTTTCTCCTTCGTTTTCCATGAAGTGGGGCTGTCTCTCTAGGTCATTTCAGTGCCTGAACCTCCTTTTTAATGGGGTTGTCAGCCAGGCTGAAATGTCTCACCACCCTTCTCTGACCTGCTGAGCAGTGCATGTGAAGCTGTGGTTTGAATAGACTGAAAATTGGTAAAACATCAAGGACATCTGAGTTTATTACTGTGTATGTCCTGTGGATAGGTTATGCTGTCTGAATAACAGATTAAGTAACAACATACATAATTCATGAGTGATCCATTACCCATACAGTTTTATCTTTCCTTCGTTTCAGCAGAAGTCACTAATTTTGTTGTTATAATCAATATTTCCATACAATTTGCATTTTATTGATAGTAGTGACAAATTAGACAAACTTTCTTGAGTCATTAGGGTTCTTAGATCATTTTTTATTAGTTTCATTTGAAAGGGACTTTTATCTGCTGAAGCTCTAACAACTGGAATTGTCAATAAAAGCCTTAAAGCAAAAATTAGATTCAGAAGTGAAGCAGGAATTTACACGTCTCCTTCAAACATTGTAAGAGGGCTGTAAGAAATAGATTATCATTGTAGCAGAAAATAATGCAAACCGTTTTAATTTTATCATGCAAATTATTACCGTGCATATAATTTTCAGCACCCCTGACAGCAGTGTCAAGACTCATGGAGAAAGATGAAGAATTGGTTTTGGCAACATACATTTATATCTAGACCTATATTAATTTGCATGTATGCAAATTAAAGGTGAAACAGATGGCTTAATATTGGAAAGCGCCCCTCTGCCACGAGGCTCCGAGTAGTCTGCGTGTCCAGGAATATTTCTGGAGTCACTAAGAGAAACACAGAGAGGAGGAAGAAAACGGATGCAGGGCCCTGCGGGGCAGTGACGCTTCGGCACAGAGAAGCGGTTGCTTCCAGCTCTCTGGGAGGGGAATCTGACAAGTGAATTACCGCTGACGTGCCCACTGACTCAACGAACATGAATCTGAGCAAACTCCTGGAGACAGTGAAGGACAGAGGAGGCTGGTGGGCTGCAGTCCATGAGCTCACAGCCGGACATGACTTAGTGACTGAAAAACAACATGCCCGCAGTCTCCTGTGTAGCGATCATCTCAGTCCACAACTTACAAATTATCACAGCTTTAGGACAAACTCACCTTTGGTCTCCAGGCCACAGACCCATGAAAAACCCTTTCCCCGGGACAAGGATTCGGGAGACGTGAGGGGGTTAAATCTCACTGCACATGTGCTGAGTGCCAGACTCTGAACAAAAGGGAGCCTGTGTTAGTAAGTTTACTGGGGGTGGAGATTGTTTCTAATAATTGTGTCCCGTAAAGCCTTTCCATACTATTCGTGAGGTTCTCAAGGCAAGAATGCTGAGGAATAGTGAAGAATATTGCTGAAGAGTAGTGAGGCCCAAGGGGCTTCCCTGGTAGCTCAGCTGGTAAAGAATCTGCCTGCAATGCAGGAGACCCCGGTTCGATTCCTGGGTCAGGAAGATCCCCTGGAGAAGGGAAAGGCTACCCACTCCAGTATTCTGGCCTGGAGAATTCCATGGACTATACAGTCCATGGGGTCACAAAGAGTTGGACACGACTGAGCGACTTTCATTTCATTTCATTTCATTTCAGGGCCCAAGGACCCAGCACCTCTCGCACAGATCAAAGGCAGAATCAACAGCATCTTTGCCCGAGAATTAGACCAGTGGGATCTTTGTACCCCTGACTTTAGGGACAGTGCGTGCATGCGAGCCAAGTCGCTTCAGTCATGTCTTTGTGACCTCATGGACCGCAGCCGGCAAGGCTCCTCTGGTCCAGAGACGAACTGAAAAACAGGCTTCCGAGGCCAGCAGATGGCGCTCGCTCTCCAGCCAGGGGCTCTGGGTCCGGGGGAACCCCCGCCCCAGCCCAGAAGTGGGGAGCGTTGATGAATGAAAGGGAGAGAAGTGGGGGTCCCTGTCCCTATTATCGACTTGTCACTATCCATGCTTCACGTTACCCCTAAGAGGCTGCCCAACTGCCCAGGAAACCACCGCCCGCAGATTTCAAGGCGCGGGGCGCGGGGCGCGGGGTGGGCCGTGAGATCTCTCTCTGGCTCACTGGCTGAGATGCGCAACAGCTAACGTTGAGATGGGAGCAGCTAAGTCCTGCGTCACAACTACCGAAGCCCGTGAGTTCTAGGACCCCTGACCCGCGGCTACTGAGATCTGAGACTGCGTGTCCTAACTACTGAAGCCTGTGCGCCTGGAGCCTGTGATCTGAAACAAGAGAAGCCCCCACACTAAGAAGCCCAGCGCACTGTGAAATAAGAGCAGCCCAGGGCTGCTGCAAAGCAGCGGAGACCCAGCGCCGTCAAACATAAATGAATAAAAAATTTAAAAACTGTTTCTTCCATGCTGCCTTCTGCGCTGCTATGATCCATTTGTCTTTATCAGTGACCCCCCAGCATCCCCAGAGGACACACACAGCCCCCTACTCTGGCTGCTATTTGGAGGCGGTTCACTTTCATAAAAATTGCAGCCTCTGGTGGAGGAGGAGGAGTTGTTGAATTGCTTCATAACCATTAAGATACTGACATTTTTGGTGGTGGTGTTGTAATTTTAAACTTATTTTTAATTGAAGCATAACTGCTTTACAACATCATGTTGATGTCTGTGTGAATCAGCCACAGGTATACATGTGTCCCCTCCCTCTCGAACCTCTCTCCCATCTCCCTCCCCTTTTATATTTGTTTTTTAAAAAATCACCTAAGGTACTTGTTGAAAATGCAAGTTCCTAGGCTTCGTTTAGGACCCTTGGAGGTTCTGATGCTGGTGGTCCGTGGACCCCGCTTGTAGAAGTGCTGCTTAGATGAGGTTTTTCACACTTCAATCCCAGCTAGCTGTGAGGCTGGACCAAGTCTTCATGCCTTAGCATCTCCAGGTCTCAGCTGCCTCACCTGAAATAATAGGGTTAACAACAAGCCGCTCCCTGCGAACTGGAGTATGGGCTCCAGGTGCAGAGCGTGGGGTCCAGGCACAGCTAGTCTGCGGTTAATTGATGTTTCCATTATCTCGACATATGCTGTCTGGGGGCATACCTCGGGGCTTAGTGGTAAAGAACCTACCTGTCAATGGAAAAGGGCTGTTTGATCTCTGGGTCAGGAAGATTCCCTGGAAAAGGGAACAGAAACCCACTCCAGTATTCTTGCTTGGAGAATCCCATGGACAGAGGAGCCTGGCAGGCTACAGTCCCTGGGGCCGCAAAGTGTTTGATGTGGCCAAGTGACTAAAATAACAATGCATCTGGGGGCAGCGGTAGTGGCGGCGGCGGCGGGGGGATGTGACTGGGGCACCCAGGAAGGGATCCTTCAGGATGGTTAAAGAAAGGGAAAATGAGGAAGCAACTCAAGCGTTCAGTAGCAGGATTACCAGGCAGTGGTTCATTGAAGAAAGCTGTCATCGGAAAGGAACCTAGCGAATAAAGAAGAGAAAATAGAAGCCTCGCTGGAGTGCAGTGATTCAAGTGCAGACGCGGGGAGAGCCAGGGCGTTGCGCCCCTGTGCAGTGTCCTTAGGGGTTGGGGTGGTGTTGGGGATCAGGAGAAGCTGGTCAGCAGGTGGGTGCTCCCCAGGCGGAACCCCACGCCCAGAATCCCAAGCAGCCCTGGAAGCCAGGCACACGGGCTGGTCCCTCTGAAGTGAGTTTTCCCAGGGTACCAGCTTCCTTTTCCATAGATAAGCACTGACATCCTCCCCACCCCAACCCTTAAATAGAAACACTTATTAACAAAGCCCAAACTTCAGTGTTGCCTCAAATAGGATCGCCAGTCTCTCAGGCCCAAAGAAACAGCTGGAATCAGGTCACATGTTTATGTGACTTGGTTTAAAGTAATTTGAAAGGTACTGATTAGATCTTCTCCCTGTTTATCAGTTTGGTGTAAACCAAAATAAAGAAGGAGAAATTAAAAAAAAAAAAAAAACCCACCCCCGAGAAAGGACTGGCTTGAGATACTTCTCTGCACAACAATTTCCTCTGCAAGAGAAATACCTACCTAAAAATTGCCAGATAAAGCAGTGAGTGAGGCAGAAGGATTTAACCCTCGGCATCCTTGGAAAACCCTCTTCTGATGTGAAGAGCTAACTCACTGGAAAAGACCCTGATACTGGGAAAGATTGAAGGCAGGAGGAGAAGGGGACGACCAAGGATGAGATGGGTGGATGCATCACTGACTCAATGGACATGAGTTTGAGCAAATTCTGGGAGATAGTGGAGGACAGAGGAGCCTGGCATGCTATAGTCCATGGGGTTGCAAAGAATCAGGCACGACTGGGCGAATGAACAGCACCACTCCTCGGAAAAGCATGAGTTCAGGTGGCAGCTCCCCTGAGGACAGGGATGTGTCTCCCAGCTCCTCACACCCAGAGCGGCAATGTTGATCGGAGCTGCCCACTCCCCTGATTATCTTGGCCTTTATATGTAAGACCCATGGTCTCTTTCTCATCAGAAGAGCTGGGAGGTCGAGTTTTAGAAGCCATTTGCCTCCTGTCTTTCCTCATGAGTCCAGTGGCTACGGAGATCAGGACTGAAGAGCCGGAGAGCAGTTTTCAGCAGCTCGCTCAGCAGCCCTTGCCCTGACTTCTCCAGGCAGGGTTGCTCTTTATGGTGAACTAATGTTTCTCAGGAGGCCGGGAGTTAGGTCGGTTGATTTAAAAGTGGTCCGCTTGCCCCATCAATAGCATTTACGGACACACAGTCTCAGTTGGGTAAGAGTTGTAAGAGTCTGCTGTGATGGAGGGAGAGATCGTCCTGGATGGCGGAAAAGGAAGGGCTGGGATGATGCTGGAGGGAACCTGGAAACGTCCTCGTCCCCTAGGGTCCTTTGCTCACGGTCCTCCTTTGAAAAAGAGCCTCCCCTGGACATATGTCCTTATTAAGTCGTAATTACTTGTCCACTTGTATATCCAGTTCCACAGCGAAGAGCATCGGAAGAGAAGCATTCTCAGATCAGAGTGCTTGTGAATCCACCCCCAGACCACACAGAAGTCAAGTTTAAACCGGGCAGTCTTTGTTTCTCTCCTGTGAACCCCATGTGCTCCGCGCTGCCCCTCACCTCCATCTGGGGGTCAGGAGGGACAAGAGGAGTCTCCCCGCTGCTGCTGCTCTCGTGGTCTTCACCCCGCCCCACCTAGGACCCTGCCTGCGTCACAGCTGTTCATTGCCCAAAAGTCCAGGGTGGCCCCCTTAGAGTGAGGCTCCCCAGTGTCTCAACGAGGGCACGTGGTCTGCGGAAAGAGCATGTGGCTGGGATGAATGTGTGCCTGGCTCTGGGCTCCCCACACACCCCACGATCTTGGACTGTCCTTCATTTCCCCCGCCCCGGGACGTGCCTGATACCAGATGGGTGTTTGCATTCCTCTGGAGGAAGAAGGTGTTTTCCTGCGGGCAGCACAAGCTACCAGCCTCTCCCCAAAAGGTCCTGCATGGCTCTCCTCTCTCCCAGGCCTCAGACCCCAGAGGGTCCCTGCCTTCCCAACGGCAGCCCCCATCCTGGCTCCCCCCCGACCCCCAAAGTACACAGAACTCAGTAGAAGCTCTGACAGGGTGGGTTTTGCTTTATGCTGGGCTGAGTCAGCACTTGGGAACCACGAAGGCTCTTTACAAAGCTGACAAGTGGTTTCTTTCCAACTTGATTTTGTGTGTGGCGCCCTAGTCCTCCCCTAGGTTGGAAATCACCACTTGAATCAAAAACCTCCCTTGTACAAATGAGAGAAGGGAGGCTCAGAGAGGCATAGTGACTTTCTTTCTTGGGGTTGAAGAGCAGCCAGTGGCAATCAGTCAGTTCAGTCGCTCAGTCGTGTCCGACTCTTTGCGACCCCATGAATTGCAGCATGCCAGGCCTCCCTGTCCATCACCAACTCCTGGAGTTTACTCAAACTCATGCCCATTGAGTTGGTGATGCCATCCAGCCATCTCATCCTCTGTCGTCCCCTTCTCCTCCTGCCCCCAATCCCTCCCAGCATCAGGGTCTTTTCCAGTGAGTCAACTCTTCACGTGAGGTGGCCAAAGTATTGGAGTTTCAGCTTCAACATCAGTCCTTCCAATGAACACCCCAGGACTGATCTCCTTTAGGATGGACTGGTTGGATCTCCTTGCAGTCCAAGGGACTCTCAAGAGTCTTCTCCAACACCACAGTTCAAAAGCATCAATTTTTCGGCACTCAGCTTTCTTCACCATCCAACTCTCACATCCATACATGACCACTGGAAAAACCATAGCCTTGACTAGATGGACCTTTGTTGACAAAGTAATGTCTCTGCTTTTTAATATGCTGTCTAGGTTGGTCATAACTTTCCTTCCAAGGAGTAAGTGTCTTTTAATTTCATGGCTGCAGTCACCATCCTCAGTGATTTTGGAACCGCCAAAAATAAAGTCTGACACTGTTTCCATTCTCTCCCCAACTATTTGCCATGAAGTGATGGGACCAGATGCCATGATCTTAGTTTTCTGAATGTTAAACTTTAAGCCAACTTTTCACTCTCCTCTTTCACTTTCATCAAGAGGCTTTTTAGTTCTTCTTCACTCTCTGCCATAAGGGTGGTGTCATCTGCATATCTGAGGTTATTGATATTTCTCCCGGCAATCTTGATTCCAGCTTGTGCTTCTTCCAGCCCAGCGTTTCTCATGATGTACTCTGCATAGAAGTTAAATAAGCAGGGTGACAATATACAGCTTTGACGTACTCCTTTTCCTATTTGGAACCAGTCTGTTCCATGTCCAGTTCTAACTGTTGCTTCCTGACTTGCATACAGGTTTCTCAAGAGGCAGGTCAGGTGGTCTGGTATTCCCATCTCTTTCAGAATTTCCCACAGTTTATTGTGATCCACACAGTCAAAGACTTTGGTGTAGTCAATAAAGCAGAAATAGATGTTTTTCTGGAACTCTCTTGCTTTTTCAATGATCCAGTGGATATTGGCAATTTGATCTCTGGTTCCTCTGCCTTTTCTAAAACCAGCTTGAACATCTGGAAGTTCTCGGTTCATGTATTGCTGAAGCCTGGCTTGGAGAATTTTAAGCATTACTTTACTAGCGTGTGAGATGAGTGCAATTGTGTGGTAGTTTGAGCATTCTTTGGCATTGCCTTTCTTAGGGATTGGAATGAAAACTGACATTTTCCAGTCCTGTGGCCACTGCTGAGTTTTCCAAATTTGCTGGCATATTGAGTGCAGCATTTTCACAGCATCATCTTTCAGGATTTGAAATAGCTCAACTGGAATTCCATCACATCCACTAGCTTTGTTCATAGTGATGCTTTCTAAGGCCCACTTGACTTCACATTCCAGGATGTCTGGCTCTAGGTCAGTGATCACACCACTGTGATTATCTGGGTCGTGAAGATCTTTTTTGTACAGTTCTTCTGTGTATTCTTGCCACCTCTTCTTAATATCTCTTGCTTCTGTTAGGTCCATACCATTTCGGTCCTTTATCAAACCCATCTTTGCCTGAAATGTTCCCTTGGTATCTCTAATTTTCTTGAAGAGATCTCTAGTCTTTCCCAGTCTGTTGTTTTCCTCTATTTCTTTGCATTGATTGCTGAGGAAGGCTTTCTTATCTCTCCTGGATATTCTTTGGAACTCTGCATTCAAATGGGAATATTTTCCTTTTCTCCTTTGCTTTTCGCTTCTCTTCTTTTTATAGCTATTTGTAAGGCCTCCAGTAATGATAGCTTAACTGCAATGGGTTGGGATTGACAAACCTAGATTTGGCAAAGCTCTCTGATCCCCCTTTGATGAGTAACAGCTCCTTTCCTGGAAAGGAAATGGCCACCCACTCCTGTATTCTTGTCTGAGGAACCCCATGGACAGAGGAGCCTGGCGGGCTCCTGGGAATAACTTTTATTAGGCTGGGGAATTATTGGCAGAATGTTTCAAAACTAGGAGAAAACTGAGGGAACATTTTGCTGCATTTCCTCATTTAATAAATTCTAAAACTGGAAAACCGGAAGTCATAAAGTTACTGGTCCAAGTCAGCCTGCTGGTAAAGAAAGGGCCGGAATCAAGTTTTGTGTTTTTTTCTTTTTTTTAACTTTCAACACGGTGCTGTCTGTTTTATGTGATGTACTGAGGGTTTTCAAGCTTTCAATGCAACAGCAGTGACCCTCCGTTCTATGATAGATGTATACAGCTCTTTTAAAGAACTCTCCCCCACATCAATGGAGCTGGCTTTCTGATGTGATCTGTATTCTTTTTCTGCTGTTATATAAGAAACTGGTACCCGCTTGGCAGCTCAAAAGCAGCCACATTTCTTATCCTGTCGTTTCCGTGAGGCCAGTTGGCTGGGTTCTCTGCTTACGTTCTCACTGGGCAGGAATCATGGGGAGGCCGTGGGAGCTGAGGAAGTCCCCGGGGTCCTCGTCCAAGCCCACCTGCTTGTTGGCAGAGCCCAGTATCCGGCCTATATTCAGTGGCCGTCAGCTCCTGCAATCTCCCCCAGGTCCATGATCTGTGGTTCCCCTCACAATCATTTCCTTCTTCCAACAGGCGTGGAGTCTTAAGAGAGGCTCACTAGGTCACCTTGTTACGTAACATCACCAAGCATCCGCCTTTCCCCCACCCTCACATGATCACTGGCAGGGGGTGTCAAGGAGAGAGAGGGCTGCCTGCAGTATCAGTAAACAAAGGATGTTACAGCCATCCAGCCGTAGCATTATAGTCCCCACAACGGTGAGCAGGGCAGAGACCGGATGCCCGCCGTCAAGCCATGAGCCATAGCCACCCCTGATGATGAACCCCGAGGAGATTCAGGTTGACAAAGCACAGGATGCTGGCCCCAGAGAGCTGAGGTGTATATCAAAGGAAGGACTTCAGTGAGCCCAGACTCCGGGTTCAATCTCTGGGTGGGGAAGATCCCCTGGAAGAGGGCATGGCAACCCACTCCAGTGTTCTTGCCTGGAGAATCCCATGGGCAGAGGAGCCTGGTGGGCTACAGTCCATGGGATCACAAAGAGTTGGACACGACTGAGCAATTAACACTAATGGATCCTTGCATCTTCCCATATGCAAAAAGCACAAAATTCATTAACTTGAGATGTCTGTTTTTTTTTTAATTAACAGGCATTTTTGATGCTCTGACTACCTGGTCTTCAGTGCAAAAACACCTATGTATCCTGATGGCTCCCTGACCTCTTTGGAGCAGTCCCACAGAGCTATCTGAGAGGCTGCATCCTGGGTTGCAGTTCAGTTCAGTTGCTCATTCAGTTCAGGGTCCGACTCTCTGCGACCCCAGGGACCGCAGCATGTCAGGCTTCCCTGTCCATCACCAGCTCCCAGAGATTGCTCAAGCTCATGTCCATTGAGGTGGTGATGCCTTTCAACCCTCTCATCTTCTGTCATCTCCTTCTCCTCCTGTCTTCAATCTTTCCAGAATCAGGTTTTTTTCGAATGAGTCAGCTCTTCACATCAGGTGGCCAAAGTATTGGAGTTTCAGCTTCAACATCAGTCCTTCCAGTGAACACCCAGGACTGATTTCCTTTAGGATGGACTGGTTGGATCTCCTTGCAATCCAAGGGACTCTCAAGAGTCTTCTCCAACACCACAGTTCAAAAGCATAAATTCTTCAGTGCTCAGCTTTCTTTATAGTCCAACTCTCACATCCATATATGGCTACTGGAAAAACCATAGCTGTCAGTTTTGTCTGCCAAATAAAATCTGATTCTTAACTTGCAGGTTGTGCATTTTCTTCAGTTAATGGGTTACACTCAAGTCTACACCAGGGGGACTGGAATCTTGGGGTGTGTATATATGTTAGTCACTCAGTTGTGTTTGACTTTTTATGACCCCATGGACTGCAGCCCTTTAGACTCCTCTGTCCATGGGATTCTCCAAGAAAGAATACTGGAGTGGGTTGCCATTTCCTTCTCCAGGGGATCTTCCAGAAGCAGGGATCGAACCTGGGTGTCCTGTATTACAGGCAGATTCTTTACCGTCTGAGCCAAAATCTTGGGAGGTACCCCAAAATCCTGCTACACACAACCTGATATAACTGCTGTCTTTCTGAGGCATTTCATCAGGATTCTTTTTAGTTGGTTTTCTACACGATTTCTGAGAAAAACTTCTGCACGCACATTTGTGAAAATCTCCAAGTCGACCTTTCACAACTATTCAACATTATTTCACGGAGATGTTATGCAGACCCCTCTTTGAACCTGAATAGGTGGACTCCCACCATAAATGGTATGTTTGGAATGGAATTTAGTTTCATATCATCCACACCCCCGACTGCCAGCCCCGGCAGAGCTATCTCTCAGGGAAGCGCAGAGATTTTATTTTCAAAAACCCGTTTCTACTCGGTCTTCCGGAGCTGTAGATGCTCTCCGAGTCTCTGACTCGTCCTGCCATCCTCTGGGGGCCTCCACCTCCTCCAGGTTGACCTTTAACCTCCTTCCCTGGTGGAGGCCCCCACGGGGAGGAGGATGCTGGAGAATCAAAGAGCTTCTGCAAAGGTCTTTGTTCTCTTTGATGTTTTGGGAGTTCCATGATGAAGGAATACAAAGTTCTTTTGTTTCTAAGGCGCTTAATTAATGAAGAATCACCAGGAGGCAGAACTGAGGGATTAAATCAACAAATTTCGAATCTAGGAAGCAGATGCCTGGGCGACCTATTTATTTATTCAGCCTGTGTGCGCTGGGTGACTTGCTTCCATAAACCCTCTTACGGGAAAGGAACTCCTCCTCTGAGAGGGTTTTATATGAGAGAAAGAACAGTCTCCTCTGCTCTGCCAGTTCCTTTGATGCAAAGTCCTTGGCTCTGGGTCCCAACCTTCAGCTGATAAGCCAGCTTGTCACAGCAAGCTCCCCAGAGAATAACACAGGTTATCAACAACTACAAAAGTGGCTTCCATTTGCATTTGTCTCTAAGAAGAAATAGTATTTCTCTATTAAAGAAAAGTGGCCTTGTGCTGAAAGGTTATTCCACCGTAAAAGATCTCCAGATAAAATTATTTTGAGTGAATAAGAAGTAATGACTTTAGAAAGTTTAAGGGATTGTGGGCAGTACCTACTGTAAACTCATAAGAGAATGATTTTTATTGCATAGTTCTGGATTTATAATAAAATAAAACTCTGATTCTCAGAAGGCTTAGAGATTTGATGCTCTGGTTAATTTAATTTTGGGGCAATGTAAAAGCCAATCTAAATGTTGGTTTCGGTGCTTGTTGTTGAAAATCTTTCTAAAATTCAGTGGTTGGAAAATGTACAGATTCCCTTTTTGGAAAAGAAAATGTGGCTAATTCTCTTGCCTTACACATTTACTGGGAACTGGAGCCCTCTAAAGTCCCTCTTGATAGATACATTTTGGGATGTCTGCCCAGCTCAAAAGGACTGCTTGACACTGTCCTGCCCTTGGGAGCTCTGACTGTGCTTGTGACAATAACCTTGGCCTCTGGCTGCATGGAGTGGACACCCAACTTGGAGGCCCGCTTAGGACCTTCTCCCTGGGAATCTGGGACTAGGACCAACAGTGAGAGGACAGTTTCTCCCAGCAGCAGTGGTAACCCATGAACTTGGGAGCTGATGCAGCCATTCTCTGCAGAAAGTCCACTGTGTGGACGGAGCAACAGAGAAAGGCAGTCTGTTAGGGGAGAAGACTGGGACAAAGGTGAAGGAAGGATAGGGTGTCCTCCCTGGCCCCAGTTCCAGCTCCTTCCTGAGGTCTCTCTGCATTTCTGCCTTTATCTTCCAGGGCCCCCCTCCAGCCTTCTAGAAAATCACCCATTTCCCGCTGAAGCTCATTCCTGCTGTCTGATGTTACTGATGTTACCGGCATCCCAAAGAAACAGAACCCCGTCCCTGAAGCCACTGGTCCCCCGGGGGTGGGGAGTGCTGGGTTAAGCTCCTCTTTCTCCTCCTCTGTATTGTTCTGCTTCTACCATCTCTCATCATCCAGGCATGAAAGTGGGATGTCACCTTCAATGTCTCCCTCTGTCCCAGAGCCAGTCAGATGCCAGGATCCACGGATTCCTTCTTTCTCCCTCTCTCCCTGTGCCCACTTAAAATTATATTTTTAGTTTGAGAAAATTCTTAAAGAAATAGGAATACCATATCACCTTATTTGTCTTCTGAGACACCTGTATGTAGGTCAGGAAGCAACAGTTAGAATCTGACATGGAACAATGAACTGATTCTAAACTGGGAAAGGAGTACGTTCAGGCTGTATATCATCACCCTGCTTTTTAACTTATATACAGAGTGCATCATGCAAAATCTCGGGCTGGATAAATCACAAGCTGGAATCAAGATTGCCGGGAGAAATATCAATAACCTCAGATATGCAGATGACACCACCCTTATGGCAGAAAGTGAAGAGGAACTAAAAGGTCTCTTGATGAAGGTGATGAAAGAGAGTGAAAAATCTGGCTTAAAACTCAACATTCAAAAAACGAAGATCATGGCATTCTGTCCCATCACTTCATAGCAAATAGATGGGGAAACAATGGAAACAGTGAGAGACTTTATTTTCTTGGACTCCAAAATCACTGCAGAAGGTGACTTCCATATAGCCATGGAATTAAAAGAGGTTTGCTTCTTGGGAGAAAAGCTATGACAAACCTAGACAGCTTACTAAAAAGCAGAGACATTACTTTACCAACAAAAGTCCATCTAGGTCAAAGCTATAGCTTTTCCAGTAGTCAAGGATGGATGTGAGAGTTGGACCATAAAGAAAGCTGAGTGGTGAAGAATTGATGCTTTTGAACTGTGGTGTTGAAGAAGACTTTTGAGAGTCCCTCGGACTGCAAGGAGATCCAACCAGTCCATCCTAAAGGAAATTAGTCCTGGGTGTTCAGTGGTAGGACTGATGCTGAAGCTGAAACTCCAATACTTTGGCCATTTGATGCTAAGAGCTGACTCATTAGAAAAGACCCTGATGCTGGGAAAGATTGAAGGCAGGAAGAGAAGGGGATGACAGAGGATGAGATGGTTGGATGGCATCACCACTCAATGGACATGAGTTTGAGCAAGCTCTGGGAGTTGGTGATGGACAGGGAAACCTGGCATGCTGCAGTCCATGGGGTTGCAAAGAGTTGGACATGATTGAGTGACTGAACTGAACTGAACTGACTTTTTTGGAAGAAAAGCTATAACAAACCAAGACAGCATATTAAAAAACAGAAGCATCACTTTGTCAACAAAGGTCCATACAGTCAAAGCTATGGTTTTTTCAGTACTCATGTACAGAAGCGAGAGTTGAACCAAAGAAGGCTGAGTGCCAAAGAATTGATGCTTTTGAATATTGGTGCTGGAGAAGACTCTTGAGAGCCCCTTGGACAGCAAGGAGATCAAACCAATCAATCCTAAAGGAAATCAACCCTGAATATTCATTGGAAGGACTGATGCTGAAGCTCCAATACTTTGGCCACCTGATGCGAAGAGTCAACTCATTGGAAAAGACCCTGATGCTGGGAAAGATTGAGGGCAGGAGGAGAAGGGGGCAACAGAGGATGAGATGGTTGAATGGCATCACCAACTCAATGGACATGAGTTTGAGCAAGCTCAGGGAGATAGTGAAGGACAGGGAAGCCTGGTATGCTGCAGTCCATGCGGTCACAAAGAGCTGGACACGACCAAGTGACTGAACAACAACAATAGCACATTCATATGTGGTTGCAAGAAATAAGACAGAGACATCTTATAAACCTTTCATCCATTTCCTTAAAGGTAGTGCCTTGCATAACTGTCGTACAATGCCATGGCCAACGTGACGCTGATAGGGAGACAGGAGAAGAGCTTGGGAAGACCAGGCAATGGCGGCATTATGCTTCCAGAAGCCACGGAAGACTATGGCCATGGAAGCTGTAAGAGACAAGGATTCTCCCCTAGACCTTCTGGGAGGAGCATGGCTCTGCTGACACTTAGCCGACTTCTGGCCTCAGCACCCAGAGATAACAAACGCCTGCTGCCTTCAGCCAGCTGGTTGTGCTGTTTTGCTACTGCAGTCCTCGGAAACTAAGGCTAACTTCACTTGTGCTAAGTCTCTTCAGTCATGTCTGACTCTTTGTGACCCTGTGGACCATAGCCACCAGGCTCCTCTGTCCATGGGATTCTCCAGGCAAGAATACTGGAGTGGGTTGCCATGCCCTCCTCCAGGGGATCTTCCCAATCCAGGGTCGAACTCGGGGCCTCTGCACCTCCTGCATTGGTAGATGAGTTCTTTACCACTAGCGCCACCTGGGAAGCCCAGCCTCACTCAGGCTGCCTCATTTATGAAATGCACTGTGTGCGTGCTTGCATGCCTACATGCTAAGTCACTTCAGTCATGTCCGACTCTGTGCAACCCCATGGACTGTAGCCCACCAGGCTCCTCTGTCCATGGAATTCTCCAGGCAAGAATACTGGAGTAGGTTGCCATTTCCTCTTCCAGGGGACCTTCCCGACCTAGAGGTTGAGCCCAGGTCTCCAGCATTGCAGGTGGATTCTTTACCGTCTGAGCCACAAGGGAAGCCCTGGGTGCTTGCTTGCTTTCCCGCAATTTTATTTTGTGTGCGGATTTGTGTGACCATTACGGTAAAGACACAGAAAAATCCCATCCCAAGGATCCCTCGTGCTGCCCCGTCAGCCAAAGCCACTTCCTTTCCTTCTCCTGCCCTCCTCGCTGGGGATCACTCATCCGTTCTCATCTCCATAATTGTGTCCTGTCAAGAACACAGTATAAATAGACTCACCGCGTGTGTATCCTTTGAGACTGGTGTTCTTTCCACTCAGCATGATTCCCTTGGGATCCTTCCTAGTTGTGTGGGTGCCAATGCTTGGATCCTCTTTTTATTACCAAGTAGAATTCCAGAGTATGGCCATGCCACCACTTTTTAACCATTCACCTGTGAGGGACATCCTGGTTGTTCCCAACTGGGGGCTATTACAAAGAAATCGACCACCAACAGCATGTAGTTTTGAGTGTGCAAAGGCGTTTTCATTTCTCTGGGATGAGGGCCCAAGACTGCCACATCTGGGTTGCATGGTGAGCACATGTTCAGTTCTGTAAACAGCTGCCCACGCTCTTTCCCAGTCTGGCTGTAGCACTTTACGTTCCCACCAGTCTTGTGTGGATGATCTGGTTTCTTCTCATCCTCATCAGCATTTGGTGGTGTCATTATTTTTTGTTTTAGCCATTCTTATCAGTGTTTGGTCTCCTAACTCACTGTGGTTTCAATCTACATCTTTCTGGCTGATGGCGTTGAGTATCTTTTTGTGTATTTGCCATCTCTATTCCCTCCACTGCAAAATCTCTGTTCATGCCTTTTTGGATTGTTTATCTTGTTACTGATGCGTTTTGAGAGTTCCTTCATTTATTCTCCATGCAAGTCCTTTGTCAGATATGTGATTTGCAAAGCTTTCCTCCCAGTCCATAGCTTGTCTTTTCAATCTCTTAACAGTGTCTTTCGCAAAACAAAAGTTTGAATTTTTGATGAGGTCCAATTTACTGGATTTTCCTCTTGTTGATCATGTTTTTGATGTCACATATCAGAACTCTGCCTGAATCTAGGTCCTGAGGGTTTTCTCCTAGGTTTTTTCAAAAAAATTTTTTTTTCTTTCTCTCTTAGATTTTTTTTTTATTAAAGTTAGTTTATAGCATTGTGTTAGTTTCAAGTGTACAGCAAAATGACTGTTATACATACATATATATGTGTTCTTTTTCATATTCTTTTCTTTTACAGGTTATTATAAGGTTATTAAGTATAGTTCCCTGTTCTATACAGTAGGTCCTTGTTATCAGTTTTATATATAGTAGTATGTATATGTTAATCCCAAACCCTTAATTTATTTTCCCCCCTTCTCTCTTTGGTAACCATAAGTTTGTTTTCTATGAGTCTGTTTTGTAAATAAGTACATTTGTATTATTTTCTCAGATTCCTCATGTAAGTGATATATTTGTCTCTAACTTTCTTCACTTAATATGATAATCTCTAGATCCATCCATGTTGCTAAAAAATTTTTTTCATTTTACATTTAAGGTCATGATTCACTTTGAGTTACTTATGTAAGGTGTGGAGTTTAGGAGGAGGTTTATTTAGGTGTTTTTGAAGAGGAGGGGGTCTGCGGATGTCCACAATTGCTCTGGGCTAACTTTTAATAATTGGTCTCCATCCAGCTAGTGTTCCTTCCGTATTTCACTCCTGGGGAGCATGAGGGGTGTGTGGAAGGTTGGATTGGGGAGGTAGAAAGGGGAAAAAAAGGAAAGGGGAGAAAAGGAGGTTGTTCAGGGGTAAGGCATCAAACGACCCAACAGCCTAACCCTCATTGCTGCCAGTGACCTCTGTGAGGTCGTTGTGAGGGTAACGCTGTGAGGATAACACTGTGAGGATAAATTGATGACATGTATGAGGAACTACGGGCTTCCGAGGTGGCGCTAGTGGTAAAGGACCTGCTTGCCAGTGCAAGAGACTTAGGAGTCTCAGGTTCGATCCCTGGTTTGGGAAGATGTTCTGGAGGAGGGCAGGGCAGCCTACTCAAATATTCTTGCCTGGAGAATTCCATGGACAGAAGAGCCTGGTGGGCTACAGTCCACGGGGTTGCAAAGAGTTGGCCACGACTTAGTTACTTAGCACGCACACGAGAGGAACTATAACAACCTGGCCCTCAGCAGGCCTGCAGATCTTTTTGATGTGAGTCCCGTGTGCAGTCTGGTGTTACAGTGGAACCCCTCCAGGTCACTTACAACCCTCCGGTATTTGTAAACTGCAGTCCTCCTAAAGTATTTCACATACTGTCTGCCTTTGCTGTCAGAGACATTTATTCATTTTCAGGCAAAAATACTGAAGCTATTACTTACCCATCTGTATTAAATCAGCACTTATTGAACATTTACTTGTGCTTACAGCGAAATTAGAGAGAAATTAGACCTAGGAAGCCAAGGAAAAGCACAGATATTTACAAAAAGGAATTGGCAGTGTTGAAGAAATGATTCGTCAGTGATCACAGACACTGAGTTTCCGGGGCTAGTGAGCAGGCCTCCGGGCGGCAGAGCTGGCCTTTCAAGCGGGTGCCCCTGGGGGCTCAGACCTTGGTAGATTCTCTGTACTTGGCTTCCTATTCTTGTTTCCAGAACCTGATTTAGTTACTGCCCTGGCAGACCCAAGTTAACTAGACTCACAGCGACTGATGTATAAACCCAGTGCTGCTTTATCCATCAATCAGGGGAGATGTGATTACTGAAAGGATGACATGTCTCAGCTTCTGGGGCTGGTTCTTCTGCAGGCTGGTCACGAGGGCATCTGGATGACAGACGCGGCTCTGTCCAGAACAGAATTGAAACAAGACCGGTGTGGGGATGTGGAAGCTCTCTCACCCCCTCCTAGCTAGAGTTCTGAGAATGGTTAGGCAAGCTTCCCTCACCCCCCTCACACCCTGATGTGGCTCAGATGGTAAAGAATCTGCCTGCAACACAAGAGACCTGGGTTTGATTCCTGGGTCAGGAAGATCCCCTGGAGGAGGGCATGGCAACCCACTCCAGTATTCTTGCCTGGAGAATCCCATGGACAGAGGAGGTTGGTGGGCTACCATTCACGGGGTTGCAGAGAGTAGGATACAACTGAATGACTAACACTGTCACCTTCACCCTCACCCCTGGCAGGCTTGGCACGACCCTGCCCATATTTGAGCCCAGATTTCTATGCCTGACCAACAGATTTCTTCCTCTGACACAGCCTGAAACAATTCATCAGGTTTCTGTTGCATAACTTAAAACCTCTGATGCTTCCCCAGCATCACTCCTAGCTGGGGTCTGACGTGTCCCCCGCTCACCCTCTGCCCAGTTCGGGGAGTCCTCCAAGCTGGTTGACTCAATGACTGGTGATGACCAGTGTGCGGGTTTGACCAACTCGACTCCAGGTTTTCAGGGAACCGTGTCAGCGCAGCCCTGAGTTCCGGCTACAAATGGACACATGGGGTCATCTGTTACACACGGGGCTGGCACTGGCTTTCCGAAATGAAAAATTGATCCTCAGGAGGGGAGAAGCTGGGTGCTTTATTACAGTACTTTCTCTTCTCTTTTTCTCTGCCATGGGTGGACCTCTAGGGCTTTGTCCGAATGCCTTGTTCCAGAACGGCAGCTCATCAACAAGAAAAGATTCATGGACTGAGAGGGAACAAGCATGCATCTCCAGGCAGACGCTGGGGCCAGCCTGCTCTGGAGGTGACAGTATGTTACCTGGAGCACACTTGTCCTTGTTTACGTCACATGCCTCTGGGACCCGGCAGCTGAAGAATACCTGCCGCTATCCCCAGATCCCCGTAGCATGGTTCTCAGGAAGGCTTCATGCTACAAGGAAATTCACATCTGATTAACAATCAGTTTCTGCTGGAGACAGGCAGCCCCCGCACCCTGGCTGTAGTGGTCTGTGCAGAAAAGGGCGCATTTTCAAATGCTTTTTCACAAATGTATTTCACTCAGAGCTCATAATCACCCCCAAGGGTAGATAAAAGTATGTGTTGCATGTGAGAAAATAAGGCACCGTGACTAAATAAAAGCTTGCCCAAGGTCATTCTGCAGCTGAGATGAGAGCCTGAACATCCGTCTTGGGAGCCAGGCTCCTCGAATGTCCTGGGGATTGCTCTGCATGTTCTACAGTCTGCCTGACCTTGACCTGAGTGGAGTGCAAGAGCAGAAGCAAATGGAATTTGCTTGGTCCACTGTGGTCTTGCTGCTGGTTGGAAAATATTTGCTGGAGGGGGTTGTGAATGGGAGATGGGGACGATGGGGTGTTCATGGACACCATCAAAATTCCGTGTCTTGGCAAAGTTATTAAACTTGTAAAATTTGCATGGCCTTCAGCAGATGTATATGGAGATCTGGCCCTTCTTATGTCAACACAGGGTCCTAACAAAACTTAAAAAATGGGGATGGGAGTTCTAAATTGGCCTGGAGAAAAGTCAGCCAAGGATTCTCAGGACAGAGGTTTCATGTTCTCCTTCTGGGGCAAATGGGCCAGGGCCTGCCGCTGACCTTCTTTGGCCTCAAGCAGAGGGTCTAGAGTTGACTCCAGGCCCTGAGTGGCCCCCTGTAAGCCCGGTTTTCTGTGCAATTGAGAGCTGAACTCAATGGCTCAGCAGTAAATCGTCTGCCTGCAAGGCATGAGACTCAGGTTGGATCCCTGGGTTGGGAAGATCCCCCAGAGGAGGAAAAGGCAACGCACTCCATACTCTTGCCCAGAGAATTTCATGGACGGCAGAACCTGGCAGGCTACAGTCCATGGGGTCACGAAGAGTCGAACAGTTTGGTGAGTGGCTTTCCTGCTGTTGCACGTGGGGAGGGCGCCCGTTTTCAAGGACTCTCAGGATGGGGAAACAGTAATTCCATCCTCCCAGCTCTGATCCTCGTGCCTCTGTGGCCCCACAGCTGAGCCCTCGTGCCTGTGAAGCCCTTGTGCCCGTGTATGTGGACATGGGGTGGGGGAGCAGCAGGGCACCAGGGGGGCAGGCATTTTACGCTCATATAGTTTGGTTTTAATACCCCAGCACCACTCCCGGAGCTCAGTTCTGTCACTCAATTATGTGCGACTCTTTGGGACCCCATGGACTGCAGCACACCAGGCCTCCCTGTCCATCACCAACTCCGGAACTTTGCTCAAACTCATGTCCATTGAGTCGGTGATGCCATCCAACCTTCTCATCCTCTGTCGTCCCCTTCTCCTCCTGCCCTCAATCTTTCTCCCAGCATCCGGGTCTTTTCCAATGAGTCAGTCCTTCAAATCAGATGGTCAAAGTGTTGGAGTTTCAGCTTCAGTGTCAGCATCATCAGCATCACCACTGAAAGCAATCTATTAATAATTGCAATTTTCCTGTGGCTCTTTTGCCCTCAAAATATATCTCACTGGAGGGTACACAGAGTAAATCTTTCAGTAATCACTTGAATTCGCTGTTACTTTTCTCTGTGGTTAAGCCATCAATTTGATCTATCGTTAGAGTCATCTGTCTCTCCTTGTAGTCAACTGTATTTGATCCCAGTTACAAAAGCCCAGAAAAATAAAAGAAATGTGCTTTATATAAAAGACATGTTACTTTATATAAAACATGTACATAGAACCACAAAGAAAAATTTTCCTCAGGAAAGGAAAGTCAGTTTCAATTAAACAGAAAATATTTCTCAAGAGATTTACTAACATAGGCTGACCAAACTTATGTGCTTTTCCACCACTTTTTAAAAGATGTATTTATTTATTTTGTTATTTTTTTGGCCGTGATGGGTCTTCTTTGCTGCGCCCAGGCCTCCTCTAGTTGCAGTGAGCGGAGGCTACTCTTTCTCATCTTGGTGGCTCCCTTGCCGTGGAGCACAGGCTCTAGGGAGTGTGGGCTTCAGGAGTTGTGGCTCCCAGGCTCACAGTAGTAATGTGCATGGGCTTAGTTGCTCCTTGGCACATGGGATCTTCCTGGACCAGGGATCGAACTGGCGTCCCTTGCATTGCAAGGCAGATTCTTAACCACTGGGCCACCAGAGAAGTCCCTCCATCGCTGTTCTTTTGAGCTATCTTTGGAGATGCGGAAATTTCCTGAATAGTCACACAATGAACAAGGGCAAAGATGAGTTTGAGATGCAGGGGTAAGTCCTAAAAGATGATCATGGACCAACCAAGAAAGGAAAAATACTGCCTGCAGAAGGAATACACAAACACTTAGTAGTCTCAATGGATGCAAAATAATATCAAATAAACCCAGGTATGCACCAGACATTGACTAGCCAGACATTGTTTTGACTTAATACTTTCTGTATTAAGGTATAGAAGTAACCAGCAATACAGGGTCACAGCAAATATGCTGTTGCCTCGTTTCTTGTGGAGACGCCACTGCCTTTTGACTCACAAATTGTTCTGATCAAAATTTGGCAGCTCAGTGACTACATACAGCTTTATTTTCCCAAAGTATAATACATAAGCTTAATTAAAATTCAGTTCTCAAGTGATTCATAAATTCTGTAATTTTCAAACTTTGTGATCTGAATCAGGCTGACCTCCCCCCAGGAGCTACTGTATGTATAACAAGGAAATTAAAATGTCAGATGTGAGTGAAATATGCTCTTCTGCCTTAATAAACAACTGAATACATGCACACTGTGAATTCAAATCCATTCCCCCGTGCGTCTTCAAGTTACCTAGCAAGACCAGGATTCCTCATCCTGGGTTTCCCTGGAAACCATTGATAAGATTTCAAAACACTTCAAAACAATGTAACCCTTCTCTGGAGATGTTTTCTCGGTTGCCTAGGAAACCCGTCTCTTGTTTTGGCTCCAGAGTGGATGGAATGAGACTCCTATGCCAGGAGCAAAATCGTATCTGAAAATTCCTGAAAGGTGGGTTGGCCCCAAGCATGAGGGTTCTTAGATGTTTCCATCACTCCACTCCCCTGGATTCAGTCTACTCTCCTCCTGTTAGGGGCCCTCCCACCCAAGACAAGAGGGCTGCCTGCTCCAAAGTCCACCACCCTCATTCCTCACCATCTTCCCGCACAGCTGGAGACGTCAACCTTTGGAAAATGTGTAGGTGATTCAGTGTGCTGTTTTCCTGGCTTTCCTGCTGTTATCTTGGTTTCTTACTGTTATCCAGATAATTCATAGAAACTGAGTCTGCAAAACCAGGTTCCACCCTCCCCTCTTGCTCCAGCCCAGAAAGTTGTGGTTGTGGGCAAGGGGTCTGGGGTAGGAGGCAGGAAGTGGTTTATGACACAGGGAGGAAGTGATCACTGGCGTGGAGAGCAGAGACATCCATCAGAGCCTCGTCGGGCAGTCCCTTCCAGCCAGGGTTTGGACCCTGCTCCCAGGGGGCATAGAGCCAAGGTCAAGGTCAACTTCTTCCTCTGGTCTGATCAGAAAGTGCCTCCGGGCTGGGTGGTGGGGGATGAGGGGGGCGAGTGTCCCATGGGGATAAAGACAAGGGAGCAGATGGAAGGAACTGTGCGGAGACCTGAATGGCCGTGTGCATCCAGGGGTGGATGTGACCGGGCAGTGGGCCAGGATGGGCTGAGACCAGAAGGACAGGAGTCCAACCCCTACTGATGGGAGGCTCCCTAGGGGAGGGGTGGGAGGAGGGGCCCAGGAGGAATGTTCCAGGAGGAGCTGGAAGCATCTGTGTCCAGCCACAGGGTGAAAAGTCTCCGCACAAACACATAAATCCACTTTTTTTTAGAGAAAGCACAGAACTTCTTAGGAAAGTTAAACTGTGTCTCTCAGGCTCAGTTTGAGTAATGAGTTCGACTCAGGGTGAAGCTTGACTCCCAGGTACCCCAGCCCTGTCTGGAGGCAGCAATAGGCCCACAGTGCCTGGGAGGGCAGAGGACAGCTTTGGGAGCCTGGATGGCCCTGGGCACACAAGGTGACCGGACACCCCTGAGTCCCCAAGAGACGCAGGCAGGTGGATGGGGGACCTGGGGACACTCATGGAGGAGGGGGCGCTTGCCCGAAGCCTGAAGTCAGGTGCCCTGTTTCTGACCCTTGAGAAGGAAGGAAGACTGTCCGGAGTGATGTGATGGGGGAGTTGGAGGCCCAGTGTCCAGAGCTCAGTGTTCGAAAGGGGGAGATACAGGTGGGTCCCAGCAGGTATGGAGAGCCTCGGGGCCCCTCTGTGGACAGCTGACGGAGCCCACACACCCAGTGGTGGCTTCACAGCTGCTGAATATGCCCCCCTTGGAAACGTGGGGGATTTTCCCACCTTCAGGAGAAGGGGGATGAAGGGAGGATTCGGAGGAACCGCAGGCCGGTGGTGAGGACAGCTGGCATCGGGTTTTTCACGTCCTGCAGAGGGGCCAAGACTGCTGTGTGCACGGACCAGTAAGGGAACCTCAGGGTCCCGGTGAACCAGGCACCCGCACTCCTCTTACTGAGGACCACAAGTTGTCGGGCGGGGGCAAGGCTCCTTCACAGACAGGGCTGATGCTCCGCACGTGGAAGGAGACTCAGTCTGCTCTCCCAGCTCCCTCCCCACTCCTCAAGGATGTCAGTCCTGAATCGCCCTTCATTCTGTGTAATCAGTGTTTCCAGCTACGGGGTTATCCCTATTGGCGAATAAGCTAAACACACACACACCAACAGCCACAGCCTGGCGACCTTACTGGCTCCTCTGGCTGTTCCTTGTATTTTTCCTGCCCTTCGGCACTCAGCCTCCTGAAAGAGCTGTCTTGACTGCTTTCTGTCCGCTCTCTGCTTCCAGCTCCACACGCTCCTTCTGTGCTCGTTTGAGTCCCATATGCCCAGAGCTGGATTAATCACAGTCCTCGATGCCTTCTCTAACCGTCAACGGTGGCTCCATGGGTGACCCACACTGGCTTATTTACTCGTTAGTCACCCTTAAGCACCTTTGGACTCACCACACAAAATGAAAGCTGGCATGCTGACAGTGATCTTCCTGTTGCCATGTGGTTTTCTCTGCTTGCCCATCCTGCTCCTGGCTCCTGCTCCCAGAGGCTGATCATCACCCTGAACCCTGAGTCCGTCTTACCCTAGCTTTCCTTCCTGTGTAGCTTTACCACCTGGCTGGGTAATAATGAGCAGGTCATCTCTCCCACTGACCAGTATGAGGTCATTCCCACATCTTTGCTAAGGCCCAGGGCTGCAGTGAGTGCTCCTGTACAAATGTCCTGCTGCACAATCTCTAGGGCTCACCTCTCTTCTTTCTAAAATACTGTATCCAGAACTACTTTCAATGCACACATATTTTTCTTCCTCGGGAAATGCATGCAACAGCATGTCCTGATTCTACCGTCCTCAGGTAAAGTGGTCGCAAAGTCCACTTCATGGATGCAGCCCTTTACCTCTAACTTCCTAGTAAGGAAGTCATACAATAGCATGACTCGTGGCTGATGCAAACGATCCCACCATTAGCATACTGATGGCATAACTTCCTGCGAATTCAGATTTGTGTCCCCTTTACTTTTTTATCATCGACCCCATGGATTACACAGTCCATGGAATTCTCCAGGCCAGAATATTGGAGTGGGTAGCCTTTCCCTTCTCCAGGGGATCTTCCCAACCCAGGGATCAAACTCAGGTCTCCTGCATGGCAGGTGGATTCTTCACCAGCTGAGCCACAGGGAAGCCCAAGAATCCTGGAGTGGGCAGCCTATCCCTTCTCCAGCGGATCTTCCCGACTGAGGTCTCCTGCATTGCAGGTGGATTCTTTACCAACTGAGCTATCAGGGAAGCCCTCACAGATAACTGAAGAGTAGTAAAAGAAAGTTTAGCAAATAAATAAAGCAAATGGCTAAACAGGGATCTTTCAACCCCCTCAACTGTGTGGCTCTTCAAACCCTCCATGGGTTTTCTCTTTGGCTTGTTTTCATAGATCTGTAGAGGCCGACTATGTTTTGTTAATAAGTAATTGAAAGATTCTCCCTCTCTTTAGAAAGGACAGGAAGCGTGCAGAACTTCTTTAGGCATGACAGATGGCAGATGAAAGAGAGGGATAACATCAGGGAGACGAAAGGCTCTCCACCTGTGTGTGGAGACCAAGGAGCAGAGCTACCATGCAGTGCCCCAGCTATTTTGCTAAAGAACAGAACTCCCCGAAAAGTCGAGGTGGAAAACAGCATCATCATTCGTATGGATTTTGTGGGTCAGGAACTGAGGCAGGGTAAAGGGGAAGGTTCATTGCTGTTCCACCATGTGACTAGGATCTTCTGGATGCTTCTGCACTCACATGTGCCTTGAAGGCTGGGGTTTGACCAGAACTGTCCCCATGGCCTCTCATGTGACTTGGACTTTTTACAAGCATGGCAACCTCGTAGGACTCCTTATGTGACAAGACGTCAAGAGTCTTTGTGAAGTCGCAGACACTAGGGGGCCCCAGCTGTCCTGGCTTCAGACGTCACATAGCATCACTTGCCTGCACTCTGCAGGGTGAGGCAGTCACAGTCCTCGTAGCTTCAAGGGGAGGGTGCAGAGAATGCAGAACAGGCTGGGAGGCGGGACCAGGTGTCATTTAAAACTAGAGCTAGCAAAGGAAGGAAACTTGGTCTCAAAGGGCAGCTCTACTGTTCTGAGAGTCCCAGGAAAGAGCAGCGTGGGATAGAATTGGGGGTGCTGGGAGCCCAGCCTGGGGAGCTCTGAAGACTTCGCGCCTTGACGACATTCTCCCAAAACATGAGAGCTGGGTGGCTCCACAGCATCCTTAATCCAGCCAGGCAGGGAGAAGGCCTGACTGTCCTGACTCAAAACTGCTGAACAGTCCATGATTCATGCTCTTCAAATGTCCTTACCACTGTGGTCCAGGCTTGGCAACCCCTTCCCGAGTAAGATAAAATGAGTTGAGAGTTCACTGGACTAAATGCATTCTAACGAGAAAGAACGCCATGAAATTAAAAGACATTTGCTCCTTGGAAGAAAAGCTATGACAAACCTAGACAGCATGTTAAAAAGCAGAGACATCACTTTGCCAACAAAGGTCCATATAGTCAAAGCTATGGTTTTTCCAGTAGTCATGTATGGATGTGAGAGTTGAACCATAAAGAAGAAGATGTTGAAGCTTAAATAATATTTTGGCCACCTGATGCAAAGATCCGACTCATTGGAAAAAATTGTGATGCTGGGAAAGATTGAAGGCAAAAGGGGAAGGGTGTGGCAGAGGATGAGATGATTCAGTAGCACCACCGACTCGGTGGATATGAGTTTGAGCAAACTCTGGGTGATGGTGAAGGACAGGGAAGCCTGGCAGGATGCAGTTCATGGGATTGCAAAGAGTCAGACATGACTGAGTGACCGAACAAAAACAACAACAAGAAAGAAGAGACTCTGACAACTCTAGTGAAAGAGTGCTTGGGATCCACTGGCTTTTTGGCAGGAGAGAAGAAAGAAGGCTGAGAACCTGGCAGAGGGGAAATGGAGGAAGGAGGCATCCAGTGGCTTTGATGGAGCCGTGGGGCCAGGAGCTGAGAGGGGTGACAGTTTCTTAATAGTTAAGGTAGGAATGAAGGGATCTATGTGGATATCCTGAAGATAAAATAAGCATCTTATTTGAGTGACTAGTAAAAGAATTGTGTGTCCTTCACTTTTCTGACATTTAAGATGTGGTTTCGTAAAGTAATTAGCCTCCAACTAATAAAAATAAATGAAAAAAAAAAAAAAAGATGTGGTTTCTCCTTGGGGATCTTTTAAAGAGACGTTCTGGGACCTGGAGCCAAGCAGGGACCAGATCCTGCCTTCATAGCACTCTGGACTCACCCTTTTCCGTGCGTGTGTAAACATCAGTGCTACCATGGCCACTAGCGGGGATCCATCCGTATGTCCCTCATCATTCCAAAGGGGACTCTGCGTTGGAATCCCCTCAACCAGTAGATGACAGAAACTGGTAAAAAGAAAAAAAGCAAAATGCACTGAACTCCAAAAGAGGTCCTCGATGAGGACCTGCAGCTCAGGGGGGCTCCTAATGGAGGGAAATGGAGACACCTGCCCTGAAGGGGTCCAACACACTCTGGGGGTGGGGGTCGGGGAGCAACCCGAATGAGGAGCAACCCGACTGAGGAACAACCTGACCGAGGAACAGCAGAGTTCCTCAAGTCTTTCTTTCCTACAAAGTGCCTTGGGGGATTTTCAACATTTTTCACAAAGATGCCTGGATTACTAAAAAGAATTTTTACATTGCTTTCCTTTGAAAAAAGTCTTTTGGAAAAACATTCTTTTGGTAGCAGCACATTGTACCTCTGAAAGTACTGACCCCACTGTTTACTGGGGTCAGGGCTCCCGTGGGCCAGACTGACTTGCGCTCATCCCGGGATTCAGACAGACTTGGGCATGTGTCTGTGACCTCTGGGCTGACGCCACCAAGATCGTATTTGCTGAGAGACTCTGGAACTTCCTGGAAGATAAGTCATCTGAAGAAGAAGGAGAAAGGAAGAGAACAGGGTGACCAACTGCTAACTCCAGAGGGGAGGGGCCTCTGTGATTCAGAACGGTGTGTTCCACAAACTGTCCACAGCCCAGGCCACAGAGACTCATGCCTGTGTCTTAGGAAGAGGTTCTGGAAATGAAAATGTGAGTAGGAGTGAATAGACTTGGTGTTTCACTAAATTTCTCCCATTATGCAGTGTGGACCATGGTAGGGGAAGGATGTGCAGTCTGGGGGATTTTTAGACTGTCCATCCGTGAGCTGGAATCAGGGACCATCTCATATCTCCCTGTGGCCCAGAACGTGGAGATTGTTCCAAGGAGCTGTGCCTGGAATGGTTTCTGCATCAAGCAGTCCTGAGGGCATAGGAGAAGGCCAAGACAAGGAATAGACCAGAGATGATCAAGACTCAGCGAGGAGACCTGAAGAGGTAGGAGATGAATCACAGAGGAATCTCTTGACTTGAAAAATAAGCAACAAATAACACTGACCAATTAAAACAGAAGGCTCTCATTTCTCAGTTATGACATTGGCAAGGATTTTTTAAAATTATTATTCTAAGGGACATCTAAAACTGTTAGGTGAAAAGCTGGTAGGCTGACAATGGCTGATCCCACTCATCTGTCTTAATGTTGCCAAAAGTGGGATTGCCAGACATCAGCTACCCACTGAAGCTCTGCAATAGGAGGGTTACAGCCCCACCAGTGAAGTATCATTATGGATAGATTGAACCTGAACCCAATCGAGCCTCTAGGCCTACTTGCCCGTTCATAGTTAATGTGAAGCTGAAAAGAAATTTAAATGATGCCCAATGAGTCAGTCAGCCAAAGCCAGAAGTGCGACATTCTGTTGGACAAATTGCCTGGAAAATGATCAGATTGTTTCTAACAAATCACTGGCATGGAAAAAACCAGAAGAGGAGGCAAACTGTTAAGATTACAAAAGAATTAAGAGTCACATTATCTGAAAGCAGAGAGTAGAGCAAATGAACCCTAAAGGCACTTCTGAGACAATCAGGAAAAATTGTAGATTGGTTAACAGGCAACATAAAGAGATTATTGCTAATCTTTTGGGTGTAATATGGTGTTATGTGTGTGTGTTTAAACTTTGATCACTTATTTCTTAAAATGAACACTGGAATATTTAGAAGTGAAATTATATGATATCTGAGATTTGTTTTCAGTACTCCAGATTCTTTTTTTTTTTAAGTGTTCAGAGGGCAAATGAAATACAAAGTAGAATCTGGGTAAATGCTGGAAATGAATGACAAGCCCTGGAAGATCATCACCCTCTTCTCTACACTCTAGTGAATGTTTGAGATATTTTCATATTTAAAGACAAAAAGAAATGGTTCCTCTGAATTTGCAAAGGTGTGGAGAATTTTTAATTTCATATTTGTGTTATCCAGCTTACTTATCTGTTTCCTTTGGTTTTTTTTTCATTTATTTTTATTAGTTGGAGGCTAATTACTTTACAATATTGTAGTGGTTTTTGCCATACATTGACATGAATCAGTCGTGGATCATTTCCTTTGGTTTTATCTTCTGTTTCTCTCTTCTTTATGTTCTTATTTTCCTTAACAAGCTTAAGCATATTTATAAAAATTTTTAAAGTCCTTCTCTGCTAATTCCATCATTTCTCCATTATCTGCACCATTTCTGTGTAGAACTCTATCCTGGTGATGTGTCATATTTTCTTTCACCTTTGTCTAGTAAATTTTGATTGGATATTGGACATTATGACTATTGAATGTCCAGTTTTTTGGGTTTTTTTTTTTTTGCCTTCCTTTAAATAGTATTGCAAGGTTTTATTTTTGGCAGGCAGTTAAATTATTTTTTAATCAGATTGATATTTTTGAGTCTTGCTGTTAAGTGTTTAGTAGACAGGCTTACTCTTGGGCTGTTTTTATCTATGACTAATGCATGACCTTTCTGAGTTCTTTTCTGAATGTCCTGTATGTTTACTGAGTTCTCTCCACTTGAGTGGCTGGGACTATGTGAGCTCTAGAAATGGTTAACCTTACAAATCCCCTAATAGTTGTTCTTTCCCTGACCTTGGAGATTTGGTCATATGTACGCACAATATAATTTCCCCCCAGAGACTCAAGGACATTGAAGGAGACCTCCCAAAGAGCATTTTTTTCCCCCTGTGTGGTTCATTCTACTCCAGTACTCTGCTCCATAAATTTTGGCTTCCTTGGCCTCTCTGAATTCCAATTCCTAAAGCTCAAGTCAATGAAACATCCATGACTTGCTTGGATTCCCCCTCTCTCTGCTGTGATCCAGAAAGTGCCTCCCAGTAGAAATCTGGGGCCATGGGGGCAGTCACCTCATTTGTTTTCCTTCTCTCAAAATCATGCACTGACAATCCCATTCACCATTGCAACAAAAAGAATTAAATATCTAGGAATAAACTTACCTAAGGAGACAAAAGAACTGTACACAGAAAATTATAAGACACTAATGAAAGAAATCAAAGATGACATAAAGATGGAGAGATAGTCCATGTTCCTGGGTAGGAAGAATCAATATTGTGAAAATGACTATACTACCAAACACAATCTACAGATTCAACACAATCCCTATCAAATTACCAAAGGCATTTCTCATAGAACTAAAACAAAAAATGTCACAGTTCATATGGAAACACAAAAGACCCTGAATAGCCAAAGCAGTCTTGAGAAAGAAGAATGGAACTGGAGGAACCAAAATTCCTGACTTCAGATTATACTACAAAGCCACAGTCATCAAGACAGTATGGCACAAAAATAGAAATACAAACCAATGGAACAAGATGGAAAGCCCAGAAATAAACCCATGCACCTATGGGTACCTTATTTTTGACAAAGGAGGCAAGAATATACAATGGGGCAAAGACAGCCTCTTCAATAAATGGTGCTGGGAAAACTGGACAGCTACATGTAAAAGAATGAAATTAGAACACTTCCTAACACCATACACAAAGATAAACTCAAAATGGATTAAAGACCTAAATGTAAGACCAGAAACTATAAAACTCTTAGAGGAAAACATAGGCAGAACACTCGATGACATAAATCAAAGCAAAATCCTCTATGACCCACCTCCTAGAGTAACGGAAATAAAAACAAAAGTAAACAAGTGGGACCTGATTAAACTTAAAAGCTTTTGCACAACAAAGGAAACTATAAACAAGGTGAAAAGACAACCCTCAGAATAGGAGAAAATAATAGCAAATGAAACAACTGACAAAGGATTAATTTCCAAAATATTCAAGCAGCTCATACAGCTCAATGCCAGAAAAATAAAAAACCCAATCAAGAAATGGGAAAAAAGACTTAGATTTTTCTCCAAAGAAGACATATAGATGGCTAACAAACACATGAAAAGATGTTCAACATCGCTAATTATTAGAAAAATGCAAATCAAAACTACAATGAGATATCACCTCACACCAGTCAGAATGGCCATCATCAAAAAGTCTACAAATAATAAATGCTGGAGAGGATGTGGAGAAAAGGGAATGCTCTTGCACTGTTGGTGGAAATGTAAATTGATACAGCTACTATAGAAGATGATACGGAGATTCTTTAAAACACTAGGTATAAAACCACCATATGACCTAGCAATCCCATTCCTAGGCATATACCCTGAGGAAACCAAAGCTGAAAAAGACCCATATAACCCATTGTTCATTGCAGCACTATTTACACTAGTTAGAACATGGAAGCAACCTAGATGTCCATCAACAGGTGAATGGATAAAGAAGCTATGGTACATCTACACAATGGAATATTACTCAGCCATAAAAAGGAACACATTTGAGTCAGTTCTGATGAGGTGGATGAATCTAGAACCTATTATACAGAATGAAGTGAGTCAGAAAGAGAAAGATAAATATCATATTCTAACACACATATATGGAATCTAGAAAAATGGTACTGAAGAATTTATTTACAGGGCAGCAATGGAGAAACAGACATAGAGAATGGACTTATGGACATGGGGAGAGGGGAGGAGAGGGTGAGATGTAAGGAGAGAGTAACATGGAAACTGACATTACCATATGTAAAATAGATAGCCAACGGGAATTTGCTGTATAGCTCAGGGAACTCAAATAGGGCTCTGTATCAACCTAGAGGGCTGGGATGGGGAGGAAGATGGGAGGGAGGCTCAAAAGAGAGCAGGTATATGTGTATCTATGGCTGATTCATGTTGAGATTCGACAGAAAACAACAAAATTCTGTAAAGCAATTATTAGTCAGTAAAAAAAAATAAAAAAAAAAAGCATGCACTGACACTCTGACTCTGCTCCAGTGTCTGAAAACTGCTGTTTCCTGTATTTTTGTCCAGTTTTCTCATTGTTTATGGTGAGCGGGCAAGTTCAGATCTGGTTATGCCCTGTGGCTAGAAACAAGTCCAACTTTAGCATTCCTTTAAAAAAAAAAAAATGATCTAACCCATTTAGAAGCTTCTTCTAGGACATGAACCAAGGCAGGAATGAGGTCTAGACCATAGGTTCAGCACTGGGGGGAGGTGAGAAGGAGGTTCAGGAAGGAGGGATGTGTATACATGTAGCTGAGTCACTCGGCGCACAGCAGAAACCGACAGACAAGAGCACAGCAACCAAATGCCAATACGAAAAATCAGGATCAGTGTTTTACGGCCAGTATGAGGGCCACTGAAGCGAAGAAGTGACCACGACTCATTTACTTCTTCATTATCTTTGCAGGGAGGGGAAAAAGAAAAGGTGGAAACAGCCAACAGTAAACCAGAATAGGAGAGGGAACCAGTTTCTTTAGGCCTGAAAGACTTTTAAAGGAATTTGATCCTTAGAATGAATAATGAACAAGCTCCCTAGTTAAAAACAAAAACACAGACAGACGTATCCTTGCTCCCCGGCCACAGACCAACAGTAAGTCCAGCGGACCTGATCTACCCACACATAATAGTAATCGGATTCAATACGTTGTAAACTTGCATTGATCTCCCCGGCACACACAGACAACTTCGAATTTCTCATAACAGTACTTGAGTGGAGAGGTGTTGGTACAAAACCACTTTTATTAAGAGTGTGAATTCAAAACAAATGAGCCTGTTCAAGAGCAGTCAGCAGGGACAGAGAGGATGAGCAGTGACATCCCGCACACTTTCTCTTTAGGAAACTCTCCCCCATCCTCCCTCTCTCTCTAAGTCCTTGGGTCCAGGGCAAACCAGGCTTCTCTAAGAGCTGGGGGTGTTGTGGATGTGGCAGAGATCACATCAGATCTTCCGGGATGTAAGTGGGTTTTCTAGAATGCAGTTCAGCCCAGAAGGACACTGGCCAGCTTCTGCCACTCAGTCAATGGATATAGCTGTTTCTCCCGCATTCTGAGCCGACCTCCTCATGGATTCACACTTAAACATGAAGAATCAAATATCTCCCCCGATGTGAGGTTTAGGTTGACCTCACAGAGGTCACACATGTTGTGTTTCTTCCCTTAATATGGGATGTGCATGTATTAATATAACTCAGGAGGAAAGAGCAGCAATGGAAAATATTTGCTGCAAGCAATGGCCAGTTATTGTCATTTAGTCCCTAAGTGGTGTTCGACTCTTTGCAGCCCCACAGACTGTAGCCAGCCAGGCTCTATGGGATTCTCTAGGCAAGAATACTGGAGCCAATTGCCATTTCCTTCTCCAGGGAATCTTCTCCAAATCAAAGATCAAACCCTCATCACCTGCATCGGCAGGTAGATTTTTTTTACCACTGAACCCCCAGGCAAGCCCAAGAAGGCTGGCAAGAGCAGTTAAAAGTCCAGCATTTGCACAGAAGACTGAAAGGAGCTTCAGTCAAGCTCCTGTCTGCCCTTCATTTTGACAAAACTGAGCTATAAAGCCACAGGTAATGGGATTCGAACCAGACGCCTGCAGGCAATTTTCAGAAACCTACTATGCATTCAGATCTCTGAGTATAAAACGTTTTTTTTTTTTTTTTACAAAATATGATGGCAGTTTTGTTCCTTTAAGCCACTCTAAGCACAATGGAAGATGCTGCTTGAGAGTGACATTAAACAAGGGGAAGTCGCAGTGGCAAGGAAGCCGGCTGAATGCTAGCGCTCAGGCTGGCATTGACAGGCTGTCTGCATTTGGATAGACTCAAAGCACCCAGCAAAGTTCATTCTGGGTTTGGCTCCAGTTTTGAGCTCTGTAGGGCTGTCCGACCAGAGCGTCCGTGTGAGAATCTGGGGGGCTCACCAATGTGATGCCCGCCTCCCTAGCAAGCTTCTCTCCTCCCCTCCCTTCTTCCTCCATAAGCGTTTATGGTGCAGCCAGGGATGCAGTGGTGAGCAGAGCCCAGAGTCTCATAGGGAAGGCAGAGGTCAAGGAGGCAATCACATAAAGATGCCTCTTAACTGAGCTTCCCCTGTGGCTCAGCGGGTGAAGAATCCACCTGCACTGCAGCAGACACTGGAGAGGCGGGTTGGATCCCTGGGTCGGGAAGATCCCCTAGAGGAGGAAATGGCAACCCCCTCCAGGATTCTTTAAAGGGCCCGGCCAAGGCCAGGATGGAAGAGCATCCCTAAGACGTGCTGGGGAAGAAGCTCGCTGGGGGCTGGGCAGGAAGGAGGCGATGGAGGGAGCCGAAAGAGGGGACACCCCTCCCCACTGTGTGTGTGCCCCGAGGGATCAGGGAACTGAAAGCAGCTTCCAGCTGTGATTTTTCAGGTCTCAGATGTGACCTTCCTGTTCATCTTTAACTCAAAGAGATCTCTTCTATGGTGTGGTCCTTTGCAGGCTGACAAGATGTTAGTCTGGTCCTCCCAAGCCTGTCCAGATAAGGGGATTCTGGCTGCTTATCAGGGTGACCCCAGCACCTTGAGGAGGGGCTGTGCCAGACACCCAGCACATATTTGTGGGCTGACTTCAAGACAGCCCTTACAGCTTCTACATTTTTTACGGAGTAACTCTTTCATTTTGTATGCAGCTCCCACGGGGACATTTTAAAAGATTCACAAGCTGTCGTAGAACGCTCCAAAGTGCTCTAAAGAATCAGACTACATGAAATCCATCTCTTTAAAATATTTTAGAGCTGTGATAAACAAAGAATTTTTATGTTTAAGAAACAAGGATAGATTTATCCTCAGGAACTAAATGAAAAGACTGATATTTCCCCTAATTATACTTTTGAATCACCCCTACAGTTATTCCTTTGGGTGTATAGGAAACATAAATCAAAGGTACTTTTGGGAGATTTTAAAAAGTACCATCATGTGTAACCAGGAAAGAGAACTTATGATCTGAATTCCCTCTCAAATAATCTCTCTAAAACATTGAGCAAATATCCACGTATTTTGAGTTTTCTCTTTTGGAGGCAAGCAAAATGTTACTCTTTCTTAAGCTTTGGGTATCTCTGTAAGGATATCATACTCAATGTTTTTTTCCTCGTGTATTAAATCTTGATCTAACTGATCTACCATGTTCAGTACAACACTTATATTGTCATAAACAGGAGGGGAAACTTTAAAATACAAGGTTTTCACGTTAAAATTTGGAGTTCATGTGAAGAAAATGGAAGCTTTTTAAGGAAGAGAGTGCTTTTGAATTTATACTCATACTTAGTTCCTGTGGAGATGCTACCACTAAGAAGAGGGTGCTTGACCTTTGGAGAAATACCACACTGCAAACATTTCTTAGCAAACATTCTAAAAGGGAAGACCATGCAGCCAAGAGCTTTCCTGGCAGTTTGATGAGTGCAGCTTGAACTGTTGGACTGTTTGGATCACAGGAGAGGGGGCTGGGCTGTGGTGGGTGTGATCATAGAAGCCTGGCTCTTATCCTCCGGAGAGACTGCTCTTAGTTAGAATACACAATAATAATAATGTCAGTGTGTTAGACTCTCAGCCATGTCTGACTCTTTGCGACCCCATGGTCTGTAGCCCGCCAGGCTCCTCTGTCCATGGGATTCTCCAGGCAAGAATACTGGAGTGGGTAGCCATGCCCTCCTCCAGGGGATCTCCCTGACCCAGGGATCAAATCTGGGTCTCCCACATTGCAGGCAGATTCTTTACAGTCTGAGCCACCAGGGAAGCCCCAGTAATGTCGATGTTACTTCCTTAAACTTAAATTCTACGTTATTGTATGGACAGTCACTCTCTGTACATCTGGACCCCTGTTTGGTCATTTACATCTCATCACTTCTAGCTGCCACTTTTCTTCCAACTGAATGCTTCTCTGCTGACCCAGCTCACTGCCTGCCTGCCCCAGGCTTCGGGCCCTAGTTGGGAGAAACCCACCTTTGCTGGCTGGTAGCTGGTGGTGTCTAGAATGAGAGTTCAGAGAAGAGGCTTCCTTGTTTATTTTTCAGAGTGAGGAATGTGAGCCAGGCTCATAGAATCTTTTGTTGATAATGGGGGTGCCCTGGAGAGGGTGCAGAATTGGAACTTTGGGTGAATTAAGCACAGGTGGCTGCTTTATTTATTCTTTTCTGGTAGGTCAGTTCAGTTCAGTCACTCAGTCGTGTCCGACTCTTTTTGACCCCATGGACTGCAGCACACCAGGCTTCCCAGTCCATCACCAACTCCCGGAGATTGCTCAAATCCATGTTTATCGAGTCAATGATGCTATCCAACTATCTCATCCTCTGTCATTCCCTTCTTCTCCTGCTTTCAGTCTTTCCCAGCATCATGGTCTTTTCCAATGAGTCAGTTCTCCACATCAGGTGGCCAAAGTATTGGAGTTTCAGCTTCAGCATCAGTCATTCCAATGAATGTTCAGGACTGATTTCCTTTGGGACGGACTGGTTGGATCTCCTTGCAGTCCAAGGGGCTCTCAAGAGTCTTTTCCAACACCACAGTTCAAAAGCATCAATTCTTTGGAGCTCAGCTTTCTTTATAGTCCAACTCTCACATCCTGATCTGGTAGACCACAACTCATCTGGTAGGTCATTTTTATTAAAATGCATTTTCCATTCAACTTAAAAACTCGCTAAACTCATAAACCTTCAACTTACTGCTGTATGTCAACTGTATCTCAGTTAAGTTGAAGAAGAAACACAGCTTGCTTTATTTTCGTAATTTTTATTTTTGGCTGCTCTGGGCCTTTCTGCAGTTGCAGCAAGCGGGGGTTACTCTTTGTTACTGCAAGTGGGCTTCTCGCGGCAGTGGCTTTTCGTGTTGCGGAGCACAGCTCTAGGTGAACTGGCTTCAGTAGTTGTGGCTCTTGGGCTTAGTTGCTCTGAGGCATGTGGAATCTTCCCAGACCAGGGATCGAACCCACGTCCCTTGCATTGGCAGGCAGATTCTTAACCACTGGACCACTAAGGAAATCCCAGTTTGCTTTCATCAGGAATGTTTTATCACATCCCAAGTTGTCCCATGCACTTTTATGGGAGTTATACTTGAATAGTTTAAAATCATGTGATACTCAGCTTTGATTTTAATGGTACCAGTGGAAGCAGGTCTACAATCACAGCCCTTGGCTGTAGTTTCACAGTGAAGGTTTTAGGGCAGTTTTCATGTCCAATTGACCAAATAATCCATGCTTGCCAGCTCATGGTGGTAAAATAGGTTCAGACACACGTGTGCCCATGCACATGTGGGGCTTCCATTTGGGGCTGCACAACTGGCGCTGGCCCCTATTCGTCCATCCTCACAGAATGTCTAGTTGGTTTATGGTTACAGGACAACCAGCTAGTGAACAGACTGCTCCCCTGATGGCTGGGGAGGGAGGTGTCACACAGGTTCATGGATCCCCCAAAGTTGAGGATCGTGGTGGGGGGGCAGTGAAATGCAGTGGAATTCCACTGAATGCAGTTATCAGAAAGTTCTTGCTTCCCTTACTAAAAGAGACAGACAACTGGTAGACCCCATGCCCTTTGCCCTCTCCCCCTCTTGCCACCTGGAAGATGGACCTGGTACCCGGAGATGTGCCACAAAGCCATAGAGTAAGGATGGCTGTGCAGGGAGATGGAAGGCTGGTTCTCTGAGCAGGTGCTTCAGCCCCAGGATAAGCACTCAGCCTGGGCAACTGGTCAGATGAGAGAAATAAACTCCTTCCTTGACACAGTGCTCTCGCCCAGGTTTCTGTTGCATTTGGCCCAATGCAGTCCTGGCAACCTGGTAGAATGATGGATGTCACGGATGTGATACACAGGAGACGCAGTTGTGAAAACCTCCAGGCAGGGTGTGTGCTGGGCCCTGGTGGGCTGCATTTGACCACGGCTAGTGCGTGGGGCCCTCCCACTATGTGTCCCCCTAATACTTATGAATGCCCTGAATAGGAGAGTCTTTTATATGGACATCACCATTTTTGCATATCCTCTAGGGTAGTGGTTGTTGAACTTTGGGGGATTGTGAACATGTGTGGGTACCTAATTAAAAAAAAAAATACTCTGGGACTTCCCTGGTGGTCCAGTGGCTAAGACTCTGTGCTCCCAATGCAGGGGGCCTGGGTTCGATCCCTGGTCAGGGAACTAGATCCCACATGCTGCAAATGAAGAAGATCCTGCATGCCACAACCAAGATCCGAGATCTTGAGTGCCCAAAGATCTAAGATCTCGAGTGTCCACAACTAAGATCCAGTGCAGCCAAATAAATAAATAAAAATAAATATTAAAAAAGCAGACTCTATACATCTTCCTTGGAAGATAAACAGACCAAAGTAAAGAAGAAATTAGCACACCATTTGAGGGCTTCAGACAAAGTCCTAAAATGCATCTGGGGGCGCTGGCTGCAAGCATTCTGTTCCAACAGCCAAATCAATTTTGATGATCTGCCTCCACAGGCCCACTGTGCTAATCAACAGTATGCAAATTAGGTACTTGTATGATTTTTTGATTTTGCAAATTGGGGTATTCGTTCTAATCCCTGGATGCCTACTAATTCTAAATTACTCTCATTTCATGAATCATTATTTGTACCATATAAAATTATGAAAATATCACTGGTGCAGAGCAGGAAATCAAATGGCACAAAAAGGTGTGCGTAAATGCTAAGTCGTTGCAGTTGTGTCCGACTCTTCTCGACCCTATGGACTGTAGGCTCCTCTGTCCATGGGATTCTCCAGGCAAGAATACTGGAGTGGGTTGCCATGCCCTTCTCCAGGGGATCTTCCTGACCCAGGGATCAAACCCACGTCTCTTATGTCTCCTGCATTGGCAGGAGGGACTTCTTTACCACTAGTGCCACCTGGGAAGCCTGGCACAAAAAGGCCCACAAGGAAAACTGTGTCCTTCCCCAGGTTGCCAGGCCCCAGTAGCCCCATGACCACACTTCCTGAGTGTCGTGCCAGGAATGCTTTTTATGTGAGTTCTGTAAATGGGAGATTTTACAGTCACTGCTAAATTTTATTTTTTTTTAACTTGCTAGATCTTGGAGATCCTTTCGTATCAATTACTATAGATCTGCCTGTTCCTTTTAGAGGTGGAAGAGTATTCCATCTTGTAAACATACTGTGACTTATTTAAACACCCCAGTATCAATGGACATTTCTGTAGAGGAAAATTTTAAAATCACTCTTACTTCAGCAGGCTCTTTGCTGTCTCCATACCAGCCATTGAATATGTAAAGGGAATATAAACTAATCACATCTTATTAAGCAAAGGAAATTAAAACAACAAGTGAATTACAAAACCTCTCTCCACTTCTCATTGTCTTCACGTAAAACTTGTTGAACTCAGAAATACTATGCTTGCTCTTTACCACTTTAGATCATGCAAGTCTCCATTTCTTTCTCTTAGAAAAACATCACCTGCGTATGGCAGGAATGGGGTCCAGCAAGCACCTTGGAGCCAGACTGTCTGGGTTTGAATCTCGGCTCCACACTTCGTAGCTGTGTGACCTTGGGAAAGTTATTTAACCTCTCTGTGCCTCATGTTCTCATCTGTAAATGTGGATAATAATTTTACCGATCTCACAGATGTGTCAAGAGGATCAAATGAGTTGAAATCTCTAAAGTTTTAGGATGGTGACACACAGAGAAAGTACTGAGTGTTGGCTCTTACTAGTCTGGGTGGCCTTGGAATAAAATGACGGTCAGTGGCTTCTGCCGTGGCACTGCTGCCCAAGGTGAGGAATGCCTGGAGGCTGTCTCAGAAGCCTCTGGGCTCCCTGGTGCAGGGACCCTCACACACATGCTCACGCACTCAGGCACACTTGTGCACATACAAGCACACTCTGTGCACACCGCCCCGGCACACCTGAGGTCTGCTACATGTCACAAACAGAAAATGGAGTCGCTCTTTACTCGGGTATTAATGTTGGAATGCAAAACCAGTTTACTTTTGTTTTGATGGTTTGAGATATACTGTGCCTGGCATCCTGACAATAACCATTAAGACATTGCTATGTATTTTGCACAAACCTAATATTTGAAAAATGGTGACTGTCTCCCTGGTCCTGGGAAAAACACATAAATCTCCAAGGTCTGTGTAAATTATTTCTAACTAGGTCAAGCGCCCTGAGTCTCTCAGTACAGATTCAGCACCTTTTCTGTCTTGAATTTCTCAACTCATCTGTCACACAGAAAAAGTGATAATTAGAAATATGTAAAGGTGTTTTGAGAAATGACTTGCAGAACAGGAGCCTGATTTTGCAAGGAGATTTTTAACACGTAGTTGTTTTCCCACTAATTCACCAACTGCACAAAGAATGTGCGTTCGTGCGGGACTTCCGTAAACACACATGAGGCTGCATTTGTGTGTTTCAGTATTGCATGTTGTTAAGCTGACTTTTCAGCAGGGATTTTACTATAAATTAATTCTTCATTCTGCAGATGTGGATCTGAACCAGGCTCAGGGTCAAAAACGAAAGTGACAGTTCTCTAGACCTTTTCTCTTCTAGGCAAGGAGGACACTCTGATTCCTGAGTTGCTAGGCAACCGTCCACCTGCTCTGCCCAGGTGTCACATGCCGGTCCCGGGAGGCCTGGGACACCAGGACGGCCCACCTGAGGCTGCGGGTCTCTGCTGAGTGTGCCCACAACTGCTAGTCTCACCTAGGTGTGAGTGTCCACACTGCGGGTGTGAACTGATTTTATACTTAGAGTGTAGAAAAAGTGTGCCCACGTGTGAAAAATAAAGCAAACACTTTTTTTTTTTTTGCCTTAGCATGAGCTTCAGCTGAGTTGAACATATGTAATGTGAGAAGACAAGGGAACTCAAACAGGTAAAGAGAGAACTTTCTAGGAAAAAATCCAAAACTGGACTCGTCACAATATTTAATTTGTTTGATTTTTTAAAATCAGTACAATTGCACGCAAGGCTACTCAGACACTGGTACCTGGCCTCCATTCTCCCAGGGGAATCGGTCGGCAGTGGTCACTGGAAGTTGTTCATTCACAGGAACATTCATCCAAGAACATACGGAGTGTGAGTTGCTTGAATGTGACCTGGGTGCAGGGGTATCTTCGTTGTTCAGTTTACAGTTTGGGCACAACAAGCAAATACGCAGCTCTAACAGACAGATTCGGGGTTTATTGTGGTAAGGCTGGAGGGCTGGCATGTGGGTTTGTGTTTTCTGGGTTCCATGTACAGCAAGAGTGTCCTCAAAAGGAGAAAAACTGACCACCTGGAGAGCATGATCAAGCCAAAACCCAGTGAGGAGGGTGGTCTAGGTAGAAACAGCCACGAGAGCAGAGAGTCACAGAAACAGTTCACGTTGTTCGTCCCTGGTTCGTCCCACAGTCGTGAGAGATGCATGGGTGTTTGCCCCTGGGGGCTCAGATGGTAAAGCATCTGCTTACAACGTGTGAGACCCAGGGTCAATCCCTGGGACGGGAAGATCCCCAGGAGAAGGAAATGGCAACCCACTCCAGTACTCTTGCCTGGAAAACCCCATGGATGGAGAAGCCTGATAGGCTACAGTCCAAGGGGTCACAAAGAGTCGGACACGACTGAGCGACTTTTCACTTTCACTTTTGTCACCAGCCAACACTGTACTTTGCCAAGAAAGACATTAAGACAACTATGATGATTTACTAGGTCTATCAGTTACCAAAACAACTTTTTAGTTAACATTAAAAAGCAACAGAGGGCTTCGTCTCAGGATCAGAAAGGTGTTTGCTTTCTGTAAATGTGGCTTTCGTGAAAGCCCTCTGAGCAGTGTCCCTGTTCCTCTCATCTCGTGGGGACAGGTGGAAGCTTATCAGGGCCAAAAGGGGTCTGCGTACTTGGGAGGCCTCTGTTCATCTGCTCTCAACATGGGGGGCCACGCAAGGTCAGGGTTAAGCAGGCAGGAACATGGGTTTCTAGTCCACATGGACCACGCTGGTGGCCACGTGGGCGATACGCTGATGGGGTAGGACTGGGGTTGCAGTTATAGGGAGAGATGATGTGGCCAGGATCAAGGTGGAGCCCCGCAGACAGTAGGAGAAATGAGAGGCGGTGGGGTGACTCAGAAACCTCAGTGGTCAATGTGATGGTTGTGGGAGTAGGGGGACGCCCACTCAAGGACGTGGAGGATGTCCTTCCAGGTTTCCACAGTCTGCACCAGCTTCTCAGTTTTGTTTTTTTTTTTTTTTGGCCTAAAATTTTCAATGATATCTTCCATCTTTCTGTTGCATCCGGACAGAAAGAACTCCCCACTCTCCCCCAACATCCATGTCCATCGCCTGTAGCTTCCCTCCCGGACCAGTCCCTCCCCACTTTCCGGTAAAGCTGTTTGCTGATGCTTGGGACCCATCATGACCTGCTGTGTTCAGAGGCCACTAGCCCCTCTTGGTCTTGCTGCCGCCACCAATCAAAGCCACACTGAGTTCATCTTCCCCGCCTGCCACCCACACCCTTCTGCCCCTGACATTCAGGCCAGTGCAGGGCCTTTGGGACTCCTGGCTTCTCCTCGGCTAATCGCACCAACACCTCCTGTCTGGGTCTGTCACCCCTCACTCCAGTCCTCTAAAGCCTTCCCCTCCCTCTGAGCCTAACCAGGCTGCTCTACCCTGACCCCGCCTTCCCGCCCTGCTGTCTCTGCCCTTCGTAGAGCAGTGTACACGCCGGCCTCTCTGAACCTGTGCAAGGCATGCGTAGCCGCTCAGTTGTGTCTCTGCAACCCTATGGATGCAGGCTCTTCTGTCCATGGGGTTCTCCAGGCAGAATATTGCAGTGGGTTGCCATTTCCTCCTCCTGGGGAATCTTCCCCACCCAGGGATCAGACTCAAGTTTCCTCTGTCTCCTGCATTGCAGGCAGATTCTTTACTCGCTGAGTCATCACTGAAGCCCTCACTACTCCCCAAACTGTGCCTCATCAGAGGCTTTCCAGGCTGTCTTGGTCTACACTTGCTCCTTCCCCTAAGGTCACAGTTTTCCTAGTTTCCCTCACAGCCCTTACCTCCTGACCTCCAATGAACACTGATCACGTTTACTGGCCATTTCCCCACTAGCATGTGGGCTCCATGGGAACAGAGGTTACGCTCTAGGCAGTACCTCTTAGTAACCCCTTCCCCCTGCCCTTCCAGAATCTTGGAAGGATTTCCCCTCCACCTCGGGGTCCCTTTTCAGAGACCCCCATACACAACCATATTTGGAGTCCCATCACCCAACAGTCTCCCCCCTCCTTTCTCAAATTTATTCTTGGTCCGCCTCATGGCTGTGCAGGGCACGGCAGTAGGAAGGGTTGGGGGACTTACTAGGGGCTGCAGGGATCTGCTGACCAACGGAGGGGAGGCTCTCAGGACTAAAACTAGTCTTGGCGGCTGTGGACAGGAGACCTGAGGCTACCTGGAGGGGTGGGGCTCAGTGACCACTTAGCAGACAGTTTGGTGAATGCCGCGTATGCTGTGACTGCTCAACAGTCAGGTAGAGACCAAGACAGGACCAGCCCATGGATGAAATTGCCCTTTTCTTGGGAAATTGGAGCACAGCTGTTTCTGATGTAGTCCTTCTTCTGGATGCTGGGTCCTCGAAGTGTTAGTCGCTCAGTTGTGTCCGACTCCTTGCAACCCCATGGACTGTAGCCTGCCAGGCTCCTCTGTCCACGGGATTCTCTAGGCAAGAATACTGGAGTGGGTTGCCATGCCCTTCTCCAAGGGATCTTCCCCAGCTGGGTCTCCCACACTGTGGGCAAATTCTTCACTATCTGAGCCACCAGGGAAGCCCCTAGGTCCTCAAAGACAACTACAAATACCATAACTTTCTTGCCAACTATTACCATTCTCAATGTCAAAATCAACATCGTAAAGGACTGGAAATTTTATCTGAGCATCTTGGACCAGCTTAGAGAATATTCAGTAAAAATAGGACTAAGTCATTCATATTCAGATTAGTAGTGCTCAATTCTGGATGTGGATAAACAAAGAAAGAACAGGACTAAGTTCTTATTTGCGACCCCATGGACTATACAGTCCATGGAATTCTCCAGGCCAGAATACTGGAGTGGGTAGCCGTTCCCTTCTCCAGGGGATCTTCCCAACCCAGGAATCCAACCCAGGTCTCCCGCATTGCAGGCAGATTCTTTACCAGCTGAGCCACCAGGGAAGCCCAAGAATACTGGAGTGGGTAGCCTATCCCTTCTCCAGGGGATCTTCCCGACCCAGGAATTGAACAGGGGTCTCCTGCATTGCAGGTGGATTCTTTACCAGCTGAGCCCCGGGGAAGTGACTTTCACTTACTTGACATCTTCCAGATGTGACAGGGATTTATCCTTTTAAGAGCAAACCCCTCGTCCCTCCAGCTTTTCTATTAACAGTAGTAATCTGAGAATACAGAATCTAGAGGAATGCCGGCTGCCCTAACAATGAACCCCACAGCCTCAGAGGCCAGGCAGTACTCTGGTTTGAAGGCGTCATTTGAGGACAAGGGGTGTCCAGAAGGTTCGATGGGCCAGGCTGATGCCACCTGCGGGTGGAGTCGATTGGTCACACCTACTTGAAGGGAGGCTGGGAAACACAATGGTGAGATGGTTGGATGGCATCACTGACTCAATGGACATGAGTTTGAGCAAGCTCCGGGAGTTGGTGATGGACAGGGAGGCCTGGTGTGCTGCAGTCCATGGGGTTGCAAAGAGTTGGACATGACTGAGCAACTGAACTGAACTGACTGACTGACAGAGACCCTGGAGACCAATCCAGCTGGATTTCTTCCCCATCCTCCCAAGCAGGCCACCACCAAGGCCTCAGTATAGGGGGCCGGGCTGTGAGTTGAGCTGTCTTTCAAGATCTGCTGGAAGTCCCGTCCCCCAGCCCGTGAATGTGACCTTGCTTGGAAATAAGGTCATTAAAAAAGATCAGTGGCTCAGATGGTAAAGAATCTGCCTGCAATGCAGGAGACTTGGGTTTGTTACCTGAGTCAGGAAGTTACCCCAAAGGGAATGGCTACCCACTCCAGTATGCTTGCCTGGAAAATCCCATGGACAGAGGAGCCTGGTGGGCTACACTCCATGAGGTCGTAAAGAATCTGACACAACTGAGCAACTAACACTCACATGCACACATAGAAGATGGAGTTCAGATGAGGTCACACTTGACTCGGGCGGGCCCTCTCCCATAACTGGGGTCCTTAAAGAGAGGTTTGGCCAGGCACAGGGGGACGGCCATGGGCCACCTTGATCTCGGACTTCTGGCCTTCAGATCGGTGAGAGGATGGCACTTTGACAGCAGCTCTGGGCTAAAATCGCCACCTCTTCCGCCAGCCTTGTCAGTCAGGGGGCCTCGCTGAGCCCGACAGCGCTGGAGGGCTGGTGAGGGGGGCAGAAGTGCTCTCAGAGGCTCTTGCTTGTTCAGCACACCCCAGGCCCGAGGAGGGGTTGGCTTTCGGTGGTCTCTGGGCCTCCTCAGTGCTGCAGACACCCCATTCCCCTGGTCTGGCCTAGCTGGCGCCGGCTTAACCCTTGACCCTGGACTAAAGTCACTTCTAAAGGAGGCCATTGCCCTCCCCATCCTCCCCATCACCTCCAGGTGGGGCTGGGTTCTATCGGCTGCCCCCACCCCATTCCGTTCACACCCTGTTGCTAAGTCACTTCAGTCGTGTCCAACTCTGTGACCCCATGGACTGCAGCCCACCAGGCTCCTCCATCCATGGGATTTTCCAGGCAAGAATACTGGAGTGGGGTGCCATTGCCTTCTCCGGTTCTCTCCCTGAGCTACGTGGTATTCCAAGGGCGAGCTGAGGGCAAGGCCTTTGGGAGGCTCTCTTGCTCTAACCTGATGTCCACACTCAGCCGTGTACAGTGGGTGTGGGATTGGCCAGTTCCAGGTGGGGGTACTCTGGGCCACACTGATTCCCGTTAATCAGTAATGACTGAGATTCCTATATCACAAGAGCAATTAAATCAGCAGCAAGAAAACAAGATCCCCACTAACCCAAATGTCCCCCTGTCATCTATGTCATGTCACCTTGACCGTGGCGGGGGGCAGAGGGGGGAATGGGACATTGTTCTGTGCATAGATACACTTGGCTTTGTGCTTAAAGTCTGGTTGGGTACAGAAAAACACACACACACACAGTTAGGTTAAAATATCCAAAGAAAATTTACTGCAACTTTCGTACAATTGAATTTGTGCTACAAGACATGTTGCATAGGAAACTATTTAAAGCCCCTGAGGAAAAAAATCTCCGTATTTAAGGTGCGACTGGTTTTGTTTCTTCTTTGGGGAAAAGTGAGAGATGCTCTCTGAGAAGACTGAAGGCGGAGAGTCGAGTGCAGAATGTAAGATGACGTCGTGGGATGATGGGGAGGGGGAATCGTGGGGTGTCTCGGTTTTTGCAGCATAAAGTCTGTAGTGTTCTTTTTGTTGTTGTTTTCTAGCTGTGGGTCTTCCGAATCAGACTCAATAGCTGTAAAAGAATGTTTTAGCCCAATAAGGGATTTAAATGGATTATATTAAGTAATTAACGCGCTTCCAGCAAGCAGATTTAGAGAATGAGATTCCGGAATCCCAGATGGTGCATCGCTCACGTAAGCATGGCGCGTGTCCTGGCACCTTCCCGGTCATCGACTCTATTGATCCTCCAGATGTTTCTTCATGCCCATCCCTCACTTTCTTCTGATATGATGCAACTGTAGAATTGTGACTGTAGAATTCAGCCCAGAAAGATGATCTCCAGCCATCAAGTCAACCGTCAGCCAAGTCTCAGATTTTACGTGAGAGCATTTTCAGACAATGGTCATCTTGCTCAGATAACCTTCATGCTGCTTTTTGTCTTTAAAGGTTTCCCTATGCTATTTATTTCCAAGGAGAGACGGGCAGATGAGGAGGGGAGAAGGGCTCCATTTCAGGTGGAGTGGAGTTTGGCAAACGCCAGCAGGCATCTCTGGACTTCAGCATAGGGTGTGCTTGTGGTGACATATTCTCTGTGCCCAGAAGAGAGGCTGTGAGCTCTGCAGCAAGCCTTCCCTGCCCCCGGGAGAAGCTGGGCGCGGCCTCTCAGAGCTGCGGGGGCCACTTGGCTCTGGGTGGCGCAGCTCTTCTGCAGGACGAAGGGCACAGAGGCAGCGGCTCAGAAAGGCCTCCCCTGTGTCGTGGCCGATCCTTCCTGCAACACGAGGCCAAGGTATGGAAGGTAAGGAAAACAGGAGGGAAGCGTAGGACCAGACAGCCTCGGAAAGAATGGGCAGGCACCAACTAGACTCATTTACTGAGACACCACCTTTCCTATTTGATTTCTTTTTCACAAGTACAGAGCCAAAAAGGTCCAGCACTTGAACAAGTGTCTTCCCATGCTCAGTGTTGAAATGCAAAGTGTGTCCGACAACCAGAAACGCTCCCACAACCCTTAAATACATATATACATCTGTCACATAATTTAAAAAGGTCTTTATAGAACATAAAAACCTCAACAGTATCCGACCCTAAGAAGTGTTTTCTTTTAATTTAGGGTCCAGTAAAAAATTAGATAACCACCTTTCTGGTACGCCCTACCCCCATACTTAAAAAAAAAACAAAAAAAAACTGATTTTAAATTTAAATTTATACTTAACAAATAGAAAGCTATTTGATTGGCAACTACCTGCAGTAGAAATTCCCTTCAGGCCTCCCCCATGATGGAGAAGGCAGGTGGGACATCACACATGTGCTTAGTCCTGGGTGAGGGTCCAGTGGGGAGGGCCCCTGGGTCTGTCTGAGCAGCTAACCCTCCCTCCCTCCCCAGTGCCATGTGCCCGCCTCGGCATCGGGGGCAGACAGAGGGTACGCGCCCCGGAGCAGCAGGAGGTGGGGGACCCATTCAAATCACGAAGTCATCGTGGTCCACGGGGCTGAAGGCGGCGGCTCGCAGGATGTCCAGCGAGTTCACCAGGATCAGGGTCCCTGTGAGGTGCTTCCAGCGCTTGGTGATGGGGTTCTTCATCTTGTCCAGGCCGATGTGCAGTTCCTGGATGACGTCCCGGTAGCTGTCCCCGATCTGGTGGCTCCAGGTGAGGAGAAAGTCATAGGCGGGCTTCCACATGGCCTGGATGGTGCAGGCATCCAAAACCAAAAGAGAGGGCAAAGATTAGGAGATGCTGAGAGAGCTGGTCCGAGTTAACCTCTCCTAGCACCAGCATCACAAACCCCGAAGCAGAGCTGACCCCGTCCTGGGCTAGCACATCTCAGAGGGAAGAAGGCACTTTGCAGGAGAGCGGGGGGCAGGACCGAGACAGTCAATTACTAGGTAAGTTGATAAGAAGTCCAGGGTCCCCGAGAAGGAGAGAGGGGTCTGGGGCTCTCAAGGAGAAAAGGACAAACATGATTTTTCCTACATTGCTTTGTCTTAGTCAATATAACAATGTATCTTGCTCAAGGACATGTTTCTCCCTAACAAGAACCCTCTGACTAATCTTGTTATCTTAAGACATTTATTGTGGGAGTGGGTCTGGTTAAGACCTTTCTGTTGTCCGTTCTCATCTGAATTTGGGAGTGGGTCTGGTAAAAGTACATACGGCCTTGATAAGACTAGTGAGGGGGCACTTTCCATCCCCCTTCTGAAGTCTATGTCAGAAGCTTTCTCTGTCATTTTTCACTTTAATAAAACTCTGCTACACAAAAGCTCTTGAGTGATCAAGTCTCCTGGTCCCGAAGCTAAATCTTCTTCGGAGATCATGAATCCAACACCGTTCAACTGTAAGCTGTCAGTACTGTGTAGTGGCCGAGCCAAAAGAAGGGGCCTCTTTCCTTCCAACGCCCGAAGCACTTTCCATTTGTTTAGAAACTGGCCACATCAATAAAGGATGCCCTTATCCTGGGGACTTCCTGTTTCCTAGGTCTCGAGATTTCCAGAAGCTTAAAGTGACCTCCACAAAACAAGTGAGAAAACAGACTCTCTGAGCAAGGGACCCAACCAGCCTTGGCTGAAGCCGACAGCATACCAGGGTCTGTCCACCCTACCCTGTGTGGGGCGGAGCCCCATCATCCCGCGTCCTCCAATCGGGCTGAAGGTAATTTAAGATCAGGATCAGCGAGGGACCGGCAGTTCCGAGGATGCTGTTCCAATGTCCCTCCTGACGGCAGAGCAGCCTCGCCACCACCCAGGGCCTGGCTCCCAACTAAGGATCCCAAGAAGGACGGACGTGCCCCCTCTCATTGTGAGGCTCCGCTGAGCTGAGCACTTGCCTGCACGCTTCATCGTCTGTCCTCCTAAAAGTGCTCTAATGTAGACGCCGTCACCACCGCACTGACAGGCGGAGGGACGGGGGGCCGCGCTCACCTCACTGTCGACCACCCCGTTCCTGTCCCGGTGGGGCGACTCGTACGCGTCCATCTGCTGCTTGGACACCTTGGCGAGCTTCTCGGCTAGCTCCCGCCAGCGCTGCGCCACCTCGACCGCCGTGGTCAGGAGCACGAAGTCTTGGATAAGTCTGACCACCAGGCCCTGGCAGTCCATCTTCAGTAAGGCCTGAGGAGGAAGGGGCGGGGATGAGGCGGGGCCGAGGGTAGGCTCTGGGTTCACCGGAAGCCAGCCCCGCAGAGACCACGTGCCGACACCCCGGATGCTGCGTGGCCTGAGCACCCGCACTGCTGAAACCCACGATCTCAGGAGGTACTGGGTCCCCCGCCCACACATCCTCGCCCTCCTGGAACCTCCCGGTGTAACTGTAAATCACAGCAGGGCCTTTGCGGATGGAACCAGCTACCCTTTGGCCCTGGTGGACAGGGTGTGCGCCCCTCATCCAACGACTGGTGTCCTTACGCGGACAGAAGCAGACTCGCAGAGATAGAGGGAAGACGTCCACAGAAAGGTGGTGGTAGGGACAGGGTGATGCGGCTGCGTCACCGGAGCCCGCAGGAGCTGGGAGAGAGGCACGAACAGACACCCACAGAGCCCCCAAAGAAGTCAGCCCTGCGACAGCCCCAGGATGGAGGCAGGATAAACCTCAACTGCTTGGAGCCTCCTAGTCTGCAGTCCTTCTACTCGGCAGCCCCAGGACACGGATGGGCAGGCTAGGTGAGATGACGGCTGTTCATGCGTTCCCACCGCCACTGGGGAAACTGGAGAAGTGATGCCCTTGACCCAGAGGGCCAGTGCAGGACGGTCTGGGTGCAGAGCAGGACAAGCGGCCGTCAGTGGGTGGGGAGCCCCGACTCACAGAAGAGATGCGAGCGGGGGCTCAGATTGGGACCTGGAGTGCAGACCGAGATCCGGGACCCCGTGGTTCTGGAGACATGCGAAGGGCCAGGATACAGGGAGGCTGAGAGGCCAAACCATCAAGAGTCTCCAGAATCGATCGGACCCCAACCTTGTCAAAACCGTGAGAGATTTCCAATGTGTCTCTGCACAGGGCTCGCTAACTATGGATGGACGGGGGGTCAGGAGGAGAGAAGCGCTGTCAGCTGGGAAGGAGGCAACGGGCAGATTCCCAGCCCACGTCCCCCTGTGACCCAAACAGCACGTGGCCCCACCTTGGACGTCATCCCCCATCCAGGTGAGGGGCTGGTCCATCGGGCAGGCTTTCAACACAGGGTTCACCGCCCTGGGGTTCTGTGCAGCCCAGGCTGGAGGTGGGGGTCACACTAACATTTCTGGCTTAAAGAAATGAATCTACATCAGTAGCGCAAACCCACAGGCCTACTGTCCACAGACGTCACCCCAAGCCACACGGACATCTGCTGGGTGTTGGGCTGCAGGTCCTGTGGAGCCAACACAGAGTGTGTGACTGTGGGTGGCCAGGATGGAGCCCTGGCAGGAGGAGAAGACTCAGTGAGGACCAGACCCACCTGGGCCACAGAACCAAGGCTTACCCCAGCCTCATCCACCCAGCACATCCCCGGATTACAGCCTAACAGCTGCAGAGGGGAGCCTCCGGGGCCCCAGGAATGGGTTCTGAGGTGCACTGGGGCCCTCAGACATTGAGGATACGATGGGAGGGATGCTGAGACCAGGCCCGCCTCCTTTCTGTCCCTCTACGCTCTGTCCAAGCACCTGAGTCTGTCACTTCAAGGCTCCACAGAAAAAGTGCTAAAAACATCAACACACCTACCAGCCAGCACCCCCCCAGCTGAGCCAAACATGCTGTTCGCTTCAAACATTTTGTGAAGCTGCGGGCAGCCTGGCATCCGAGCAGGGTCAGTCTGCTGGGCTGCTATTTGAAAGAACGCAGCTATTTTATTAGACTGAGCGTTCTCGTCGAAGCTTTATGCTTATTTGGGGGAACGTAACAAAATGAAGGGATGGTGACGTTGGGCAGGGTGGGGGGCTCCTTGAATGCATGGACATCTCAATCTTTACCTTTAAAGCATAAGCTCATTCTGAGGCCGTCCAGGGTCCAAGGGGTTAGCAACTGGCTTTAAGGTGGGAAACCAGAAGGGAGGACCATGTGTTCCTTTTCTGATTTTTGTCTTTGTAAATAAACTGCCATCACTGAGTCCTTCCGGTGAGCCGGGCACGGGGCTCATCTACTCCCCAGAAGCCCCATGGAGAGAAGCCAAGCTCATCCCAGCCTGCAGATAAAATTGAGAGGACAGGGGTCCAGTTTTGGAGCTGGTCTGGCCTGCAGACAGCCTGTCCCCGGCTCCCACTCACTGTGCGGGCTGCGTGGTGTCTGATTTATAGACCCCAGAGACACTGGGTGACTTGTCCAGGGTCTCATAGCTGAGGGGACAGGAGGGCTGCATGGTGTCTGTTTTACAGACCCTGTAGATGCTGGGTGCCCTGTCCAGGGTCCCACAGCTCGAGGGGACTGAGGGGAGGCAGGTAAGTTTTCCCGGCACTCAGGCCAATGTCCTTGCCAGCTCTGTGGGCACCATGTGACTTCAGGACCTGCACACGAGGCTTCAGCATGATGATTTAGACATTTCAGAAACTGCTCTCTTTGAACGTGGATATCTTCAAGTGACATTGTTTGAAAAAAAATTAAATGCTTGCTAGATTTGTACTGCAGAACATGTTCGTGGTATGGGGGAGATGTGTGACACATTGGTAGAATTCAGGATTTAAGTTCTTTTGCTTGAATAATAATAATAAAAAAAAACAAGGTCCTACGGTATAGCTCAGGAAACTATAATCAATATCCTGTGATAAACCATAATAAATATGAAAAAGAATGTCTCTATATATATGTATAACTGAATCACTTTGCTGTGCAGCAGAAATCAACTATATTTGAATAATTAAAAAAAAAAAAACTCTTGGCATGGTATGGTTTGAGTCCAGATGCACAGGGGAGGGAGGGTCCCTGAAGGAGCTGGCTGACCCCCGGTGACAACGGTCCCTCCCAGGCTTCCTCAGAGCATCCCAGCAGTATGTCTGTGCTCAGCTGCCTGGCTCTGCACTTGGCCTGTTTTCCAGGGAACAGAACACTTCAGAGTCACCTGCTTCTGCTTTGGGGATCCCTGGTGGGGGTGACCAAAGCTGCTCTCTCCTCAGGGGACAGGGGACAGGGACAAAGGTCCTGAGAAACTCAGCCCCTCTCTCTGGTCCTGGAGCGGCCACAGCTGGGACCAGGTGCTGGCCACACCAACACCAAGGGGTAGTTCATGCATTTTTTTTTTTTTTTCCCCTGAAGGATGCATTTTGGGTGCCCACCAAATCTCAGAAATAAAAAATTTCTCAGCTGCAGGGGTCTGGTTCTGGAACATTTTCCCTGCAGCACCTCTTTAATTTCTGCACACACAAGTTAACACAGGTAATAGCAGGAAACAGAAAACACCCGATGAAACAAAGCACGCTGGTCCCAGCTTGACCCTCAGGAGCTGGAGTGACCCGTGACTTAGGTCAGGGGGGCCGAGCCAGGATCCATTTCTTGGCTCTGCAGGCAAGGGGTCTCCGCCTTGGCTACCTGATTGTGGTGGGGCGTAAGTCTAGCACAGCCAGCACTTGAGCGAGCAGACATGGCTGTGTTACAGTAAAGCTTCCTCTACAAAAGCAGGGGCCCTCAGGCCGGGGTGCCAGTTCCTGTTTGAAAAGACATTCTTATGAGAATGGTGCTTTCCTGGTGGCTCGACACTAAAGCGTCTGCCTGCAATGCAGGAGACCCGAGTTCAATCCCTGGGTCAGGAAGATCCCCTGGAGAAGGAAATGGCAATCCACTCCAGTACTCTTGCCTGGAAAATTCCATGGACGGAGGAGCCTGGTGGGCTACAGTCCGTGGGGTCGCAAAGAGTCGGACACGACTGAGCGACTTCACTTTGCTTCACTTCTTATGAGAATATGACAAAGCATCACTCTGCTGTTATCTCATTCCAGCCGAGCTTCCATTCCGGAGATGTTCAAACACCAGAAGGGCAGTCACCATGGCAACCCTGCTCCTCCCGCTATCAGCGCCCCAGGGGCTTCGGGACCACCTGGCAGGAAGAGCCTGGGAACCTCCCTAAGTGCACAGCTGGTAGGTAGCTGCAGCCTCTTCTGGGGGAGGTGGCTTTGCTCCCATTTCAGACAACCCCTTCATCCCAATCTGTCCAGCCCCAACTCTCCCTGATCTCAACACTCCCCTTATTTCCATTCGGTCCTCCAGGTTCTCAGAAGCGTTGATTTTACCTCCGACCTTACCCCTAAAACCACAACCTGCCTAGACTTGTATTCTACAGCAACTTTCTCTTTTTCAGAGAAACTCCCCCGAGGGCCCACAGCATCCTTCCCTCCCACTCCTGGACTCCCGCTGCTGCCACCCGTGACTCCTGGTCACCCACCCCGACGGCTTCACTCCTGGCGGCCCCAGGACCAGCTCTGATTGCTGGCCTAGACCCCTTCAGGAGAGGCCGCCCTGCCCACAGTCCGGTTCCTCCTGCAGTTCCAGCCGACTCTCCTTCCTTCCCTCCTTCCCCCCCAGGCAGAAGGACAGACTTCTAGCCGCTCCCTCACGGTGTAACCCCCAGAGTCAAGAATAATCTCTTGCATTGAAAGAGTGTTGCTAGATGAAAACACTTCCAGTTCTTACTGAGCTGGGTTCCTCAGGGTTCTGTCTGCCACCCTCCACACACGTGCACACAAACACACACACACACACACACACACACACACATACACGAGATGGCCATCACCCAAACCTTCACAGCCCGAGTACGAGCCAAACCCTTTCCTCCACTCAGCATAGTCACCAAGTCCTGGAACAAACACACAGCCATATTTTCTACCTGGATTTTCAACCACACTCAGAAAACTCTTCCCCAGACCCACAAAGTATGTCAAAAGCAGCACTGATGCCTTTACGGAACACACTCTGTCATTTCTCACCCTCATGCATGCTGCGTGTTCAGCTGCTCACTCATGTCCAACTGTTTCATGACCCTCTGGACTGTAGCCCACCAGTCTCCTGTGTCCATGGGATTTCCCAGAATATTGGAGTGGGTTGCCATTTCCTTCTCCAGAGGATCTTGATCCAGGGATTGAACACGCATCTCCTGCATTGGCAGCTGGGTTCTTTACCCCTGAGACCCCTGCAGAAGCCCTCTCACCCTCACAAAACAAAACTAAACCCCGGAAAAGGGAACCCAAGGCTCAGAGAGGCGAGGAGGGTGCACAGCCACCCGCAGGGGCCATTCAGTCCAGTCACTGCAGAGACAGAGACGGACACCGGTGGGCTTTTAAATCTTCTCCCGTCACTCTCAGACCTTGCTCGCCTCAACGTGACCCCACTGCCACGGCCAACGCTGGCTCCTCCTTCTCTGGAGGGCACCTGCAGCTGGCAGAATGTTGTCATGAAATGGGGGGGACAAGCCTGCAGAGTCACGGGGCCGGGACCTGCCGCGGAGCAGTGTTGGTAATGGCGAGACCAGGCGCCACCACCATCCTGGAGATGGAGGACCAGAGCATCCACCCCGCTGCGGACTGCAGCTCCGCACAGACCCAGAGTCGCCTGCTCACATGCTCACTGCCCAGACAGTGCAGGGCAAACCCAGGGAACAGAGGAAGACCCGCGCTGTCTACACTGCAGATCGCTAACACAGGCTGCTTTGGAAGACGGGCCCGGAGCCGGGGTGGGGGCTTCTGCTGCTGTTTCTCAGGACTGGCAAATAGCAATGCAAAAAGAGCATCTGCCGTCTTCACAAACAGAAAAGCCAATGAGGACTATCTTCATTTTGGAAAAAAACAAAACCTGGGATGAGCCACAGCAGCGGGCCAAACCCAGGACCCCAGGGGGCTCTGAAGGTCAGCGTGGATGTGCACGTGGCCTGGGAACCACCCCTCTGGGCCACAGCATAGACCTGGGGCCATCTGACCTCCACCCAGCATGGTAGGATGGAAGAGAAAGCCCAGGGCTGCCTCACAGGCCGCCTACCCTCTTGCTAAGGCTAAGGATGGGGCGGTGGGCGGCGGGGTGGGCACTGACTGTCGGCTGTGTGGCTTGGAGGCTGGGAGGTGACAAGGTGCATCAACACACCTGGGTGGGTCCCCAAGGATGAGGACACACCTGGGTCCCCTTCCCGTCCCCTAAAACACTTATGCCATCCCCTGGCCCACCCCAAGGAATAAAGCATGGGCATCATCCAGCCTGGGTTACCCCCGGCTGGTATCCAGCTGTTACCCCGCCGTCAGTGCGCAGTCATCTCGATTCAGCCCAGCCTCTGGCCTCCCCGGCCTCTGGTTCTTCCCCACGCCCTGCTCCCCTGCTCCCTTGGCTCCTGCCCATCTTGTGCCTTCAGCTCAACGGTCCCTCTCTGCTGGGGGGGTCACGGCCTATCACCCCGTGTCAGCCCCTCCCTGACACTGCCTTTCCCTGGTCCACTCACGTCAAGGAGATCTTTTCTTTGGGACCCATCGCTGGTCTGTCCTGCACTCCTGTGGGTGTTCACTCTGCGTCTCCCTCAAGGAAAGATGAAACACCCTACACCCCAAATAAGGGCACAGCAGACAGACACCCGAGACATGTTTCATGAACACGGAGTAAAAACACCCGTCCTGGCCAGACGGGCTGGCTCTTCTGAGCTCTGTTAGAAGCCGCAGCCATGTACCCATCACCCGTTCCCCGGGCCTGTTTCCGACAACAGAACTTGACTTCAGAAGCTCTTCAAATATGCGGTGCCAATTCCAACATCTTCCCAACTCACAAGTCCCGCCAGCCAAGTGATCCTATGGGGGTTCATTCAATGCTCTCTCGTGCCTGGGGGTGCTCCGCGAGCTCCGTCCATCCTGGCTACTCTCCTTGGGGTCAGCGTCTTGCTTCCCCCCACTTTCATGATAGTCGGGGTGGCGTAGTGTCACCCGTGTTGGACAGCCATCTTTTGTCACAGACAGCAGGGCCTGTCCTGGAGAGCTGGGCAGACCGGGGACAGAGGGGTGCTTTCCACGGTGGTCACTCGTGCGGGTGGGACAGGGCCACAGAGAAACAGCTGGAGGTCACGGTTACATAAGATGCTGCCGGACCAGCTCTGATATTGAACAGATGTACTAAAACAGTGAAAGAAGGAACAGAGCCAGAGAACAGAAACACACCTGACTTCAGGAGACTGCGTCCAGGTCATGTTCTCAGCCTGCACCACTCATTCATTCAATCACATATTCACTCATTCATCAAATATGTGAGTGCTTCCTGTGTGCCAGCATCCTCTCCCTGGTGGAGTTCATATCCAATTAGTCTAATGATAAGGACCATGAATACGAGTAAACAAGAGCATTTCGGATTTGAGAAAGCGCCATGAAGACAAGGCTACAATAACACAGTGAGTCTGGTGCAGTGACCCAGAGGCTTCATCGAGGGCGGCAGGAAAGGTCTGACAAGGGCATCCTAGCCGGGATCTGAAGGACAGAAAATGCAACCACGTGAAACAGGAGCGGAGAGAATTCCAGGCAGAGGGAACGGCACGTGCAGAGGCCGGGGCAGGGGCGGCCAGGTGTGTCCAAGACACACAGAAACGGCTGCCGGTGCAGCCGGTGAGCGGGGGCAGGTATGGCCCCAGCCGGGTCTTACAGGGCCCGTGGGCCAGAGGAAGGGGCTGGACCTTGTTCTAAGGGCAGCGGAAGGCTGGACAACTCAGTCCTTGGTTCCTTTTTCCTTCTCATCTGCCTGCAAATTTACTGTCCGAAAACTTTCACCACTTTTAATTCATTCAAGCACTGCTTCCAAACCAAGGAGTCATAACTGAACGGAAAACGACCTTCAAAACGAGAGGGGTGGGAAGGAGGTGGTCTGCCTGTGACGGGGCTGAAGAGCGGGGAGCGGGTTAAATCAGCCACTGAGGCCGCAGGAAGTCTGACTCCTTACTGATTTGTTAAGTCCCTGGAAATAAAACACCTGGTTTCCAGTGACTCCCCAGACACGCTGGGATAAATCAGCCTGTGGTTTCTAGAAGTTTGGCCAATCATTCAAACCTGCCAGCCCACAAGATGAGGAGATAGGAGAGGAGCCGGGGAGGGGCGGGAGAGGGGAAACACTGCAAAACCGGTTTCACTGCTGCACCACAAATCTAACCTTGTCCCGGGGCCACGTTCCTGCCAAGGTCAGGTTTCATTTCCTCCTTTCTTGGGAGTCCTGGTGGGTGCGGGGCTGGTAGGGGACGGGGGAGGTCTGAGTCGCACACGGTCCACCCCCGCCCCAACACACACTAACCCAAGGAAGTTTCCTGGAAGACCTGCTGTCAGAGAAAGTTCCCCAAGTTGAACAAAAAGATGAAAAGAAATGAGTTGGAAATGGAAGTTGAGTGCCACCCCCTCGGTCCGCCCAGGTCCATTCATCCTGCCCCATTCAAGGTAAGCGATTTCCAGCTGTGATGAAGGAACGATTAAATACCCTTCATGGTTCATGAATGCACATCATTCCACCATCACGGAGAATCCCTGCTGGAGGCTCCCTCCTGACCCCCTGCACGAGGTCCATCCACGAGAGCACCGTGCAACTCAGGCTGGACGCAAACTGTGAGAATTGATCTCGCGGGTGGGCTGGCGGGACACCCCCTAAGTGGGGGCCCTGGCTCCTCGCTGTGCAGGAGCCCCACCCAGTGCCTGGGCAGGTTCCTCTGTTGCCCACCCACCCCAAGCTCATCCCCACCGCTGTTGCCGTGACAACGGGCTTCCTCCCCACTGAAGCTGCCATCAGTGATGGATGCCCTCAGTGACCTCCTGGTTGCCACCTCCAGGTCCAGCCTCCCTCCTGTGGGCAAAGTCAGGCTCTTATTCTGCTCTGTGTGTCTGGCACTTTGTATTATTGTGGGGCCACCATCAAGGGGTCTTTCTCGATGTCTTTCTTCCTGTTAGGCTGCCATTCATGCTCCCTGCAGCAGGGGCCATGCCCCCGTGGACCGTATCCCTCCTGTGCCCCCCAGCCCCAGGGGGCAGCACAGGATGTGAATGCAACACCTCCATCCACGCACACACCCTCACACCCACAGACACACCGGACCCATCCATTGCAATAGGCACTCACTCGGAATGGCAGGTGCTGGGGGAAGGAGGGGAGTTGAGCTGGCAGAAATGCAGGGGCGCTGGGAGTCATACCTTACAGGGCTTAGGAGGTGAAAAGGGCTGTGTGGAAAGGGTGGAAAAAGAAAAAAGAAGGCTATGACCAAGCCACAGGTTTCCCACGGGAACAAAAACTAGTGACGTGTTCGTATCGGGGGACGGGAAAGGGAACTGAGTTGGCTTCTGTTACAGAAAGAATCAACAGAATGTCTGCTGGCATGAATTCAACCAGGGACGCCCAGAAGACATTAAGCTTCTCCCAGGTAACTGCACCGGCAGTTAGAGTGACCAGCGCGGAGCCCAGGATGTTGGAAGCTGTGAATGGGTCCGGAAGGTGCTTTCCGGTAGGTTTAAGAGCTCTAACCAGCAGGGGGGGCTCTAACCGCCCTCTCTTTACTTAGGATTCCAGTGTCCAGGTTGTGCTGGCAAAACAGAGGCTGTCCTCACTCGTTTCCTAAAGGAAATCAACCCTGAATAGTCATTGGAAGAACTGATGCTGAAGCCCTAATAATACCTTGGCCACCTGACATGAAGAGCCGCCTCACTGGAAAAGGCCCTGATGCTGGGAAGGATTGAAGGCAGGAGAAGGGGAGGACAGAGGATGAGATGATAGGATGGCACCACCGACTCGACGGACATGAGTTTGGGCAAGCTCTGGGAGATAGTGAAGGATGAGGAAGCCTGGCGTGCTGCAGTCCACGGGGCTGGCAGAGAGTTGGACGCGACTGAGCAGCCGAGCAACAAGTCACCCCAAATCAAACAAGCAAAAAGGAGGAGGAGGAAGTGATACTGAGGAGGGCGGAGCCTTCAAGTAAGGCCTGGAGAGAAAAAGTCACATCGTTGATATAGTCAGACTTTGGGGCAGTGGTTCATCAAACTTTCATGACACAGGTCCCGCTGGAGATCCAGCGAAAGGGTGGATCTCCTCCCAGGAGGTCTAAACAGGAGCAAGGTACAGGCCCCCTGTACCCTGACCCTCTCAACCGGCAGGGGGAGATGTATTCTGGACCTCCGAGGAGCTCACAAAGTCAACGGGAGGAGACCTGAATGACCCTTGCGCACTGGTGGCGCTGAGCTGTTTGGGGTTCCCCTCTCCGAGGCCCACGTAAATGCCTGTCCCCAGGTGCACGTGAGTGTCCGGGAGCAGAGAGGGGGCCCCAGACCCCGGGCCTACCAACTGAGGAAACCACGCCCGTGCCCGCGCTTGCCAGGGCTCTAAGGCCAGACTGGGCCCCCAGCCTTCATGAAGCCGAGACCCGCCGGCCACTCACCATCATGAGCTCCTTCTGGAAGGACTTCCGGTCTTTGTTGTCCGTGTTGTTGCAGTCTTCCTTCAGCTTCTCCAGGACGGACGCCACCCGCTCGGGCTCACTGTCCAGCTCGGCCCGGCAGAAGAAGGTGAGCGGTAGGTCCCCGTAGCCCAGGGCGTCGGCGAAGGAGCGCCAGCTGCTGACGTTCTCCATGAGCAGCGTGCGGACCGAGGCGTAGATGTAGGTGAGGAACTTGCAGGGCCGCAGGATCTGCTCGAGCAGCACCGACGTGCTCAGCTCGGGCCCCGCGAGCAGGCTGGGCCGCGCCTTGCCCACCACCAGCACGTTCTTGGCGTGCACCAGGCCCACCCTGCCCTGGTGGTAGCCGATGTACCACTCCTTGGTCCACAGCTGCCCCTTGAGCCGGATCTTCTCCTCGCTGAGCAGGGCGATGGCGTCGCCCTTCTTGTACTCCAGCAAGTAGTGGTTCTTGCTCTGCCGCACCACCGTCTTGAGTAACTTGCCGAACTTGAGGCTGGACACGGGGCGGTCCTGAAATGTTGGGTACTTGGTGGTGGCGGCCAGCGGGGACAGGATGATCTTCCCCACCTCGTTCTTCTTGAGGAAGCGTCTCTGCCCGGACGGCTTGATGGCGCTTTTGGGGGGCGGCTGGGGGGTCTGCACGCAAAACTGGGTGAGGATGGCCTCCTGGTCGTCTTTTACCTGAACCCGCAGGGTGAAGTCGGAGAGCTCGCTGGGGTTCTGGCATGTGATGGGGAAGATGAGGCGGCTGACCTTGCCCAGCTTCACCTGGAACCCTCTCACTGACTTGGCCTGCTCACTGGCTTTGACCTCGTAGTTGGTCATGTTGGAAAACACGCAGACTTGGAGATCCTGGGGCCTGGACAGGATGAACTGGTGCTTGCCCCAGAGCTGAAGGGCCACTGGGGCCGGGCTAGGGGCCTGGCGGGTGACCTCGCTGACCAGGAGGGTCTTTGGGGCGCAGTCATGCCCGAAAATGGTCACCACTGTCTTGAAGGACGGGTGGATGTGCTTGGGGCCGTAGAGACCCACGGTGACTTTTTTATTGATGAAGTCCCAGACCGTGGAAGGATAGAGGATGTTCGGGCCATGGGCAACGATGGCCAGGTACATACAGGGCTCCAGGTTGTCCAGCTGGACCTGGACTGTGTCCCCGTAGCTATAGGCGAGAGGCATGGGGATGTAGGGCCCCTCCTTGGAGTCGCTCCTCAGGCACTGGAGGCCCACCGTGCTTTTGCTGAAAATGTCACTCTTCACCTCGGCTGACACCTTCATCTCCAGGATAAGGTGGGTCTTCACCTCCAGCGTGCTCAGCTTCACCTCCAGCACCGGGCTGATGGAGCTGCAGCGGTCGCTGTTGAGCTCCAGCGGGGGATCCAGCAGAGCCTTCATGGAGATCTGCTGCGTCTCCCCGGGAGCCACGTGGCCCTCGGGCACGTGGATGCTGATGTTGGTGTCCGGCAGCTGCACGGCGCCCCCCGAGCTGTCCAGCTTGCACACGATGTTTGTCTCCACCGCCTGGGTCTGGCCCCACCCAGGGCTTTGGCCCAGCAAGTCCAAGTCGTGGCAAGACCGGGCCAGCTTCCGGTGGCTTAGCCAGGCGGCCCGGAAGTCCTCGCGGCTCTGGAACTGCTCGGGGGCCGGTGATTTCAAGCCCGTGAAAAACCCCGAGGACGTGGGCTCGTCGGACTTGGCCTGGAGCACGGAGAGCTCCGATAGGCTGTAGGAACGCTTGCTTCGGAAGAAAGGGTTGTCCCGCTTGACGGGCAGCTCCGCGGGCAGGCGGCTGGCGGCTGGCAGCTCGTCAAAGATGTTGCCAGTGCTGTTAGTGGTCGCTGAGCTGGACTCGGTGAAGGAGGATGTCCCTGTGTCAAAGAGGAGCAAGTCCACGGCGCTTCTGGGCATCAGCTCGTCTGTGCCGGGCATCGCCGGGATGTTCCCGTTGAGAAAAGGGTTCGTCTGGACCCCGTTCCAGAAAGGATTATTACTGTAGGGTTTGCTGGATTCCTTCTTGGCATCCGTCCAGCCCCCGAGCAAATCGAGCTCCTTGGCGACTTCGTCCGGGCTGTCTGGAAGATTGTCGATCATCCCACTGTCACTGAGGGTGGAGTTCCGGTAGTTCAAGGGCTGCACATAGGAGGAGGGGATGTAGCCCATCTCAGTGGTGTTGTGCGCGTACCACCACTCCCCGCCCGATGTGTCCAGGACGTACAGGTGGTCGCCCTTGGAGAACTTGAGGGTGGTGAAGTTGGTTGGGCAGTAGTCCTTGATTGCGATCACCTCCTTCGCGTTTCCAAAGGGTGTGGGATTGTCAACGAGCAAGGCACTGGGAGAAGGCACTGTGCAAAATAAAGAACAGGAGGTGAGGGTGGGCTCCCGGGAAGAGGCAGAATATTGTCCCAAGCCACGGAGAAAAGAGGCCTGGGAAACCATCACCCCCGACATGGGGACAAGAAACCAGGCATAACCGACAGAAATCAACCAGTGAAATCTGGGGTCTGATTCACCTGGTTGAATTCTCCCCAAATTCCATCACATCCCAATCACAGTCTAAGTCGGGTAGAAAGCCTCTCCACCATCCACAGAAACGCAAATCAGCATGATGGAATCATCAGATGTCCCGGGTTTTACCATAAAGAAGGCTGAGCGCTTAAGAATTGATACTTTCGAACTGTGGTGCTGGAGAAGACTGTTGAGAGTCCCTTGGACTGCAAGGAGATCAAACCAGTCAGTCCCAAAGGAAATCAACCCTGAATATTTATTGGAAGGACTGATGCTGTACTTACAATGATACTTTGGTTCCCTGATGCAAAAAGCTGACTCATTGGAAAAGACCCTGATGCTGGGAAAGACTGAAGGCAGGAGGAGAAGGGGGTGGCAGAGGATGAGATGGTTGGATGGCATCACTGACTCAGTGGACATGAGTTTGAGCAAACTCCAGGAGATAGTGAAGGACAGGGAAGCCTGGTGTGCTGCAGTCCATGGGGTCGCAAAGAGTCAGACATGACTTATTGACTGAACAACACCAACTGGGGTTTTAAACATCTCCTTTTAACTTTTAACTTTTCTTGATGTAACTAACTTATTGGGACTGTTGTTAGGTCAAAAGAGAAGTTGAAAGTGATTTAGAAAAAACAGTATTAAATGACCCAGTGCATGTAACCAAAGACCAGAAAAGCCCTCCAGCAAGAATCTCTGTGTCTAAGAACCAATTCCACTCTCTCCCTTCAAAATGAAATACATAAACCAAGGGGAACATACCCTTGATAAGCAGACCCGTTTCCTGGTTCCCAAGTTAAACCCATTTTTCCTCAAACTGTTTATATGAAATAAGATTTTTGAGTCGGGTCTCTTTCAACCTCTTTTAAACAATCATTCAGAAGAACACCATGAAATGATTTCTCCCTCATCCCCTGAAAATTAAAGGTTGAAGGTTCAGTCGTAATTCACATTCTTTTGAACAACTCTTTAAGCAATTTGAAAAAATGCCAACACTTTAAACAACTGACTCAAGCTAATTTATGGGTCTTGGTGTCCAACTATGTGTTACCAATGTAGGCAGCAATTGGAACAGCAGAAAAGAAAAAGTCATCTAAACAAGTAGGATGTGTTTTGAAAAATAACGGATAATTAAAAACCTCCCATAGGTGACAAAGTACATATACGTAGAGGATTAGGGTTAAGAGGATGAAGACTTTTTTTTCTGACGGAAATAAGCCCATATCTTGGCCCCCTTCCTCACCCCATCTGTGTCTTGTTTTACAGAGTTTGCTGCCTTCCTGTAACAGAAAAACGAGAGCAAATTTTCTTAGTTGTCTATGTGAACAAATGAAGAAAGAACATTTTTAGAGGAACTACACTTTCATCTTGTCTAATATATGACTAAGTCAACAGATATACTAGTCTATCAAATCGGCCCTCCTGCCAAAAAAATTCACCTGCCCATTTCCTGTTCCCAAAGGAAATAATAATAAATTGAATTGTATAAAGGAAATGATAATAAATTAAATTGTATTTCTTCAGCAAACTCTCAGGAAATAAGGTAGGAAGTTTCTATTTATTTACATTAACTAAATTACAGAGATACGCTTAGCAGGGTGTGTACCTAGGCCTTGGAAGCTGTCACCTACCACCAAGTCTGGGGTGTCAGGGAAAATCTGGCTCTGGGATCGTCGGAGGTGGGCTCCGTAGGGCTTCCCTGGTGGTTCAGCTGGTAAAAGAATCCACCTGCAATGCGGGAGACCTGGGTTTGCTCCCTGGGTTGGGAAGATCCCCTGGAGAAGGGAACAGCTACCAACTCCAGTATTCTGGCCTGGAGAATTCCATGGACTGTGTAGTCCAGGAGGTCACAAAGAGTCGGATACGAGTGAGCGACTTCTTTCACTTTCACTTTAGCAGCTGTGGGATCTCTGGAGCCTGGGATTGTTCATGACGGATAAACCATCTATCCTCAATGGGCTCTGGTGAGGATTAAATGGGACGATGCTGATGAAGTGATGAAGATAATGATGCTTAGTCTAAGCAAAGGACTCACAAAACCAACAAACTTATGGTTGCTGTGGGGAAGAGACAGAGAGTCTGGGATGGACATGTACACACTGCTATATTTAAAATGGATAACCAACAAGGACCTACTGTATAGCACAGGAACTCTGCTCAATGTTATGTGGCAGCCTGGATGGGAGGGGGTTTGGGGGAGAATGGATACACGTATATGTATGGCTGAGTTCCTTCGCTGTTCACCTGAAACTTTGTTAATTCACATTGTTAATTGGCTGTATGCAATACAAAATAAAATGTTTAAAAAATAAATAAAGCAATAAACACCTCAAGCCCCCTCCTAATTTAATTTTTCTCCATAGCATCTATCATCAACCGATATAAAATGTCCTTACATATTTATTTTGGTTTTTGTGGGGGGGAGGGTTCCATTGCCCCACTAGGTTGTATGCTCTGTTAAGGTACGTCTTGCTCACAGTAGTTGCTTACAGCAGAGAAGCAACATCCATGTTATTGCAACAAGGTGTTCACTGAAGTCAAAGTTGGCATTCCCCTGGCTTTGCCCTTCTGTAAAATCACACCGGAGAGAAATCACTTAACACAGAAAGGAGGGAGTGAATAAAAACAGCCAAGCCAAAGACATCAGCTTCGAGGGGGGGTGGAAAGAAGGGAGCTGGGTCAGCTGAGGTCCAAGGGATAGCATAAGATCTTCCGTCCTACTTTGTTTTCCAGCCACAGGCTCCAGGAATACAAACAATTTTTTGTTTCCTTGACACGTCTCATGAAAGTGTCACATAAAAATTAAAACCAAATGAAAATGAAAGAAAGCTGGCCGGCTATGAAAATCTTGTTAGACTTCCTCAAAAGTTATATCCCTATTACGTTCCTCCAGAATAATTCCCTTACAGTAATATTTTTTTAATTAAAAACCAAAGCTATTAAGCAGGATGTAGCCTGAGAAAAATGTATCAGTGCAAATGATCACTTGAGTCTTACCAAGACTGAAGAATAAAAATGGTTTTACTTAATATTCCAAGCTCTCTTCTTAGGAGAGGATTGGTTACAGACTTCACTTAAGGATGAGGCTCATCCGATGGGAGACAGCGCCCCTTCCAGTCGGGACCCTGTGGAGGTGGACCGCGGAGTGAGCTCCCTGTGAAGACCTGCCTCTTTATCAGTCGAGCGCCACAGACACCCGGGGACAAGAGGCTGGGACTTCCATTAAGTCAGATGCAGGAAAATCCCTATCGAATTCCATCTTAATGAATTCTGGAGAGTGCTGCCCAGATTCACAGGTACTTTGATTTTTAATACAAAAAAATATCCCCGGGTGTCAGGAGGTTCAACTTACTGAATAATACATTTCCTACCCTTCTGCCTTGGTTCTTATACAGGAAAAAACATTTATCAGGGGAAGATGACATTGCAGCAGATATTTTGCCTGAAATAAGATCCCACCTTGAAGCTGGCTTCATCATCACGATGTGCAGGGAGCTGTCTGGGCCACAGGGTGCCCCCTCGCGAGTGTGGTCCGGGGGTCTCTTCCCACCCCACCCTCTAAGCTAACCGGCCCTGCCTCACACCCTTGGCTGGCTCGCCTGCCTTCCCTCCCAGCTGCAGCGTTCTTTTAGGATCAGCGTCATCATCTTTCAACGTTCCACTCTCTGCCCTTCATTTCAATATCCCCAGCCCAAACCTCACAACTTAAGTTCCCAGTTTCTCGCTTCAACTGTGAGTAGCTGGGTTATAAGGAAAACACTGCCCAATACCCGACTACACAAAATAAATGGCTTGGTTATTTATAGCAACACCCAATAGGTCCGCTGCTCTTATTAATAAAGCCTCCTGATTCCTTGGGGCTTCCCAGGTGGCGGCAGTGGTATAAAGAACCCACCTACCAGTGCAGGAGATATAAGAGACACAGGTTCGATCCCTGGGTCAGGAAGATCCTCTGGAGAAGGGCATGGCAACCCACTCCAGTATTCTTGCCTGGAGAATCCCATGGACAGAGGAGCCTGGTGGGCTACAGTCCACAGGGTTGCAAAGAGTCAGACACGACTGAAGGGACTGAGCACACAGGCATGATACCTTGGCTAGTCTTTTCTTTAGAAGACCATTTAAAGCGATGCTCAGGGTCATGAGAATAAACGGTGGACAGGAAGAGGAAGAAGTTGAGGATTAATGGAAGAGAAAAGGCAGAAACGTGCACATACAGAGTTTACTACATCAGGGTAAAGTGTCACGATTTTATCTGGGAAAAAGCAGTTTAGCTCAAGAAATGTTTATTTAGCACCGACTTTGTGCCAGGGACTAATGATATAAAGGTAAAGAGATAGCTTTTGCTGTTGAGCTGTCTCTAGGCAGCACAGTGGATCATTTCAACAGAATTCACCGGTAAAGTCAGCTGATGATGGTGGTGATGATGATGCTAATGATGATGATGATGAAACATCAGATGCCAGGAACCTCACAGGAGACACACCATGCTGGCTAGTGAGGGCAGGATGGAGAAAAATGACCCACCAGACACTATTCTTAGTGTCTAAGAATAGACTTCACCACCAGCCCAGTTTTATGGAGCTATTAGGAAAACCCAGACTCAGTGATTAAAACCCAGGTCCACCTCTAAACCAGGGGTGGGCCAACTCTAGCCCCTGGGTTTGTCAGCTGTTTTTGTGATCCAGGTGGTCATTTTTGTCAAGTTTTGTTGGAACACGGCTATGCTTACTTGTTCACTCTCTTCTATGATTGCTTTCTTGGTGCAATCACGGAGCTGAACATCTGTGACAGAGGCTGTATGGCCTTCAAGGATTCAAGTATTTACCCTGTGACCTCCTGCAGAGAAGGCATGCTGACCCCTGTCCCAGACCACCCCTTCTATTCTCCAGGGGCTCTCGGGACCTCATTGACTCACCACACTCTCCTTCCCCCTGGTTCTCTGTTCTACCACGCTCCTGTATCAATGTCACCAAAACTCACATAAAGAGAAAGAATATTCTTCATTAAGAAGTTGTTTCATTACTCAGGGGAAAATTCAAAACAACCTCCCCAACACATGAAACCAAAACCACACACGGGGATGTTGTTTCAGGGCTGAATTCATAACACGACGAAGTTTAGGCAGCACGGATTCAGCTGTCTGAACTCGAAACCTGGCAGCCTGGCAGCGGGAGAGTCTCTGGGTCTCAGGTGCTGGCATGCTGCGTCTTCTCCCTCAGCCAGTGCCGTCCCCGGGGGCTCACCTTTGACATCACTAAAGCTCGATTCTGAAAGCCCCTCGCTCAGGTCAATCAGGGCCCCCTCGGACTTGCACCGCGGGAGGCCGCTGGCGTTGGCAGCCCGGATGCGCTGAGCCGCCATCCCGAAATGCTTTTCCCCGGGCCGACGGGCTAAGGTTTCATACTTCTCCCTCCAGTTACTCCAGCGAGCACAGAAGCTGCTGTCTCAGGCAACCATGCTGCGCGACGGTGTCAGCTCGGCAATGTGCTTCTTCCTGTGAGGGGTGGAAGAAAAACAGAACTTCCCTGGAGCAAGCGAAAAGACATGGGTTAAAGAGCAAATCGATGGCAAGAGGCAATCCTCCTTCTTCCAGAGGCCGCGTCAATTTTCCTGGCCCGAGAGAACACAGCAGGGCTCAGGCTCCAGTTTCTATGCCCCCTTATGCCTGTCTCATGGGTCTCGGGGTACACAGTCCCAGCAGTGTTCCCTGGCCTGCTGTGTGCACCCCCTCTTGCTGGGGGGCCACAATGAGGTTTGTGAAATCTGCTCGAGCACCTGGCCGGCCCATTCATAACAGCCAAAGAGGAGAACAAAACAGCATCTGTCCACGCTGCTGGTTCCGGGGCTCGGGGAAGGGGGACTAAAGCTCAGCGTACACAGAAAGTGGCTGGTCCCCTTGACTCCAGTCTGGGGTGGGCCGTGCTTCGCATCACTGCAGTGGGTGTGAAGGGCCTGCTCCCTGCCCACACACTCCCCTAGACCCTCCCTGGACCCCCGAATAAACAAACACAACACACACGTGGCCACCTGTGCATGCAAGGTGTTCTCGTGTGACGTCTGCAGATGGAACGCGGTACATTCACTGAGTCACCGTGCTGTTAGCATGCCGGGAGAGGAAGATCTTGTGGGAAAGAACACAGCTTCCCTTCTGAGGCCTCGGTTTTCCTGGGAAGGGGCACCCAGGGCTGTGTGTGGGGGGGGAGGGGCAGGGAAGGGGGGTGGTTGGTGATGAACAAGGTAACTGGCTCTGAGCAGACCCCTCACCAGGGCCAATGGACAGGAAAGTACCAGCCAGGAGTCAATTGCAGAGCAGGGAAGGTCACACGCTCTCCCAGAGCAGACCTGGGCCAACGTCCCTCCAGCTGGCCACAGGTGACCACGGCACTCAGCTCAGCGGGCAGCCAAGGGCAGGTGAATTTCACCCCACAGAGCCGGGTTCATGAACCCTGGCCGCAGGGCCCCCGTTTCTGGATTGCTCTGGCCGCAGACAGCAGGAGAGGCCTCGTCTTGACGTGGGGGGGTCACCCTTACTTGTGAGCGGGCCCTGGAGCCCCAGCACCGCCCAGCGCAGCGATGCCGCAGTGGGCAGAACGGAGCCTGGCCCCAGGCTCCGTGTGCTGCGGGCAGACCCAGATTGCGTGCATGCCATCTGCTGGGGAGGAGCCCGTGGTGGAGCACCGAACAGGAGGTTCGCTTTCATGCTGGTAACGTGGGACAGTGAGAGCACCGTCCTGATTTGTCCAAAGGAGAGAGAGATAACACAGGGGAGGTGCTGAGAACAAGGGGCCAGACCCCGTGACTCCTGGACTCCCCGCCTCAGCCACCACAGCCTGGCATCAGGAGCCGCAGTCCTGGCTCTGAGTGACCCGCGGGCAGCGGCTCAAGGGCAGAGTCTGGGCCGTCTCACAGGATGCCACATTCCCTCACCTGAGCACCCTGGGGAGAAGGCTGGCTGTGGGCTGAATGCAACCCCCCTCCTTTGTCAGAGCTCTGACACCCTGCAGGGATATCTGGAGATGAGGAGGGGAGGAGGGGGTGGGGTGAGGGTAGATGAAGCGGGTGGAATCAGTGTCCTTACCGAAGGAGACCCCAGAGAGCCTGCTTTTCTCTCTGCTGCCTGCCAGGTGAGGTGAGGACACAGCGAGAAGGCAGCCAGGAATGGGACCCTTAACCCAAGATCGGAGGCCGGGGGGGGGCATGCATGTGCACAAGGGGGAGGTCAGGTGCGGCCGTCTTTCTTGGGGGACACTTTCCCTACGAACCTGCCCAACCTGAGCCCAGACCGTGGTCCCTCCCACCCGTCTCCCATCCTGGAGTCCTCCAGCCCATCCAGAGTTGCCCCATCATACACACACACACACACACACACACTTCTGGACTCACACACCAGCACTCACAGGCACTCCAGTTATTTGAAGGACGGGGTGAAGCACCTGGATGGTTTCCCCGATCAAGTGGGCTCCCACATGACTTCCATTCCTTCCCTGTGAGGTTATGGCTGACCATGTGCTCAGACCCGCTGCCCTACGCCCAGGTTCCTCTCTGCAGAGAACTGAGCTGGGCCTCCAGGAGAGAGGACAGTGACATGGATTGGTCTCCTGGCCTCCCCCCACACAAGCTTGTCTCCCCCAGCTGCCTGCCCAGAGCCCACCCTCCAGGTGGGGACACAGCCCACCTCCCCATCAGCCACGGCAGCCACATGACTGGGCAGAGGCCACGTTGGAGCCGGACCGGATGTCTGGTGACTCGGCCAGAGGCGGCTCTGTCCCGACCAGGCAGCCTGCGGCCGCGTGTGAAAGCTGGTTACTGAAATGAGAGGACATGAAAACATTTTGGATCCAAAAGACGAAGCCTCATTTCCTGGAGGGAATCAACGCAGAGGATAAAATGGGATTTGTGGGCGGGTGGATCGGTGGGGGCAAAACTCCGTGACGGTTCTGCACCCATAATCCGAGTTTTACAGGTGGGCTTTCAAACTAAGGACAGTTCCTACCTGTGATTCTTGGCCTCTTGGGGAGGCAGCAACAGGGAAAGGAGGTGGGGGTTGGTTAAAGTCAGGAGATGCCATCAGCTGTGGAATCTGCCAGCCCCCCACCCCCACCCCGGGCCAGGATGCTCCCAGGACTCAGCAGTACCAGGGATGGCGCTCGGGGTCACGCCCTCAGTCGGTCACACTTCCTGCCCCACGCCCCCCAGTGCAACCCCTCCCCGCCACCGCAACAGGCTCCCGGTCAGGACCCAGGAACCCCAGCAGCGGTGTGCTCCCAGAAACAGGATCCCTGGGGCTCCCCAGGGCGGTTAACCCTGACCAAGCTTCGAGAGATCGGGATGAAAGATGAGCTGCCCCTGTCCCCTGCCTCCCCCCACCTCCCTTTTGGAGCATCACCGAGCCCCCCCCGCTCACATCTGGGGAAGCATCTAGTGGAGAGAATAAATAAAAGTGAGGGTGGGCTCAGTCATGAGGCCTTACTGCTCCCGAGGACCCCAGGGCCTGCGGGATCGGTGAGGGTCCCCAGAGGCAGGCCGGCTGCCCAGAGCAGGGGAAGGAAACCAGGGTTATAAAGTGCGAGGACTTAGCGCCAGGCAGAGCAGGGCCCATGAGTCTGGGGGACATGGTGGCTGAGCACCGCAGGAGAAGGAGGGCAGGGGCCAGTCTCGGCCCTGGACGCCACGGGAAAGCCACCAAAGCTTTCTGATCCAGAAAGATGACTATGGCTGCTGACGACACCGCTGGAAGCAGCAGTGCTGTTTTGTCTTTGAGGACTACTGACACAGTTTAGGAGAAGCCAGGGACAGAGCTGGGGGAGGGAAGAGACACAGGTGGCCCTGGCAACGGAGAGGGGATATCAGACAAGCCCCACCCCGTCAGAACCCTGCACAGACCCTGGAGAAAGGGCAGGCAACCCATGTCCTCAACACAGGAGCTGGAGGAAGTCTGGATGGGCAGCTTCTACGCAGGGCTGGGAGACTAGTGGCCAAAAAGTCAGCCGAGGCCCCAACAGGACACAGACGGCTTTGCGGGAGCAGCCAAGAAAAGCAGAGATGAAGATTTAAGAGCGATCGCATTCCCGCTGCCCCTGCTGCTGCCAAGGAGGAACCAGGGCCTCGAGGTGGGCAGGAGAACAAACCACAGCACACCGCTGGGAGCTGGGGACACTGACCCCAGTTTCTGCTGTGTTATCGATGGCAGATACCACCATGACCCCGAGCCAGTGGAGGCAGAAAGCGTGCCGGCAGTTACAGTAAGAGAAGTGTGGTCCTTGTGAAGCACAGACACCCTCACTGAGGCTGCAGCGCAAGGAACCTGGAAGCCACCAGCTGTGTGGTCCTGACATCATCGCCACTTACCAGCTGGAGCTGCGAACTGAGGTCTAATTCCCTGACGACCAGAAGCCTCGTTCACACGCGCATGAACGCGCTCATTCATGCCCTTCCTTGGGACCAGAGCCCTTTGGTCTGTGGTGCTCCAGGCCCCATGGAAAGCCTGGCACGGCTACTTTCCCCAGGGCAGTCCCAACATCCACCCCAGACACCAGCCTTCACCTCGGGGATGTTACTTCACAGCAGAGAGAGCCGGGCTGGGCCAGGCCTGTCGGGCGTGCTCCTCCCGGCACCTCCCGACCTGACACCATCAGGGTGAGGGTTCACAGGAGGCTCTGCAACTCCTCCTCCAGAGATGCCTGGAGGGACCCCTCACCCCCACCCCGCCCAGCCGGGACGGCTCCAGGAGACGTGGCTGCAAAAAACGCTCTCTGCTTCCCGCCTGGCTGACACTAGAGCTCACTTTATTGCTCGTGGCTGTCAGACCCCCGATTATTACCCTGGTCCAATTCATGAAAATGAAACAAAGTGGAAACAGGCTCAGTTGTGTCCGACCTTTTGCGACCCCACGGACTGTAGCCCGCCAGGCTCCTCTGTCCGTGGGATTCTCCAGGCAAGAACACTGGAGTGGGTTGCCATGCCCTTTCTCCAAAGGATCTTCCCGATCCAGGAATTGGACCCAGCTCTCCTGCATTATAAGGGGATTCTTGACCATCTGAGCCACCAGGGAAGCCCATGCCCTTAATTTTCTCAAAGGTCCCTCCAGCTCAAACTGCCCCCCGCACCCCGCCAGGTGTGGTTTGCTGCTTTTAAACCATCGGAGGTGGACTCCCCGCCCCGGTACTCAGAGCACCCCCTGCCATGCAGCTCACCTGGGCATCCGGGTCTATCACTCACCTCCACCCCGTGTGAACCGGGGAGCACTCCTCCGCCCACCCTGCATGTCCTTTGCACCTTCTGCTCCTTGGAGCGCGCTCGCTGCCCTCCCCTCTGCCTCCGGGAAACTGTCTTCTCTCTCCCCACCCTCCTAGGGCTCCGCCCTCCTCCCCACAGCCCTGTGAGCTCCAAGTAACTTACGTGACTCATGGGCTGGCCTCAGCCCTGCAACCAGCAGAGGAGCTCTGCTCCTCTCTCCCGGAGGAGCCTCCGATTCAAGTGGCCTGAGGTCAAGAGCCACGCGCCCTGAATTAGTCCTTGCTTTATTCAAATAATAATGAAAATAATGTGGGGGTAAATGACCTGATGCTCCGATCTGCTTGGCAGTGAGTTCACCAAGGTTCATCAACACCATATTTTACCATCTGTTACACTATTCCTAGGGCTCCCCTGGTGGCTCAGCTGGTAAAGAATCTGCCTGCAATGTGGGAGACCTGGGTTCAATCCCCGGGTTGGGAAGATCCCCTGGAGAAGGGAAAGGCTACCCACTCCAGTATTCTGGCCTGGAGAATTCCATGGATGATATAGTCCATGGGGTCACAAAGAGCTGGACATGACTGAGCAATTTTCACTTTTCATACTATTACTATATATTACTATACATTATGCTTTCTCTATTTTTTCTCTATTTTATTATTTTTTATCATTATTACTTTCCTTATTTATTCCTTTTACTATTATTTATGTATGTGTTTCAAAATGTCCAAAACAAAACATATTATAAAATTAGGGAAGTAATATTAGGAAACCTCCATCATTCGCCTCTCCAGGAGGGATGTGTCAGGAATGAAGGTGTGAATATATGTGTGTGTGTGTCTCTTTGAAAGAGAAAACCTCTAAGGAGCCCTAAATACAAATGCCCAGGTGGTCTCACAGCACAGCTGGCCGTGATGGGGTTCCTGCTCGGCTGACAAGTGACCCCCAACTCCAGACGTGGTCACCGGGGGGCTCCCCTGAGGACTGATGGGCAACCCGTGCCTCCCAGTCCAAACCCAACTCTGGGTTTGCCCCAAACCTCCTCCCCGAAGTCGCTACCTTTAGTCGACAGGAGAAGGGCTCATTCAACCAGCCCCAAAGCCCCCTGTCCCTCCCCCGGCTCTCCACGGTGGGTGTGCATAGCGTGAGTGCCCACACCCCACTCTACCCCGGGCAGCTGCGGCTGAGCTCCCCTCAGCACCTGCGGCCACTGTCCCCCCTCAACTCAATACAGTGGTCAGCTCCTGTCCAGCAGGTCTAACGCGCCCAGCTCTGCCCTCCATCAGCAGGCAGGGCTTCCTTCAAAACAGTCAGTCGGGACTCTGCTCAAAACCCTCTGAAGCTTCTTAGGCCTTCGTGCTCCCAGTGCCCTCAAGGCCAGCCTCACGCGCCCTGCTGGCTTTCTGGGCCTTTTCTTGTTCTCTCCCTCCCACCCCCGGGCCTGTGCACACGCTGTCCCCGCATCCTGGGAGGCCCCTGCCGAGTATTTCACCAGGCTGGACCCCTCACTGTAGTCCGGGGTCTGCGACACCCCACTCTCTTCTCTACTTTGGTTATCAACACCAGATACAGCCCATGCTTTTCTGTTTCCAGACTGATTTCTCCAAGAGAATGGAAGCTCTCGGAGGCCCCCTGGGTTGTGATAAGCCAGTACACAGCAAGCTCTCAAATATAAATGAGTGAATGAATTCTATTTAATAAAGAATCTAGTGTTGCAGCTATTTGACAGGTAAAGAACCTGCCTGCCAATGCAGGAGAAGCAGGGTTTGATCCCTGGGTCATGAAGATCCCCTCCCCATGGAGGAAATGGCAACCCACTCCAGTATTCTTGCCTGGAGAATCCCAAGGACAGAGGAGCCTGGCTGGCTGTAATCCACGGGGTCGCAAAGAGTTGGACAGGACTGAGCAGCTAGGCACACAGCCTGAGATGGTATCCTTTAAAAAGTCCCAATCGCCTACAAGGGTGAAGTGACCTCCTGGATGGATGTGAGAGAGATAGTCATTCATTCGTGTCCGACTCTTCGAGACCCCATGGACTGTAGCCCACCAGGCTCCTCTGTCCATGGGATTCCCCAGGCAAGAGTACTGGAGTGGGTTGCCATTTCCTTCTACAGGGGATCTTCCTGACCCAGGGATCACCCCCACGTGGTAGAAGTCAGGTCTCAGAGTCAGGAGGGAGCATTAAAGCTTACTAATGTCTGACTCACAATTAATGAGGTTTTCTTTTCTTACGTATACAGGCCAATTCACTCAGAGAGAAAGGAGCCCGCTGCCAGCTGCCACCCCGGTAACTAGGGGGCTGGTCTCTGGAAGGCCGACACCTTTGTACAAGGACACAATTATTTAGACGCTGGTGGTACACTCAGGAACCTGCACACAGCTGGTCAGCTACCCTCGTGGACTCATCACTCCCAGGATCCTGGAAGTCCAGAATTCTCCTGTGGGGGCCTATGTGCCAATATTCTGCCTGACGAAGAGTTAAAAAGCAAAACAAGCTGGGCTTCCCTGGTGGCTCAGTGGTAAAGACTCTGCCTGCCAATGCAGGAGACACAGGTTTGATTCCTGATCAAGAAAGATCCCCTAAGCGGTGGAGCAACTAAGCCCAGAACGACAGAGCCTGGGCGCTAGAGCCCGGGAACTGCAACTGCCGAGCCCACGTGCCGTGTCTACTGAAGTCCCCAAGGCCTAGAGCCTGTACTCTGCAACAAGAAAAGCCACAGTGAGAAACCTGGGCACTGTGACTAGAGAAAAGCCCGTGCAGCAACCAAGACCCAGCCCAGCCAAAAAACAAATCATAAAACAAAATTATAGAGAAACGCAACAAAAACCAACCAGGAAAAAGAACAGAAGCATCTGTGGGGTGGAGACGCCCCACGGGCGGGACCCCAGTGTGTGCGACAGCCAAGCCCCGGGTCCTCTGGGTGACCTGACCCAGGAAGACACGGAAGGCAGGCGCCCGGCCTAGGTCCCTCCTGCGGGAGGCACCAGGCATCAGGGCGGCCCTCGGCTTCCCCTGGGTGGGTTCTGGTCATGCCTTGTTTTTAAGATGACTCACTTTCCACATCAGATTTTAATTTCTGGAGTAGGAGTATCATGTGGATTTCATCAGATTTCCTCCGGCTGAAAAAGAAAGCACGAGTTTCGACTGGCTCCAGGGCACCTCGGTCAGCAGGCTCTGTGGACAGACACTTCATCCTGTCTGCTCCCCACCCCCTGACTCTCTGCCCAAGAAAGAGCGTGATCCCGAGGTCTAAAGTCAACCAGAGCTACCCTCCCTCCCTCCCCAAGCAGATCCACTTCCAGCAGACAGCCAGAAGAAACCCAGCGCCCGGGGCTCCTGACCGGAGAGGCCGACACGCCCGGTCAAGGCTGCGGGGAGGAACCCGGTATTACAGACACCTCCCCAGGATCGAGGCGGAACCCTGAGGAAGGCGGGCTGGGAGTGACCCAGTGGGCGAGCATGAGCCTGTCTGCACGCCTGGAAACGTCTACAACAACCTCTTCCCTCCAACGCCAACAGCCAGAGAGAGAGATGCATCCCCCAGCCTAAACAGCACCCTATCTCCCTCCACCTCCTGACCCTTGACTCCTGACCCTGACCTTGACTGGTCTGGGCAACTGGCCCCAGTGAAAAGGCAGCACGTGACTGGTGTCCCTTTCCGGGTTCTGCTGTCTTGGCTGGGATCACACGGGCTTCAGTTAGGAGAGCTCCGTCCTACACAGAAAAACCTGAACCTTCCTGCCATGGAGTGGGACGCTTCCTCCCACCTTGAGAACCTTTCTGTGTCCTGCATCCGCCTGGAGCAGAGATGAAGGACGGAGGTGCTGCCCTCTGGTGTGGCCTGGAGAAGTGCCGCTTCCTTTGGGGGAAAAGCCCAGGGCCCCATCGGAGAATCGGGGCCATGGGAAACCCAGCTGCTTGTTCCAGCGTCTGTCTGCGATGTGTTTTGCTTTGGTTCAGCAAGCACCTTGACTTAGGAGATAAGCGTAGGGAGCTATCGGCGCATCCCACAGCCGGCTGTCTGTGCAGAGTAATAAGGTTCTTGGGCAGAATCATCCGTTCTGGGCTCTGGGCACCTCCCGAGCAGGGGACCACATCTCCTGGGTGAACAGCTGCTGAGAGCTGCACCTGCTTCTAGGAACAGGCTCTCTGTACACTGGGCTGGCAATGTGCCCATGTTCAAGGCCTAACCCTGTTCACCCAAAGCTGGTGATCAAGCTCAACCCCCATGGGCTCTACGGGGTGCAGGGGAGGGACCCCGCCGTTGTGGACACCACTTCTCAACTGCTGCTTTTATGTGTCAAGTGTGATGATTGGAAGGACCCAGCTGAGGACTCAGTGTTTCAATGGGTGCTCAGTTGTGTCCGACTCTTTGGGACCCCACGGACTGTAGCCCACCAGGCTCCTCTGCCCATGGGATTCTCCAGGCAAGAATACTGGAGTGGGTTGCCATGCCCTCCTCCAGGGGATCTTCCTGACCCAAGAATCGAACCTGTGCCTCCTGCATTGGCAGGCAGATTCTTTACCACTGAGCTATCGGGGAAGCCCCAGTGTTTTCACTGGCCAGTGACAAATTAAGAAAATCTGAGTCTGGAAAATCGCAGGGTCGTGGGCAAGGGTCAGGGAGGGGAAGCGATGGTCAAGTGCCCCCCACCGCCTCTGCAGGGCCTGAACTTTTTACTCCCTCGCCTCCTGCCTCCAGCCTCCTGGATGCCCAGCTGTGGGGTTTTTCTTTGGGGCGGGCTGGACCAATCCCATCATTCTCTTGAGTAAAAACAACAATCTCAACCCCTGCAGGGGCTCCTACAGTCTGCAGAAGACAACCCACACCTGGCTTGTCTCTCCAGACTCTCTATACACTAGCCACCCTCCAAGTCCGTATCACACTCGCCTTTGTCTGCCCTGAACTCACCAAGCACGGCGACTGATTCTTCCACTTGGCTCTAAACATCCCTTGACCACCCTGCAATCTCAAGCTTCCATCTCTCTTTCCACCCCATGGACTTAAAAGACCCAAGAAGGCCCCCAATTTCTGCTCTGTTAAAACCTACCCATCTGAGAGGACCCTTGTCATATGGTGCTTTTGAAGACAGAATTCCATCTTCTCTCTGAGCTCTCTTGGGCTTTATCCATCATCTCCTCTGGGCACTTACTGCTTTTATTCTGGGCATCAGAGCTGTGATCCTGCACACGATTTTGCAGTTTCCAGACAACTACCCTCATGTCCTCGGAAGCCAGCTGGATACCTGGCTCCTCTGTAATCATCCAGCATCAAGCACAAGGGCCCGGCCCCAGCTGGGGTTTGGTCCATCTGCTGAACAGACAAATGCTTCATTCAAACGTTTGTTCAGCATCGCAGCACATCGGGAGACCAGCAAAGACACGAGCGGATGGAGATCCAGTCTCCTCCCTTGACTGCTCATCATTTCGCTGGCGTGACAACATGCATGAAACAGGCAGCGAGGGGAGGGCAGGGCTGACGACTCCCCCACGCCTCCTGGGACTACACGGGACGAGAAGCCTGCACGCCTTGGATTGCCCAGCACACTGTGTGTGCCACACGGACACCCTCTACCCGCACGCCCTCCTGCGCCATCACCCCATTGCCGACGACGGCAGGGTGTTCAAAGATGACCCGACCTGTGCATGTCAAGTGCTCCCCAGGCACGGGGTTTAGCCGGTCTGGTGGGGTGGGGCTGCCCCCACCAAGTCACACGGGAAGAGCTGCGGCAGACAGGCTGGGAAGTAAAATCTTGTGATCGGCCCAGACTGGAAAAACTTCCCCACTCTGGTCCCCAGCCAGCGACGAGAAAGAAAAGGCATGATTATCTCTGAAGATGTTATAACAGAGATGAGAAGAGAGGCCCATTCACTTGACGGGCTGGAGGGAGGGAGACTCAGATTCTTGACTCTCATCTGACACAGTCAATCAAACTGTAAAACATCAGTACTGGAAGGACTTGTGGTTTCCAAGCATCAGTCTCTGATTTACTCTTTTCCTTTAGAAAAAAAAAATCAAATTATTTAACACCTCTCTTTAAACCAACCTACTTTCTAACAATGTAAGCTTAGTCAAAAAAAGATATTTTAAAGGCTATAGGTTTAAAAAGGAAGCTTCTAGCTTTTTTCCCCCCTTTTTTTAAAAAAGGTCTTCCTTAGACTGATAACTCTTTTCTAGTATATATTACACGTGCCACATCTGAGGTTCAAGTTCAAGTGAAGATGGGGCAGGACTGGAAGACAGGGGAGGACTGCAGAAACCACAGGGATGGGGGTGGGAGGAGGATGATGAGCAGGTAGAGAATAGGGCCACATCCACCAGGAGGAACCGCTGAGAACAACCAACAAATACAGTGCGTGGCTGGCACCAACCCCACAGAGCCTGTCCGTGAGCTTGGGAAGACAGGCCACCCGAGGACTGACTCCTGAGGACCAAGGGGTCAGTGCTCAGACAACCTGTTTACTGCTGCCTCTCAGCCAGGCCCTCCCCAGGACCGAAGGGAACTGTGTCAGTTTTATTCACCTGTTTATCAAAGATCCAGCATCTGGCATAGTAAGCAACAGACGAAACTCAAGGAATGAATGAATTTCTTTACAGAAAACCTACCGTGCCCGTGACTAGTTGAGATATCCTGGGCAATAAACCAATCGCCAGTCTTGATACTTCATCAATATTTACTAAGGGAAGGAGAGAGGACAGGATTCTTATTCCTGCTCCCATTCCACTGCCTCTCAGCCTCTCTGTCCTTAGGAGATCAAAGCTGTAGGCCCAGCGGCTTCTGCACATCGCTGTTTACAGTGATACAGATGTGTTCCTGTTGTTCAGCAGCTTGCTAAGTCATGTCCGACTCTTTGTGACCCCATGGACTGCAGCACGCCAGGCCTCCCTGCCCATCGCCAACTCCCAGTGTTTGCTCAAGTTTACGTCCATTGAGTCAGTGATGCCACCCAACCATCTCATCCTCTGCCACCCCCTTCTCCTTTGGCAGGTACAGAAACAATTATTTAACATGTGGCCTGAGGGTGTTCTAACTCCAGCCTGGGTTTATGCAGCTGTTAAAATTAATTTTCTAATACTCAAAAGAATGGAAAATCCACACAATAGAACTTTGAGAAAAATGAAACCCACAAATATTACAATAATTTGTTCTTAGAAATGTGTACTTGCTAGAAAAAGAAGAGTCAATTTCACACTGAATGCCGACAGTGATTATGTCCATGTGGCAAGCATATGGATCATTTAGTTCTTTATTTTTCTCTAAATTTTCTACTTTTTGTAATTAAAACACACACACACATTTTATAAAATAAATTTCCATCCTCCTTTCCAAACACCATGATTCCAGCAGGTCATTTCCAGCCTTGCAAGATCATTTTCTGGGTATGTATAACAACAGTATGCCATCTGCCAAGCTGATTACACTTTCAAACACTTGACTGAGCATCTAGAATGATGCATTCATTAATCCCGGTTGATCTAAAGCCAGCCTTCCCAATTCTAGCTCCATGAGTTCCTATTCCTCCTGGCCTCATGAGTCTACTAACTGGGAAACACAGGCTATCTGATTTGTGATAGTGTGATTTATTTTATACACATAGGCGCTTCCCTGGTGACTCACAGTAAAGAATCTTCCTGCCAATGCAGGAGACGCAGGTTCGATCCCTGAGTCAGGAAGATCCCCTGGAGAAGGGAATGGCTACCCACTCCAGTATTCTTGCCTGGAGAATCCCGTGGACAGAGGAGCCTGGTGGGCTACAGTCGCATAGGGTCACAAAGAGTTGGACATGACTGAGCAACTAACACTTTCACTTTCTCCATAAGCCCTCTGTAGAAACCCAAGGCTGGAGCTCTGAAGGCTTCAGGGCTGGTGACCACGTGGAGACTTGGGGCGGGGGTGCTAGTAGAAGGAGTGGAAGCCTCGCCTCCCCTTTCTCCATACCTTGCTTTAGGCAGCTCTTCCGTCTGGATGTTCCTAAGTTATATCCTGGTATACTAACCCTGTTAGTAAAATGTTTGAGTTCCGTGAGACTCTCTAGAAATTAATTAGACCCAAGGAGGGGATCATGGGAAACTGCAATCTACAGCCATCTGGTCAGAAGCACAGGTGCCAACCTGGACCTGTGATTGGCATCTGCAGTGGGCGGTGGCAGCAGTCTGAGGACTGAGCCCTCGGCCTGGGGGAGCTGAGCTCATCTCCAGGCAGAGATGTCCAAACTGAGCCGCACTGCAGGACTCCCAGCCCAAGTCTGAGAGCTGGTGGTGGTGGGGGGAGTCCCCACACGGACTGGAACCGAGTGCAGAATTGTTCCCGACGGGGAGTCATCACCAAAGACGCCGCACAAGGGAGCTTGGGCTGCAGTGTCCTTGGGCACAAAGGACTCACGGGCCTGTTTCCAGGTCCGTGGAGGGGGGAACGCCCTGACCTGCGGTTGCTCGCAGGCTCCCCGCTTTCTGCGTCTACAAACGGCAGGGCGGTGACCATCTTTATCTCCAAACTTTGGATCATTCTCTTGAGATGACTTTCTAGTAGAGTACGAGGCATTGCCAAACGCTTTCCTGGAAAGCTTAGAGAGTTACCCTCCCAACAGCAGTGGACATTCCTTCCCACCCTTCTGACGGAGGTTCAAGAAAAGCTTTGCTTATCTGACAACTGAGCAATGAAATACCAAGTTTAACTCCACATTCCTTTGAAACCATCAATCAGAAAATTTTCAAATGTTGATTACATCTTGTTTGCTGCTTCACAACTATCATGATGCTTCCTTTGCTTGATTAGATTGTAAAATTTCATTTGTTGTCCAGTTGCATTGGACTCTTTGCAACCCCATGGACGGTAGCCCTCCAGGCTCCTCTGTCCATGGGATTTCCCAGGCAAGAATACTGGAGCGCATTGCCACTTCCGTCTCCAGGAAATGTGGTATCAGTTACAAATAGCTTCCCCACTGTTGCTCGCACACATGAATCCATTTGCTAGCTGAACGAATTCTGAATTACCTAACCCTGTCAATCTTTCCTTTGTGATTTCACACTGAAGCTCAGAGAAGCCTCCCTTCATTGAAAAACTTGATAAACATTCACATCTATTTTCCTCTATTTAAAAAAAAATAGCGTGTGGACTGACATTAACGTACAAAGAATCTATTTGGCTGCTCAGAGAGGAACTTCACAAAATTAATTAGCAAACAGCCAGGCAATTACTCCTTCATCAGTCCTGCACAATCTGTCGTCTCCGTGATGTCCTTGGTGCTTTTTAAATGTGCAGATACCAGGCTTTGAATCTGCTCAATTCTGTGTCCTGAGTCTGCCTATTTGTATCAGAACACCAGTCCTTATGTAACTCCGGGAGTTTTACCAGAGTCGGCCATCTGGGACGACTAGCCTCCATGACTCGCTCTATTTCAAAGCCTCCCATCAGTTATTTTTACCTATTATTTTTTCTTCCAAATGAACTTCAGAATAATTTAGTAATATGTCTTTCCCACCTTTTCATTCCTTCAAAAAAATTAACCCCACTGGGCTTTGGCTTTTTGCTGGCATGGCACTCGTGAGAACTGACACCTTTTTACTATTTTATCTTTTCCTCCAGAAACATGGCTGGTCTGTTTATTTAAAAATGAGTGCCAGAACAGGGTGTGTGCATGTGTGTGTGTGCGCACGTGTGTGTGTGCACGCACGTGTGTGCACTTGCTCTGTCGTGTCTGGCTGTATCTCGTCCCATGGACTGTAGCCTGCCAGACTCCTCTGACCATGGGATTCTCCAGGTAAGAACACTGGAGTGCTTTTCTTCTCCAGGGGATCTTCCCGACTCAGGGATCAAACCCGGGTCTCCTGCATTGCAGGCGGATTCTTTACCGTCTGAGCCACAGGGAAGCCCAAGGAAGCCCAGCTGGTAAAAGCTTTATTAAAGGAGGAAGTAGACTTTCTTTATAAACTGCTGATCACTTCATAAATTCTACCTCTACTGCTAGTTACTACAACTGTGGGTTGTGTGTAGTGAGGGTTTAATATCACTGCACCTTACTTCCATTACCTTGAGCTATTTAAGGCCCAGCCACAGGGTTGAGGTCAGGCACTTGAGCAAGCATCTCTTGGCTAAAACCTAAAAACCACCAGGCGAGGGGGAGCAGTCCTGAGCAGTCACTCATGTTCACGCCTTTCTCCTACCCTCATGTTACAAACTGAACTATGTCCCCTGCCGACAATGCTGAAGTCCCAACCTCCGCTACCTGCCAACACAACCTTATCTGGAAATAATGTCTTTGTAGGTGGCCGAGTTCAGATAAAGCGATGAGGGCAGGTCCCTGTGCAATACGACAGGTGTCCTTACAAAACGGGGACACTGGACACAGAGGGAAGGTGGCGTGGAGATGTGGGGAGGAGGCGGCCGTCCACAAACCCAGGAGAGGGGCCCAGGATGCTTCTCCCTTGGGCCTCAGAAGGACCCAGCCTTGCCGCCACCCGAGTCCTGAGCCTCAGGCCTCCAGAGCCGCGAGAGGAAGCTCTGTTGTGTTGCGACAGTGTGCTCTGGGGACCCCAGGAAGGTCACACAGCCTCCTGGGGGTGTGGACACAGATCCACCGTCTCAGACCCTCGCGGTCCTCAGCTGGCGTGGCCTCCCGCCTCCCAGGAATTCCTCTTTTCCAGCCCTCTCTTTGTCCCAGCTGACACAACCGGAACTCAAGAAGCAAATGAGGGTCAAGTCCTAGAACAGAGGTCCAGCCTCTGCAAAGTGTGGCTTAACCTCCACACTTCTGGAACGTTCTTTCTAAGATCCCAAACTCCCGGGCCATCGACTGAACCGCTGCTCACCCCACATTCCCGAAGGCAGAGTCAGATGTTGGTGGAGAACGGCACCCGCAGACCCGGAGTGTTTCTGCGGAAAACCTTGCCACCTCACAGGCCTTGCGGAGACACTGCTCTGCGGTAACCAAGTATGTGCGGGCTGGATAACAAGCAAGTTGCAGCACGATTCTGGAGCTCTCTGAACTTCTTCCACTCACCAAGAACACGACGGAACCATCAGAAATTAGGGGTCGGGGGGAGGACAGAGCAGGCCTGTGTCCCCTAAGCTACAGGGAGGACCAGGGAGACCCTTCAGGCCAGAGGGCTCCACCTCCGTGACGTGAGGCTCCCCGTGGGGGAGTCCAGCCAGTCTGCAGCAGGACACGCACAAGATGAGCAAATCCTCAGTAACACAAAAGACACCCGACGTAGTCACAGCACAGAAGCAAAACCTTGGCTAGAAATTTCCTGCAGCTGGTAGAAGCTGAGTGGGAAAGCAGCTGAGGGCAAGAGATTAGGCTCCAGGGGGGCCCCCCGGTCTCCCAGGGACAGAGCGGGCAAGACAGCCCAGCTCAAAACACAACAAAGGTGCGAGGGGCCTGCAGTCAAGGAGAGAGGCTGGTGAGAACGACAGGCCCAGGGGAACGCAGAGGTCTGCCGGCCACATGGCCGGAGGACCGGCATTTAGGGGTGTGCAGTGTCTCCTGGCTTCCCTTGTAGCTCAGTCGGTAAAGAATCTGCGTGCATTACAGGGGACCCGGGTTTGATCCCTGGGTTGGGAAGATACCCTGAAGAAGGAAATGGCAACCCACTCCAGTAACCTTGCCTGGAAAATCTCATGGACACAGGAGCTTGGTGGGCTGCAGCCCACGGGGTCACAAAGAGTCAGGCACGACTGAGCGACTAACGTACACTTGTGTCTCCTGGCACAAACCGAACCCCAGCTTCACTGATTCCTCAAGAAGCAATCATTCTGGAAAAGACCAGGGCAGGGAAAAGGCTATTCTGGAAACATCTGTTTCCAGACAAAAGCTCATCTTCTCTTGCGGGCCAACCCTCTCTGCAGCCTGGGAGATAAGCAGGTTGTTTCCGGCGGCCTCACAAAGGTAAAGACACTGCAGTTTCCAGGCTCGGAACCCTCCCCTCCAGCCCAGTTCTGTTCCGAGGCTCTGCTTGCTCTTGTAGCATGTAGTTTCCTCACCTGATCCTTTTATCACCATCTTCTTCCTCCTCCTCCTGGCCTGCAGCCGGGACTAAACTTAGGTGATACCACTGTACAAAGAAGGGAACACGAGGCTTTGGAGTCAGACTGGAGTGTGACCAGCAGCTCTAGCTCTGTGCTCTTGGACACATTACTTAACCTCTCTGAGCCTCTATTTGTATCACCTGCAGCAGAAAAGAGTAAAATCTGGCTTGACACGTGAGCACACAGTAGATGCTCGGTGAGGACCGTTCCTGGTCATCACTGTGCCTGGAGATGAAAGTCAGCTGGCCCAGCACAGATGTCCCCAAACAGCAATGTGCCAGGGGCTCAAACCCACTCACAAATTCTCTGCGTTTCCACTTGGAAGCGTTGGCATGTACTCGAAACCAAAGTCACTACCTTCTCACGTTTGGTGAGCTCTCTTTAATCCGCCATGTCCCTTGGTTCCAGGCAGGGAAGCCCTCGACAAGCAGAACTCAACTCCCTGGTGCCTCCCCTTGTCTATCTATAATATGGGGATGACACGCTCTCTGCCTCTTCCAAGTGTGTGGATAAAGCTGGCTGGTTCATGCCGAGCGCTTAGTAAGAGCCAGCAGGCGCTCTCTCCCCAAGTAAGGGCTTCCTGCTGTTGATGCTAGAAACACTTTGAATGGGACCACTCTGTGTGTGTGTGTGGCTGGGGAGGGGAGGGGCTGCCCGCTGCAGGACTTCTGGCAGCATCCTTGGCCCCCACCCCCAGAAGCTGGGAGCATCTCCCCTGAGGACCCAACTCTAGGCACTGACTGCCATGTGTCCCCAATACCGCCCCTCTGAGAACCACGGTCCCCGGTGAGGGCTACTGTTACTAACATTGTTATTTATCCTCTTCCTTTTCCTTTAAAACCGAGCTTCCAGGTCGTGTGTTTCCATCTCTCCTCTCTGGCTCCTGCCCTTCCATTTCAGTCTCCACCTCCCAACCTCCAGCCCATGGCCACCCCCCGCACCCCTGGCCCCCAGGGGGCTCCCCTTGAAAGTTTCCCCACCCTGGATGCTGACGACAACCGCCCGGGGAGGCTTTGGACTAACACAGTCCCACCCGGAGATTCAGCAGCACATTTTCAAAGCGCTCGCGTGCTCCCAGCGCATACACAGGGCCGAGGTCACTGTGCAGCCCAGACTGACCCACCTACCCTTTAATAAATCCTCCCTGGACTGCCTGCTCTCACTGACCCTAGACCCCCGACTCCATCACAAAGCCACCCAAGGGCAGCGGCACTTTCTGGCTGTTACTCACAAGGTCCTGAGTCTACACGCTCACAGCGTGTAGTCCTGGAGGCGAGTTCTGCAGGCGCACACAAGGGGCACACAGGATCCTCAGGGGACCTTCCCACGCGGGGCACCAGCCCGCAGTGCAGTGACAGCAGCTCTGAGGATCCGCCGGCCACTGTGCCCGAAAGAGCACTTTGACCTTGAAGGGATCAAGGTGCGTTTTAACAGGTAAGTGACGGCTGGAGGCCAGACAGACGGCCCACGAAGGAGCAGACTGAAGTGGCCCCAGGAATTCCAGGACCTTCGTGTGGCCTTCAACCCCGACTCCTGGTGTGGCTGTTGCTGCCTGCAGAACAGATCCAACCAAACGTCTCTGGGCCTGAGTCTGAAGTGAAGCAGATCACAGAAACACACGGCCAAGCACTGGGGAGAACCCCCTGTAACAGGAGGGCCCCAGGGCAGGTGAGGTTTTATTTTTAGAAGCAGGACACATTCTTCAAAGGAAATCTTTGCAGAAACCTTGAGCCAAAACCGCGCCCAGGTGTCCTGGGGTCAGCGAGGCCCAGATGCGCGGGTTCCCAGGGCTGGTGTGAAAAATAACCACAAACCGGGTGGCTTAAAACCAAGAAACCATCCTCCCCCAGGCCTGGAGGCTGAAGGTCTGAAATCAAGGTCTCTGTGGGCACACTCCCAAAGGCTCTGGGAAGAGTGTTTCCGGGCTCCCTCTTGGCTGTGGCTTCATGCCTTGCCTTTCCTTGGCTCGTAGATGCCACTGAAATCTGCCTCTGTCGTCCTGTGGCCTTCTCTCCTGTGTGTCCACGTGGCTGTCTTCTGAGGACACCAGTCACAGGATTAGGTCCACCCCTGGTGGCACAGTGGCAAAGAATCTGCCTATCAGTGCAGTTACTGCGGAAGATTCAGGTTTGATCCTTGGGTTGGGAAGATCCCCTGGAGAAGGGCAAGGCAACCCACTCCAGTATTCTTGCCTGGAGAATCCCATGGACAGAGGAGCCTGGTGGGCTACAGTCCATGGGATTGCAGAGTCGGACACGACTGAGCGATTGAGCACACACAGACTTCAAGTCAATTACATCTGCAAAGACCCTACTTCTAGATAAGGTCACACTCTGAGCTTTCGGTGGATGTGACTTTCTGGGGACACTCAGACCCTGGACATGGAGGAATGGGGGACAGGGTAGGGGCAAAAGGCCAGGGGAGTGGGAGGTGGCAGGCTGGCTCCTGGCTAGAGCAGCCCTGTGGGTACTTTGGCCTAGCCGTCCAGCAGGTAAGGTGCAGCGATGATAGTGGCCTGGGGCCTTGCAGGCCATGGCCGGAAGTTAAGGGGACGTCCTGCTGGTCTAGGGAAGTGGTCCATGGCTCACGAGACACAGGTGCAAATCCATCTGGAGCGTGCTTTGCTGGAGACACACACGTCAGGGAAGACACTAATGATGGGGTGAAAACTTGACAGAGCACGTTCTTAACTGTCACCCTTCTCACCGGGGCAAAACAGAGCCTGTTCGGATGTCCGGCAGAGCGCCTGGGGAGGTCACTGTGTCCGTCCTTGAACTGCGCTGTTCCGCGGGGGCCCCAGGACCTGTCTGCAGGTGTAGAATCAGGGCACCCCACCCCCAAACTGGTAGCGGTCCGGTCCGTGGCCTGTTAGGAACCAGGCTGCATGGCTGGTGAGTGGCAGACAAGTGAGCGAAGCTTCATCTGTGTTTATAACCGCTCCCCATCACTCGCATTGCCGCCTGAGCGCTGCCTCCTGTCAGATCAGTGGCCACGTTAGATTCTCAGAGGAGCTCGGACCCTGTGGCGAACTCTGTGTGCGAGGGATCTAGGTGGCTTGCTTCCTGTGAGACTCTAATGCCTGATGATCTGAGGTGGAGCTGTAATGTGCTTGAAAGTGAAGTCACTCAATCATGTCCGACTCTTTGTGACCCCATGGACTGTAGTCCGCCAGGCTCCTCTGTCCACGGGATTCTCCAGGCAAGAACACTGGAGTGGACTGCCATTCCCTTCTCCAGGGGACCTTCCTAACCCAGGGATCAAACCCGAGTGAGCATATGATAGTATTGTAAAAAAAAAAAAAAATGCGCATGCCTTAATTAAAAAATTTTTTATTGCTACAAAATGCTAACCATCACCTGAGCCTTCCCTGAACTGTCTTTTTGCCAAGGTCACATCAAAGGTCACGGATCACAGATCTTTAGAACAAATGTAGTATCTATTATTTGAAGTATTTGAATATTTATTTTAAAAAGTAATAAAAAGTTAGAAATCAAGCATTACCGAAATGACAGAGAGACACACAGTTAGGAACTGTTGCTGGAAAAAGGACGCTAAGAGACTTGTTTGATGCAGGGTTGCCACTGTCATCTGTAAAAACTCGCCTGTCACCTCCCACCGATCCCACCGCCCTGAGGGCATTTGTTGGGTGCGTGTCAGGCGTTATCGTTCTCCGTGCTTCTGTGCTCACTGATTTACACGTGACAGCCACCCCATGACACAGACATTAATCCCCCCATCGAACGGCTGGGAGAACCGAGGTGCAGAGAGGCCAGGTCTCTGGTCCAAGGATCCCAGCTGAGTGACTGCAGGGGGAGCCACTGCCTGAACCCGAGGCTGGTGTGAGCCCCACACAAGGATGGCGGAGCTGGAGAAGCCCCTTTCTAGACGATTCCAGGAACACAGACTGCTCCTCCCTGCTGCCCACGGGGCCGACAGCAGCCTGGATCCTGGAGACCGGAGCAGGACGGTCAAGCTGGGCCGCTGGGACAGAGCTGACAGGACAGTCCAAACGTCTGCTCTGCTTTGTTTTTTTTAATCAATGCATACATTAGCAGGGGCTTCCCTACTGACTCAGATGGTAAAGAATCTGCCTGCAATGCAGGAGACCAGGGTTCCAACCCTGGGTCAGAAAGACCCCCTGGAGAAGGAAATGACAACCCACTCTAGTATTCTTGCCTAGAGAATCCCACGGACAGAGGAGCCTGGCGGGCTACAGTCCGTGGGGTTGCAGAGAGTCGGACACGACTGAGCCACTAACATACACACACACATTAGCAAGCCTGGTGTGCAACCATCCTGTTTGTCCACAGAGCTTCTGCTACCCGTCTGTACCAGGCGGAGATGAAACGGAACCTGACCGGCCCAGCAGCTTTCCTGCAGGGAGAGTGAGTGCCCCAGAGGTCTTGGAAGCCAGGCCCCTGGCCTTTTGATAATCGGCTAATTTCCTCCCAGTTCCGAGGGTGACGCAAGAGCTTGGCCGGTATGGAGGAGACTGTGACCTGGAGCCAGAGGGCAGTAGGGGAGGAGCTTTCCTTTCGCCTCCAACAAGAAAGTACCCGAGGGTGATTATTTTATGCAGAAGTTCAGAAAAAGCATTGGGAGGAGAAAAGAATCACCCATGGGCAGAGGGGGCACTGCCTCGGTCGTTCCCATCCCCTGTTTTGTCTGGTCAGCGGCTGTACTCAGCCGTCTAGAGGATTCTCAGCAGCACCTTCGCCCTGCTGCCCTGCCCCATCCTTCCTCCTCCTCCTCCTGGTCCATGGGAGGGCTTTGTGCTCTGTCTCCCCGGGCTGGGCTTGGACTGGAGCCCCGGGCAGCTCCGGGTCCCCTTGCTTACAGCACCAGCCGCTGGCTTGAGCCCAGGGCTCCTGGCTGGCTGGTGCCAGCTCCTTTCTGCTCACAAACATCCTCCCTGATTGCCCTCTCACTGGCCCTGAAGCCACTCCTGCCCCAAGGCCTGGACGCCCTGTTCTCATGGGGTTGATGAGGCCATGGGAGCGCCAGGTCCCGAGGGCGTTTGCCCACATGCATCTCCCTGGGTGGCTTTCGAACGTTGACCGGCCTGTGGCCTTGCAGGGTGATGGCTCTCCCTGCTGTGAGCCGGCCTGCGAGGCCTGTCCTGCAGGTCTCCTCCCGCACCTCCACTGCCGGTCCTCCTCTGCCTTCCATGCTTCCTCCTCTTCTGCCGGCCTCTAGAGTGTCCACAGTGCCCAGTGTCCATCCCGGCCCTTCCGCTTGGTCACTAGGGGCATTCTCCTTGGAGGGGGTGGTGGTAGTGGTGGGAGGGGCTGGCCGCTGCCAGGCCACCCCTGGGGACAGGGTGGGGACGGGACTGCCTAGTCTCTGCTGATGCCTGAAGCCCTGTCTCTGCAGTACCTGCCCACGCCCTCAGGATGGCCCCCGCAGGGCCAGATGGCGGGGTCCTCCCCCCAGCCAGCCTTAGCCCTCTCCTGCATCCCTATCCTAGCAGAGGGCACCACCCACCTCCCCCAGCAGGTCATTTCTGGAGTTGAAACAGAAATGCTCTTCTGGACGGCAGTGTTTCTCAACCTTGGCCCTACCGACATTTGGGGCCAGATCATCTTTCGCCGTGGGGCCCGTCCAAGAGCATCCCAGCAGCACGCCCACCTCTACCCACTGGATGCCAGGAGTCCCCCACCACCGCCTCAGCTGTGACGACAGAAGCATCTCCAGACGCTGCCAGATGGCCCCTGGTGACACCCCTGCTGGAAAGGGCCAGGCGGGGAAGACTGCAGCCTCCGTGGGCCACACGGCCTCCACAGTAACCATTCAACTCTGCCCTGCAAAGGCAGACACGGCCACAGACAATGAGCGGGCTGATGTGCAAAGGGAGGGGGCACACCGGATATCTGGTCCACTCGGTCCTGCGACCGCAGCCTCCTGGTCCTTCTCTGGACACGCCTGCTCTCTGGCGGGCTCCCTTCTACATCCATCCCTGCATCCATCCATCCATCTTTTGGGAATTTCCCACGTATCACCTCAATATACTGCCTGCGGTCTGGACCCCCTACTCAATTTCTCAGGAACGAGTCCGCCCTGACCCTAGGAAAACAGAAATCATTTGAATCCTAACTAGGAAGATAACGCCCTTTACCCTAGGCCAGGCCCTGGGCTACAGGCTTTACCAACTAATTTAAACCTTCAGAGCGGGTTCGGTCAGTAGAGGGAATGAAAGAGATTTAGGGAACCAGCTTGTCCACAGAATCTGTGTGGGCCCCTAACCTTCATCCTATCCCGGGGATATCATGTGGACCATTTGCTGCTATCCCTGCCCCCTCCCCCTGGTACCTTCCTCCTCCACCGTCTCCTTTGGTCTCAGACCCTCTGAGACCACGGGCAGGGCCACGGGACAGAGGGGTGGTGCTGGAGGCTTGCAGCAACACGGGCCAACACCGCCGTCCCTGGACGGGCTCCCGCCTTTGTGGGGACACTGGCCAGGTGGAAATCTGGGCCAGCAGCCCTGGGTGGCATCTCAGCATGAGACCTGTGGTTCTGAGCACCCTGCAGTCTCGGCTGCCTCCAGCCTGCTGATTTCTTTTCTGGAAGGTTTTTGCATCACAGTTAAAAATCATTAAAAATGAAATATACTTTGTTTCTCATAAAGATGCTATGCCAGAGATTTCTGGTTGATCTCTTCTTTATCAAACTCCAGAAATGTCAAGTACGATACCCTTGAAGCAGCAGGTAGCCCTTACGAGGTTTTCTGAACATGCCTAGGAGCACAGGAAAAGGAAAAACCAAAGAGAAAGGAAGGAAGCAGCAGCATCATTGGTAGGAACAAAGCTGGGAGGGATGGAGAGGGTGAGGCTGTGCCCACCTCCCACCACCTACCACCTGTTCTCTGCTTCGGGTCTCTTGCAAGAAGAGTGGGTACCCGGCATGGCGTCTGGGTACAGAGAGGGAGGTCTTCTCACCCAGCCCAGCACAGGATCAGCGGCTGGAGCCAGAGCTGCAGGGGCTCCGCCCGCTCCCCACCCACCCGGAGGCCAAAGTCCCCCCTCAAGGGAGACAGACGTGGGATGCCTCCTGTGTTGTTGTTGTCCAGTTGCTCGGTCCTGTCTGACCCTTTGCAACCACATGGACTGCGGCACGCCAGGCCTCCCTGTCCATCACCAACTCCCAGGGCTTGCTCAAACTCATGTCCACTGAGTCAATGATGCCATCCATCTCATCCTCTGTCGTCCCCTTCTCCTCCTGCCTTCAGTCTTTCCCAGCATCAGGGTCTTTTCCAATGAGTTGACTCTTCACATCAGGTGGCCAAAGTATTGGAGCTTCAGCTTCAGCATCAACCACCTGAGCACAGCCACCAAAAGGGAGCCCAGTGCTTGGGTGTGAGTCCCCTCCCCCGGGGGGTGGTCCTCCCTTAAGCCAGGCGCTGGCTCTCCCTTCCTGTCCCAGCCCCCCACATCTGGCCTATAAGAAAGTGAAAGTCGCTCAGTCATGTCCAACTCTCTGCGACCCCATGGACTATACAGTCCATGGAATTCTCCAGGTCAGAATACTGGAGTGGGTAGCCTTTTCCTTCTCCAGGGGATCTTCCCAACCCAGGGATGGAACCCAGGTCTCCCGCATTGCAGGCAGATTCTTTACCAGCTGAGCCACCAGGGAAGCCTGGCCTATAAGAAGCTCTGCGTAAGTTGCAGGTCCGGATGTCAGGCAAGATTCAGTACACATCTGCTCCCTCAGATGGACGGATGGACGCTCCAACAGGTGAAGACAGGACAAGAGTGGTCAGTCTGGGATCTACATCCAAAGAAGCTGAGTACGTCAGTGGCGACCTGGGCCAGTCAGGTTGAAGTGCAGGTTCCTGGGCCCCGCCTCGGTGCTCCACTGGGTGGGGACAGACTAAGCTGTCACTCAGTTTAGCATCATTTGAGTGGACTTCAGTAAGGGGACAATGACAGCCCATGGTAAAGGAAATCAGTCCTGAATATTCATTGGAAGGACTGATGCTGAAGCTGAAACTCCAATACTTTGGCCAAAACTGATGCAATACTGATCCAATACTGATGCAGTACAGTCCAATAGTGATGCAAAGAGCTGACTCCTTGGAAAAGACCCTGATGTTGGGAAAGACTGAAGGCAGGAGGAGAAGGGGACGACAGAGGATGAGATGATTGGATGACATCACCAAATTGACGGACATGAGTTTGAGTAGACTCTGGGAGTTGGTGATGGACAGGGAGGCCTGGCATGCTGCAGTCCATGGGGTCGCAGAGAGTCGGACACGACTGAGCCACTGAACTGAACTGAGCTGAATGACAGGGAGATGGGGGGGTGGGGGCAGCGAGTGTAGGAAGACCCCGGAGTAACGACAGTAGGGAGGAAGGGACGGGGAGGCAGGTACTGGGGATCCAGGGAGCAACCACCCCGATCTCCCCTCCAGCCTGGCCTTTCTACTGGAGGCAAGGGAGCCCACCCGATGCAGTGGTTTCAGATGAACCCGCAGGCCGACCTCCCAGCAGGTGCAGAAAGGGCAGAAGGAAGTCGGCACACAGGAGCCTGTCCGTGGGAGCTCACTCATGAGTGGCACCCTGAAGACTTCCTCCAGAAACTGAGCGTCCCAAATGAGACAGGAAGGGGGCAGGGTTTAGGAAAGTGACAGAGTCCGAGGGCACAACATAAGCTGATTAGGACGAAGTAGGTCCAAGATGGCAGACAAGTGGACCTCCACTCTCCCTCAAGTGTCAGTATATGCTCACTGTAGCGCACCAGCAATTAAACGGCACGCCCCCACCCACAGGCATCCCGAGAGCTCCAAGGCCGACCACAAAAGGTCAGCAACTGGGGGGGTCGTCTCGGATGTCTTTCATCAGTGTCTTACATTATGAGCTCTTCTGTCTCCTTAGGTAGGTTTACTCCTAGGCATTTTCTTCTTTTTCTTGAAATGGTAAATGGGATTGACTCTTCAATTTCTCTTTCTGATTTTTCATTGTTAGTGTATAGGAATGCAAGTGATTTCTGTGTATTGATTTTGTATCCTATGACTTTGCTAAATTCACTGATTAGCTCTAGTAATTTTCTGATAGTATCTTTAGGGTTTTCTATGTATAGTATCATGTCATCTGCAAACAGTGAGAGTTTTACTTCTTCGTTTCCGATCTGGATCCTTTTCATTTCTTTTTTTCCCTCTGACTGCCATAGCTAGGACTTCAGAACTATGTTGAGGAACAGTGATGAGCCTATTTGAAGGGCAGCGATGGAGACACAGACATAGAGAACAGACTTGTGGACGTGTGGAGGGCTGGGGAGAGAGGAGAGGGTGGGATATATAGAGACAGTAACATGGAAACATATGCATTACGATATGCAAAACAGATAGCCAAAGGGAACTTGGCTGTGTGGCTCAGGGACCCAAACCAGGGCTCCAGAACAACCTAGGGGGTGGGAGGGAGGTTCAAGGGGGAGGGGGTGTATGCATACCCATAGCCGGCTCATACTGATGTATGACAGAAACCAACACAATATTGTAGAGCAATTATCCTTCAATTAAAAATAAATAAATTTAACATAAAAAGGTGGGGTGGCTCAATTCCTGGAAATCCCCACCCGTTCCCCAAAACAGCTGGAATACTCTTCCCACTCATTAGCCTACGAAATTACCACCCCTTGAGAGTCCCTTGGACAGCAAGGAGATCAAACCCATCAATCCTAAAGGAAATCAACCCTAAATATTCACTGGAAGGACTGATAATGAAACTGAAGTTCCAATACTCTGGCCACCTGATGCAAAGAGCCGACTCATTGAAAAAGACCCTGATGCTGGGAAAGACTGAAGACAGGAGGAGAAGGGGACAACAGAGGACGAGATGGCTGGATGGCATCATCAACTCAACAGACATGAGTCTGAGCCAACTCCGGGAGACAGTGAAGGGCAGGGAAGCCGCGAGGGCTGCAGTCCAGGCAGTCGCGAAGAGCTGGACACAACTTAGCGACTCAACAACAACAACAAATAACCGACAACCCCACACCTTGGATGCCCTCACCTTCTGAGATGGCCCGCTCTCTGTCTATGGAGCGTGCATCCCTGGATAAACCTTTTCCTCTTTACCATGGCTCACTCTTAATTCCTCTCCTGCAAGAAGCCAGGATGCCACACTTGGCGGCCGTCCCAAGGACTCAGAGGTGACCTGGGATGTGACCATCCTCTCGGGCCCCGCTCTCTTTCCTGCAATACAGGGAGGGCAAACTATTTCCTAGAGACGCATGCCAACCTGCCTGCCGACATATACAAATGACTGGTTCTCAAGTTACACTACATCCTTTGGAAATGTAGAGATCCCAGCTAGAAGGGATATCCATCTGGACCCCACCTGGACTCTGCCATGTGTCCCACGATGAGCAGTTCTAGAACCCTGCCTGGCCTCCCACCATCCGATCCCAGCTTTTGTTGCTGTGGGGAGCTGTGTACTGGCGTCGGGGTCAGATGCTCCTCTGAGGTCCCATTAATCACTGTTGGGTTTCTGGAGCACCACCGCCCTCATCGCTAAGAGGCAGCCACAGAACCTGGCCTGACATCACCTCTCTGAGGTCAAAAGGTCAAGAACAAATTCAAGAGCTCTGCAAACGGTAAAGCACTCCGCAAAATTTCAACATAAAATGAACCTACAGAAGAGCTCTTCAAGCATTGCACAATACCGTTTCCTCCCTGAAACTTCCTCGGCCAAATCCGCAACAGCCCCACAATACACACACCGTGCATCAGAAGTCCACCTCCCCTGAAAGCCCATTCCCGAATTCCTCTTCCCACGCCCCTCAAACCTGAGCACCATGCAGCCTGACAAGTTCAGGAGGCCCCCCTCTCTCCAGCCACCGACCCATGGACGGCCTGCTGGTGCCCAGGACCCTGGCTTCCCATCAAACACCTGCACAGCATCTCTGATTTTCAGGGGTGGGGCAAGAGCAAGCCCAGGTCAGCTAGAATCCAAAGGTGATTTTCATAAGCCAGGTCCTCCCCACTCTACAACAGAGCAAATACCATCGGTATTTGAATGAAAAGCAACAGACATAAGAACCAGATAAAGGAAAGAAGGAGGCTTCCCGGTGGTGCTAGTGGTAAAGGACCTGCCTTCCAGTGCAGGAGACAGAAGAGATGCAGGTTCGTCCCCTGGGTGGGGAAGATCCCCCGGAGAAGGGCATGGCAACCCATTCCAGTGTTCTTGCCTGGAGAATCCCATGGGCAGAGGAGCCCAGTGGGCTATAGTCCACAGGGTCAGGGGTCACAAAGAATCGGACACAACTGAAGGGGCTTAGTGCGAAAAGGGAAGGAGAGCTTCATCTGGGTGTGCGCTGAGCGCTCTTGGTCAAGGCAGACCTTCAGACCCTTGGTCTGACCCAACACTGGCTTATCTTCCCACCACCTTATCTCCAAGCTGGCCTTAGGCTTGTTCCAAGTCAGGCAAAACTCATCTGAGGAATCTGACAGGGCTATGGGCTTTCCTTTTAGAAAACCAGCTATATCTGTTAAGCTTAGTCTGTCATGTCGGGACCTTAAGGCCCCTCTCAATAGGCTGCGAGGGACACACCTGTTATTGATAAAGATGATGTTCAAGGGGCTAAGGCTCGACCACAGTGACACCCCAAGCACACCTGCAGCATCAATCAATGCTCTTCACTATTACTTTCACCAAAGACCAAAGGCAGCGATGAGGCTGTACGTTCATACAGAAAAACAGCAAACGTAAACAGGATTTATGGTGGGCAACGATGAAACGGGAAAGAATCAAGTTGTGTTTGTGGAACCCAAAGTCCAGGTCTGCCCAGGAACTGGGGGGGGGGAGTGGGGTGGTGGTGGTGTCCTGTCCACTAGGAGCCAGGGCAAAGGGCTTGAGAAACTGTGTGAAGTGTTTGGGGCAGGGCAGCCCCGTGATCACATCAGTGACATGTTCAGAGAATCCACGTGACTGATGCTTAGGGGCCCCTCGATACAGACATGAGGGAGGCCCTGGGAGGTTGAATGGCTTACCCAGCTGGTGGGGTGGCAAGTTCAGAAGGAGGGAGGGGGGAGGGAGGGAAGGAAACAAGGAGGATGGGAAGGAGAGAGAGAGAGGAAGCAGGGAGGGGAGGTGCATTTGCATAAAGGCCCGGGGGAGGGTGAAAGCATGCTACCTCCTCACTTTGCTGGGCGCTTCACTGTCTGGTCCAGGCACTCCTCCAGCCTGGACACCCCATGGTCCTGTCCCCTCCCTCCGATGGACCAGCAAAGGACCCCACCTGCAGGTGAGTCAATCCACCGTCTGCCTCCGGACCCAGCAACTGAGGACCTGCTCCAAAGGGTCAGCGGGCCCCAATCCACTTCCAAGAGCAGGGAGCTGAGAAAGGCAAAAGCACCCCAGGGCAGGTCCTGCTCACAGACTGCTGGACCGTGACTGGTGGCCATTCCCGGGCCAGGTGCACGCCGGCTGAGCGGCAGAGGCTGGGTGACGGGGGAACATGCCACGCGATTCCTGAAAAGAGCTTTCATTTCTCCAATCCTGGTTCCCAGGTCCTCTGCGATCTGAGGGCTTGACCTCTGATCTGGGGGCTTGACCTCTGGATGTTTCCAACAACCCTCCCACTGTTTCTCTTGAGCAAGCTGGAGGGCCTGTCCGATTCCTTTTTATCTGAGAACCTTCTGTCCTGGGCTCTGTCTTTACAGGTGAGGAAACTGAGTTTCGAGGAAATTAGTTTATGCAAAATGCTTGTGCTCATTATTGAAATCTGTCTCTGCCTGGAAAAGATTAAAGCTGTAAGTTTTCGGCAGAGACATTTTTCTGACTCCAAACAGACATTTTTCTGACCCAAGAATGAAACACATTCACTCTGTCCTTCCTGAATTGCAGCTGGCCCAGTCAACTTCAAATAACAGATGAACAAAAGGGGAAAACTCCAGCCAGGGATGGGAACCGGGGGGTTTTCTGATTAGATCGGGATGTTCTTTGTAGCCTATGCAGGGTTCAGCAGGAGACTGGAAGGCTCTGGAAATAAACAACTGCGGGATCTTTCTTCCACTCACCTTTTATCTCCACGGCCTCAAGTATGTTAAAAATGTCTCGGCGGTCCTCATGACACGCCTGCTTTAAGAGGAATGAAAACGCAGGCTGGGGATGAAACTAAAACACAAGGCCTGTAAGACCACAGAAGCTGTTTTCAGTTCAGTACCTCTGCCCAACCACTCAGGTTTCTCACGCGCCCGCATTCCCCGGACTTCACTCTGGTGGCACCTGACTTCACGGTCAATATGAACTTTTTAATTTTTATTGAATATAAAATTTAATTTTATTAAATTTAAAAAAATATTAAAAATAAAGTTACTGAAGCAGCCCTGATGTGACTGAGGCTCACTCATGCAGAGGTTCTGAAAGAGGCTGAGCACCGCTTCACATTCAAGGGATGTGTGGCCAGGTCCCCGCAGTGGTCCAGCTGCTGACCCACTGTGATGACAGGCCTCACCTCCAGGGGGCGCCCTGCAGGCCTGGGTGTCTGCAGTTAAGGATGCTGGCCTTGGCTGCGCTGGTCCTGAGGACCTCGGAAAACCGGGATCAGTACCGACAGGCTGGCGTCCAATTCAGACCTCAAGAGTAAACCCCGTAGTGGTTGCCAGGGTAGGAGGGCAGGGGGCAATAGGAGTACACCCTGGGGGGGTGGGCTTCTGGGGTGATGGAAAGATTCTGAGACCAGAGACAGGCGCTGGTCACACGACTCTGTGCACTAAATGCCAACTGAACTGTATACTTTTAAATGGTTAGTTGAATGCAATGCAAATTTCACGTCCAAAAACCCAAGCTCACACAATCAGAAAATCTGGGGTACCCGGTCTGAAAAGCAACCCCTGGAGGGCAAGAATTTGTCTGAGTGTCCATGTGGACCAGACCTTGGCCAAGGCGCTCCCTACAGGGAGGGTGGACGGGTCCATGCAGCTGGACAGCACCGGTCTTTGAGACCACCCGACTCACTCCCTGACTGTAACCTTGATTTTTAACTAAATTCACAGTTTTAAGAGAAAAACTTTAACCTGTTTGATTCACAATTGATTTCTACTGGCTAGAGGGGGACTCGGGGATACTGGTCCTGTAGCTCATGTGTCCTCCCAGTAAGGAAGGATGACTTGGGACACAAGCTTATTAAATAACGCTCTGAACCTGAACTTGAATGAGGCACTCTCTGAGGCCTGACTTCTTGTCTGTAAAATGGACAGGATGTGTTACTGGGCGGCAGGAGACCTAACATGCAGACGGCGGGTGAGCGAGGCTGGAGCTCCCGCCTCCACGGCCATTGGCAGGATCGTGGGAACTGGCCTTGACCCTGGGCTCCCCACCGAGGCCCTCCTTGGTTGGCACACTCCCCGAGGAGCTGTCGGGGGCCAAGTTCTGCTATTTGCCGGTTACGCTGGTCCCTCACACGAGTCTTAAAGTGAACGGAACTGGAATCAGGCATCATTCCTGCTCCCTCACCTGAACAGCAGCATCCACTGGCCCGTTAATAAATGATTCCTGGTGGCGATAACAGGGGATCAGTAACAGGTAAAGAACCTGATGCCACGTGAGTAGAGAGTGAAGCGCTAGGTTGCTTCAGTCCTGCCCGACTCTGTGTGACCTCGTGGACTGTAGCTCATCGGGCTCCTCTGTCCATGGGATTCTCCAGGTGAGAATCCTAGAGTGGGTTGCCATGCCCTTCTCCAGGGGATCTTCCTGACCCAAGGATCGAACCTGCGTCTCTAAGTCTCCTGCATTGGCAGGCAGGTTCTTTACCACTAGCGCCACCTGAGAAGCCCAATGTGTATGTAGTTCCTCATGCAAATCACAAAACTAGGCACGTGGTAAAACGCCCTGAGGGCTTCCCTCCAGGCTCAGGCAGTCAAGAATCTGCCGGCAATGCGGGAAACCTGGGTTGGATCCCTGGGTTGGGAACATCCCCTGGAGAAGGGGACGGCTACCCACTCCGGTAACCTTGCCTGGGGAATTCCGTGGACAGAGGAGCCTGGTGGGCTACAGTCCATGGGGTCGCAAGAGTCAGACACGACTGAGTGACTGACACTTTCACAAAACCCCTTGATGCTCCTCCTCACAATGAATTTAGGACAAACCAGGTCTTGAACATTAAGAAGCAAAGAGAAAACACTGCGTTTGTGTTTCTGTAGGGGGGGAAAAAGCCACAAAAATTGGCCAAGTTTGTGAGGATCCCATTCTGGCCACAGTCAGTGGGTGGTCTCTTTAAATGCTGGGAGACACACACCCACTCCCTAAAGCCCCCACAGCCGTCTGCCATCTCCACGGCCAGGAGAGGTGTGAGCCCACCTCTGCGAGCCCTTAATGATCGGATGCAGACCCTGGGGGCAAGGCCCACACACCCTGCTTCCTCTTCCCAGAGGTCCTGCTGCTCTGGGTACCCTGGCTCAGTCCCAGAAAAAGCAAACCACATAAATGACACCCAGGGAACTGTTGGAGCTGAAGAGGGGTCCTAGGTAGAGCTCCCCGTTGACCTCCTGCTTTCCTCAAGAGGGGTCAACCCCGGCCAAGCTGTGCCCTCACTTCAAACCCAGAGGAGGTAACCTGGGTGGGGTGGGCCATAGGGCAGGGAACCCAGCCACATCATCCCTGGTATCTACCAGGGTTATCTCCAGAGAAGACCCAAGCCACATGCTTGCTGTTTGAGTCCAGAAGCCCCAGCTTTCCGGCCAATGCCAGTCCAAAAGAATGCGAGGAATGTGGATGCCTTTCACTGGGTTTCACTGCAAACCCAAACAGATCGCAACCTCCAGGGCAAAGGCTTGCTGACAGCCGCTTCCTAGGCAGAGGTATTTTAAGTCCCTAAGACCTCAGTGGGGACCAGAACACTCCTGAATTCCTCACTCACTATTAAAAGCCCCAGGGTCATAACCTGCAAACGTCCTCCAACATTCTTTCCTCCTACAGCACAGGCTGATACTGGAAAACAAAGAAATGTGATATAAAAGGTTGGCAGGTGGGTGGTGAAACTGAAACAAAATCCAATCAGCTGCTCCCAGGTGAACAGAAGACACACAGGATTTAAGGATAACCTGAACTGATTCAGACACTTTATCCGGAACAGCTTTTATTATTCAACTGGACCCTGCAAGGATTTCCTGGCTTCCCTGGTGGCTCAGATGGTAAAGAATCTTCCTGCATGCAGGAGACCTGGGTTCAATCTCTGGGTCGGTAAGATCCCCTGGAGAAGGGAATGGCAGCCCACTCCTGTGTTCTTGCCTGGAGAATCCCCAAGGACAGAGGAGTCTGGTGGGCTACAGTCCATGGGGTCACAAAGTGTTGGACAAGACTGAGTGACTAACATTTGACTCTACAAGGAAGCAGGGCCTGGGCTGTTCCATCTCAACCCCCCTCTTCATCCTGTGTTTGCAAATGACCCCATTTCATTATATCTGAACCTTTTCACCCCGAGAGGAAAGTCTCATTTGTTTTTAAACATGAAATCTGCACCATGTTACGTAGATAATCTGACCCAGCTAATTTTACAATAGACGGATTTTTCCTACTATTATCGCAGGCCACGGGGATAAAGATCAAGAACATCAGAGAAAATATCTGAGAACATTCTACCCAGCCACCATTCACCCTCCCTTCTTTCTGCCAACTCACTTCTTCCTTCTGAGTGGCGGCTAAAGCTTCCAGCTCACGTTTTCTGCCAACCTCAGACTCCTTTCCCAGGACACACCTGTCCCAGGGCCACACAGAGCCAAAGGCATCGCATCTCATCACTGGTGGCCATTGTCCGGAAGCTCGGAACCTCTCCAGCTTTAAGAATAAAGCTCCTTTGTGCAAACACACAGGTCAGCCAACCTGGGCTCCGTCCCCCCGCTGTCAGGGAGGCAGAGAAGCTGTCTGGCTGGTTTCTGGGCAGAGCGAGACGTGTCATCGGTGGACACAGAGGGAAGTCACCGAGGTAAACAGAAACCCGGAGCTGTTCCGGGAACTCGCCCGTGCCAGGCACGCTGGTGACCTCTGACCTCCTGCAGGCACGTGGAGCGCTGACAAGGAGGAGGTGAAGACAGGCCTGTGTGGGGGGATGGACGGTGCTGCAGGGTCTTGGGGAAGCGACTTCTCCCTCCTGAGCGGCTCGCGGGGACTCGGGGCACGCCCCCTCCGGGGGTGACACCACCCCTCCGCGGGGCAGGCCCCGGTGGGGGGCGCACTCAGGCACCCGGCCCGCATCGCTTACCTGCCACCGGCCCCAGCTCTCTGACATCAGAGCACCAGCCCCAGGACTCGGCCTCCTGTCCAGAGAAGGGAGACGCTGCAAGACAAAAGGGGAACCGAGACTGAGAGTCAGAGTCTTGTGCAGCTGAGGAACTCATTTCCACCTCTTTCCTCCAAGGCTCTTCCACATCTCGATCCCGTTACGTTCGCCACTGCATTTACCTGGGATGATGAGGGTGCCGGTGGATGCTGGAATCGGGCCCCGGAACCCTTTCCATTTCGGCTGCTAGGTGCGTGGCTGGCTTTCTAGAATCCCCTCCCGGAAAGAGGCCTCATCCACCAGGTCACGGCCCCACTGGGGCAACCACTCTGCCAGAAAAGGATGCCCCCCACCTCCCTTCCAACCCGGACAAGTGAGAAATGTCTGTCCAGGGTTGGAGCGTCTGTGGGGTCTCCAAGGACTTCCCTCTGCACTCCCAACCTCATGTCCCTTCCAAGGGGTCTGACCCCAAGAGTGCACCCCGGTAACCTGTGCCAGAGTTGGCTTCCAGGAGCCCAGTCACCACGAGGGCATTTTTGGCTTGTATTTCCTCAAGGCTGTATTGTGTTCCCTCACCTGCTATTACTTCTGCTGCAGAGACGGGCAGTGCAGGTTCAACAGAATAATCCTATCAGCTAAACCCAAGAGATGTATTCCTCGATGACTTGCCAGCAGTGGGGTTTCCTCCCCACTTGCTGGTCATTTAGAAGGTGGTGACTAACAGTAACCAAGGAGCCCACATCTGCAACAGATTCCTTAAACAAGGATCGTGATGAGATGGTGGGATCGAAGGTACCACCGCGGCATGACACCCTGGCCTTCTGGACGGGGGTAACAGAGCTGCTCCGGGCTTTACATGAGCCCTGCACCTGGCCAGCCTGTGAAAGAGGAGGAGGAAATCCCATCCTGGGCACCTTCCCTAAATCACCATCCTCTCCTGGAACAGACCCTCAGCCATGTTGTCAGTCCACATGCAATTACAAGGAGCATCACAGAGGGGCAAGAATTATCCCGAGATGCTGGGGCTGCTGGTTGGTCTTCACAGCACTGTTTCCTCCAGGGCTTCCACAGCGAAATGAATCCCAGATGCACAGAAAGGGGAGGGGACAGGCTGGGAGGCGTGGAAGGAAATCAACCAGAAGGAAAGAGAAAATCCAGCGCTTCTACACTTAACTCTTGAGGTAGAGACAGATCTAAGCGCACAAGGAATGTAGGAAACCCAAAGGCAAAAGGAAAGACCCCAGTGAAATCAACAAATGCTACAAAAAGGCAGCAACAACCTGAGGAAATGTATCTGAACATGACAAAAGATTCAGACCCTGAGAAGACGAGAAAATGCAGATGGGGTAGGACATTCAGGGCTCAGGAGGCAGAGGCCTCTGTCCACCCGTCACTTGGATTCTGGGTGCATCTGCAGGCCTTGGGGTGTCATCGAGGTCCTTGTGGGACCCCAAAGACTGTCTAGAGAGGGCAGGTGAGAACCTCGTCACTTTAAAGGGGGTGGGGGTACTGAAAAGAGCTGGGGGGAGTGAAACCATGCAGGGACGGCCTCTCAGAAGTGGGTTTTGGGTATTTTAATGCTTGCTCCCTGATAGCTCAGTTGGTAAAGAATCCGCCTGCAATGCAGGAGACCTTGGTTTGATTCCTGGGTCAGGAAGATCCACTGGAGAAAGGATAGGCTACCCACTCCAGTATTCTTGGGCTTCCCTTGTGGCTCAGCTGGTAAAGAATCTGCCTGCAATGTGGGAGACCTGGGTTCAATCCCTGGGTTGGGAAGATCCCCTGGAGAAGGGAAAGGCTACCCACTCCAGTATTCTGGCCTAGAGAATTCCATGGACTGTATAGCCCATGGGGTTGCAAAGAGTCGGACACGACTGAGTGACTTTCACTTTCAATGCTTGTTCAGACTTCTCTAATCTTTCCAATTTGCTCTATGGTGTGAACAGCAAACATCTCTTTTGTTCTTTTTTTTTTTTTTAAGTCACTGGACCAGCCTGAGGGGCTTCTCAGGTGGCACTAGTCGTAAAGAACCCGCCTGCCAATGCAGGAGATGCAGGAGACGCGGGTTTGATCCCTGGGTTGGGAAGACCCTCTGGAGGAGGAAATGGCAACCCACTCCAGTATTCTTGCCTGGAGAATCCCATGGACAGAGGAGCCTGGCGGGCTACAGTCCATGGGGTCGCAAAGAGTTGGACATGACTGAAGCGACTTAGCATGCACGCATGCACCAGTCTGAGAACTTGGCTGTCTCTTGTGCTGTATAAACCATCCCCTCCCCGGCATCGAGGCTGGGGCGACAGGACTTTCTACGCTCCCTCCTGTCCAGGTGCCCGCACTGCTGAGCCTCTGACCTCTGCATGGGTCCACCTGCAGGCCCTTCAGGAAGGGCGAGAAGGGGTCGGGGGCTGGCAAGGCCACAGAGTCTCCCAAAAAGAGCATCTCCATGGTCAGCAGCCTCTACTTCCCACATCCGTGTCACGGCTCTCCCTAAAGCCCATCTCCCAGATGCAAAATAGCTGTGTGCTCCACACAACCAGAGCAACCGCCACCAAGTCTTTATGAGAAGCGTTATGAAGAGGGGAGGGCTGTGCTCCCTCCCCCAGTCCATTTACAGCATCCTCAGTCAATGAACCTTTAGGTGCTGGATCACTCAGCATTTCAAGCAAGAGCCTAGGAAACCACTGGGCTTTTCTCTTGCTCACTCCAGCAGGCTCCTGAAGCTCTGGTCGCTCACAGGGACCCCTGGTAGGTTCCTAGAGAGACCTGTGGCAGGACAGGTGCGCACCTGGAGCCCCCCGCCCACTCGGCGTTCACGACTCTGGCCGTGAACAAGCGTGCCTGTGAGGTCCAGGGTAGGGGGATTAGGTGAGCAGGATCAGCCCCTTCCCACCTCCCCAGCTGCAGGCTCTACCTCTCTGGAAGCCCCAGGTTTCTGCACAAGGACCCACTGACCTGAGAGGAGAGGGGCGTGGGCCTTCAGTCAAGGAGGGAACCGCCAGAAGCCAGGGGCCCATCAGTCACCATGGCCCCCAAAGAAAGCACAGGACTTGGTGTGTGTGCGTCAAGTTAGCCCCAAACCCTGGAGTCTAGAAGATGCCCGATGCCCTGACTTCTTTGTCACGCACCCAAGCAAACTCATACAACCAATCTCATACAACACACAACAAACTGGGAGAAGAAATCCTCACGAGGCCATCTGTCTCAAGAGCTGAAAGGGACTGGTTCAGAAACACTCTGAAACCTCGCCTGTGCTGGACCTGCAGCTTGCCTCGTGTTAACCCCACGAGAGCTGGCCACCCTGCAGTGCCAAGCCTCTCAGGGCAGGACCCACGTGGTCCTCTGATGTCACTGAACACCCAAACCCGCATGCTTTGCCCCTGCAACCCCAGCATCCACGCAGTCATCCAGCACAGGAGAAGCATTTCTAGGGTGGCTCTGGGGAAGCTGGCCTATCGCCTGGGTTTCTAACCATCACGGTGGACACGTATGGATCCACCGGCCAGAGGGTCCTTTACATCGGGCACCTGCCAATATCTAGACTGAGATCTCTCCAGGGCAGGATTCGGTCTCACCCACTGTTGTGCCCACCACACCCGAAAACACCAAAGTCACAGCACTAAAGGACAAAACTGAGTCAAAGCCGGCCCAACACCTGTCTCTGCCCATGGATGAAGAGCATTTTTCAATAGGGAAAGCACATAATAATACATAAAAATTATATGAAATGTTTTAAAAATATGAAATTCAGATCGCCGTGTGCAGACGCACAGTTTTACTGAACACAGGCACCCTGCCTTTTACGGTTTTGCCTGTGGTTCTGTGTGTCGATGGCCCACAGAGGTAACTGCCACGGACACCTGAGGGGCCACAAAGCTGAAACGCTGCCTGGCCTTCTGCAGTGAAGGTGCGCTGACCCCTGGTCTACACCAGCCCTGTGCAGGCTGCAGGGCAGAGGGGCAGCCGGGGGCAGGCTCAAGCCACAGACGTGGGCAGCACCCACGGGCATGGCCAGTGCCCGAGGGCTGGCCGGGTAGCAGGCAGCAGAGATGGCAAGAGGAAGGGAAGGGCAACAATGGGAGGCGTGGCTTGAAAAGGAAGCAAGAAAGGCCCAGAGGTAAACTTTATCAACCAGAAACTGTTTCCTGGAGCCTGCTCCAACCTGAGAAGCGAGAGCTCTGGGCCCCCCTGGGGCACAGGTTAGCACCCTGGGTCCCTCTGCCAGAGATGCTCAAGGCACGTGAGCGTCGGGGTCCCAGGCCTGGCGGTGGACGTCACCCTTGATTTTCATTGTTTATGGAAGAAAGGGCAAGGCAACCAATTTACAAAACTGAGAGTAATCATGCTTCTGCAGACGGACCGTGGTATTTAATGCTAACAAAAGAAACACCAGTGAAACAACAGTACTTAGGTGTGTGGTGGGGGAGGCAGTCAAGTGAAAGGACACCTGGTCTCTGGGGAAACCTTTCTTACACAGAATACAGAACCGCTTCACCTACCTCTCCTAAAATTTCATGCTATTTCAAATTTTATAGCACATGGGGCAAGGAACAGCCTTTGCTCTCCCGTGGATGAAGCCTAGATTGACTGTGAAGCACAGAAGGCGGGTAACTGAGACACAGGTTGACCAGATGCCCGCGGCGGCTTCACCCTACACACCTGTGCATTCCCATCTGGTGCCTGGCACGGTCTCAAGTTGGTGGTTTTGTTCCTTGTGCATGGCCGGCAATCTGCGCATCCTTCCTCCCCAGCAGGGCGGGGACGAGGGTGGAGGCTCCCGTTGTGTCTGGGTGACCTGTGCCCACTCGCTCTCAGATACGTGGATGCCCACACCTGTGGCCACAAGGCTGCCTTCTCCTCCTCCTCCAGGCTTCTGCTCCCGCTGGATGGAGCTGATGGGCCTTGTTACAGACATTTTAATGGATTTAATTATTCCAATAATCATCATGGGAGATGAGCAGCTTCCAAGACCAGTCAAGTGGAATATTTTGTAAAGACCTGATAGTGGGGAATCGTTTAAAACAGGCTGGCAAACTAGACCACATTAAACATTTAAGAAAAAAAAAAAAAAACTCCAGAACTCTTGACTCAGGCTGCTTTGCCAGCCTTTGTGTCATCCTTTGACTCTAAACAGGGCATCAGGACTTCCCTGGGGGCACAGCGGGTAAGAATCTGCCTGCCAGTGCAGGGGACAGAGGTTTGATTCCTGGTCCGGGAAGGGTCCACGGGCAGCAGATCATCTAAGCCCGTGTGCTGCAACTACTGAAGCCTGTGGCCTAGAGTCTGCTCACCAACGAGAAGTCATCACGATGAGATGCCCGCATCCTGCAATTAGAGTAGCCCCTGCTCCCCACAACTAGAGAAACCCCATGTGCAGCAACAAAGATCCAGTGCAGCCAAAAATAAATAAATACAATAAACGTAAAAAAATAAACAAATGGGGAATCGTGAGGTTGTACTAGGCTGTGCTCCATGCATGCCAGATATAGTCATCAAACACACGCTCAGAGAAAGACCTTCACCCAATGTAGGAAGACGGGAAGATCCATGGACAGTTTTTTTTCCCAGTAAAAAAAAATTCTAATTCTTCCAGGCCTTGACTAACTTTTTCCATTCACTGACTAATGACTTAGGACCTTTACAATCTGACCGGGGTCACAGATCTGGGCTCCCAGCAGAGCTGGAGGTTTAAATCCAACATGACAATCCCCAGTGCAAAGCTGATGAAGGAGCTTCCAGGACGTCTGAGGTTTTCCATCCTGACCGTAGCCTTCTCCTCTGAACAAGCGGGGAGGCGGCTCCAGCCAGGCGCTGGGTGTGTGAGATGCCACATGGATGGGGAGAGCCTGGACCCGGAGGTTTCTGAGATGACCCCGTCAGATCTGAGGACTCGCATTCCAGCTCTGCCCTTCGTGGGCCTGATAACCTCTGCCAGCTTACCTAACTTGACCCTGGGCTTCCCCAAGTGTAAAACAGGTCTCTCCACGTCATGTCGGAGATTACTCTTTACTTTTTGCTTTTTCTGCGTTATCATCTTTTTTTTCTCCCTATCATGTACAGTAGACTCTTCCCATCGTTTTTGTTAGTCTATGGACTGCAAGGAGATCAAACCAGTCAATCCTGAAAGAAATCAACCCTGAATATTCACTGGAAGGACTGATGCTGAAGTTGAAGCTCCAATACTTTGCCACCTGATGTGAAGAACTGACTCATTGGGAAAGACCCTGATGCTGGGAAAGATTGAGGGTGGGAGAAGGAGACGACAGGAGATGAGATGGTTGGATGGCCTCATCGACTCGATGGACATGAGTTTGAGCAAGCTCTGGGACATAAAGCCTCTGGAAGGACAGGGAAGCCTGGTGTGCTGCAGTCCATGGGGTCACAAAGAGTAGGACACGACTGAGCAACTGAACAACAAACAACGTGGGCCACCTTAAGGGCAGAGATGCTGCCTTTCTCTTCTTTGAAGAATAAAAGTCCAGAGATTTAGCCAAATGTGTAATAGAAATCTCGCAATTATGCTTATGGCATGAATGGCTGAGAATTACACTTTTTCTATATGAATAAGGTGGTGGTTCTCAAACAAGGGCATGTACCAGGCTCACCTGGAGGGTTTGTTCAAACATAGTCTCTACCACGAGGCCTGGGCTGGGCCTGGGAACGTGCATTCCCAACTTGCTCCCAGGTGATGCTGGCGCCACAGGTCCCTGGACCACACTGATCCCACGGGGTAACTGACAACAATGTGCTTCTCCACCCGGCCTCCTGGAGGTTGGAGGTGGGCGGGGTCAGCACCATGGTGTCCTTCTCAGCAGACTCGGTGAGTGAGGTTCAACGGGGTTTCAATGACTGACCGAGGTCAAGAAACGGGAAGCTGAGATCATAACCCACCGGTCCAAAGCTGCCCCCAGGACCTTGATGAACAGAACAACAGTCAAGTGCAAAGAAAATAGAGGCAGGCAAAGCAGGCTGCAGGCAGACCAGATGTCTCCATCTGAGGGCATCAAATGCCAGTCTGGGTTCCAGTGCTACCCTGCCTTCCTTCTTTCCTTCTTCCAAGACAGAAATTATAACCTCCCCCGTCTCAAGTCTCCTAAAGTTGGAAGTACAACATCCTGCCTGGTGTTTATGAGCTGCAGGAAGGGGGGCTTCTGTGCCAGGCCTGGGAGACTCCCGACAAACACAGAGGAGGCAGAAATACTGGGTCAAGTCAGCACGTGCAAGCGCAGACCCTATTTGAACAGAGCCTCAAATCCTGGCTTCAGTCGCTGAATCTGAGACCCGGGACGCGCACCCTTGCTCCATGGCGCCCACCAGGCGGGGTGGGGAGCTGCCTGGCCCCGAGTGCGTGCTGGCAGGGCTGGCACACATGGGGTCCAGCATGGTCCCTTTTCTGCCAGGACCCCAGCAGCCACCTCCTTCCCCAGAGCCGCCCTCCTGAGGGTCACCCCTCCCTGAATGGGGTTGGGGGGCAAGACCTGTCAAGGCAAGGACCACCCGCCCTCTGACCTCGCAGATTCTTCTTCCAGGAGGTCACATCTTCACCCTGGCAACCTCTCACCTTAGCAACAGTGAAAGAGGGGGAGATGCACCCTGACTCCTCCCCAATGATAACAGCAGACCTTTTCCAGCTGACCCCAAATCCCCTCTATGCCCTGCTCACGTCCCAAGAGCCCCCTTCCCCTCTCAGCTCTGCAGAGTGGGCTGGGGGGGCCTCCGCCTGCCTTGCTGTTGGACTGGGGTACCATTCAGTTCCAAAAACCTAGCCAAAGCTGCGGGAAAAGGGCGGAATCCCTTCTCTAAGAGAACATGGACTGCTTTGCCATTTGTTAATCTGCTATGTACCCCAGCCCACTCCCACTTTTAGATAACATGCCCTACCCTCACAGATATGCAGAAATGGTTCAGAAACAGACTCACTGCAACGAACATTTTCTGAAGCCCAAGACCCAAACCAGGTTATAAGAGGACAGAGTGTTTTTATTCATTTACCACAAAATAAATCCCCAGTTCTAAATCTCTCTGTTGAGATAAGTATAATGTTATCCAGAAATGCAAGGCAGTTCCCAACCCCTGGAACAGCCAACTCTCCTAACAGGACTTAAAAAAAAAAAAAAAAAAGCAATCTTCAATACACATAGATAAAGAAAATGCCAACTTGAAGCTAATTCAGTAGATGGCTGTGTGCTGGAGAGGTGTGCATTTGGGGAGACACTCATATTGGTGGATACAGGTCTGGGTGACCACCACCCGCTGCCCACCAGCAAGGCTGGGCCAAGGGCACAGCTCCATGGGGTCACTTCCCTCTCGGACCCCCAGCTCTAACTACAGGCTGGAATAGGTGTGTGGAGTCAGAACACATCAGAACACCCTGGCCCAGGTGGCTATTATGGGACAAGAAAGGTGGGTTCCATTGGCCATCCCTCATTCTCCGCTAGGGTCACGTGAACCTCTCTGATGAGCCTCTCCACCCAGCAACTGTTCTACACAGTAAGACCTTTGTCATCAGCAACCACCAATCAGGCGTGAAAGGTTAACACAACTGTGAACACAGCTCAAGCCCTCCTGGCTGGTGCTCCTTTGGCTCTGAGGGACAGGAGGTTAAGTGTCAACAGATTTCTCCTCCATCTCCCAAATCTGCACTTGGCTCTGTTCCCTGCAAGGTACAGAAGGACCAGCAAGATAAATAAAACCAATGGGTCCTGCACTCTAGATGGGAAATAAGAGACAGCAGGGACCTAGATATAAGACAAGGCTGGGGGCTTCCCTGGTGGCTCAATGGGAGAGAATCCGCCTGCCCATGCAGGAGACACGGGTTCAATACCTGGTCCAGGAAGATGCCCAAGCCGCTAAGCCCAGGAGCCACAACTACTAAGCCCTCGAGCCCTAGAGCACGTGCTCAGCGACAGAAGAAGCGACTGCAGCGCAGAGCTCGTGTCCCTCAAGCAGAGAGTAGCCCCTGCTCTCTGCAGCTAGAGAAAAGCCCGTGCAGCAAAAAGACCCAGCACAGCCAAAAATAAAATAAAAATAAATTTTAAAAAAAGACAAGGCTGAAAATGGAAGACGCCAAGGCACAAAGCTGCTGGGGTGAGTCCAGAACTAGATGGAGAGAAAACTCCTGGATGCAGGAGGGGCTCCCGGGAGGCGGGGAAGGGACCACCTGGGCTGACCAGGCCCCAAACAGGTATTGAGAGAGGATGCTACACACAGGGGTCCAGAGTCCCTCTGCAGGCGAGGCGCTTCGTACCTCTGTGCTCCCGTCTCTCCTCACACACGCATCTGAACTTTCTCCAAGCCTCGCCTGAACACCGCCTGCTTCGCTGACCCGGGACAGTCACGAAGACACACTTTGGAGGTGGTTTCAGCTCTCGCTGGAGGGGGTTGAAATAGCTGCCTTTCTCAGGACCCACAGGGGACGTGAGTCTGGATGTCGCAGAGCCCACGTTGTGTTGGATTTGTATACAATGAGTCACCCCTCACTGTGCTATCAAGATACTCTCCAGGACTTCCCTGGTGGTCCAGTGGCTAAGAATCCACCTGCCAATGCAAGGGACACAGTTCGATCCCTGGTCTGGGAAGATTCCACATATCACAAGGCAACTCAGCTGGACAGCTGCAACCACTGAAGCTTGCGTGCTGCCACTACTGAAGCCTGCAGCGAGAGCCCGTGCTTTGCAACGAGAAGCCGCTCATTGAGACAGCCAGGTGCTGCATCTGGAGAAAGCCCACAGGCAGCAAAGAAGACCCAGCACGGCCAAAAAAGGAAAAAGACCACACCCTCCAAATGGGTGGGTGTGACCCCATCACAGCGCCCCAGGCCCCCAGCCCTAGCTCAGCCTTCAGGCCACACACTCCTGTGGCTGCCCCATCCTCCAGAAGGACCATTCTGAGGTCCCTCGGGAGGGTCCCCAGCAGTCATAGTGACCATGACCTCAGTGATGTATCTTGTACTTGCCTCCCTCACTTCCTCACGTCGCCCTCCTGCGTTCCCACTCCTGCTTCTGGGGACCACCTCTCTCCAAAATATCAATCTCCAAGTCCTCCCCTCAGGCTCTGCACTTGGGGACCTCAAACAAGAACAGATGGCAAATGTCAAGCAGGCACTCGGCCACTGGACCTTTTATGGCCAAGACACAAGCCCAGCTGAGTGACATGGATGCATTCTTTCTGGCCAGTTCTGGTCAAAGCCAGTGTGCTATTTTGTATTGCTAGAAACTCCCAATTTAGAAAGCCAAGGAAATATTTTGTTCCATTAATAAGATACACGTATACACAGCTAAATCTGGAGAAAAGCAGTTGACATTTTTACATTAAAAACGTATAAATTCACTGCAGCTCGTGTCCAGGCTGAGGGCCATCAGGGCTCACAGTTCCCAGGAATTCCTTACTTGAAGCTGGAACTGGATCCCAGGGCAGGCCCCACGGTCCCAGCCCACAGGGCAGTAGGAAAGCCCACCCTCACATCCTGAACGTGTGGTGAGTATGTTTCCCACCCCTTATACCTGAAATAAGCCAAAGTGAAGGTGTTAGGCACTCAGTCGTGTCTGACTCTGTGTGACCCCGCGGACAGAACCTGCCAGGCTCCTCTGTCCATGGGCTTCTCCAGGCGAGAATACTGGGAGTGGGCTGCCAGTCCCTTCTCCAGGGGGTCTTCCTGATCCAGGGATTGAACTCAGGTCTCCTGCATTGCAAGCAGATTCTTTACTATCTGAGCCACCAGGGAAAGTTTTTTATTTACACCTGGGCTTGGCTCAAACATCACCTCCTCAATCCCCGGGGCTTCCGCGTTCCTTTCCCAGGGAAAGCATGTGACAGCCCTAGGAACTGTCACAAACGGCCACAAACCTGGAGCCTTGAAACCAGTTTATTCTTACCATCTAGAGAGCACAAATGTGAAACCAGTCTCACTGGGCGAACGTCAAGCATTGCTGGGCCTGGTGCGTCATGGAGGCTCTACTGGGAGAATCCGTTGCCGTGCCCTTTCCGCCTTCTGGCATCCTGGATTCCTGGCTTACAGCCCCTCCCTCCCACGGCAGAGCCCACTCACTCCATCTCCGTCTCCATCACCCTCTGCTCTGCGGACACATCTCCCCCATGCAGGACACTCGGGGCCCCTCCGGAGAGGCAGGGTCATCTCAAGATCCTTCAGCTATCACCCCCGCCAAGTCCTTTTTACCCAAGAAGTACCATGCATAGGTTCTGGCAATTACCATGTGACGATCCCCGGGGGAGGTGGGAAGGGACAGTCAGCCTACGACAGGAGTGTGTGCTAAGTCGATTCAGTTGTACTCGACTCTGTGTGACTCTATGGGTTATAGTCTGCCAGGCAATTCTGTCCATGAGATTTCCCAGGCGAAGAATACTGGAGTGGGTTGCCACGCTCTCCTCCAGGGGATCTTCCCGACCCAGGGATCAAACCCACATCTCTTGTGTCTCCTGCACTGGCAGGTGGGTTCTTTACCACTAGCGCCACCTGGGAAGCCCCTGAGCCTACTACACTCCCTCTCAAAACAGCACGGCTTCTCTGCCCATCCCGATACCCGCCTTCAGTGATCACTCCCAGCACTCTATATCATCTATTTACTTCCTTTCTTCTCTCCTGGAAGGCAAAGACCTCACCCTGTCCATCTGGAATACAGCAAGCACTCAGTGGACAGCTATAGTATCCCCCCGAGGAATCAGCCCTGTATCTCTCATGAGCATATCTGCATGGCCCCCAGGGCAGGAAGACACCTGTTTCGCTCAGCGTTGCATCCAGCCCCTACACCTGCTTCACGGAGCACACAGTAAGATGCTCCACCAGTGGTATCTGTTGCCTGAACATACCTGTGATCTGCTGGCCCTCTTGATCAGCTGGTCCCAGCTGCATCTCCACCGAATCCATCCTCTAGTTCCCTCACCTTCACCTCCCCTGCCCGTGAACACAAAGTGCCCTTCTCCCTCCTGGCACCAGCCCACCTGAGGCCAAGCATCCCTGCCCCAGCTCAGGGTTCTCCCCAGCTTGGCCCCATCCCACCAGCCTCTTAGCACCCACGCCAACTCCCTTCACTCTGGCCAGGGGAGCTACCCACCAGAAAACTCCTACATACACAACTCCCCTCTTCCTTCGAGGTCCAGTGCCGGCCCATGACTCCCACCAAGAGACCTGTGACTCCAGGTCTGGGTGACATGCTCGCCGCCCACCCCCCTGCTTAAGGGATGGCACTCCTGGGCAGGCCAGTGCAGAGCTGGTGATGGCCCTGGTTCGGTGAACATCCGCCTCTGATGAGCACATCTGTTCTCCAGGGAAGATGACGCGCCAGCTCCCCCGTGCCCTCCAGCTTCTGGGCAGGGTGTGATGAGGCGGGAGACCTCTCAGACCTCCTGCATGCTCTCTGTCCACGGAACGGGGGCAGCACGCGCCATGACTGCCTGACTGCAAGCCTGACCCCAGCAAGTGAGAGCGGCCAGCCCAGCGCCAGCAGGAGGAAGTGTCCGAGGCCCTGGGGACAAACCTGGAGGAGCCACAAGCCCACCAGCCAGCGAGGAGCAGGCAACATCCCTTCCTCACCTGGCAGGGGCCCAGGCACCACGAGACCAAGACTGAGGACCACAGAGGAAAGCCGGAGGTGGTCTGGGTGTTAGGACACCCTGCTAAATCTGTTCAGATATGCAACAATTAATGTTATTACCCTAAGTATGTCCCAAATAGTCAACCAGAGCAGGGTGCGGTGTATTTTTATTTGCTAAAAAGGAGGTGGGGTGGGAGGGTGCCCCCTCCCCGCCTACGCCAGTCAGGGGGGGCTCCCCCAGTCACAGCGGGCTTCCCAAGAAGTCCCAGCCTCCCTGCGAGGGGGCGGAGCGATGGGGAGCCAAGCCCCACTGCCAAAGGCCCAGGTCTACTCCTTCTAGCGTTCACCGACAAACAGATGCACTCCACGGTATCAACTTCCCATTCAAGAGCTTTCGCAAATAAGTAAAATCTTCCTTGCTAGCCATGAAAAGGAGCTGTTTCAAGACTATTTTTCCACGCTGGCACAATTCTCCGAGAATTCACAAAGCAGTGACTTCAACAACAAAGATCGCCATGGAAACGGACTACCTCCATCCTGCAAACCGTGACTTCACCGTCACATTCCAGCAGAAACCGACCCCAGATTGTTACCAGAAGAATCCTTGTGCAAACAAACAGCAGCCAACTGCGGCTGAATGGCAGGAAGTGTAGCTGCTTTTTCTAATTTTAACTTCCTCCAGGAATGCATTCCTTCTAAACAGGCTGGGTCCAGGATCCCTAGACCCCACATTCCTTTCGTAAAGCTCCCACCTCCAGGGGCCACAAAGAAACGCAGATTTAAAGCTGCTCGGCCAGGAGGGGGTGTGCCCCAGGCCCGAGGTCCAGGGCTGACTCACACATTTTCCCCCAAATGACTAAGAGACCAAAACGATTTGTGCAGGAAAGCACTCCCAGACCAGGGAGGGGGGTGATCCATGAAGGGGAACAGAAAGTGAGAGAAGGCAGTGACGGATAATTACAATAAGCTGGACCAGGCACGATGCCTTGGCCAAGACCAAGGACACACCGGCCAGAACTGGGAACGCCTGGAAAACAGTTCTGTAAATTATCCCCCAGGACGGATTCGGAACGTGCTTCATTGGATTTTTAAAGCACGTGTGGGCAAGTAAACTAGGAGGCAATATTTGCAATGCTCACAGCCAAGAAAAACTTATTTTCCAGAAAATTCAAAGAACTCCTACAATCCAGCAAGAATAATGGGGAAAACCATGGAAAGGGAGAAGCTATACCAGTCTCTATGAGTTGTCACTGTTTCTGCCATCTTTTCTTCGTCCCAAATATTTAAGTGTTTATTTGTATCTACAGGCTTCCGAGGTGGTATTAATGGCAAGGGACATGCCTGCTAATGCAGGAGATGCAGGGTTCAATCTCTGGGTGGGGAAGATTCCCTAGAGGAGGGCAAGGCAACCCACTCCAGTATTCTTGCCTGGAGAATCCCATGGACAGAGGAGTGTGGAGGGCTACAGTCCATGGGCTGGCAGAGAGTCGACACAACCGCGCATACACACATGCATTCAAGATTTAGGCACCACAAGGCCTGGCCGCCTGATAACCCAATGGAGTCGTAAGGACAGGCCCTGCAGGCCTAGGGAAAAGGCGGCTCCCTCCCTCGTCTCCTCATGCTGCAGAGAAACAGCCCAGCTGTGATCTGGGAGTAGGGCCCCACCTAGAAACCCTCCTCCCAAACCAAACTCAAAGACCTCCAGCCTCACCTGGAAGCCATCTCCTCCTGGGCTGGGTTATGACTGTGAGAAATCGCCCCACCTCTCCCCCTCCCTCCCATGCAATTAAAGATGCTGGTCCCAGACGCTGCCATGCTGGGCTCTTCATTAACCTAGGGCTCCCCCCAGGGCCCCTGAAGTGCCCTGTGGTTATGGGTTTGTCCCTCTCCGGGCAGTGGAAAACAAGAACCTTCGATTGCTGGAAGCTGGGAGTCACCCAGACCACATCCTGTTTGGCAGCAGCGATGGATTCAATCATGCCAATAGCACCGAACAAAAGAAACCTTCTATGCGAGCTGATGGGCGAGACTGTGGCTGGCAGCAGAGAAGGGCCCAGCCAGAGTTCAGCACACCGGGCGGCCCTGGTCGGTAAGCGCGTGGCCCAGTGCACGCCAGCTCGGCCTGGGGCCCAGGGAAAGGGTATCTGGTCCCTGCTGCCCACGGATGGAAAGTGGACTGTGCCTGGGACTCTGTCGTTTGCCCCCTCCACACCCCCAGATGCGGTGGGCTCTCAAATACTTGTTGAATGAGTGACAAAGCGCTTCCAGAGGGAGTGACGGAAGGCAAGACGTGCAAACCACGAACATCACCCGAAGGGGTGCAGGAGCAAAGGCCCCGAGGCCACGGCAAGGCGGCTGCCCTGCTCCTGGGGCTCCGGTCCCAGGGCCAGGAGAGACACGGAGAGTGTCCAGGGCCTAAAGATCAGGCTGGCTGTAGGAAAAAAGCCCAGGAGCTGCACAGCTTGCTTGCATGGAAGAGCTAAAAGGGACCAGAAAACGTGTTTGCTCAAACACACCTTGAGCACGTACGGAATCCGGAGAGGTTTCTTACTGGGGCAGCTGGGGAATGTGGTGGTGTTAACTCAAACATGCTGAGTCTCAGATCTGTGCACTTGGGCAGGAAGAGCGGCGAAGAGAGAACCCTCTGGAAAACCCCTACAGCAGGGAAGTGGTCCCTGGGTGTGGGGGTGGTCACCGAAGCAGCCATCCCCGCTCTATGTCCATCGCGGGAGTCTCTGGGTCCAGAGGTCATCGAGAGAAGGGAGACACCAGAAGATCCCAGCACCCGGAGCTCGCCCAGCGCAGGGACCCTAAGCGCCAGGGTGATGCCTGTCTGTGTAAACACACTGGCTGGGAATCTCCAGCTGTCCCACCTGAGGAGGTGCCAGGCTGGGTGGGCTGCCCGGGGCCCCGGAGCACCACTCTCATGCCCTCCCACTGGCAGGACCTTGAGCCAGGAGCAGACCTGCCTTCATCTCTAAAAAAGGGCACCCAACCTACAAACTGTTGTGGGGAGTGTATGTGTGAAGCGTTTAGAAGAGCGCGAGGTCTACAGTCGGCGCTACGTAAGTGCTCCAGGATTTGCCCTGCGATGAGGAACCATCAAAGGCCACCCAGGATGGCTGCCATCTCTGCTCCTGCCACCTGACACCCCCTTGTCTATTTCCAGCTGAATCTCAGCCCAGACCGAGGCCCCCTGCCACTCAAGGCATGGTCCCCACATCAGTAACCTCCTCCCATCAGCAGGAGCTGCTCAGAACTGCCCCCGTCCCGGGCAATCCCTGGGCACAGAAGACTGGCCAGAGGACGGCGGACCCAGCTGGAGACAGACATTTGTCCCCATGCTGGCCCGGAGCCGGGTCCCCTGAGAAAGCCTTCTGGCCTAAGATTACAAGCTCAAGTGCAGGGACCCGAGCCTCCATGCCTATGCGTGCATGTGTGTGCGCTCAGACTTTCCTGGTGCTGGGCGCACCACAGCACTTGCACCCTGAGCCCTGACTCAGGGCATCAGCAGAAAATGCCTGAAGGAGCAGATGCCTCGATCCAGCCGTGCATGCCGCAATCAGCCATCTTCGGAGGAGAGACGACCTCACCGACTCATCCCCTCTTCCACGCATCACCCCGAGCCGCTAACAGGATGAGCGGGGGCCCTCGGCCACCCCGACCACCCCTCCCCACCAGCCTAGTGCTCCAGACTCGGAATTGCAGGGCAGCTGATACACAGGCCCACCGTTCCCACTGCTCTGCTGCCTGTCTCAAGTTCAAGTTCACCTGGCAGAGCTGACCTGCGCTTTGTGTTTGGAAGCTGGCTTCCTCGCTGACCGGGAGAGCAGCTCACTGTTAAAAGTCTAGTCCAGGAGAGGACAAAGAACCAGCTGACTGGAAGAGACAGGCCAGCGCCTGACCTGGAGCGGGTGGGCACCATGCTTGGCAGAAGGTGAGGAGGCCTGGGTTCCTCCCTGGCAAGGGGCGCCCGGAAACACTGGCCCGCACTGCAGGGCACCCTCTGGACTCCAGCCTTGGTTACCGCCTACGGCAGATACCAACCAGAGTCAAGGGTCTGTGAGCCATGCCCTGGCACCCCTCCTCCCAGCAGCCCTCCCTGCCACCGTGTTGTCTCTTTTCTAAAACAAACTTCCTTTTAGGGTGGATTTGGAGGTATAGAAAAGTTGTCAAGATAACACAAGGTATTATTAAAATCTCCCATTAGGATGGCCCATTTGTCATGAATGATGACGGCATGTTACATGCACTAAAGTCCACTCTATACTCAGATACCCTTTTTGTTGTTTAGTGGTTCAGTCACGTCCAACTCTTTACTACACCGGAGACTGTAGCCTGCCAGGCTCCTCTGTCCATGGGGTTTCCCAGGCAAGAATACTGGAGTGGGTTGCCATTTCCTTCTCCAGGGGATCTTCCAGACCCAGGGATCGAACCCTTGTCTCCTGCATTGCAGGCAGATTCTTTACTGCTGAGCCACCAGGGAAGGAAGCCCTGAGATTCCCTGAGTTTCTCTCTCACGTCCTTTCTCCACCCCAGGATCCCTGCCAGTATCACACGACATTCAGCCCTGTCTCCTGAGGCTCCCCTGGACCGTGACAATTCCACAGGCACTCTCTGTCTTCAGTGACCTTGGCGGCTCTGAGCAAGACCAGGCAGGTACTGGGTAACTGCCCTTCAGCTGGGGTGTGTCTGCTTCTTTTCAGGGTGAGACTGGGGCTGTGGGTCCAAGGGAGGAGGGCGGCAGGGGAGGTGCCCTCTTGACCCTGCCCAAGGGCATATGCTGTCAACAGGACTTGTCACTGTGGATGTTGACCTTGGCCACCTGGCCTGGCCTCTTAACCCCCTTTTCCAGGCCACTCCCTCCCTCTTTGCTGAAACACACACCCCCTCCCATGCACTGCCATTGGGAAGGGCATAAATACAAGCTCCTCTGTTTATTACAAAACAAGCAACAGTCACAGAGCACGGAACGGCTGCAGGCAGCTGTGTGTAAAAGCGGCTCAGTCTCACACACACTGCCCTCCATCCCCCTAAAGACTCAGGCTAGTCTCAGAACTGTCCATTGACTAGAAAGAACATCAATAGGAAGTTACAACCTGGGAGGCTGGATAAACAGAGGTGATAACCTGGCCTGTATTCATTAAATTGCATAAAGGCCCGAGCAGAGCAATTTCTAGAAGGGCCCAGACACCAATTGCTCTGCTCGGGCCTTTATGCAATACCTGGCCAGGTGAGCAGGGGGGTCCCCATGTAGGGATGATGGGTTACCTGAGGAGGTCCCCCAGGTCTGCAGGCATCCCTCAGAGGGGTCCCTGGCTGAGCTCAGCCCCCAGCCTCGGAGACGCCAGCCTGTACGGAGGACATGCGGCGTCCCTGACGCGGAACTCGGCCCTGGACTCCTGCGCCCTGGGGTCATCAATCAATTCAGAGAATTGATCGCCATCTGCGCAGGACTTGGAAATGCTGGGCTGGAGGGCACCCAAGGATGACACAGGAGGAAAGAAACTCGTCCCCTTTCAGCTCCGCTCAGGACGAGAGGTGGGGAGGTGGCCGGGGGAAGTGGGGTGCTCCAAGTCAAACCACATGTGTTTGATTTCTGACCCCCAGAGTGCAAGGGATCTGCTTCGTGCCCCCGGGTTTGCCCTAACGCTGAGTGAAGACGCTCACAGTGCCTGCTTCACAGGTAGGATTCTAGAGGCAGGCATGAGTCTCCAGGCAAAGGCAGGTGACAGCTGCTCCAGGATGGAATTCAGGCCCGATGGAAAGGGGCCCCAGGCTCGGGGGCAGGCCACGTCTGGGAGGAAGGCGGCCACAGGGGGCCCTGAGATGTGGCTCAGCTTCCCTGGAGGAAGCTTCTCCATCTGTGAAAGTGAGAAGGGGCGGCAGCCGTGGGCAGAGGGGCCCGGCACGGCGCTGCCCTAGCGCTCACAGGTCGGAAGGACTAGGTTTTGGGGAAAACAACTCAACCCAAACCAAACTCCTTTCCCTGGGAAGAGCATTCCAGCACGGAGCTGCTGGATGCCACCAGGGACGTCCAACTCTGCGCCACGCTGATCTGGAGAGATCCACCACGCCCCAGTCACCACCCGCCCCATCCCTGACCCCTCGGGCTGCAGGCAGCTGCTGGCCGGGCCAGCTCGACTGCTCCCCGGGCAGGGCTGAGCCGTGAGTCAGGCAAGCTCCACACGCGCCTCTAATCGGGCAAGTTATACAATTATCCCCATCACAAATCGCCACGTGTTGTGGGCGGCAGGCCTGCACAGTTGAGGATGAACTACTTTCCCAGGGTGGGTGCAGAGACTGGCTCAAAGCCACCTAATTCCTGCCCCTCCTCCTCCCCAGAAGCCAAAAGGGACCCCAACACCTGCCAGTGAACAGGGAAGGTGAGGGGCAGAGAGAAGCCAGAGTGGCTGGGATGGGCTCGAACCCCTCGCCCTTTCTGAGCTAAGGAGGCTGGACCTTGCAGCGTGGGAACAGAGCTCCCGCCTCCCAGAGCAGCTGAAGGGCCTGCCCCTCAAAGCTGGAGCCTCGGGGCCAAGTCCAGCTAAAGATTCCAGGAGCTTCTGGGCTCCCAGGGGGACTGGCAAACCTGGAGTTGCATTTCAGGATAACTGTCAGTCAAGGGTGTGTGTCCACAGGCCCACCCACTCCACGTGCCCCACACACTGTGCGTTTTTAGTTCAGTTCAGTCTCTCAATCGTGTCCGACTCTTTGCGACCCCATGGACTGCAGCACGCCAGGCCTCCCTGTCCATCACCAACTCCCGGAGCTTGCTCAAACTCATATCCATTGAGTCAGTGATGTGATCCATCTCATCCTCTGTTTTTCCCTTATCCTCCCACCTTCAATCTTTCTCAGCATCAGGGTCTTTTCCAATGAGTCAGCTCTTCGCATCAGGTGGCCAAAGTACTGGAGTTTCAGCTTCAACATCGGTCCTTCCAATGAACACCCAGGACTGATCTCCTTTAGGATGGACTGGTTGGATCTCCTTGCAGTCCAAGGGACTCTCAAGAGTCTTCTCCAACACCACAGTTCAAAAGCATCCATTCTTCGGCACTCAGCTTTCTTTATAGTCCAACTCTCACATCCATACATGACCACTGGAAAAACCATAGCTTTGACTAGATGGACCTTTGTTGGCAAAATAATGTCTCTGCTTTTAAATATGCTGTCTAGGTTGGTCATAACTTTTCTTCCAAGGAGCAAGCGTCTTTTAATTTCATGGCCGCGGCCACCATCTGCAGTGGTTTTGGAGCTCAAAAAGATAAAGGGCAGCAAAGTGGAGTCAAGTTCAGGACTTCCCTGAATTTCTAAAGGACCTTCCCTCAGGCAGGTGAGGAGCTGATCCACCGAATTAAGTGTAAATATTTCCTCCACAGGGATCAGTCTAACTTTCCAAATCACACCTATCAAACCAGACGGGGGAAAACACTTTGAGAATGGCTCAGACTCTGTGTGGGCGGGTTTCCCTGGTGGCTCAGATGGTGAAGATTCTGCCTGCAGTGCAGGAGATCTGGGTGTGATCCCTGGGTTGGGAAGATCCCCTGGAGACAGGAATGGTTACCCATTTCAGTATTCTTGCCTGGAGAACTCCAAAGACAGAGGAGCCAGGTGAGTCCATGGGGTCACAGAGTCAGACGACTGAGTGACTAACACTTTCACTTTTCACTTAGAAACAAACAGAAAAGACAACTGACCTCCACTCCTTAGAGGCACTACTATCTTATGTTAGTCACTCACTTGTGTCTGACTCTTTTCGACCCCAAGGATTGTAGCCTGCCAGGCTCCTCTGTCCATGGGATTTCCCAGGCAAGGATACTGGAGTGGGTAACCATTCCCTTCTCCAGAGGATCTTCCCAACTCAGGGATGGAACCTGGGTCTCCCGCATTGCAGGCAGATTCTTTACTGTCTGAGCCACCGGGGAGCCCTAGTGAGAGACACTGGGTGGCTTCAATTCTTACACTTCAAATTGACAGGGTTACGATCATGTTCTACAGCATCATTCATCAGAATGCACTTGAATGCTTTAAACAGCCTGCAAAAGGGAAAGTGGCTTTCTGGGCTGAAGGCAAGGGACAGGGGACAGTGAAGAAGGTGCTCCCACTTTGCACAAGGAACTCCTCCTTCTAAATGGTCGATTCAGAAATAAGTTCCCCAGCACACCTGCATGGGACCAAGCATGAAATCTGCATCAATTCACTTGAGTTTTCATTTTACCAGGAGTATGAAGAGAAAGCCTCCTCAGAAACACTTTACAGAAAAATATAAGTAAATGAATGCCATTTAAAAAGGGCAGGCTAGCCAATAATCATATGAAAAGATGCTCAATACCGCTAATCAGAAGGGAATGCAAGTCAAAACTAGGAGAGGTCACCTCACACCCTTTAGGATGGCTGTGGTTAAAAATCAGAAAGTCACAAGTGTGGACTAGGATGCAGAGGCTGGAACCCCTGTGCGGAGTTGGTGGAGAGGTAAACTGGTACCACTGCTGTGGAACATCGTATGGAGGTTTCTCAAAACATTAAAAACAAAATTACCCTATCATAAAGTAATCCCACCTCTAGGTATCTATCCAAAAGTGAAAGCAGCTTCTCAAAGAGATATTTGCCCACCTATGTTCACAGCAGCATCATTCGCAATTGCCAAGAGGTGCAAACCAAAGGTCCGAGAATGGGTGGATGGGTAACAAAATGTGGTCCATCCCTATAATGGAACATCCTTCAGCCTTAAAAAGGAAGGAGTTCTGTCACATGCTACAACCCGAATGAAACCTGAGGACTATTCTAAGTAAGATAAATGCCAGTCACAAAAAAAGACAAGTACTATATGATTCCACTTATATGGGCTATGTGAAAGAGTCAAATTCACAGAAAGTGGAATGATGGTGAGGTCTCAGCTGGTGCTAGAGGAGAAGGGGAAATGGGGAAAGGTTTAATGGGTAAGTTTCAGTTTGTGGAACTGAAAAAGTTTCAAAGACCAGCGGTACAACCATGCAAACACACTTTACACTGTTCAACTGTATGGTTTTAAAAACTGTCAAGAGGGTAAGTTTTACACTATGTGTTGTTTTTATAAAAAACCACAATTCAAAGACAAATAAAATTTCTAATAAGAGAGGGAGGTCCTATGGAGTGGCCTATTTTGTTTTGTTCATAAAGTTTCTGAAATTGGTGTCTGGCAGCGCCCTGCAGCAATACACAATCCAAGTCCTTGCCATTTCCACCTGATTCCCCTCAGGATAAGCCTAAAGCAGTTTCTTTTTAAAAAGCCCCCTTGCCAGTTGCTTTACGAGGCAAAAGTGATCTTGATCCCCAAGCTGATAAACAAAAAGGGAAATTATACCTAAACCCCACCTGGGGATACAGAAGTGGAACCCTGAGCAATACAGGTCGGCAGAAAAATCCACAACCTGATGGAATTCGCCCCAGGAAAGTTGTCAGAAGCAGACATACAGCCGGTCCCAGTGGGAGAGAATGACTCACTTTTCAGTCTCCAGGTGTCGGTAATATTTGGAATGATTACAAAAGCACGTACTTTTCTTACAACAAAACAATGTAATAAGCACACTGGCATTTTTGAAAAACCATCATCTGGGGAACAATACCGTTCAATAAGTGGGTTCCAAAGGGGTCACTTGAAGCTGGGCAGGGGGTCATTTAGGATGCCTCTATAATTAAGGGTGCAGGGGGGCTCAGCCTGAGGCCAGCTGACACTGAGAGCCCTGAGCAGACTGCAGCCCTCATGGTGAGTCTGACGCTCAGAGAAGGAGAGAGGCCCAGCCCAGGCACACAGACTCACCAAAACCACCCTTAAGTCCAGGAGCAAAGGAAGGATGCTGTCCCGGCCAGTCCACAGTACCAGTGATGGCGACGGTTCTGACCACTGTTCAATTCAGTCGCTCAGTCGTGTCTGACTCTTTGTGATCCCATGGACTGCAGCACCCCAGGCTTCCCTGTCCTTCACTGTCTCCCGGAGTTTGCTCAAATTCATGTCCATCGAGTCAGTGATGCCATCCAACCATCTCATCCTCTGTCATCCCCTTCTCCTCCTGCTGCCAGTCCCTCCCAGCATCAGGGTCTTTCCCAGTGAGTCAGCTCTGTGCATCAGGTGGCCAAAGTACTGGAGTTTCAGCTTCAGCATCAGTCCTTCCAATGAACACCCAGGACTGATCTCCTTTAGAATGGACTGGTTGGATCTCCTTGCAGTCCAAGGACTCTCAAGAGTCTTCTCCAACACCACAGTTCAAAAGCATCAATTTTTTGGCCCTCAGCTTTCTTTATGTCCAACTCTCACATCCATACATGACCACTGGATAAACCATAGCCTTGACTAGATGGACCTTTGTCGGCAAAGTCTCTGCTTTTTAATAAGCTGTCTAGGTTTGTCATAGCTTTTCTTCCAAGGAGCAAGTTCATGGCTGCAGTCACCATCTGCAGTAATTTTGGAGCCCAAGAAAATAAAGTTACTGTTTCCATTGTTTCTCCATCTATTTGCCATGAAGTGATGAGACCAGATGCCATGATCCTAGTTTTTTTGAACCTTGAGTTTTAAGCCATGATCTTAGTTTTTTGAATGTTTGCATTTTAAGTTTCAGATAACCACTATATCTCACCAATGTAGCTGGAACTAAAACAGGAAGACATTCAGGGCTACTATGTGTGAGTGTCTGTGTGAGACATTTACCCTCGAGGCCTATGGAGAAGGGTCCATAGACATCACACTGGGGACGAAGCGGCATCTCAGGGACCAGCGGGCCGGTGCAGAGAAGGGCAGGCTGGAGACAGAAAGCTCAATGACAGCCTGCCAGACCCAGGGCCGGGCTGAAAAGGCCAGAATTGCTCTGTTGAAACCAGGAAGGCCTCAGAAGTTTGCAGGCCTAGAATAAACACGATCAGCTCCTGCTCTCAGTTCTCGGCAAAGGTCACCGCTGAACCGTGTCTAGCGCACTGAAGCCCCCCAGCGTGTCTGCTAGGGCACTGATGAGCAGGTGAGCGGGAAGAACAGGAGCGGGGTCGGCCTCCGAGGCAGAGGTGGGTCACAGAGCCATGCCAGGCCCAGCTGAGGCCAGTGCCCCGTGTCACGTGACTGCAGGGTCCCACCGAAACCCTCAGTCCACGTGACAACACAGCACCGCCCAGGCACACAGGCGGGACTGCATGCTGGGGAGGGGGACCCCAAAGTCCTTAAGCATCAAGGCACACACCAAGGCTGCAAACCCCGACTGGTGACGAACCCTTGCCCCAGAGAACACGGCGGCATCGGAGAAGCCCTATCACTGGGAGAGCACAGCGCCCCTGGACCCTGGGAAGAGGGAACCCGGGGAGGAACCCAGGCTGAAACATTCACTCTGCCCGAGGAGCAGCAGGCTCTGGGCACACACCAAGCACCTTCCGTCTAAATGCCCTCCTTTTCAATGAAGGCAACTACAGCCACGGTCTCGGGTAGTTTAACTTCCAAACCACGCTCAACGGGAGGAGAGAAGAAGCAAAGCCTTCACGGGAGAGGCAGTGATGGAACCAAGCGTATGATTGTTACCAACATACAACAGTGCTTCTTCCTGAGCACTGGCCCAGGAAGAAGAAAAGCTTAGACTCCACGTGACACACATCTGAAAATGACCCAGGGGGGAAGATGGTAAAACACGATGAGAAAGGTACAACTGAGGCCCCAAACACTGAATACACACGGGAGAGGATTTTCTGATTGACAAAATGGTGAATCAATCTAAAGATCCAATAAGCTGCCAGAACAGCTCATATATACGGAGAAGCTGTCAGAGTTGATCCAGGGAACACGACAAAACCACAGTCCTGTCGGGAAATGGGAGCCCGACCCTCGAATCTGACAGCACAGTGAACGTAGCACCTTCTGTCAGCACGTGACACGTCATGTAATCAGTGAACATAACTTAACTGATCCACATTCACTTGCATGTCCTGGAGAAAATGCAACTGCCGACCAAGTATGCAAGGCACGTTTGCAAACACAAGAAGCAACCTGGAAATCCCAACACCCTCTACAGAAGAAAGCTGCCAGGGCATCACTGACTCTGGTTGAGTAGAAAGTAAGAGGAAGGAAGAGGAGGAAAGAGACAAGGGAAAATATTAAATGTTAAGAGCTCTTGGGTTAAAGAATATATTAAAATAAAAAGAAGAGATGCCTTAGGAAAAAACAAGGATGACATCGGGGCCACCTGTATCCAGGCACTTGGGTGGCTCCCTGGGATGTCCTACGCCAGAAACACAACTGTAACCCCACCACCACCCACGGTACTCCCCATGTTGCTACTTTCAAAAATTCCCTCTTGAGATCAAGCACTCAAAAAGGCAAGACCTGGGACGTTCCATCAGTCATCACCAAGATAACCAGAGTCCCGGAACTGCTGGTGGACCGCAGCCCGCCTTCCCTCACATCAGCTGTGCTTGGATGGATCACAGGGGACCAGGTGGTGTCCTCACCTGATGGAGGGAACTCTGGTGGGGCTCCTCCATGGGTGGCAGGCAGGTAAGCCAGGGGCACCAATCCTGTAAGTGAGAGCTTCCCATACTGCACTAGTTCTTAGCTGAACATATAAGGCCTAATCAGATTCTCGGATTCAGCTGCTAAGTCGTGTCGGACTCTTCAACCCCAGGGACTGCAGCAGGCCAGGGCTCCTCTGTGCATGGGATTTTCAGCACTGCTTGCCACTGATGAAAAGAACTATTTCTGAAGTTTCTGAGTATTCTTGTAATTCAAAGGAAGCTAAGGAGGTTCAAGGTACAGGCATCCTCAAATGCAGGATGTGAGGCAAGAGTCACTATAACATTAAAACATGATGCCAGGGTCTAAGACGAGTTCATGGCGGTGGGAAGCGAGCGGCGTGCCACGTGGGGGTCAAGGTGAGAACGCCAGCGTGGCTCTAATCTGACAGGTGCTGGTGAATGAATGTCCTCCAGGGCAATGTCTGGTTTGGGGTCATTTTCAATGCACTTAATCCTCCCACTGTAACAGTGTACGTTTTCACAACGGAACAGCTGCACGCCGAGCCTGGCATTCATGCTTTGGGTAAATAACCCTCTCGGTTAATATCCAGGCATAAGGACCACACATAACAGCTTACTCCCTGGGGTTCTGGGATACTCCCTGTGTCCAGGGACACAATAATTACCCTCTTTGGCTCCGGTTTCATCATTGGAAGATGAGAACAAAGCCACCTACCCTGCTGGCTTTTAGAAGAAGTGAAGCCGCTCAGTCGTGTCTGACTCTTTGTGACCCCATGGACTGTAGCCCACCAGGCTCCTTTGCCCATGGGATTTTCCAGGCAAGAGTATTGGAGTGGGTTGCCATTCCCTTCTCCAGGGGATCTTCCCAACCCAGGGATCGAACCCGGATCTCCTGCATTGCAGGACAGACGCTTCACCATCTGAGCCACCAGGAAAGCCCGCTGGCTTTTAGAAGGATCTTATACAATAAAAGTGAGAGCACCTGTAATGCTGACCGCCTGTAGCTGTTTGACAAATATTAGCTACATTTTCTCCTCTTTCTCCCCCGAACATGTTAAATTTACAGTTTACTTTGTTTTGTTAAACACAATGGAGGGGGTTTTAGGTGGATGGGGAGATGACCAGCCCAGACAGGCCCATCAGTTTTCACACCCAAACCACTTCTGTACACTCCCGCTAGCCTGGTATGTGAGCTCTACGGAGCTGCCTATTTGCAATTCCCAGCAGTAAAACCTGAAGCAAAGGACAACCGCAAGCAACCTGACATATTCAAAGTCACACTCGCTCAAGATCTTCCCACAATGCCTAATTTACAGTGGTCTGCTAAGCCGTGAATCGGCACTTTGTCCTGAAGGCCTTGCTCACCTGTTACTCACAGCCTTCCAACACCCAGTCCCCCTGGGAGTCACCCTCTGCTCTGCACATTCCTGCTCATCAACATAGCCCTGCTTTTTCCCAGAATAATCATCACACCCTCCATTTAGCAAGCGGCCAATTTCTTGACAATTTCACTAATGACCAAAAAAATGCGGTATTTATGACATCATTGTCCAGCTTTTAGTTCTGTCCCTTTCAACCTTGATAAAGGAACGGCTTTACTCCGAGAGCATGGAGAACAGCAGGCTGTCCGCTGGCACAGAAGGTGGGACTGAAGTTTCTCCCCAGAAGCAGACACAGGATTAGCCAGGTGAATGTGCGTTAGACACAGAAATCTTCTGGAAAGGCCAGGAAAGCCGCAACTTTGCGGCTACCAACTCAAGGAGGGCGGAGAAGGGGGCCGTGGGAGGGGGATGACTGCCAGGCCCGGTGAGAACCTGACAAGGAAAATCAGGACTCACCCTGCCTGCGGCCCTGAGAGTGGGGCTCAAGGGGATGGCCATGTTCAGAGACGGCCAGGGACTCCACTGACCAGGGCATGGCGCTTGATCTGTCTCACCAAGTCCCTCCAATGTCGTTTTATCTGGGAGGCCTCTGCATCTTGATCCACACCTTCTCCTTTCTGGAATACGAGCTGCTATGGCTCAATAATCCGACAGCTGGCCCAGTTGCTAAGTGTCATTTGGGTAATGAAGGTCACTCTTTAAACTGTCCAGGGTGGTCGTTTAAACATTCGAATGATTCTATGATACTCTCACAGTAGGTCAGAAGGGCGTGGCTCCCCATGTGGCTCCCCAAGGTAGCTGCCGGGGATCACAGATATGAGCAGGGAGACATGGTCATCTGCTCAACTTCTGGACCCCTTGCGAGTCAGGTTCCTTGCCATCATCTTGCCAGTGGCCTGAGATAAAAGTTCAAAGCTGACTGATGACCAGAAGGACCCACCCTTCCAGACACCTGCCACCCGCGTTTCCCATCCCTTCCATGTGCTCCCAGAAAACTAGCACATCTATTAGTTCCTGGCATTCACCCAACCGCCTGCCATACCTAAGTATCCCTTGGGCTTCCACTCAATTCCTTCGGGGCCCCCTACTTAGCAGGGCTTCTCTGGGGAGCCAGTCCTGCCCTCCAGCACACCTGGGGAGCCCTGACCTCTTCTCCTGGACACTGGCGGCCGATTCCCAGCACAGAGGCTGTCCCTGGTAGCCTCTCCACCCCCTCCATCCCCACCCCCCACTCCCAATCTGGCTCACAGTGAGGAAGAAAATGCATGAGTCTAGGTGAAACACACCTTCCCTTTCCCTAACGAGGAGGGGAAGGTGCCAGGGCGGAGAGTTACAAGAGGGCCTGGCCCTCAAGCCCGATCTAGGGGCTCCCCACCCCCTTGAACTCCACGAGGTGGGCCTGGCAGCCAGGACAAATAACCAGCACAAAAGAGCAGTCCTCCTGCCTTCTGGGCAGCCCGAAAAGTGCGGCCTCATCCTACACTAGGTGGACGATGACTCACAGGAACCCCGGTGCCAAGACAGAGGAGGCAGTCAGGTCTCCCGCAAACCACGCTCAAGACACAGGCCAACCAACATTCCGCCCATAACTCAGCTTTCCCCTCCTGCCAGAAGGAAGAAGTCCTGTGACGCCAGACCACAGCTAGAAATGAAAATTACAGCCTGACCATCAGTGGAAGGTATTAAGTACTTTCTGCCCTTAATGAACCCACAAGTCTCAGAAATCAAGTCTGCGCCATCACCGTGTGCCAGATCAAAGTGCAGTCCGTCAGGTCGCAGCTCCCCAAGGGACATGGACAGCCCCACGGATCACTCTTGATGCCCACAGCAACAGGAGTCTGGAGAGCTCCAAGTGGCAGTTCTTGAAGCCGAATGCATGGACATCAGCCCCCTCTTTCCAGCAGGGGGAGGGCCCGCCCTGAGGATGTCCAACAGAAACATCTCCCAGGCTCCAGGACACACGATGGCCCCATATGGTACCGTTTCTGAAACTGGCATGTGTGTACATTCCCTAAAACCGTGATCAGCACCTCCAGACCCCGCCTACCAAAACTCACAAGGGAGAGCACATTAGCCCCCGGATGGTCAGAAATCAATTCCCCAGGATTTCTCCAGTGCTCCGGCGGCTAAGAATCTGGGCTCCCGATGCAGGGGACCGGGGTTCAATCCCTGGTCAGGGAACTAGGTCCCACATGCTGAAACTCAAGATCCTGAGTACTGCAACTAAGACTGGGTGCAGCCAAATAAATAAATACATTAATTGATTAATTAAAAAAAAATCAATTCCCTGCAAAGGAGTGCCAGAGAGGCTGAGACTGATCTCAAAGTTCACCAAGTTTCACTCAACAGATAGAGGAACTCTCCCAAATGTCACTCCCTTTGGACTTGCTTTTCTGAGCAGCGGTTGATTAAATATTTGTGTGTGCTCAGTCACTAAGTTGTGTCTGATTCTTTGTGATCCCATGGACTGTAGCCTGCCAACCTCCTCTGTCCATGGGATTCTCCAGGCAAGAATACTGGAGTGGGTTGCCATGCCCTCCTCCAGGGGATCTTCCTGACCCAGGGACCAAACCCAGGTCTCCTGCATTGCAGGCAGATTCTTTACCATCTGAGCCACATCAGGGTGTGAGGGGGGTGAGGGAAGCTTGCCTAACCATTCTCAGAACTCTAGCTAGGAGGGGGTGAGAGAGCTTCCACATCCCCACACCGGTCTTGTTTCAATTCTGTTCTGGACAGAGCCGTGTCTGTCATCCAGATGCCCTCGTTACCAGCCTGCAGAAGAACCAGCCCCACAAGCTGAGACGTCATCCTTTCAGTAATCACATCTCCCCTGATTGATGGATAAAGCGGCACTGGGTTTATACATCAGTCGCTGTGAGTCTAGTTAACTTGGGTCTGCCAGGGCAGTAACTAAATCAGGTTCTGGAAACAAGAATAGGAAGCCAAGTACAGAGAATCCACCGAGCTCCGAGCCCCCAGGGGCACCCGCTTGAAAGGCCAGCTCTGCCGCCCGGAGGCCTGCTCACTAGCCCCGGAAACTCAGTGTCTGTGATCACTGACGAATCATTTCTTCAACACTGCCAATTCCTTTTTGTAAACATCTGTGCTTTTCCTTTGCTTCCTGTGTCTGTTTTCTCTCTTATTTTCGCTGTAAGCACAAGTAAATGCTCAATAAATGCTGATTTAATACACAGATGGGTGAGTAATAGCCTCAGTATTTTTGACTGAAAATGAATAAATGTCTCTGAGAGCAAAGGCAGACAGTATGTGAAAGCATTTAGGAGGACTGCAGTTTACAAATACAGGAGGGTTGTAAGTGACTGGTGGGCTTCCACTGTTAACACCTGACCACACACGGGACTCACGTCAAAAAGATCTGCAGGCCTGCTGAGGGGCCTGTTGTTACAGTTCCTCATGTGTGTGTGCTAAGTCGCTAAGTTGTGTCCGACTCTGTTACCCCATAAACTGTAGCCCACCAGGCCCGTCTGTCCATGGGATTCTCCAGGCAAGAATACTGGAGTGGGTCGCCATTTCCTCCTCCAATTATACATTCACCCTGTCATTAATAAAGTTAGAAGTTCTTTATAGATGTTAAGAATAAAAGAAAAGAAAATCATTGGAAGAAAAAACTTACATGTACTGAAAGATGTTCACTGCAGTACTGTTTATAGAGTCACTGGAAACTGTCTATGAACAAGGACTTGTTAAATTAAGAGGATGCATCCCTGAAGAGATCGACAGTAAAACTGAGGATGCAAATCTGTACTTATTGATCTGAAGGTATACCAACAATTTTTTGGTAAAAGGCATAGTATTCATTCAACAGGGAAGGACCAATTGAAGGATAACTATGCATCAGGCAACTAGGAAACAAAAAACCAAGTTCCTACTCCACCATCTTGTTCCTTTTGGAAGGATCTAGATTTACATGTAAAATTATCTGAAAGACACAAAAATGTCCAGAGCAGTTACCCTGAGTGGCAGAATTCCACTGTGAACTTTTTTTCTTTTTCTGCATTTTCTAATCTTTCTAAAGGGGCTTCCCTGATAGCTCAGATGGTAATGAATCTGCCTGCAATGCAGGGGACCCAGGTTCGATCTCTGGGTCAGCAAAATCCCTTGGAAAACAGAATGGCAACTCACTCGAGAATTCTTACCTGGGAAAACCCATGGTCAGAGGAGCCTGCTGGGGTATAGTGTATGGAGTCAAAAAGCGCTGGACACAACTGAGTGACTAAAACACACACACACACACACACACACACACACAGAGCACATTTCTAAAATGAACACATAATTACTTGAGGGAGGGAAAAAAACTTAAGCGGACATGGTTTTTTTAAGAATGAAAAATCACAAGGAACTCTTCCTAAAACAATTCATATATCTAGAAAAGATGTCTGTTGAACACTAGATGCTTCATCTCCCTCCCCAACCCCCCAAGGTAGTGAGGACACGTCAGGCCTTCTTGCAAGAGGCACAGAGCAGCCACTGACAGCTGGCACCCCCAGCCCACAAGCCAGGACCATTCTCCACCCCAGGTCTCAGACTGGAGTGAAACTTGCCGACCCCATCCCTCACCTCTCTTCCTGCACCAGGAATTTCAGAGACAGGGCAAAGACTGGAGATTCTAATCCTTAGACACTTACCATCATCTTTAAATGTCAACACTTATAATGGAAACACTTACATTCTTTAAACATCAGATTGAATACCTAAATAATACCAACCCCCTGCACTCCCGTTTAATTCAGATGGTGAGGCATCACACAAAATCTCTACTTAACATTTTTTTTTAATCTACAAGTGTGCACAAGATTCCAAAAGGCCAGAATCATGAAAACCTCCCCAGGATAGGTACGGGGCTCGCAAGAGAGGGTGATGCAGTAGGGTCCATTTCTCCACATGAAAATCCCACCAGGCAAGTTCAGTCCCACCAACACCGCTTTACAGAAAGCTTTCTTTCTTTAAAGAAAGCCCAGCTTCAAAGAAGTCCAAAAATGTGTCCAAGGTCAAAGCCAGAAGCAAACAGAAGCCAAAGATGCAAACACAGAGAGGTATGTGGGATTTGGAAGCCCATGACATCACCCAAAATAAAACAGATCTCAACAAAGACCACTGGAGACACCCCCGAGAAAAGGAACTTGTCATGTTCCAGTTTGGCCTCGGGTACAAAAAACAGTGTTTAGAAGAACATGATGGATGGTCAGTCACTTAATTTTTGAATGTCCTCCGATGACTTTCAGTTGTGCAAATCAGACTGTTTCATATTTGGCTGACCGAAAAGAAACATGTGATCAAAATTTGAAACTTTGGTCTCCTAATGCAGGACAGAAAGGGGAAATAGCCAAGTGGCTGTGGACCAGCACAAAACCAGAATAAAGTTTCCCTCCTTAAGATGTCATAAACACTGACTTCCGAAGCCACAAGGGGGGAAAAAACCACACCTTCTGCCAGAGGATATTTGGGCCAGGATGGCAGGGAGGGAAAGTGAGAGCAGACCCTGGCAGCTGACTGTCCCTACTACCACTGCCATCACCACCACCAGCTACTGTGAGAGGCCCTGGGTCACAGGCCCAGCCCAGAGCTTGACATGAATTATTATATGCAGAGCAGTGGCTCCAGCCATCATCCCCAGTTAACTTCAAACACGAGGCTTTATCTTCCACATCTCTAAGGGACACACACAAACATCTGACACCACTTGTCAAAATGACGATTCTTAGGGTAATTTTCAAATGTTTAAACGAAGCTGCATTTTTCACATGTTCCATTTACAGATGGTCCCTGACTTATTGGATGTTATTACTGACTCACTGGACGTAAGTGTGAGCAAACTCCAGGAGACAGTGAAGGTCAGGGCAGCCGGGCAGGCTGCCTTCCATGGGGTCGCAAAGAGTCTCAGACATGACTTAGCAACTGAACAACAAGCTGGCTCAGTGGTAAAGAACCCACCTACCAGTGCAGGAGACGGAGGAGACAGGAGTTGATCCCTGGGTTGGGAAGATGCCCTGGAGAAGGGAATGGCAACCCACTCCAGTATTCTTGCCTGGGAAATCCCATGGACAGAAGAGCCTGGCGGGCTACAGTTTATGGAATCCCAAAGAGTCTGAGCGACTAAGCACAGGCACGCACAACTGACTTACATCTCTTGACTTTACCAGACTGAAAGCAACACACTTTCAGTAGAAACAGGACTTCAGATTTTGAATTCCGCTCTTTTCCGAGGCTAGCGTACATGTGTTTCATGCTCTTCCATGATGCTGGGCAGGGCAGGGAGTGACCACTGGGGCCAAGAACAGACACAAAACTATTCTGCGCCCAGACAATCATTCTGTCTTTCACTTTCAGTACAATATTTAATCAATTATGTGAGCTATTCAACACTTCATTACCCAACAGGCTTTGTGTTCGATGACTCTGCCCAGCTGTGGGCTAACAGGGTTCAGAGCATGCTGAAGTTAGGGAAGGCTAAGCTATGTCGCTGGGGAGCTTAGATGTATTAAATGCATTTTCAATACATTCAGCATACAATAGATTTATCAGTACATAACTCCATTTGATGTCAAGGAAGAGCTGTACTTTTCTGTATCCTAAAGTTATAAAAATTAAAATCCTTTCCAGAAGGGTGATAGCACGAACAGGTAAACAAAGGCAGGAAGTTGGGGTGAATGAGAAGGCAAAGGGCAGAGCTGCGAGGGGACCGCTGGGCAGCGTTTACAAGTCAGTTGATTATTACTCATAGGAATTGCTTTCCTCCTCTGGCATAATTTTTAGCTGTGAAGATAAGAAGAGGCCATCAGCATCACTGCTTCGTGGTTACAGGGCAGTCACTGCCCTGGTCCCCACCCCGCTCCCTCCTGGTTCACAGGATGCACTGTCTGTATAGCAAGGATGGGGAGAAAAAGAAAGGGCAGCCCCTTGCCCAGCAGAGCCCCGCCCAGGGGGATGGCAGCAAGGAAGCAGCAGTCAGCTCCTGACCTCAGCAGTCAGGGAAGGCTTCCCTGAGGAGACTCAGGGAGCTGGGTCTTGGGGACAGATGAGGATGGCCCCCCTCACCCCAGAAAAGGCTGGTAAAAACAAGCTGCATGAAAAGGCATGGGGGGTGGGGGCGGTGGTGAGGGTTTTTTAAAGAGTCAGTCCCCCTGACAACCTCTCACACCCACCTCTTGCCCTCACAGTCCCCGGGGCCACTCACCCCTCACTGGACCTCCATCACTCTGTGCTGGTCCTACGCCCCCTCCCTTCAACCGCCCACCAGGCCTCCAGAGCCCCAGCATCCCAGTCCCTCTGACATATTTCAGGCTCCGTCCTGCCTTGACATCCTCAAATTACACTTACACTCATCTCAGAGGGCTACGTGTCTCGTCCTTGGTTTTCTAGGCGCTTCCCCAGGAGCACAATCACACGGCCCTAACAAACCAAACCCAGGGGCCCCTGGTCTTCCACGTGTTACTTCTCTGATCATTCACGACCCAGAACTGTCCTGCTTGCATGGGGCTCCCAGACCTCTTCCTCCACACCCCAACCTCCTCCTGGGCTTGGGGTCAAAGGGCACACATTCTCCCACCTCCAGCTGCCCCTCTGGCCTTCTGCCCCCTGGCCTTCCCGCCTTGTCACCATGGAGGGACTGAGACGGGTGCTCCCAGGCCTGATTCCTCACTCAAGTCTGCAATGAGCTCTTCCGGGGTGATGGGTTCGCCTCTAAGGAAGTGAGCCCCCAGCTAGCCCCCTCTCCACAGCCGCTCCGACCCTGCGTGTGTATCTCACGAGACAGATGCCTTCTTGAGCCTGCGTCCCAGGCCTGGTGGTCCCTTCTTGGTCCCAAGCAGCTCACAAGCCTGGCTCAGCCCATCTCCTTCCCACGCGCTTGCTGCCTCTTAAGGAAGCACTTACATTTTAAATAAATTTGACTGCTAATTATGATAGAGAAAAAGTAATCAGCTTATGTGCAACCAAGCTCAGACTCTTAAAGAGCCCTCAGCCACCGAGTTTCTCCCTTCTCCCCTTGTATGATCCTAGGAAGCCCCTGTGGATGCCAGCTCTGTCTCCCTCACTCCACACGGGGAAGGTTCAACTCCTTGGTTTCAAAAGCAGAGCTGACCACGCCTAGTCCCTAGTTTCCTTCTTATACAAATTCCCTACCTCGGTGGAGCTCAACCCTGGACACACATCAGAGTGCTGAGCTTTTAAAGTTTCCCAGATGGCGCTAGAGGTAAAGAACCCGCCTGCCAATGGAGGAGATGTGGGTTTGATCCCTGGGTCAGGAAGATCCCCTGGAAAAACGGCAACCCACTCCAGTATTCTTGCCTGGAGAACTGCCATGGACAGAGGAGCCTGGTGGGCTACAGACCACGAGGACATGACTGAGTGCACACGCATACACACATAGGAGCCTTGATTGAAGCACTCAACTCTTGCTGGCCAAATTAGGCTACTCAGCAACACCCAAATCCTTTCAGAACATACAGCTCCCGGGCAGCCGTGGTCCAAGCAAAGCCAGGCAACCATTTCACCCATTCCACAAGGGGGCTGGGCCGGTGAGGTCAGTGCAATGAAAGGCAAGCTGGAGCCCACTCTTACTGGCTACACAGAGTCTCAGATACTTGGTAATAATATTGCCAGACCCAGCTGGCAGCTTGAGCTCAGCCATGGAGGCAGGATGTACACCAGGGCAGTTGGCTGATCAACTCATCAAGGCTCTTTGTTTTTTCCCTGAGAGCAGGTTGACCAGCACACTTCGGGCTCAGAGACCAAGGAAACCTTTAAATTCCTTTTATGCCTGCAGACCTTAGCAGGCTTCCCTGTTTCATGAGAATGGGGCAGCGTTTTCCTCAGTGAAGCAGGCTGGGAGAACGGGGAAGGGGGGAGAGAGAAGAGAGTGATTTAATAAGAATTTGGAACCACAAAAACTCTTTCACGGAAAGGATTCTTTTCAATTGGTTCAGAAGAGCTGGGCTACCAGGCATCAGCTCAGAGTTCCCTGAAGACGAGGCTTCATGGAGCAGATAAGAATAATCTCATTAGTGTGTCCTTTATTTGATTGTACAGTGGAAGGTGGACCTTATCTTACATTTACTTAACAGCCTTCCTATAATCTTAATCTTATTCTAGTGACCTCATCTGCCCAGAATACCCTCTTTTCATGGTACAAGGACAAACTTCGGGGCAGATTCTGAGCTGTCCTCAACTTCAAAATCACCATCTTCCAAATATATCAAACTTTACCTTGTAGATAGGGTGCAAGGGCATGGCCCCCTGCGGGACAAAGGTGCAAACAGATTGCCTTCCATTTAGGCTGCAAAGACTTCTCAGGTCTTGAAGATTTCACCACCTTTGTGTTATCACTGTGTAAAGGAGGTAGGCACTCTGCTATTTCCATGCCTGTGTCTTCACGCTCCCGAAGGTGTGACTTGTTTCTTTCATTTCGGCACACGGGGAGATGTGATGAAGAGCTCTGGGCTCAGGCAGGTCCAGGCTTAAACCCCAGCTTGAGCACTTACTGGACAATGAGGCTGGCAGAGCCACTTCAGTGCCGGTGGTTTTCCTGTAAAAGGGAAACCCTCACGGTTTTCGTGAGGATTTTAAAGTCTGCATGCTGGATCAGGTCCATCACAAACCCTTAGCAAGCAATCCCTGTTTTGTACCCAGATGTGTCCAACTCTTTGTGACCCCATGGACTGTAGCTCGCCAGGCTTCTCTGTCCACGGAATCTCCCAGGCAAGAATACTGGAGTGGGTTACCGTTTCCTCCTCCAGGGGATCTTCCTGACCCAGAGATGGCACCCAGAGATCGAACCCATGACTCCTGCAGGCAGATTCTTTACCACTGTGCTATCTGGGAAGCCCAAGGGATCCTTATTACAACACCCCAAATCTCAACTTACAAGTCCATATTTGCTTACCAGTGGTTTGGGAAGATATTTTGTACACTTGGCAGATGGGAGGCGGTAATGAACTACAAAGAATTTCACCCTTCCTAGAATCACATCACACACTCTGTTGTCAACATCCTTCCCCCAGACTCCGGTCCTGAATGCATCAGATGCTGTCCAGTAACACGCGATGCCCGCAGAGTCCACGGAAAAGCAGGCTCAGGCTCCCTGGAAGACCCTGGTAAGTAGTTGGGTGTTTAGGGGCTTGCTGAATTATTTTTTCTGTCACTCTGGAGAGTGAAGGCAGAATGTGGGGCTTCTATTGTGCAAGCAGTGGGGAGGCAGGATCCAGCTTGCCGGAAGCTGAGTGTGGACAGTGGACTGCCCCGGGCTCCCCTCCTGGCCTTGAGGTCAGGGTAAAGTCTATTTAGCTGCTCAGTGACCCGTCCCAGTTCCCGGCTGTCAGGCGGCGCCCTCAGGACAAAGCAGTTCCAGTGCCCATCTCCAGGGCCTTAGGAAACACATCCCAGGGGACTGACTCCAATTCTCAGAAGAAAAATTGCAACGTGGCCCAATTCAGGTGTCGAATTTGAAAATAACCAAGCTAAGGAAAACCCACGTGGCTGGCCCCGAGCCCACAAGTCACACACAAGCCTGGTTCCTCAAACAGGGAGCCACAGTGGTTTGCCCCCAGCTGCGGTAAGGTCAGCCAGGGCCCAGTGAAGTGGCTTCTAACCTTGTTCCAGCCAAGGGCTCCCCTAAGAAGTGGAGGGAAGCCAGGTAGGCTCCTGTCTTGCAAGAAGGAAGCGCACACATCCTTCCCACACTTAACCGGCCCGGAAGCAAGCCACGATTTAAACACAGGAGCGGACTCCCAGGACCCAGGGGTCAACCACGTTCCTATTAGCATAACTTATTATCACACCAGTACCATTAGAATAAGAAAAAGTCTGTTGAAAGCAGCCTGCAGGGAAACAATTCCAGGCTGCAGGGTGACTAGAAATTGAGTTAGCAAACAGCAGAGGAGAAAATTCAGGACTCCCCCTTCCTCCCAACTCAGAGAACATTCCGGGCACAACACTAAGAGCCCAGGAACCTGGAAGGATACTTATCAGTAACTCATCCAGCCCACTTTCTGGGTCCTTCCGGAAAGCCCCCTGTGTCTGGACTGTGCTCAGCTCCTAGCCCTTGGGCAGAACAAAGTGCTAGTGGGAGTGACAATTAAAAAAAAAAAATGAGACTATCAAATGACAAACTGGAACCCTCCAGACCGGCTACAGAAAGAGGCGCTTCTGTCACGGCTGCTTTGCCAGGGGAACAAAAGGCAACCTGTGTGGCACCTCTGACGACTCCAGCTCCAGCTTTCAGTATCCAAAATTAACAAATGATCCGAGTCCCTCCCAGTTGCTTTTAAAAGCCCCTTAAAGCGTGGTGCCAGAGTCTTGGGACAACAGGAAAAAAAAAACTAAAGCTCACAGAAGCTTCTCAGGCACCGCAGATCTGAGCGGGTCATTGTTCATTTGGTAAACAAGAGTGCCGTAAAACAAATGCCTGGGAAGCCAGGGTTGTTCACTGTCTGAGTCCTCCCAGAACTAACTGTTCCTTCTTGGATCAGCGTGGCCTCAACATCAGGCCTATGAACCCTGGGGCCTTAATGTCAAAGCCCCCTTACACTCTTGGTCCATGTGCGGAAAGCAGATGGGGGAGATGGATGAGGGGGTTCTGTCTCCTTCCAAGCCCCCCACCTCGCATTTCCTGAGGGACTTGGCCTGGGCAGACTGTACTGAGCAGGGAGCCGGGAACCTTCTCCAGACTCCACTGGACACTCCCGTTTCCTAGACCGGATGACCAGGTGGGAGGTAGACTTTTATTTGATGACGAAAGCAAAGGACACGAATGAAATGCTTCCTAGCCCCTTAAAGTACAGCCGCTGTCCATGCAAGGATGTCGAAACGCTTTGCAAACCACCCATTAATTTTTATGGTGCCCTGAGAAGCAGATTGAGAATCATTACCCTCATTTTTACAAGGCAAGGAACCCAAACCAAAGCCAATCCCCTCTGAGCCAGTGGTCTAGCTGACTGCCGGCTTCTCTCTCCATCTCGGGCTTGCAGAAGGCATGGAAACCACCACCCACTGCAAAGGGGACCCATGGGGCCTGAGAAGGTAGCCAGGCCCAGACACCCAAACTTTGATGCTCAGAGACAATCAGGTTTAGAAGGGGGGAGGGGGAGAGCTTCACAAAGGGATTGCTTTCATTTAGTCAAGAGAGGTTCCACTTCTAAACTTACCGGTTAGATCAGCAAGCGGGTGCAATATGAATATCAAAGAAGGTAAATACTGAAGCCGGTAGGAACTGTGGGATCAATGATGGTTTCTGTTTTACTGTTTATATTTCTATGCTTTCCACCCAGAAAATACAGTGTTGCTGTGACCCGAACAAAAGTTATGTGTGAACTTCTTACTACTGATAAAGCACACGGTACCGATCTAGATGCACTAACTTGGAAAGAAAAGCGCGGATAACATCCTGCCCGGGTTCCCTTTTTGAATCGCATTGAACGCTAAGGCTCCACCGGCCTTTCGGCACGCAGGAAGCCCGGCCGCCGTCCCTCTGGCGGCACCGGGGGCCGCCCGACACTCCCTGGAGAAGGGCCAGAGCGGCCTGGTCCCCCCAGCTACCCGGCCGGCCCGGGGTGGGAGCCACCGGCCTCCAGGGTTGGGGTCCTACAGACCACCAATCCGCACCGCGGAGCGGGCTTCCCGCGAAACACCACTTAACAACGTGCGTCTCCGCCAGTCGTCCCCGCCCGCCCGCCGCCGCCGTCGCCGCTGCTGTCACCTCGCGGCTGTGGGTCACCGGACGGCCAAGCCAGAAATCGGGGTTCTCATTTCCATCCTAAAATGGGGGGGGTCCCCGAAGAAGTTGAAACACGCATTGTCACTAAGTTTAACCCCGGACCGCGAGCCCTTCCCTTCGCCCGGGACCCGCGCCAGAGAAAGCCCCGGCGCCTCCAGCCCTCGGAGCACCCACGGCCCCCAGAGCCGAGCGCCCCGAGGACGCGAACAGTCGCCGAGGAGGGTCACCTCTCAGGGCCGGCCTCGCTAGGACCAGGGAAGGGGGATCTGCCGGGCTCACGCGGGGACCGTAAGTGCGGCTCGGCTCCCGGAACCCCGAGCCAGGCCAGCCTCTACCGAGGTGACGGAGTCCCCGGGGAGCACGAGGGGCGCGCAAGGCTTCCCGAAGCCGTCCGGCGCCAGCCGCGCCCGGGCACCCCCGGAACCCCGAACTCGGGCGGCGGGGAAACGATCGGCGCCCGCGAGGCGTGCAAAGCCGCGGAGCCCCAGAAGGCGCCGCGGGAGCGCGGCCCGGCGCGGGGCTGGAGCGGCCCGCAGGGGCCGGCCGGGGCGCGCAGCCTGCCTACCTGGCTCGCATTGCGTCCCGCGGGCTCCTGCGGTTCTCCCCGCGGTCTGGGAGCGCGCCCGAGCCGGCACCGTGCGCCGACCCGCGGGAACCACCGCGCGGCGGAAGCGAGTTGCCGGGACCGCCGAGAGTGCCGGGAGCGCTCAGCCCCCGCCAGGGAGGGCTGAGGGTGGTCCCCGCGCCGGGGCGGGGCGCGCGAGGCGGGGCGCCGGGCGCGCGAGGCGGAGCGCGGGAGGCGGGGACCCGGGAGAGGGCAGCAGTGGTGGGGCGGGGGTGTCTCTTGGCCGGGGCGGGCTCAAGAGGGCGGGATCTCGGGGCGGGATGGCGGGGAAGGGGTGGTCCTGCGCCGGAGTGGGGCGCCTTGGGCGGTAGGGGACAGAGTCGGAGCCCAGAGCCCTGGGAAGACAGGGGTGGGACGACACCCAGGAAGAGTAGGCGACCGGGTCCTAGCCTGGGCCTCCCGGAGCCAGAGGCGGAGCGCGGGCGGGCACGGGGCGGGGCGAGCTCGGCGGGGGTGGGGCCCAGAAAGCGGCCAAATGGCGGGGGTGGGGGGGTGGGGTGGGAATGAGTGGTGGGCGTGGTCATGGCGGAGGGCGGGGCCTGCCTGGGGAGGCGGAGAGGAGGGCGGGGGGCTGGAAGAAGCAGAGGGTGGGGCCGAGCAGTTGTAGCTTGGGGCCTGGGGGAGGGGCGAGCGGCGGGGCCCGGGAGGCTGGGCGGGGTGCGGACAGGCAGGAGGCGGGGCAAGCTCGGAGGGGGCGGGGCCTAGAAAGCGGCCAAAAGGCGGAGGCGGGGTGGGAATGATTAGCGGGCGTGGTCATATTGGAGGGCGGGGCCTGCGTTGGGTGGAAAAAGCGGGGGCGGGGCCAAGCCGTTGCGGGGCGGGGCCGAACCCCTGTGTCCAGGAGGCTGGAGGAGGGGTGGGCGGCGGGGGGGGGGGTGTGGGCGGAGAGGCGAGGCCGAGCCGGAGCTCGAAGAGGCCGGGAGGGGGAGCGCTCGCATGTCGGGGTGTGGCGCCTAGTCTCCTGGGGCCCCGGCGAGGATCCTGTCTTGGCGTCTCCTCCTCTTCCTCCTTTAGGCTGGGGCCCGGGATCGAGGTCCAGGAGGCCAGGCCCCTCCGGAATCGTGTTGGTTGGTACCGAGCAGATCTAGAGGTGGCGGTCATCTCGGGACGTTTTGGCCGTGCTCGCAAGCCCCTGGCATCTTCCTACGCCCACCCCTTCTCTAGGAATCCCAAGCAGAGACCCCCGGGTGATGTTCGGATCCTCAGACTGGCCGGCGTCGGCCAGATCGCGGACAGGGGCACCTGATTCTCAAAACCTTTCTTACACTCGTCTAGGACCGTGGAGAAAAAAAAAAAAAAAAAAGCACATGGGTACCAGCGCAAAGTTTAAAAAGTAAGAACAAGAAAAAGGCAGTCACGTGGAAAATTACAAAGAATTTCCACCTGAGCAGATCGCAAATGGAATACACAGCATGTGGCAGTGTACACGTTTTCTGGCCGGTACACCGCTGGGTCACCAGTGCCTAGAATATGCCTGGCACGTAGTAGGTATTCAATAAATGCTCAGTGAGTGAACGCACCACATACTGTGTGGCAAGCACTTTCCATGGACTGGAACATTTAATCTCCCCAAAATCCCACACTTGGCTACCCTCATTAGTCCATTTCACGCCTGAGTACACTGAACCTTGGAGAATTAATTGGACAGCAGGAAACTGGTAGAGCCAGAATTGGACCTGAAGCCACTCTGGAGGTTGGACTCTACTCATCTCGAGGACCACTAGGTACCGTACTGAAGGACTGGGAGCCCCATGCAATCCAGAAGCCAGGAGGAAGAACAGGTCTTTAGGGGGAATAAAGCTAACATTTGTTACTCTGTGCCCAGAAATAAGCACTCCTTGAGTCATTCCTCACCATTACCTAGCAAAGTCGATATTATTACTATTCTCATTGTGTAGATGACTTTAGACCTTAGGTACTGCTATCATGAGCCCTTGGGGCATGAATCTGAATTCAAATCTTGGGTTTTCTGGATCCCAAGCCCTTGCAACCTTTGAGACCTCCCTTTAATTTAGGGATCTGACTTACTGCCACTTCAATTTGAAGTTCCTGATGAATTTTTGGAAGGAGACATAGGAAGACAGATACATGGACCTAGAAGGGTGGACAATGGTGTTCTGATTTGGGTATCATCTATGTGTCAGTCACTCAGTCGTGTCTGACTCTTTGTGACCCATGGACTGTAGCCTGCCAGGCTCCTCTGTCCATGGAATTCTCCAGGCAAGAATACTGGAGTGGGTTGCCATACTCCTCCTCCAGGGGATCACCCCATCCCAGGGATCAATCCTGTGTCTTCTGCAGTGTCTGCATTGGAAGGGAATTCTTTACCACTGAGCCACCTGGGAAGCCTGTCATCTGTGTGTTAGGACAATTGAATTCCTGAAAATAGATACAATTAGCCTTAAAAAGTATGCTGTGGATTTCAAAAGGAAGCTGTCACCCTGAAAATAACTCAGAAAAAGGGTATAAAAGGCATGTGGGAGGCCTAGGGGGTCCTTAGTAATATAAGAACACGTTTGGAGCACTGGCCTGGAAGCCAGCCTGCTAGGCTTGCCTCTCTGTGACTCGGTTTCCTAAATGAGAATGAAAATTCAGTGCAGCGTGTAAGGTACTTAGCAAAGAGTCTGGCACAGAGTAGCATTCAGTTTGCTTTATCTGCTATTATTACTGCTATTCCCAATGACTAATATCCTTACTGTGTAAAAATGCCTATAAAGCATTGAACAAGACAAGCCAGTGGAAAATGGACGAAAGCTATGAAAAGACAATTCCCAGAAGCACACAAATGGCCAAACATGAAGAAAGGCTCAGTGGCCACACCGAGGAATGGAGCTAGGGCAGAGCACAAAAACAATCAAATAAGAAAGCCAAGGTCCAGTCTGGGAAAAGCTGAGTTCACTAAGCAGTGAGGGAAGAAGAAGCATTAAAATGCACAAACTGCAAAGTGATATGGAAAATGCAAGATACAGCACTGATAGCAGAGTGCCTGCTGCGTTCACCTTCAGAGGCGAAGAGCTTGTCTCACGGTGTCCACGGCTATACCAGCCCAGTACTTGGTATCGTATCGTGGTGCCATAAGCATCTTCCAAGCAGCCTGCATCAAAGAGGAGGCATTTATGGAGGTCAGAATGTTTCAAGAAAATTGAACAAAAAAGAAAAAACCCATGAACAGATTCTCTTGTACTCTCACTCCTGTAGTTCATGGGTTTGACTCAGGAAAGAGCTGAGAGATACAGTGCCTCATGGGTGGGTGTAAGTTGTCTGTGGATTTTTCTGTCTTTGAAGTACTGAAAACAAGAAGGTCTTAAGATGTTGTTCCCTGTTAACTGTATGCTTTTTCACTCCACCCAGTTTTCCTAGTTCTCCTTCCAAAGGCAAAAGAAAAAAATGAGCTACTCAGAACATTCAGTGACTCAATAAGCATTTCTTGTGAAAACACATTCAGTAAATTCAATAAGTTTTTTTAAGTACAAGAATAATATTTGTTTGTTTCAAAGGATTCAAATGATTAGAAGAGTGGGTCCAAAAATCACTGCAGACAGTGACTGCAGCCATAAAATTAAAAGATGCTTGCTCCTTAGAAGAAAAGCTATGACAAACCTAGACAGCATATTAAAAAGCAGAAACATCACTTTGCTGACAAAGGTCCATATAGTCAAAGCTATGGTTTTTCCAGTAGTCATGTATCGATGTGAGAGTCAGACCATAAAGAAGGTTGAGGGTTGAAGAATTGATGCTTTTGAATTTTGATGCTGGAGAAGTCTCTTGAGAGTCTCTTGGACAGCAAGGAGATCAAACCCATCAATCCTAAAGGAAATCAACCCTGAATATTCACTGGAAGGACTGATGCTGAAGCTAAGCTCCAATACTTTGGTTCCCTGATATGAAAAGCCAAACTCATTGGAAAAGCCCCCAATGCTGGGAAAGATTGAGGGCAGGAAGAGAAGGGGGAGACAGAGGATGAGATGGTTGGATGGCATCATCGACACGATGGACATAAGTCTGAGCAGACTCTGGAAGATATTGAAGAATAGGGAAGCCTGGTGTGCTGCAGTCCTTGGGGTCACAAAGAGTCAGACATGACTTAGCAACTGAACAGTGAACAACAAGAGTAACAAGTAGGCATTGACCACAATTTCACACCCTCTGCCAAGATCTTGTGGTTAACAAAGTATTGTCACATGTCCATCCAGAAACCTTTTCTTAAGCATTTACAATATGTTAGAGTGTATGAATGTATATATGATACATGTGTGTGTTGTAGGAGTGTGTGTGTGTATACACGTGTGCATATTTGGTACTGAAATCAGCCTGATTGTGGTTAAATGCCAGTCCCATCACTTAACAGCTAGGTGTTTTCTCATCTGGAGCTGGGCATAATATTTAAAAGGATTAAATGAAATAATGTGTGCAGATTGCTCAGCGTTGAGCTTACAGTGTTTATAAATATAAACTACCATCATTATTTTGTATACATACACAGACTTACAAGTTAATCTTTCATTCCTGGTTTTCTACTAGCTGTACATAGAAATACCTTTTTGCAAGCCACTGTAGTTTAAGGAGCTGACCACATTGCCCTGGCAGAAAAGCGTTGATGAGAGAATCCAAGAAAGTGACCTTCAGACTTCACAAAAGGATTTTACATGCCAAATTTCTTTGAGTGTAGGCTCCTTTATAATGACATGCACTCAGTGTATTAAGGGAAAAAATGCCATCTTAGGAAGCCTCCTGTGTGTCAGAAGGTAAAACGCCCAGGAAGTTAGAGGAGGCTGGCATGGATTTGGACCATCAATATGACATCACTGTTATTTAAACCAGCAATAGCATGAGCTTAATCCACACCGACCACCACCACCTATCATTCATTCTAGTAGCTTCTTAAAGTACAGGCAGTACCGCTAGAAACAGCAGTTCAAGCAAGAATAAGTAATAAGTACTGCCCTGAGCTCTACCAAAGCTTGCTAATGTTGTGGCATTCTGGCCACTTGTAAAATACACTTCACTTTAGGGAGAATTTCTCAGAAATCTCAAGTGGGCTTATCGTGAAAGTCTCTTTCTAGGAACAAGGACATTCTCTACAAGGAAATAAAAATAATAATGTTCTTTTGGAGAAGTGAGATCAGTTATGATCAAAATGCCCATGTCAAGGGGAAAATAGAATTTAAAAATACAAAAAGAGAATAAAAAGACAAGGGTTTAAAACAAGGCATTAAGGTATTTATCCAATGCAATCTATAAAATAGCAATTGTATCATCAGTGTGGTCGAACGGAATTTCAAACTTGCTGTCTCTGACACAGTGTGAAGAGGGGGCTGCTGGGAAAACCCTCGCCTGGCTGAGTACCCTCGGTGGATTTCACCTGAGGGAGAAGATGCTCCTGACATGTGTCACAAGCCTGAAGAGTGACAGTTGTGCGATTCGGACATACACATTGAACACATGTGTGCCAGGCCCTGGGCTCAGCCCTGAGAATTGAGGCCGGGTGAGACAGCATCAGCTCTGCCTTCCTGGTGCTGAGGGTCCAGTGATGACTTGAAACGGAAAGAAGGGGACAAGCTCGTGGGTGGTACGAGCTATAACGGAAATCACCCAAAGCAGGAGACAACAAGAGACTCCCCGACTTAGGTAGGCCAACTAGAGAGGGCCGTCGGGGGAGGGGACATCCATGCCAAAGAGAAAGGAACCAGGGAGGGGCACGCCAGGCAGACAGCACAGCATACGCCAAGTCTTTGAGGAGTCGACTGGAAAAGAAAAGGGCGCACCTAAAAGTGGAGAGTTGTGTTTGCTTCAGCGGACATCCTGAGGCTGTCGAGCCTGGGACACAGACAGCATCTCAGATGACACTGAGAAACTGCTCTGAAGAGGCGAGGGTGAGGGCAGCCAGGATACAGAGGACTTTTTGCAACAAAAGGCCTTGTCAGGACATCAAAAGATTACTGTTAATAAAAGAAAACCAGATGTCTCAAGTTAAGGAGTGTAGTGTTTGCCTGTGCACAGGAAGACTCAAGAGTCTGGGCTCACTGAAATCATTCCTTTGATATGCACCTCAGCTCTCTGGGGCCAGTATCCTGTGCTTTCTCATCCTGAGTCTCCTCAGGGTGCACGGTGGGTGGCTGGGGTGGGTGGCTGCAGTCTGATGATTCAAAGAGGGGGAGCATCTAGCGTCTACTCAGAGTTCCCTTGGAGCTCACTTTAGGAGCCACTGTGATGTGACGGCTGGATGTCTGCAACACCCTTTGTTTACTGGTTCAGTTCAGTTCAGTTCAGTTGCTCGGTCGTGTCTGACTCTTTGCGACCCCATGGACCACAGCACGCCAGGCTTCCCTGTCCATCACCAACTCCCGGAGCTTGCTCAAACTCATGTCCATTGAGTTGGTAATGCCATCCAACCATCTTATCCTCTGTCGTCCCCTTCTCCTCCTGCCTTCAATCTTTCCCATAATCAGCCTTTTCCAATGAATCAGTTCTTCGCATCAGGTGGCCAAAGTATTGGAATTTCAGCTTCAGCATCAGTCCTTCCAATGAAAAATCAGGAGTGATTTCCTTTAGGACTGACTGGATCTTCTTGTAGTCCAAGAGACTCTCAAGAGTCTTCTTCAACACCATAATTCAAAAGCACCAATTCTTCAGCGCTCAGCTTTCTTTATAGTCCAACTCTCACATCCATACATGACTACAGGAAAAACCATACCTTTGACTAGACGGACGTTTGTTGGCAAAGTAATGTCTCTGCTTTTTAATATACTGTCTAGGTTGGTCATAGCTTTTCTTCCGAGGAGTAAGCATCTTTTAATTTCATGGCTGCAATCACCATCTGCAGTGATTTTGGAGCCCCCCAGAATAAAGTCTGTCAGACTGTCATACAGACTGTTTACTGGTATGGCAGCAATATCTAGTTCTCAGAGGCTGGAGAAAGCTTCGTGACCTTCTGGAGCTGACACGACGGCAGTGTGGCTGGAGTGAAAGGGTGAGGAGAATGCAGAGAGGTGAGGGTGGAGAGGTTCACAGGTGCTGGGTCCCTATACCCGCTGACTGTGTAGGGGGATGTGGGGAATCAGATGCTCTTCTTCTCCCACCCACCACCCACTCACCGACCACTGCAGATCAGAAAAACTTGCTCTGCCAGTAATTCAACATGAGCTATAAGAGAGTCCCTCTTTCATGAGAAAATGTTGGGCAACCTGTTTGCTGTTTGTGGAAGGCTCTGTCCTTCCCACCCTACACTGCTGTGACACTGAGCCCTCCATCCTGCTGGGTGTCCTTAGTTCATTCACACACACAGGGGCGTGGCTAGGATGTCACATGTGCACGTCACAGGTGCACGTGCGGAATCCAGAAGGAAGACAGATTTAAAAAAATTCAGGTGAAAGGAGTTCTGCAGCTCTCAGGAAACTTCTAGAAATACTTCTAAATAAATATTCATTTCTTTCTTCAAGTATTCAGTTATTCATTTAACAAATATATCTAGAATGCTCATATATGCCCAGAGAAGGCAATGGCACCCCACTCCAGTACTCTTGCCTGGAAAAATCCCATGGACGGAGGAGCCTGGTAGGCTGCAGTCCATGGGGTCACGAAGAGTTGGACACGACTGAGCGACTTCACTTTCACTTTTCACTTTCATGCATTGGAGAAGGAAATGGCAACCCACTCCAGTGTTCTTGCCTGGAGAATCCCAGGGACGGGGGAGCCTGGTGGGCTGCCGTCTGTGGGGTTGCATACTGGAGTGCAATACTGGAGTGGGTTGCCATGCCCTCCTCCGGGGATCTTCCCAACCCAGCGACTGAACCCAGGGTTCCTGCACTGCAGGTGGGCTCTCTACTCTCTGAGCCACCAGGGAAGCCCCAATATATCCTCCATCATTCTATTTAAGGATCAAATGGCTGTGGGAATAAACAATTACTCTGTAAGGTGTTAAGTAGTCAGTTGAGTATCAGGGCACACAGGACAGCCACCTGGCCCAGCCTGCATCCAGGTGGTGGGTGGGCATCCTCAAGGCTGGATGGCAAAGGCCGGGTATAATTTGTCCGAGGTTAGAAGCAGGGAAGAGGGGTGACATCCGAGGCTGAGCCTGCTCTGGGAAGGAGCAAGCTGCTCGCTGTGTGGTGCTGGGTGGCATGTGTGAACCTGGGGATGATGTGGTTGGACAGACTAGATTAGCTGCAACCTGGGGTATTTCCGGGCACAGCACAGAACCCCACCTTCATAAGGCTGGGCCTCATCACAGTGACTATTTCAATGTCAAACTGTGAGAATTTAATAAAACTTGGGCAGTTTGGGAATTTAAGGGTGAGGTGACACTTTCTCAACTGGTGCTTAGGAAGCAGCAGAAGGAGCGGAAAAGTCTATCCAGACTCTAAGATTTGTCTGAACTTGTTCCTATTGTGTGTATACCACTTGCCATGTGGCCAGGAGCATGAAGCTCTCTTTCCTTTCTTTTTTTTTCCAAAAAAGTCAGTTACTATCGATCACATCAACATGGGTTTAAATCGGGCTTAAATATGGATTTAAATTGGGCTTCTCTGGTGCCTCAGATGGTAAAGAATCTGCCTGCAAACAGGAGACCTGGGTTTGATCCCTGGGTCAGGAAGATTCCCTGGAGAAGGGAATGGCAACCCACTCTAGTATTCTTGCCTGGAGAATTCCATGGACAGAGGAGCCTGGTGGGCTGTAGTCCACGGGGTTGCAGAGTCAGACAAGACTGAGTGACTAATTATATATATATATATATATATATATATATTTATTTATCATAATCACAGTTTCCTAGAAACAGGAGGCACACTGGGCCGCCTGGAGAGGCAGCAGGGTTCTGTGGGAGGCAGAGGCGCCAGGGGATGAGGGTAAGAAATCTGTACTGTGGATTCCAAGGAAAATAATGGGCATGGCTAGGTAAGCAGCTTGGGACTGGCTGTTTTGAATAATTGCAGCAGGTTCTGGGGCATAAATCACTTCAATCATGTCTGATTCTCTGTCCCTAGCTGTCTGCCAGCAGGCCCCAGTGTAATTAGGGCAGGTGGATAGTGGCCTGGAGTGTGGGGCCCAATAAGGGAAGTGGTTGGGTGTAAACCCTGGATTGGTTGCTTTGCAATTGAAAAACAAGCTTGAGCGCAAGTTGTTTACTATAGTTAGGAATTGGACACAGGTGTCAATTCACCATGAAATATAAGATGTGGTCAATACACAAATAGAGGCTCAGAGAATGACTCAGCTAGAATCAAGATAAAATTTGTGTCTGGGTCTACCCTGCTCCAAAATCTGACCTCCAGCCACCGAGCAGTGGACAGGATCTATTTTGCCAGGTCACTTGGCATTCAGAGGTGTCATGCTCTTTGGACCTCCATGACAGTCTCGGTCTTGACCTCGTGATTCATTCTTCCCAGCCACCAAGAGATTTCATGGCTTATCTGAAAGTCCTAGAGATGAATCTGGAAGCTGCCAGGCTGACCTTGCCTCTGGTCAGCAGACTCAAGCATGCTTAGAAACGCTACATGGGGGAAAGGGACCACGTTGGGAGGTGGCCTGCCCTGACCGTGGCCCTGGGGCAACCTGTCTCCAGTGCCTCCCTTTGAGCTGATTGTTCAGTGTATCAGCCTGAGGGGCTCCAGCCACTGTCCCCAAGATAAGGCCAAATGAGGGTTTGGGTAGGGCAGAGAGCAGGTGGCAGTCAACCTGCCCTCTTTCCAGATAGCCAGATATGTTCAGAGAACCACCATGAAGAGGCAACCAGACTCTGTCCAGACACACTTGGAAAGAAGGCTTATGGGATTATGGGTCCACATGGCAACCAAAGAGGAGGGAAAACACAGGAAATAATGAAAAAGTGAGTTATTTATTAACAAGAATTTTATCACATCATCCAGGGAAGCCAATTTTATTTTTTTACATCAATGCACAGAGATGTAATATCTTATGGATATATATTTTTCTCTCTCTCATGTACTTAGAAACTTTTCTAAGTACTTCTGTTTCCAATTTGTGAAAGTTCTTGAGCTCTCTCTTGGTATTTTTCATCTATTATGATTTACGATGGATGATTTAACAACCATTCAATCTGAAAGCACGTATCTTTAAATTGTGAGAAATTTTCCTGATTTTTTTTCTATAATAAGCCTAGAAATAAATGGTCACTCTATTTTCTCTTTCTGGCGCGCCTATTATTCAGTTGTTTGACATCCTGGATTGATGCTCTATTTTTCTTATATTTTTCCCCCACCTACTTTCTATCCCTTTATCCTTTTGCTCTGTTTTTAAAAGATATCACTACCATTTTGATTTTCAAAATATTCTACCAAATTATCTTTACTTCTGCTATTATATTTCTAATAATCTTATTCCCCCCACAAATAATAGCATCCCATGCACAGTATTCTGCAGCTTATTTTTTTGTGTAAACAGAAATATCCTACAGATGCTTCTGAAGACATTCACAGAGCTCTGCCTCTTTCTTTTTAATAAATATAGTATTTCTCTCTATGGATGTGCCAGCATTTACTGGGGTTGTATTTTGAAGAATGATTGGCATAAATTAATTGAAGAGGTTCTAGGCATGTAAGCAGAGGAGCAAGCAGGAAGGAAGGCATGGAGGTACAGAACAGCCAGAGACATTGCCAGGTCTGGCTGATGACTGAGGGGTGGGATGGGAGTGTGTGTTTGTGTGTGTGTGTGTGTGTGTGTGTGTGTGTGTGTGTTGAGAAGCAATGCATTTAAGGATGAGGGACTTCCCTGGTGGTCCAGAGGCTAAGGCCCCTGCTTCCAATGCAGGAGACCCCTGGTTCGATCCTTTGTCAGGGAAATAGATCTCACATGCTGCAACTAAAGACCTTTTATGCCATAACTAAGACCCAGCATGCCCCCCCCCAAGTAAATACATAAATTAAAAAAAAAAGTCAAATTATGGACAGATCATCTTTCCAAGGGTTTTGAACTAAGGACTCTAGACTTGAAACAGGATAGGAATATAGTGATATCCACTCTTCAAATATCCCCTCTGTCAGGAATATACAGGATGGACCCAAAGAGGATCAGACTTAGATCACAGAGAACAGTTAACTGGTTGTTACATTTGTGGCAAGAAGTGCTGAGAATCTGACCAGGACAGTGAAAATAGAACAAGAGCCGAGGGCAGAGAGAGAAGATACTAAGAAGCCCAAACTGCAGTTTGGTGGCTGTGTCAGGGATGAGGGGGAAGGGGTTTCGACAGATGAAAGAGTTCAGCCTGGTGACCTCAGTGGGCCATGACTCTGCTAGGCAAATCCCAGATGGTGAGACGTTCCAGAGGAAATGACATGATCAGGTTCGGACACGTTGAGTCTGAGATGCATTTGGGACACACGAGTAGAGTGTGTGTGATAGTCGCTCAGTTGTGTCCGACTCTTGCGACCCCACGGACCACAGTCCAGCAGGCTCCTCCGTCCATGGAATTCTCCAGGCAAGAGTACTGGAGTGGGTTGCCATTTCCTTCCCTTGTACCTATCGCTCTTAAATATAGAGACGCTTGAAGCCACTCACGTTTCTTTAAAAAAAAAAAAAAAAATTATTTATTTATTTATTTATTTTTGGCTAGGCTGGGCATCCGTGGCTGGGTGGGCTTTTCTGTAGCTGTGGCGGGCAGGGAGCCACTCTAGTTGCAGTGTACCGGCTTCTCTTTGCGGCGGTTCCTCTCGTGGAGCGCGGACTCCAGGGCGCATGGGCTTTGGTAGTTGCAGCACATGGGCTCAGTAGTTGTGGCACGTGGGCTTAGTTGCTCCATGGCATGTGGGATCTTCCTGGATCAGGGACTGAACCCATGTGCCCTGTTTCAATAGGCAGCCTCTTTCCTATTGAGCCACCAGGGAAGCCCTAGGACCTGGTGCTTAACTGAGAAGTTTGAGCTGAAGTAGACTTGGCTTCATGGGGATGAAGGTGGTCATGGAGGCTCTGGGCTTGGACAGGGTCCTGCTCTGAAAATATACAGAGCAAGAAGACTAAGGTCACTGCCTGGAGAACAGTGGCCTCCTCCTCCTCGCTGTGCAGAGGACTTTGTCACTTGCCCCGGCCACTTTGGCTTTCACTTTCCCTCTCCCTCCCCCTCTCCCACCACATTCCCCTGGTTATTCTTGGAACACACCTATTAGCCACCTACTTCGGCTTCTTTGGACCTGCTGTTCTGTTTTCTGCACACACGCTCCCCCAGCTCTCCACACCCATCCCTCTCTCACATTATTCCAGCTCTGATGTACTGTCTCCTTCTCAGAGAGCTGTTTTCTGATCACCTTCATCCAGTGAGACTCCCCACCTCACTGTCACTCTCTATCAGCTTTGCCTTGCTTTATTTCGCTGCCCAGGACTTACGACCCTTTGACGTCGTCTGACACGCTTCTTCATTTATTCATTTATTGTTCACTCCTTGCTCTTCCTCCCTCCGTCTGTGTTGGATCTAAGTTCCATAAAATGAGAGATTGCTGTCACTGCTGTATCTACTGGCAAATAGTTGGTGCTCCACAAATGCTTGTTGAATGAATGAACGAGTTTCAAAGAGGAGTTGAGGAAAGCTATGGAGAAGGAAATGGCAACCCACTTTAGTATTCTTGCCTGGAGAATCCCATGGACAGAGGAGCCTGGTAGGCTACAGTCCACGGGGTCGCAAAGAGTCAGACACGACTGAGCGACTTCACTTTCACTTAAGAAGGGGTAAGACTTAGAAAGGAAGTCACGGTAGATAGGGTTGAAAATATTTCTAGTAAGAGTAAAGCGATCAGTAGTGTTGGGTGTCAGCATGATGACTAAAAAGAGGAAGGCCAGGAAGCATCCATTGGCTTGGCCATGGGAAGATAGTGGGTCACTTTAGCGATGGCAGAGAGGCATGGGGCAGAGGGCAGACTGCAAGAGATTGGGCAGACACTGGAGGTGAAGATGGATGACCAGTGCTTAGGACTTTCTCAAGAAATTTGGACTGAGTGGATGAGGACAAGGAGGATGATAACTAGAGGGTGACCAGCTTTTTTCCCCCCAACTTGCTGCTTGTTGGTTTTAGGGGCAGCGGCCAGACAGGTGAGAGGGTGCAGTCTGAGTGGAGTCTGGGGAACAGTGTTTCTGAGCATTTGGGGCGGAAGTCACAAATGTGGGTGATAGGAGGGACCCCGGGACTCTGCGTCTCCTTTCTTCAACATCCACCTGACTAAGGCCATGTCAGGATTAGATTTTCCTCCTGCCTCATCCCTTCTGCTGCTCTTGATTTCCTTTTATATGGTATCCTGACCAAATTGGCTTTGGTAAATATCTGTTTTCTGCCGGGGAGACTGCTGCTAGAAGCAAATAGAAGAATCACAGCCCATTGTGTTATAGAGGGGAATGTAAATGTATGTTTGCGATCCACCCCCAGATTCATATCTTGAAACTCTAATCCAAGAAGTGATGGCGTTTGAAGATGAGGTTTTCGGGAGACCATTAGGTCATGAGGGTGGAGCCCTCCTTGTGGGACTGAGTGTTTAGTCATGTCTCACTCTATAACCCCATGGACTGCAGCCCGCCAGGCTCCTCTGTCCATGGGATTCTCCAGGCAAGAATACTGGAGTGAGTTGCCATTCTCTTCTCCAGGGGATCTTCCCCACCCAGGGATCAAACCCCAGGCTCCTGCATTGCAGGCAGATTCTTTACCGTCTGAGCCTCCAGGGAAGCCCGGATAAGACAGACCCAGGAAGAGGGTTCTCACCCAGCCCAACTGAATTGGCTCCCTGATCACAGACTTCCAGCCCCCAGACCTGTAAGACATACGTGTCTATTGTTTAAGCCGCCTTGCCCGTGGTATTTGTCAGAGCAGCCTGAACTGGCTAAATCAAGACAGAAAGAAAAAGTATGTGAAGGACATCTCTAAGGATTACAGATAATAGCATTTCAGAGAGTATAGGGTGGAGATGAGGGCAAAACCGATAATTAAAGAAATAATGGAATTAAAGAAGTTTTAAAAACAGTGAAATAAAATATGCATGACCCCTAAAACAGAACTCGAAATTGAGGAAATCGTACCTGGGAAGAGCAGGGGATGTGCAGAGTTAAATACTGAGATTGAGGAAGCAATTTTTAGAACAAACCCACCGTCTTCCTCAAAGGATATTACAAAGTCTACTTTCCTGCTGACTGTGATGACTGGTTTCCCTTCAGGTGAGGAATACATTTTAAATGCATTTAAAAAATCTATGATGTAGCAATTAACAGAATTAAAAGTCTGTTTGCCCTACAGATCACAATGAAGTCTAGCATCATAAAAGAAAAGACAGAGAAACAAAAACCTATCTGAACAAAACAGACTAGAAAGCAAGCAATTAGAAAAAAAGAAAAGAAAAGATATTAAAAAAGATGACAGAAGCAAAACTGAATATAAATGATGATAATGAGTATAAATGGGTTATTCCTCTAAGTTAAAGGAGAAAATTTAAGAATGAAAAATCCCCCAAACCCAACTCCTTACAAAAGTCAAGCTTAAAACATGATGATGAAAGAAGAGATAAATTGAGGCCAACAGATATCAGGTAAATGAGAACTAAAAAGGAAGTGAGGGAGGATTTGTTAGTATCTGTCAACAGATTCAAAGTGAGAAGCCTTCCCAGGAAAGTGGAGCTCAGTTCACTTTGATGACAAAGGTCTCACCCTCTCTCCCTTGGGGATAGGCACTCAGTTCATCATCAGCCATATGGTAGCCATTCCAATTTACACCTCAAGCCCAGATTGGATAATCAACTTCACACAATTGTCTGCTCATCACCCCTTCCCAGCAGGGGCCACTCCTACCTGCTAAGCGACTAATCAATTTCCAGTTTGCCCAGGACTGAGTGGGTTTCCAGGGAATTTTGCCACCAAACTGAGACAGTCCCAGGCAAACCAGGGTGGTCAGTCAGCCTGAGTCCCTCTGCACAGAGAAGGGAGATATCCTGCCACTTTCCTTGGGGATGCTCACCACAAATTGCTTTAATTCCAGGCTTATTTCTGTTTCCTTAGCCTCCAAGTACAGGAGGGCAAAGCTCCTTTGTCTTCTGCCCTCTCTCATAGGGTCTGACACTCAATCATTCCTGGCTGAATGAGAGAATAAATGAAAGATGGTGTAATTGTCAGGAGAAGGAGAAAGGGGTGGCAGAGGATGAGATGGTGAGATAGCATCACCAACTCAATGAACATGAATTTGAGCAAACTCCAGGAGACAGGGGAGGACAGAGGAGCCTGGTATGCTGCAGTCCATGGGGTCACAAAGTCGGGCACGACGAACTGAACCGCGACAACATAATAGTCTAGAATCTTCTTGTGCCATATAACAGCATCAGAACATGCAAGGCAACTTCCAAATAATCTGTTCATTTAAATACTATTGTATTTATTTTTGAATATTTTCAAAAAGGCACAAAATGATAAAGCATAACTGCATATACATGAGTGTGTGTGTGTGCGTGTGTTGCACTTGGCTGCCTTCTCCTACAGAGATCATTCTGGAACACCCCATAACCTCTAAACCCGCCCACTGTCACTCAGTTTTCTGCATCTCTTTGTGGTGCTTCCCCAAAGCTTAACTTCTGCAGGCATTTTAGTTTCCTAATATTTTGGAGTTTCTCCCACTTTGCTAAGTACGTTTAGATCCCCAAAATCAAGAATTAAAATAGGCTCCCCACTTACTACCAACCAAAGATTTTCCTCTTGATGTTAAGGATTGTTCATCTTGGTATTATTTACAGAAACACTTTCACTTCCCTAAATGTTTATTAAAGAGACATTTTGATCGGCCACCATGCCTTATAAATATTTACTTCTTAGGAATCCTCCCGTGATGCTCTGTTTAGAAAAGCACTCGGAGCAGGCGAGAAGAGCTCTGCCTCACAGGACCAGAGTGACTTTGACGACACAGGAAAAGGATGCTTGGTTGTCGGCTTTGCGCCTGTTCCCTGAGTAGGTTTGCTGCTGTCATGTTCTATACAGTGGTTCTGATGTTTAGAAAGACTTTTCCAAGAATGAAAGTGTTAGTCGCTCAGTCGTGTCCAACTCTTGCAACCCCATGGACTGTAGCCTGCCAGGCTCCTCTGTCCGTGGAATTCTCCAGACAAGAATACTAGAGTGTGCTGCCATTCCCTTCTCCAGGGGATCTTCCCAACCCAGGGACTGAACTGGGGTCTCCTGCATTTGCAGGCAGATTCTTTACCATCTGAGCCACCAGGGAAGCCCTGTCCAAGAATAGATGCATGCGGATTTCTGAAGGGGCTCTCCTCTCGGTCCCAAAGAGGACAGTGAAATGTGAGAGGCAGGGCCGGGGACTCGGAGTTTTGGTTCACAGCAGTGCAGGCTGGTGGACCCAGCCAGTGTTGCCTCACCAGACCCAAGGACACCCACCACGCACACCTCATGCTGCATGGATCAGTAATGGTCCCCATTCCTCTCTGCCCGCTGGGTCTTCTTCCATTCCTAATCGTTCACCTCTGTCTGCACTTTGGCTGAGCTTTCTCCCTGCTTCCCTCGCCTGACTTCACGACATCTCAGATTTTACGGGACCATCTTGAATTTAAACATTTAATCTGTTGGGTTTTTTTGTTTGTTTTGTTTTGACCACCTGTAGCAGATTTGTTCCAATCTGGGGCTTGGAAAATGTGATCCTCCCATGGCTGGGTGACTTTCAGTACTTTCGTTGGTAAAGTAGTGTAGCTGTATTAGTCCCTCAGTCGTGTCTGACTCCTTGAGACCTTGTGGACTGTAGCCTGCCACGCTCCTCTGTCCATGGAATTCTCCAGGGCAAGAATACTGGAATGGGTAGCCATTCCCTTCTTCAAGGGATCTTCCAGACCCAGGGATTGAACCTGGCTCTCTTGCACTGCAGGAAGATTCTCCACTATCTGAGTCGCCAGGGAAATCCAAATATAATGTAAGTGCTATGTAAATAGTTGAAGATGAGTGGCAAATTCAAGTTGTGTTTTTTGGAATTTCATGGAATTTTTTTTTCCAAATATTTTCCATCCTTCAGTTGAATCCATGGATATGCAGATATGTAGGGCCGACTGTACTTTCTTCTCTCCATATATCAAATTCCTAACAAATATATAATACCATATACAGTTTCAAATTAAAGTAAATTCACAGAGTTTTTGTGTGTTTGATTTTGCTTTAGCCTGTCACATAACATACTGACGACAGAGGATGAGATGGCTGGATGGCATCACCAACTCAATGGACATGAGTTTGAGCAAGCTCCGGGAGTTGGTGATGGACAGGGAGGCCTGGCGTGCTGCAGTCCATTAGGGGTCACAAAGAGTCAGACACAACTGAGCGACTGAACTGATAATACTGATAACATACTGTCAGAGTCTTCAGATGCAGCGTCTAACCAAAGAAAGCTGTATATGCTCACTCTCGGTATGAGAGGTGTAAATACGTAAGGCAACATTTTTGTGGTTGGTAAAAGAGAATGGATATTCTTCAGTGTGCCTGCAGCCAGCTTCCCAGGAGACTTTGGGCTTAGATTTTACCAATTTAGTGCTAGCCGCTCAGTCGTGTCCAACTCTTTGTCCCCATGGACTGTCACCCACCAGGCTCCTCTGTTCATGGAATTCTCCAGGCCAGAGTGCTGGAGTGGGTTGCCATTTTACATATTTGGTTGCTTGCAAAATAAATGCCATTCTCTTGGGGGGATGTGTGTCATTAAGATGCTGGGATTGTTTTATACTCTACATGAGCGCTTTCCATCCGGGCTATTGCAGCACCTGGGGGTAGCCCACACGCTTGGGATACTCTAAGCCATCCGTTGCGGGCCGTGTGTAGAGGACTCAGGTTGGTGAATGGTTTACGTTACAGTAAATGAGAGCTGCTGCTTCCAGGATGCGATCCTGCCTGACTCACATGTGTTTTGTGTTATTGGAAGGCGAGAAGGGCTGGAATGACACAGCCAGCGAGCAGGATCTGTGTCGCGCCTGTGCGCATCATCTGGTCTGTGTAGATGGGGGGACTCTAGCTTGAGAACACCTGTGTTAGGTCGTTTGTTTTCCAAAAACACTCTTGTCTTTCTCTCAGAGGTGAAGAAGGCAGTTCTGCCAAAGGCACTGGGTGCCTTAGTGGAAATGGAAAACTTTAAGCAGAGCTAAGGAAATCGTTTGTTATAAGGTTCATAATAGTTTCGATGTACTTTATATAACTGAATTATTTGTGCTAATGGAGGAGGTAATGAGAAGACAATGCAAATCGGGCACAAAAGTTAATGGTTTTTTATTTTTATTTTAGAGTATGTCTCCAACCAGTTGTCATGACCAGATCTATTTTCTCAAGTCAGTGCTGCACTGAGAGGCATTCCCATTTGTGGTGAGCGAGCTGTGGTCGGTCACAGGAAATGGCTTCAAAATGGCTATAGGAGAACACTTGGAAGTTAGTATTGATCGTAGGAACCCACAAATTGGATACTCCACACTCCCTTAGATAACTGTTGGTTAAAAACAAACAGATGGGGGAGAGGGGGTGGGAGGGATAAATTAGGAGTTTGGGATTAACAGATACTACTATGATTAAATAAACAACAAGGACTTATTGTATAGCACATGGAACTATCTGCAATGTCTTGTAACAGCCTATAATGGGAAAGAATCTACCAAAGAATATATATATATGAAACTGAATCACTTTGCTGTACACTTGAAATTAACACATTGTAAATCAACTGTACTTCAATTAGAAAAACAAACAAATCAGCACTATGTTCAAGTAAATGGAAATGTAACAATTTACCAAAGTTCTAATAATGAGTGACATCATAGAGATCTAGTGAAACTGACGATTAGCGAATTGGGCCAGATTACTCATTCTGCTGAAAAATATGTGTTCTAGATGTCTATGAGAGTATGTCTAAAATTCAGTATTCTTCAAATAGCACTTTTATTATTCAAATTCACTTAGCAGTTATTCCTCAACTGCCACATGGTATCCACCCAGTTGTTACCTTTAGCTGCTATTTAGAATTTTAGTTATTCAGTTTTTCACAGGCTTCTTTTCATCTGTTCAATATTGGTGTTTGTTTTAGTAACTGGAACCCTCTGAAGCACCAAGAACAATGTCTACATGGGGTAAAGTTGCAGCCAGTTTTCATTCGATTTGCTTCTTTCCTCTCAGAGCAGTAGATGGATTTCAAGGTCACGTGTTCACAGAGAACATTAAATACCATCTGTTTACATGGGCCGAACTCACCCCAGACCTGGGTTCAGATAAGTGTCACCTCGGGTGCTGGGTTCATGAAGCTGGGTTGTTGCTTCTGTGGTTTTCAGCTTCAGCCACTTTGAGGATGTTGCCAAGAAACCTGGGTGACTTGCAGCCCTGTGGGTGTTGAACAGCTCATGCTGCTCGCCATCACTGAGCTCCAGAGCCAAGCTCCTTGTGGGCACCCCACAGCGGCTCAGTTCTCTTTCTTTGCTGCTTTTGTCTCTAAACGGTGAGCCGTGGAGTTTCACTGGACAGTGAGTCCCCTACGTACAAATGAGATCTGTTCTGAGAGTGCGTTCATAAGTTCAGTTTATAAGTCCAACAAAGTTAGCCTAGGTACCCAACTAACACCATCGGCTACATAATACTGTATTGTAATAGGTTTACAATGCTTTTCATGCAAATAACACACGAAAAATAAACAGACACAAAGAAGAAAGAAAACATTTTTTTAATCCTTATAGTGCTAGTGGTAAAGAATCCACCTGCCAATGCAGGAGACTTAAGAGATGAGGGTTCCACCCCTGGGTGGGGAAGATCCCTTGGAGGAGGGTATGGGCAACCCACTCCAGGATTCTTGCCTGGAGAATCCCATGGAGAGAGGGACCTGATAGGCTATGGTCCTTGGCGTCACAAAGAGTTGGACATGACTGAAGTGACTGAGCACATAACATGCATAGTACCTTGGAAAGCACAGTAGTACAGTATACCAGCTGACTCTTCTTAGCAGTACCAACTACATCACTGTTGCTTTTATACTTAGCTTCTGGATATCCTGGACTTGAAATAAAGATACTGTACTGTCCTTTATACAGTACACAAAAGCACAACCAGTAGTAGAGGATGCACAGACGTGACCGTGTACACTAGACACGTGAACTAACTTACGTGGTTGGACATGAGGACGCACGCTCACATGTTCAAAAGGTTGCAATTTGAAGGTTCGTATGTAAGGGGCTTACTGTAAATATTTTGCTGCGATGATCTTTGTGTTAAGTCACTTCAGTCATATCCAACTCTAAGACCCCATGGACTATAGCCCACCAGGCTCCTCTGTTCTCATGGAATTCTCCAGACAAGAATATTGGAGTGGGTTGCCATGCACTACTCCAGGAGATCTTCTGGAAGCAGGGATCGAACCTGGGTGTCCTGTACTGCAGGCAGATTCTTTACACCAGGGAAGCCCGATGCTTTCTTCACCTAGCTGTATATCCAGGATCTGATAAGGGCAGACCAGACAGACAGGCAGCTCTCAGTGATGGAAGACCTGGTTCCCTGAGTGTTCCCTGGGATTCATAGGTTTTCCTGCACATCTCACGGAGCACGTCTTCTGCATCAGCATGGCCCCCTGAAGCTGGCCTGGGACTCAAACAGGTTTCCCAGCTCGCCCAGCTCAGTGGTGGAGGACTAGCTGGAGAACTCTAGGGACTGCCTGTGGATGCCTGAGATCCACTTTCTTGTCTCCTTTTTAACCCCCAAAGACAGAAATTCATAGAGATGAATGCATTTTCTAGAAAAATGAAAAGCAAATCAGGAACAAATCACCAAACGCTCCTGATTCTTCCTATTTTGTTTCCTAAAATAGACTGAATATCAAACGATGTATGTTGGAATCTGGCTGTTCTGGTAACAGAATTTATGATGCAGGATTATGTTGAGAAGCAAGTTTTAATATGTCTCCTCGGGTATTTCCAGGAATTTGCCCTCTAAGATGGACTTGGAGATGGAAGCTGTTTATACCCACCCTATTCTACTGTAAATGGCTCAGAGTGAGCTCTGAAGAGTGCTAACAGTGCACTCCTATTTTCTGAATATTTAACACCCCAGAAACGTGTTTGCTGTACCATCTGAATGCATAGCTATTTGCCTTTCACTGCAAAATGCATTGTCAAAATGATGTACTGTTCACTCAACTGTGTATCAAGGATTTGATATCAAATGTCTTACTCCAATTATAACAGATTTCAAACAGGCAGGTATGGCTGGAGATACCATATCACCATAGAAACTGGAAGCTTCTAGCAGAGAGTGAAATAATTAGCATCATATTATCTTGAAATCTTGAAAATGCAGTATTATTAAGGAAAGTCTATATTTGTATCTATCAGTCCATCATCATCCTCCATAGCTTTAGGAAGATGTAAATTTTATTTGCTTAATGATTATGACTAGAACTATTCTTAGGCTAGGAGCTGTCTTTTGAAGAAAACATTGTGATAATCCACTTGATGAAAATCTAAAATCCAAAGAGTATTGGATGGTAAAGTACAGAGACAAAATTATAGCTACTCTGGTTCATTTTAAATCAATTTATGAGAAAAAAAAATGGATGACAGGAGTAAGGGGAGATGAGAGATATAGGCAATGATGCTAGAATCTAAGTTATGAAAATAAAGGACTTGTAAGAATCTGCACATTGGTCATTATATTTTAAAATTTGATTTGATATTATAAAAATATAACACACACACAAAATCTTTATAGTAAGTCTTGAAATCAGATAGTGTTAGCTCTCCAATTCTTTCCCCTTTTTCAATATTGTTGCATTTCCAAATAAATTGTAGAGTTGGCTTCTAAATCACCACCAAAATGCTTGCTAGGATTTTGGTTGTAGCTGCATTAAGTCTATAGATCACTTCCGAGACATTTGACATTTGGGTAATACTGAATTATCCAATTCATTAATTTGATATATCTCTTTATTTATTTCAGTCTTTATTAATTACTTGAAGCAACACTTTGTGATTTCCAGCATGAAGGTAGTTTGCTAAATTTTTCCCTCAATATTTCAGAATTTTTTAATGCTGTTAGTGTTGTTGTCTTTGGTTCACATTATATTTTCCAATTATTTGTTGCTGGTATACAGAAGTACAATTGCTTCTCATATAGGGATTGTTATTTTATCCTGAGGTCTTGCTAAATCCTTGTCTTAGTTTTTTTTATTGGAGTGTGATCGCTTTACAATGTCGTGTGGTTTCTGCTATACAACGGCGTGAGTCAGCTACATGTATACATATGTTCCCTCCCTCTTGAGCCTCCCTCACTTTGTTATCATCCGGTCCTTTGGATTTTCCCTATGAATGATCTGCAAACAAAAGTTTTACTTCTTCTTTTCCGATTTTATGCTGTTATATGCGTTTTATTTTCTTGTTTCACTGTCTGGAAACTCAAGGACAAAACTGAGCAAGGCTGGTGATTGTGTAAACACTTGCCTTGCTCCCAGTATAAGGGGTAGGCATCTGGTTTCTCACCATTATATACAATGTCAGGCACAGTTTTTTCATAGATGTCTTTTATCACCTTGGGAAGGGACATTTCTATTCTCAGCGTGTTGAGAATGTATTTTAAAAATCATGAATGAGTATTGAATTTTGTTAAATTCTTTCTATTTTTTGCATTTCTTCTATTTATTCTGAATTTATTCAAAGTAATTTATTCTGTTCATGAATTATGTTGATTGATTTTTAAATGTTAATTCAACCTTTCATTCTTAGGGTAAACTCAACTGATCATGATGTAGTTTCCTTGTTGTGTGTGTGTGTGCGTGCGTACTCAGTTGCTTCATTAGCATCTGACTCTTTGCAACCCTTGGACTGTAGCTCACCAGGCTCCTTTGTCCATGGAATTCTCCAGGTAAGAATACTGGAGTGGGTTGCCATGCCCTCTGCCAGGGAATCTTTGAGATTCAGGGACCCAACCTGAGTCTCCAGCATCTCCTACATTGCGGGTGGATTCTTTACCCACGGAGCCACCAGGGAAGCCCAGGTTCCTTGTTCCTGGGTTCAATTTGCTAACAAAGGCTATTGTTATCTATGTTCCTAAAGGATATATGTCTTTAGTTTTCATTTATTGTAACGTCTTTGCTTGGTATGAGGATAACACTGGCCTTGGGGTTCCCAGGTGGCACTAGTAAAGAATCCACCTGCCAATGCAGGAGACATAAGAGACACAGACTGCAACCATGGGGCGGGAAGATTCCCTGGAGGAGGCCATGGCAACCCACTCCAGTATTTTTGCCTCTAGAATTCCATGGACAGAGGAGTCTGGGAGGATACAGCTCATGGGGTCACAAAGAGTCAGACAGGATTGAGTGGCCGAGCATGAACACAGGGCTCACAAAGTAAATTGGGGAATATTTACTTTTTTTCAATTTCCAAAGAAATGTAGAATTTAGTCTTATTTCTTTCCTACAGTTTGGCTAGCATTCACAATAAAGCCATCTGTCTGGTGCTTTCTTAATGCAAATAATTTTTTATTATTTTTTAACAGATATAAAGCTACCCAGATTTTATATTTTTTCCTTGGTCAGTTTTGGCTATTTTTATCTTTCAAGAAATTTATGTAAGTTGTTATTGGCATGAAATTGTTCATGCTGCTGCGGCTAAGTCACTTCAGTCGTGTCCGACTCTGTGTGACCCCATAGACGACAGCCCACCAGGCTCCCCCGTCCCTGGGATTCTCCAGGCAAGAACACTGGAGTTGGCTGCCATTTCCTTCGCCAATGCTTGAAAGTGAAAAGTGAAAGGGAAGTCGCTCAGTCGTGTCCAACTCTTAACGACCCCATGGACTGCAGCCTACCAGGCTCCTCCATCCATGGGATCTTCCAGGCAAGAGGACTGGAGTGGGGTGCCATGGCCTTCTTAAAATTGTTCATAATATTACCTTATTATGCTTTTAGTAGCTCTAATATCGGTAGCAATGTCCTCTGTGCTATTTCTGATATTAGTAATCTGTATGCTTTTTTTTCTTAATGGTTTTAGCTAAAGGTTTATTGATTTTAATAATTCTTTTTTAAAAACCAGATATTCATTTTAGCAATAGTCCCTGTTATTTATCTGCTTGCAATTTTATTTATTTTCACCCATACCTTTCTGCATTTTACTTTTAAGATGCATTTATTTATTTATTTGGCTGTGTCAGCTCTTAGTTGTGGCATGTGGGCTTTAGACTGCTGGCTCAGTAGTTGCGGTGCTCAAGTTACCCCTCTGTATGTGGAATCCAGGGATCCAACCTGTGTCTACTGCATTGGAAGATAGATTCTTAACCACTGGCAAAGGCTCTTTACGCATACTTTTTTACTTCCTTTTACTTCCTTTGGTTCTAATGCTCTTAAGTTTTACCTTAAGTTGGATGATTAAATAACTGCAAAGGCTATAGTCCACGGGGTCACAAAGAGTCACACAACTGAGTGACTAACACAACACAAATTGGACTTAAACTTTTCTAATATAAGAATTTCAGCTACAAATTCCTTTTTCAGTGCAATTTTGACATATTGTGTTTTTATTTTCATTCTTTTGAAAATATTTTCTTGTATCTCTTCTTTTTTCTTAAATGCATGGGTTGTTTTAAAATGTGTTATTTAACTTCTACTAAAGAGCCTCTTGATGAAAGTGAAAGAGGAGAGTGAAAAAGTTGGCTTAAAGCTCAGCATTCAGAAAACCAAGATCATGGCATCTGGTCCCATCACTTCATGAGAAATAGATGGGGAAACAGTGGAAACAGTGACTGACTTTATTTTTCTGGGCTCCAAAATCACTGCAGATGGTGATTGCAGCCATGAAATTAAAAGACACTTACTCCTTGGAAGGAAAGTTATGACCAACCTAGACAGCATATTGAAAAGCAGAGACATTACTTTGTCAACAAAGGTCCATCTAGTCAAGGCTATGGTTTTCCCAGTGGTCATGTATGGATGTGAGAGTTGGACTATAAAGAAAGCTGAGTGCCGAAAAATTGATGCTTTTGAACTATGGTGTTGGAGAAGACTCTTGAGAGTCCCTTGGACTGCAAGGAGATCCAACCAGTCCATCCTAAAGGAGGTAAGTCCTGGGTGTTCATTGGAAGGACTGATGTTGAAGCTGAAACTCCAATACTTTGGCCACCTGATGCAAAGGGCTGACTCATTTGAAAAGACCCTGATGTTGGGAAAGATTGAGAGCAGGAGGAGAAGGGGACGCCAGAGAATGAGATGGTTGGATGGCATCACCGACTCAATGGACATGGGTTTGGGTGAACTCCGGGAGTTGGTGATGGACAGGGAGGCCTGGCGTGCTGTGGTTCATGGGGTTGCAAAGAGTCAGACACAACTGAGCGACTGAACTGAACTGTGGAAGACCTCTCTTAGGAAGTCTGAAAGTGAGCCATTTAAAGCCAGGAGAGACTATTTCAGAAAGAATAGCAGGTGCAAAGAGCCTGAGGTGGCAGCTTGCTCGAAGTGAGGAAGCAGGAGACGTATCATGCATTTGCAATGTCTTACGGTGCTGGCACAGGAACCCCCCTTCCCTCTGACCTTTACTTGGGGATGGGCACTGGGGGCAGAGATCATTTTGGCTACACTCAATGTGGTTCATAGTTTGTGATTTATAGTTTGGTTATTGCAACACCGCCAGGAGAGGGAAACTTCTGAGTCTTGTTAGAAGTTGCAAGAGGAGATGAGGATGGAGTTCTCATGGAAAGGGGGACATACACACCGATTTAGAATGGGCTATGGTGCTGTTCCCTAAGGAGACGCTTTCTCTTTGGAATACTCTGATGCCTTTGGGAAAAATTCATTTAATTGCAGGAATGCTCAGTCCCTCAATCATGTCCAACTCCTTGAGACCCCTTGGATTGTAGCCGGCCAAGCTCCTTTGTCCATGGGATTTTCCTGGGCAAGAATACTGGAGTGGGTTGCCATTTCCTCCTCCAGGGGATCTCCCTGACCCAGAGATAGAACCTGAATCTGCTGCATTGCAAGCACATTCTTTACTGCTGAGCCATCAGAGAAGCCCCTTTGAGAAAATAAGTAGGAAGGGCCTCCGACCATCAGCCCAAGGTCTCTAAAGCAGGGAAGGACTCACAAAATGCAGGTAGGTGACTAATCGTCTTGTTTGCCCAAGACTAAGTCTCTGTTTTAGGCAAATCAGGACAAGCTGGTCACTCTGAGAGCAGATTCAGGCAATGGGCTGTACCTTCTTGTCCCCTGAGGCATCCTACCCCCAGGGATCCTTGGACCTGTTGACCACCCAGCTGTGACTCAGGACACTCCATGCTTGTGGATCTTTGCTACTGGGTGGAACTGAGTGCTGTGACAAGGAGTCAACTTTTTGTGGCTGATGCAAGAGGCCTCATGAGGCCCCAGTGACGTCTCTTAAGGGAGTCCCCTGCTCAGCCAAACTTTGTTTTCTTTTAAAAAAATATTTATTCATTTATTGGCTACATTGGGTCTTAGTTGCAGCACTCGAGGTCTTTGGTTTGGCGTGGGTGTTCTACAGCATGAGTGGGCTTAGTTGCCCTGTGGTATGTGGGATCCTAGCCTCCTGAGTGGGGATTGAACCTGAGTCCCCTGCATTGGAAAGGTGGATTCTTAACCCCTGGACCACCAGGGAAGTCCCCAGCCAAACCTTGTTGAAGAGTTGGGCAACCTTGGAGCAGCAGGGCTATCGAGAGCCATTATAGCTCCTTATCTCATCTTTCCAAGAAAAAAGCATCCTTGGGCAAGGAAACAAAAATTGGCAAAGGACAACAAACTTTTATTTAGGAAGGGGAACCCTGGAACCTTGACTTGAATGTGAACCTTGTCCACCCACGACTGGACACTTAGCTGCACATCACCGCAGAGACCAGATGGTGTGTGTGGTCTCTACGATGATTCCCTGGGGTGTTCTAGCAATGACTGGGAGTGAGGTGGGCTGGGAGTTGACATAGCAGATGGTATCGAGAACAATGACAGAGTCTGGGAATGGTCACTATTGGGATCGGAACCTTCTCTGCAGGCTGGGGCTGTCTGGACCACTCACCTATGGAGCTCTTCTATTTGTGATGCTGAGTCATTTGCCACACTGCCGTGGACACATGCCAGAAGCTCTTACTTGCTCTTCAGCACGTGTTTGCGTCAGCAAAGGGTGCACTAAGTGTAACACCTATAATTAGAGACCAAGAGCAACAGCAGAAGAAGCAGAAAAACATCACTGAAGGGGAAGAACCAGAGGCCAAGGCTTCTGCTGGGTATGACTGTAGACGTATGTTAAATGGGACTCGGAAAGAGAGCTCTGGGTTAGAGGGACTGCCATCAATCCAGGTAGAAATATGCACTCCACCAGACACCAGAAAATGAGACCCATCTGCTGGTTAGCATTTCTCTGTTTAATGACTCCTTCCTTATGGAAGATTTAGGGCCTGCTAACAAGAAGCCAGTTGTAAAATATGCACAGGTTCTAGGACCAGGATTTTATGGGCTCGAGGGGCAATTTAAACTTAAGACAGTGAACTTTCATTTTTAAAATGTGATTTTTTTCCCCCCTAGGTTAGTGAACATGCTGAAAATGTGATTCTCCCTAAAAGGTTGTTTTAAAATGTGTTTTGTGCTGATTCATGAGACAAAGGGAAAAGAATACAAAGATGGAGGCTGCTCATTTGAAACGTGAACACAGAAGTGATTGGATATTCTTCTCAAGAAAAATAAAAGGAAGATAGTAAATGAAGCCAAGTTAGAATTATTTATACAGCCCCTGAGAACTTTGCTCTGTGTCTGGGATGCAGTTATGTGCAGGGCCCACATCTGTATGCGGCCAATGAGGAGGTCCAGGCCAACATCACCTTAGGGACCACCGAGGTGGCTGCCCCAGTCCCTTGCATGGCCCTAGGGCAGCATCTGACAGTGCCCCTTCTCACACCCGCTGTCTCATCCCCTGCTTCTGGGCATCCCTGTTGTCACTGAGGATGGACCACCGGGCGATCACCAGGGTAATGCCAGCCCCAGTCCAGAAATTCAGGGCCCTGATGCTCTGATGAGCAAGGTTGCTTTGACCAACCTGGGATAGAGGCTGGAGGGTTCATTTTTCTTCCCTCCTTTCTCTGGATGGACAGTTCAGATTCACAGTCACTCACAAGAGTCTCCCTCAAGCCGTCCTGAGAGACACTCGGTCAGCTTGTTCTAAAGTGGCAGCCAGCTGGTAACAGAATCTTTCTCCCCTCTTCCTTGCCAAGTTAAATCTGGGCCTCTAAGTATTCAATAAAGATTTGCAAATAAATAATTAAAGAAAATTTCACAGATATTTGGAACATTTCACCGTTAGCTGTTCTGAATATATATATATATGAAGGTATGTGGGTGAAAGTTGGACATGACTTAGTGACTCAGTTCAGTTCAGTCACTCAGTTGTGTCCGACTCTTTGCGACCCCATGAACCGCAGCACGCCAGGCCTCCCTGTCCATCACCAACTCCCGGAGTTTACTCAAACCCATGTCCATTGAGTCGGTGATGCCATCCAACCATCTTATCCTCCATCGTCCCCTTCTCCTCCTGCCCTCAATCTTTCCCAGCATCAGGGTCTTTTCTAATGAGTCATCTCTTCCCATCAGGTGGCCAAAGTATTGGAGTTTCAGCTTCAACATCAGTCCTTCCAATGAACACCCAGGACTGATCTCCTTTAGGATGGACTGGTTGGATCTCCTTGCAGTCCAAGGGACTCTCAAGAGTCTTCTCCAACACCATAGTTCAAAAGCATCAATTCTTTGGTGCTCAGCTTTCTTTATAGTCCAACTCTCACATCCATACATGACCACTGGAAAAACCATAGCTTTGACTAGATGGACCTTTGTTGGCAAAGTAATGTCTCTGCTTTTCAATATGCTGTCTAGGTTGGTCATAACTTTCCTTCCAAGGGGAAAGTGTCTTTTAATTTCATGGCTGCAGTCACCATCTGCAGTGATTTTGGAGCCCAGAAAAATATACACAACAACAAAAATGTATATTCTCAATATGTATACACTCATGGACTTCCCAGGTGGCTCAGTGGTAAAGAATCCACCTGCAATGCAAGAGATGTGGGTTTGATCCCTGAGTCAGGAAGATCCCCTAGAGAAGGAAACAGCCACCTACTCCAGTATTCTTGCCTAGGAAATCTCCTGGACAGAGCGGCCTGGCGGGCTACAGTCCATGGGGTTGCAAAAGGGTTAGACACGAGTTAGTGACTAGACGACAGCAACAACATACACTCATATATACAAATGTATTCAGAGGTAATGGCCTTCAATTTGTCAGTTCGGTTTTACCTTTATTATTTCTTTATTTCAAAATTGAAATTTGCAAAGGCTGTCACATATCCATTGACCAATGATTGTTTGTGGGTCAGAATGGCTGCTCTTTCTACTGTAGGATGATTGCATTGACGTCTCTCTTCTGGTCGTGGTCACTGCTGGTCATTAAACCTTGGGCTGCGGGCTCAGCCTGTGGGGTCCATTAGTCATGCCCCTCCTTCCCAGGTGCCCTGTTAAGTGACCAGAGCCCTGTTGATCATCCTGGCAGCTCTTCCTCAGGCGTGCCCAGGCTGGAGACTGGTGCTGACAGCACTCCTGGTTAGTGATGGATAAACAGAGGCTTTTACTTTCTGTTGAGAAGACTATATTTCAAACCAATATGTGATGATTTAGAGCCATGCATTAGGATATGATAGGATTTTGCCTTTGTAGTTGGCTACATTCCAGGCAGATTCTTTCCTGTCTGAGCCGCCAGGGAAGCCCTGCCCGCCCCGCCCCCCCGCCCCCATACATTAGGATAGGAAAGGATTTCACCTTGTCTTTGATTATAGGCCACATGTTCAAGGACAGATTGAGCTGCATTTGATGGTGTGGGATCACAGAGACCGGAGCCAGGGTAGCTCACCTTTACTGCCCCTGGGGGAAACTGAGTCCCACCATGCCCTTTACTCGACCTTGCCCTGGGACTCACAGTCAACACCAGCCCTAAGACTGGAGCTCAGGTCTTCCAATGATCAGTTCACAGTTCTGCTGCCACAAATGCTGTTTTGTTTTGTTTTGTTTTAACTTATTCATTTGTATTCCAATCTTCCCATCTGAGTATCCTCAACCATTTTGTAGTGTTAACAGAGACTCTTTAAGAGAGATATAAACATGACTCGTATTGGTTTAGGAGGAACACATGCCATGTATTTTAAGTCATTAATAGATGAGGGAGCCAGTAAGATGTTACAGCCTGTCCAAAGAATTCCGAATACTACGCATGCAACAACAGATAAAAGATGCAGAAATGATCCTATAAATAGATGCAAATGGGTCAGTAATCAGTTGCATTCCACCAAAACAAATAATTTGTATTTTTATGGGCAAAATTAATTCATATTAATGTCAATTTTCTAAAACTTTACAAGGTTGTAAGATAATTCAAAGACACTGAACAGGGACCGTGGCTTTAAAGGCATGCTAGACAAGACACCCAGGAATTTTTTTCCCCACCGTAAACTCTTTTATGGGCTTCCCAGGTGGTTCAGTAGTAAAGAATCTGCCTGCCAATGCAGGCATGCAGGACACTCAGGTTCAATCCCTAGGTCGGGAAGATAACCCGGAAAAGGAAATGGCAACACGCTCCAGTGTTCTTACCTGGAGAATTTCATGGACAAAGAGGAGTCTGGCAGGCTACAGTCCATGGGTTCATAAAGAGTCAGACACAACTGAGCAACTTGAGCACACACAAACACTTCTACAGTTTTCCTAACAATAGTAGGAACTAATAGGTGTGATCTAAGAACTCAGAGTCTAGAGTAGTAGGATTTAAAGAAAAGCTAGTTTGTGATTTTCTTCTGTTGGTTTACGTACTATTTCCTTATGAAACAGAAATCTGATTTTTTTTTTAAAGCAATTAAGTTTGGGAACACATCCTCATTATTGTCTCCTCCCCTTCCTCCCCATTTTTACAATAAGGGTTTTACAATCACTGGGTCAAATGAAATGATTTTATGGCCTTGGTGGAATGACTTCTGTTTAATCATATTTTCTAGGGCAGTTCCTACTTTTTCCATAGCCCAGCCTCAAAGTCCCTCATCCTTCTTTATCTGGTGGTTATAGGGACATTCCATCCTTCCCTTTTCCTTCCTGGACAGATATTTAAACTTGTCCAGACCAAGCCTGAGAGGCTTAGCAAGATTTCCCCTTTTCAACTAGCCTCTCTGACTAGGCAGCAGCTATAAATGAATCCTCCATGGTTCTTGAGCCCCAAGATGCTGGACTTATTACAGATCCATCGGAGTAATTCCATCTGGACCTTGGTTCGGGTCCTTCTTTTCCATCCTGTGATGGGTCTGGTGTTTGTCTCACTTCCACTTGGGTCCCCGCCCTGCAGAGTTTTGGTGTGTTCATCACAGGGACTGAAATCTAACACTTTCCTGTACTACCCTCCCTCTACAGACCAGTGTTACTTCCTGCCTGATGTCTGACCATCTTCCATCCCAATCTGCAAACCTCCTGCTATGATCTGGCTGTAGATTTCCTGAGCTATGTCTGGATAGCTTTGCATTCCTTCCACCTGGTGGTTCTCTCTGAATGGAGCCTCTCTGGAAGTCCTCCCAGCATCCACCCTGCCCCAGGGAAGCCTAGTGTCCAAGCCGAGGGCTTCTCTCCTACAGAACTGGCCACGAGAAGTGAGCAGTTCAAGGTCTCACAGACTGTACACACTCATTAAACAAACACTTAACAAGCACCTTCTATGTGCCTGCACTCTCAGGCTTATCAGAAAACAGAGGTGCTGAGTGTGATGTGAATTCAGACCTGTTGCTGACGTCCAGCCACACATGAACACAAGCAGTGTGATGGGGAGACAGTGTCTCAGAAATGTTGCTTGTGTAACTTCAGTGAGACCCGTGTAATTAAAATTATGCACTGATCTACATGTATTGGAAGTTTGGTTATGCCTTTATCATATCAGCGCTTTTTATGAAAACTCTTCAATCTCTCTAGCTCCATGGCAGAACAGCATGGTGCAAATAATAACAATAACAATATAAGTAATAAAAACTTAGAGGAGTTGCTGGTGAAGAGTAGTGGAGAGAGGCAGGGCTTCTGAAGCCTTGGAATCTGCGTGGCTTAGAAGGGGACATTGACCTCCGGCACCAGAGCTTTGGGGAGGCAGAAGAAAATGCCCTTGGCCAGAGCTAGTTGCTCTGAGCAAATGCCCTCCACATCCTGCTAGATCAGATTCAAGAAGAGTATACATTTACACTCTTCCTTGTATTTCTAGATGGTGCTTATTTAGCAAAAACAATTTGACACGTAATCCAAAAATTCTGCTTTAGAGACCACCTTTGAAGGTAGCAAGCAATTAACCCTTTGTTTGCAATTTGTTTGTTATTTCCAGGACCAAGTGCTATTTCTGGGGAGAATTTCTTTATGGAGTAGAGGTGGCAATCTGCCCTGGGAGGCCCAGGAGAGGAGCCAAAGGCAAGAATCTACTGGATCAATAGAAAAGAGCTATTTTTTAAAAACTAAAATTTAGGGTTGTAATTATCTCAGTTTAGTTAAATGTAGGATAAAATTAGCACCACTTTCTTTAGCATAGTATTCCAGTGAGAATGTGGCTATTAAAACGATGACTTAGAAAAAGGTGTGTCATAATTCTATCTGGGTCTCTATTATTTAATACATAAATCTATGATATGGTGGCAAATAGGAGTGGTTTCCAAGCCTTGGCTCTTATAATATTTTTTTAATTATGACTTATAAAGTCTTTTGTTAGACAGAAATGACTTATAAAATCCTTTGTTTAGCAGTTAATGGCAAATAAAAATAATTGATTTTTAGTCTTATTGTTCTAAAATTCTGGTTAAATGTTTATTGATAGTTTAAATTAATAATGTTGTGTGTGCTAAGTCACTTTAGTCATGTCCGACTCTGCGACCCTATGGACCATTGCCCGCCAGTCTCCTCTGTCTATGGGATTCTCTAGGCAAGAACACTGGAATGGGTTCCCATGCCTGTCTCCAGGGGATCTTCCCAACCCAGGGATTGAACCTATATCTCTTAAGTCTCCTGCATTGCGGACGGGTTCTTTACAACTAGCACCACCATAAATTAATAATAGCAGCAGAAAATTCTTAGTTACATGTTTTATGAAAGAAGAAGTGATGTTGTAGATAAAGTCCAATAACTCTAAGAAAAAGCTGGTGATTTTGATTTCTATTCTGGTAGAGGCTGTGGCTACTGAAAATAACACTGGGTCCTGGATTTGCAAGTCTGTTTTTGGCAAAGCCATCAGTTCACTGACTCATCTCTTTTCAGAGGTGCCTGGTGACTTCCTGAGAGCCATGGACTATTTTTTCTCAAAGGCTGTCAGGTTTCTAACAGGTGCCCCCTGAAAGCGTCTGGCACAACTTTCCACACCTCATGGGTGCTCGGAGCCACGCTGGTGACGCTTACTCTCTGTCTCCTTGGCAGCAGACCACGGGGCAGCCTGTCTTTTCCTGCCTCTCTGGACTCTACAGGTGAAGTAAGGAGGAACTCCCCCTCACTCTGTGGCCTTCGATCACCACCACTCGGCTTCCTGAAACTGCATCCTTGATGCCCTTACGGCTCTCCCAGCCTCCCTTCCTGTGGAGTCCCATTCTTGCTTCTCTCAAAAGTGAAAGTGAAGTCGCTCAGTCGTGTCCGACTCTTTGCGACCCCATGGACTGTAGCCTACCAGGTTCCTCCGTCCATGGGATTTTCCAGGCAAGAATACCGAGTGGGTTGCCACTTTTTTCTCCAGAAGATCTTCCCGACTCAGGGATTGAACTCGGGTCTCCCACATCTTAGGGAGACACTTTACTGTCTGAGACACCAGGGAAGTGGCTCTCAAAAGGCAGGTCTTCTCTTAAACCTGTAAATAGCAGCCTTGAGGTTGCCTAGGATCTCCATTATGGCTCCTTTACTAGGAAGGAAAGGCCTATTGTTAAGTTTGAATTCTATCTATATATATATTATATCTTTAAAAATATATTTATATAATACATATTCTATGTATATATTTATAAAATCAATTTTTTTTGTTTATCATTAATTGCTTTGGGGAGAGAAAGACAGATGGGTCAAACTGCACCTCTTGGAAAGTGTGAAATAAATACAGTCTTGCATGTTGAGATACAGCTTCTTGGTTGGACTGAGTGTCCAGTTACTTGCTTCTTTGTATGTGCAAATTCTTGAATCTGGAGGTCTTTCCATATATTGCCATATATAGTCACCCATAGTTTTTCTTTAGTGAATTATTTGGTGTCATTTTCCTTACATATCCTCCTTTAAGAGCACTTATAAAAACCCTTGTATGAGTGTTTTTTTTTTAATAGTAACACTGTTAAACCCTGTTTTATTGTGTATGTGACAACGTATATTCCAGCTTGCTAGTTCATTTTAAATTTTATTCATGGGTTCTAGTTTGTTTTATGAGAAAGTGATTTTTCAGTGTTATCAAAGCCAATGCCTCTTAGGGATTGGGTGTATCCAGCATGGGCATGGTGGTGTCCATGTCCTAAATAACAGCTGTTTTGACTAATGTCATCCAGCTTCTAGAAAACTTCCTCACCTCTTGCCGACATCCTCACAAAGAAAGGGAGCTGTGTCTCCCCCTAGGATGGTGTGTGCATCTTGCGAGGCTAAAGCTGGGAAGAGCTGCTGTTCCTGACTGGGGAGAACTGGGTGACTCAAGGGCTTTGGGCAGAAAAAGGACAGATTGGTCAGACCATGCCTCTTAGAGAGTGTGAGATACATACAGTCTCGCATGTTACAATACTCTCGGTTGGATTGAGGGTCCATTTTCTTGTTTCTTCGCAAGTGCAAATTCTTGAACCTGGAGGTGTTTCCATTCATAGTTGCACATGGTAGGGAAAGAACATGTTGCCCTACTGAATATTCATAGCATCTCTGTCTCTCTATACATGTACACACATCGCACTCTCTCTGTAAAGATTAATAGCATACACACAGACACACACATATATATTTGTAAACACAATGGGTGTGAAGCCTGATTCTGTTTCTTTCTATTGGCATCAAGGACAGTGAATGTTGGACTTGCAAATGTTTGTTTTTTTATTAAAATATTAAGTAAGATGTAATAAAAATAAATTTGAAGATAACTGTGATTAAAAATTCCAAAGCCATGAATTAAAATTTAGTCTTTTAATTTCAATTAAAGGCTTGAATATTTTATTTTATTTTTCTCATACTGCGTGTAATGCAGGATCTTAGTTCCTGGACCAGAGATTGAACCTGTGCTTTGCAGTTGAAGGGCAGGGTCTTGACCACTGGACCACCAGGGACGTACCAAAGTCTTGAATATTTTAGAAGAAAGATATTCTTTGAAAACTCATGGGAATAATTTTAGAGGTTTTTATCTTCATTCAATGTCTATTTTTGGAGAAAATAATTCAAATTTTGCATATTTGAAATGCAATTAAATTTAACTCTTTAATCCTTTAAATCACTAGTGTCAATGGAGTGCAAATTATGAGGAAAAAATAATATAGTGATTTTTGCTGAAGTGAAAACAAGAAAATAATTTTATTGAATAAATATAACATGCTAATTATGCACACATTTGTTATATGACTTCCCCAATATTGCTGGCTTAGTGACAGAACATCCAGACACAACATAATAATGGTTGACTTTGGTTTTTGATATCTTGCCAACTTCCATTCATATAAATATCATGGCTTTATGAAAAATTGTTTTGCTTTTGTTGTTTGTTGTGATAGCATATTTGTCAAGTTAGAAGGATGCATCATGTTTACTTTAACAATACGCTAACCTGATTTGTAACTTGTGGATATTTATGCATATGAGACGTGGGCCAACAAATGTACCCTGTGTTTCAGATCTCATAATTGTCTGGCAGTCCTGGTGGAAGCCATCCAAGACTTGTCTGTCTTGGGTGTTGAGTTTCTAAGTCTCCATTTCACTTTCATGTAATATAAATCTTTCACCAGTATTTTTCTCTTATTTTTATGGCTTCGGATGAATTTTGGATAAATTTTTAAGGATATAAATCCCTCATCTGTGAGGAATTCATTTTGGTTTAAGATGAAAAGTAAGGGCTTAATCATATCTCCCAAATTCTTAACCAATTGTACAAATGTGATTTTGATAAAAAAAAAAATCCTTCATTTCATTACCGATTTGCAATTTTATTTTTGTCATATTCTACATTTCTTTATAGCTTGTATTTTTGTTCTTCTGTGTTGTTTAATTGTTCCTGGGTCACCATTGTACTGTTTTAATTTTTTGTTGTACTTGCTTTGCCTTAAATATTCTTTAGGGTATGTCTTACCTCACCACTCTTATTTTTCAAAAATGTGTTAGATAGTCTTAAGAATTTATTTCCCAGATGAGCTTTACAATATCTGGCACATGAACTATAATTTTCTTCTTTGTTAAAACAAGAACAAACTACGAAATTTTGGTTATGAAAGAGAAAGAAAATTAGTTCGGCGGCTCTTAGAGTGTTGCTTTAAAAAATATATTTTCTCTCAGACTTTGGGGACGATGCAAACATATTTTGCACATTGACAAGCTGTGCTTTCTTCGCTTTTCACACGTCCTGGGCACACTGGGAATCTGTGACGGGGTCAAGACCCTTGTCCAGAGGGGGTGCCCCACTGAGTTGGTGAGGCTGGCTTTGCTCAGCTCTGAGAAATCCAGGGAGAGGATAGCAGGGGATTTGCTGACAGCTCTAGCAGATGAACAAGAGATTCTGTGTGGAATCTACTTGGAGAAAGGAGCTGTGTCTCTAGGTTTCTAGCTGTGTTTCGAGGTGTCTCTAGGTCTAGAAAGAACAGGAGAGAGGGGATGATCTCACCAGAGGGTCAAGAGGGGCCTTGATTCTGGGAGGGACTTCGGGCAGGAAGTAAGTCAAGATGGATCACAGGCTGTGGCTGAGACTGAGATTTGTCTGTGGGCAGAAGTGAAGGAAGAGGTACTGTGATGAAGGGTGTGCAGGGGATGTGGGTGCTAGGCGGCTGAGGGCCTGAAGTTTACCAAATCTGCAGACCCAGGGGATCTTTAAGAGCTGGAATATCATCCAACAGCCCATCAACATACTATAGAATTCTTTTTTTGTTCAGTCTTCTTTTTTTCAGGCACTGGAGTTTGTAAAAACATATTTTTGCATATTGATGCATTCCAGTCTTACTGGAAACATATCACTTTCAAGGCAGGCTGCCTAGGAATGCTTTAAAGAGCCTGATCACAGAGCCTCTCCTGGGCTTCCTTTCATGGAAACCAAGTGGGAAATTCAGCCATATCCTGCCCAAGTCTCAGAGGGATGGTCCTTTCCTGGTGGACCTGCTGTTACAGGGCACAAAGGTGTGCAATTTTCTCAGCTTCCAGTGATCAAAGACATACATGATGGTATGGATTTTAGAAAAGGTGCCTTGCCAAACAAAACTAGCTACATAATATGCAGAGCCTAGTGCAGACACGAAGAAGCTCAAGATGCAAGCGCATTAAACCCAGCTCAGGCCCCCGGAGCACGGGGCCCATGAAGTGGCTCCTTCTCCAAAAGGACCTTGATGGTGTATGATGTCCCAAAGCAACACATTCTAATCACCAAGGGTTTACCCTGTGCAAGGAGAATCATAGTTGTCCTCAGAGAAGATTTTTGACTATACGACAATAGGCAAATATAAGACTTTTAAAATTAGGATATTATACAGGAGATGTTTTCCTTTTTTACTTACTTTTAAAATTAATTTTTCCTGAAGTATAGTCACTTTATAATGTTGTGTTAGTTTCTACTATACAGCAGAGAGCATCAGCCATACATATACACATACCCCCTCTGTTTTGAATTTCCTTCTCGTTTAGGTCACCACAGAGCACTGAGCGGAGTTCCCTGAGCTATACAGTAGGTTCTCATTAGTTATCAATTTGACCAGCTCAGTTCATTTCAGTTGCTCAGTCGTGTCCGACTTTGCAACTCCATGGGCTGCCGCTCCAGGCTTCCCAGTCCATCACCAACTCAAACTCACATCCATTGAGTCGGTGCTGCCACATACACAGTGTCAGTAGAGTGTGTGTGTAATCCCAACCTCTCTTCACCCCTCTCCCCTCTCTTTCCCCATGCATTTGTTCTGTTCATCTGTGTCTCTATTTCAAACAGAAACCTTGTCTTGGTTTGTTCTTAGCCACTAGCACCACTTGCGAAGTTCTCAAACAGAAATCTTTTATGTGAGCAAAGCAAGAAGTGAAAGTTAAACGTTTCTGGAAAACAAAACCAGAGCAAGACAAACCGATAAAATAATGGGCACCTTTTAGTCCCTAAAGCAGTTTCTTCTGGCTGAGAACCTTGCAGATGTCCCCAGGACAGTGAGTGCAGAAGTGGTAGCTGACCCAAGGCAAAACACAGAATATCTTCACATCAGGGTCCATCCTCCAAATCCCACCATTCTGAACAGGAAAACTGGGAGAATTCTTGCTACACCTACCACTTTCTTTTTTCTGACTTGACTAGCATGTGTGTGTGTGCACACGTGTACGTGTGTGTCTGTGTGTGTTTGTTCACAGCCTAGAGCAGAGACAAAGTGTTTTGAAAGAAAAAGTGTGTCTGTTGGGAAGACACTTTACAAGTTCTGGTGGAGCAGCAAGGAGAAGAGAAGGTCAGGAGTCATGGTGGCCAAGTTGCAGAGAAGACGTTTCGAGGGGCTCTTTTGGAGGATACTGGCATTTGGGGACGCCACTGTCAGCTATGGAGCAAGAGGAAGAATGACAGAGAAAAGGCAAGGACATCAAGGAAAGCTGGATTCTCTGTGTTGTCTGTTTCCCTGGGGCATTTTGGAGAACCCAGCGTAAAGATCTGAATTCCTTTCTCCTCTTTGCTTCCTTGGATGTGACTCCATGGATCAAGCATGGTGCTGCATTCATCTTGATTGGAGTTTGCTGGGCGTCATGTGTTGAGCACCTCCCAAGAGAAGGGGGTGGACAGAATAGCAAGTGTCATGAGCGTGGCCCATTCTCTGGGAAGCTCTTCTCTGGAGAGCAGGCTGGAGCACCAGCGCTTCGTGGAGAAAAGCTGAGTCTGCATTCCAGCTTTTCCGAGTGTTGCCTAGATGTGACAGACCTCATTCTCATTTTTCACATGGGGACAGTGAACAATGTTATCACGTTATTATAGTGTCACTCATTGAAATACTTAACAAACATCAGTTCTCTAGTGCCACCCCTGGTGGCTCAAGGGTAAAGAATATGCCTGTAATGCAGGAAATCCAGGTTCAGTCCCTGGGTTGGAAAGATCCCCTGGAGATAGGGAATGGCAACTCGCCCCAGTATCCTAACCTGGAGACTTGCATGGACAGAGGAGCCTGGTGGGCTGCAGTCCACGGGGTCACAGAGTCAAACAGGACTGACACTTAACACTCACATACTCTGGCGAGGCTTTGGTCAACACTGCAGACGGTCAAGACGAAACAGTAGGTGTCATTATCTGGGGAAGATAAAAGTAAGACATGAGGGAGACAGCTTGTTTGCAGTAGCTCTGCACTGGAGCATTGAGACCCCCCCAGCCACCCCAAGTTTGTCTGGACTGAATGTCAGCTCAGTTCTTCCCAGGGCTGCCTTCTCCTATAGCCACTCTCATGGGTTCCACCTGAGTCGTTCCAGCTAGGGAAACTCCAAGCATTTAGTCTGGGTTAATGAGCGTTTGAGATCTCTTGATCTCAAACTTTCAAATATTAGTGATGAGGCACCCAGTGTGTTACAAGGGCAAATATGGTGCAGGATATAGGATGGATGATCCCTGGGTCCCCAGGGCCTCTGGTGGCTCAAGACCCAGACCTCATGGTGACTTGGAAAGAAGACAGTGGTTTGTATTTGTCTCCAAACTCAACAGCCACCCTTCCTTCCCGCTGTCTCAATTCCAGGCTCTCCCTGGGTCCTTTCAGGAGGAGTAATAGGAAACACTCTAGGAAGCAGAATGAGTCAGCGCAGAGAGGGTAAGAAATTCATTATCACACAAATGGAATAGAATATATTTGAATAAATAATGAGGAAAATACATCCATTTTTGTCCTATATGAATATTTGAAATTCAAGATAACTGATGTTTATACATATTTGCAGCATCTATTACTCCACGTCTTTGTTGCCCATTCCATTATGGAAGACATGTGCTATCTAACAAAAGACGAGCTCAGAGTGATTTGGAATGGACCTGCCTCCCCTCCCCTCCCATGTCACACCCCCCTGCCCAGAGTGGGGAGTGGCCATCCCAGCCTTCTGATCCCTCTTGCCATACCCATCTGCCCACAGGAAGCTGGACTCGTACTATTGGCCAGGGAAAGTCCTCAGGCAACTATAATTTGGCCTTGGACAATCCACCAGGAGGAGAAGACACCCATAAACGATGTCACTTAAAGGAGGGCTAGGAATATATCCAACATAGATGTTGGATGGCATCACCGACTCAATGGACATGAGTTTGAGTAAACTCCAGGAGTTGGTGATGGACAGGGAGGCCTGGTGTGCTGTGGTCCACATGGTCGCAAAGAGTCAGACACGACTGAGTGACTGAACTGGACTGAACTGAGGAGCAAATCTGTTTAGCAGTACAGATTATTCTTTCCAATTCCTACTTTTTTGCCCTTAAAAAGCAAACTTGTTTCTGCTATGATGGTGCCAACATTTTTCTTTAATGGCTTCTTGTGGCAGGCGCTGAAAGAAATTTTATTTCATCTGAGTATACTTGCCCTGGTTGGACAATGTATGAAAAGTAAGGTAATTTTTTCCTTCAGTGAATTCATTCAATTTCCTGCAATACCCAGATGTTTTCAACTTGGAGGTGATTTCCAAAGATACTTGATGATTTCCATCTTACTGCACACTAGAGATAAGAAGAGGATATTCAGAAAATATATTTAACATAACATTTCCTCAGCAAATAATTTTAGAGGCTGAGTGCACAACTACTTCCACAGATCAGAGGCTTGTAATGGAAGAACACCATCTTCTCAGCTAAAATCCTGGTATGTGTCTTTATTAATACAAGGCCTGATGTGGGTAGCACTAATTTCTGTCTAATTTTTATTGGTTTTTAAAAACAACTTCTCCAAGTAATTTGTCTCTTTGGGATATATTGGTTATATGCTTCTCTTTCCAAGTGGAATATGGAGGCAGTATCCTTGAATGATGGGCTTCCCCAGAGGCTCAGCAGGTAAAAATTCCACCTGCAATGCAGGAGCTACAGGAGACATGGGTTCAATTCCTGGGTTGGGAAGATCCCCTGGAGGAAGGAAATGGCAACCAGCTCCAGTATTCTTGCCTGGAGAATCCCATGGACAGAGGAGCCTGGTGGGCTACAGTCCATGTGGTCACAGAGAGTCAGACACAACTGACTGAACACACACAGCACATCATTGAACGATAGTGATGCTTTTTATATGAAGTTGGCAAACCACCCATTTTCCACCAAGCTGGGCAATTCTCTCCTTGAAAGTGACTGGTCACTGGTTGATGGTGGACAAAGACATGGATCTTTGTGTTGAGTTCCTCGAAGCTCTGTTCTCCCCATGTTCATGCCATGATGCCCAGGGAGACTTTTCTACTCCACTCGATATTTATTCTGGCACCACCAGGCGTGGACTGCTTTAGAGGCACCTGGACCACATCAATTAACTCGACCCAGTTCATTCTCTGGAACAGCACCCTGAATGTTGCCAGGAGACAGAAATCAAAATGCCCTTCCGGTCATTGCTAGCTCTTTTCTGTGCCCCCTCCAGGCCCATGATCTCTCCTCTGCTTCTCTGTCTCACTGTCGGGGCTGCCTGAGATGACTACACGTGTGTTTGCTGGCAGGCCACCTGGAGAATATCCAAGCGGGACTGCTCCCCACTGTCATATCAGTAACACCGTCAAGGCCTCCCAGAGTCACAGGGAGAAGAAACAATTGGAAAACTTTGACAGAAGATCACCTCCTTGACCCAAGCACTGCTTAAGCACTTTTAGTTCTAAAAGAATTAAAAACGTTTCTAAGCAAAAGGAATACAGTTTGAAATGACTTGAGAGAAGCAGCAGCATGTGGAGGTTAAAGTCAAGGGCTCTGGAGAGTCGGATGGGCCAAGGGCAAGGCCTGGCATTGCCACCTCCCAGTCGAGGGACCTCCAGTGGGTCACGCCTCCAAGCCAAACCTGCTTTTCATCTTAGAAACAAAGATAGTGATGGTAGACACGTCAAGTCTTGGCTGATGTGAGGGTGAATGAGATGGTATATCAGATACACAGTAACCATTTGTTCTTATTTTGACTTTAAGGACATGAAAGTGTGTTTATTCCCTGGATGAGACACAGTCATCCGACTTTCTCCCCCGTCAGTCCACGGTCTGGTGGGGATGAATCTCAGGGAGGTTAAGTATACACACCCTGTAAGAAACATCCCCCCAAACTGGAATGTCACCAGCTCCTTATCATATGGACCTGTTGGCAGCTGGTCCTCCAAGAGCTCAGGGACAAAGCTAAGATGCTTTTATTGGCCAAGTTACGTCCTTGCCCCTCCAAAATTCAGTGTCCAGCATCTCAGAATGTGATTGTATTTAGAGATAAGGCCTTTAACAGGGTGATTAAGTGAAAATGAAGCCCTAATCTTATCTGACCTGTGACTTCATAAGAGGAGGTTAGGACACAGACACCAGGGATATGTGTAAACAAAGGACAGATTGCATGAAAACATGACGAGAAGGCTCCCCCAGCTGCAAACAGAGGAGAGAATCTCACCAGAAACCATCTCTGCCCAGGCCTTGACCTTGACCTTCCAGCCTCTCAGACTGTGAGGAAGCAGACGCCTGCTGCGTCAGATGCCCCATCTCTGGGATTTTGTCACCGTGGCCGAGTGTCCTAAGACAGGCGCCCTCTCACCTGACAAGCACCTCCTAGTGACCTGGCACCTCCCCGCACCTGAGGTGGGAACCAGCCTCTCCAGGAGAATGGGCCGCAGGCACCGCAGACTCAGGCCAACCACCTTCCTCCAGTTGCCTCTTCTTCCTCCTTGTCTGTCTCCGTTCACAACCCTCTCCAGCCGCCGTGGCCCCAAACCCCGGTCATTCTCAGCTCTGGCTGTTCGGAGAGTCACAACGGAGCTCCTGCAGAAACAGCAATGACCCTGCATCAGTGTTGGATAAGACATGCTCCCCGGTGGCTGCCAAGGGTACCCGGCTATGACCCTGTCCAGCGTCTGGCTCCCTCCTCCCTCTTCCCGTCGGCAGCCAGAACCTGGCCTCTGTCCCTCCTCTCCAAACCCCCGGCCTGTGGTCTCGATCAGGTCACTGCAGTGAAGCCAGACTCACGTGCTCATCTCTGGTCCCTGTGCCTCCGAGCTGTCTGTCCTCCAGAGGTTCCTACTAGCATCCTGTTGGTCATGTTCCCTTTGTCCTTGCGCAGTCATGTCCTTGCTCTGTTCCCATTTCAGTGGTGTTTTCTGGTTCCTTCTCAAGTTTAGGATGAGTCTTAACACTCCCAACAGTCCAGATGGGGTCTCCCAGTTATTTCCACCCTTTCCTCCCCTCCGTAGACCCCTTTCTGTGATCACACTGTGCTGTTCCCCCATCTCGATCATGGGGAGCCTCCAGGCTTCCCACGTGGTCTCTCTGGGATGCTCTCCCTGGGCTGGACCAGGTTCCTGACTACAAAGTCTACCTTCCTGACTACGAGGTCTCCCCACCAGGAGTCTTCCTCGCCTCCCCACCACACCTTCAGGTCTCCTTGTATCGCCATGTATGTCACGTACAAATACATACACACATATACAAAGCATGAGATGCAAGAGGTGAGGCTTCATTCTCTGGGTTGGGAAGATCCCCTGGAAGAGGGCATGGCAACCCACTTCAGTATTCTTGCCTGGAGAATCCCACAGACAGGGGAGCCTGTTAGGCTACGGTCCACAGAGTTGCAAAGAGTTGGCATGACTGAAGCGACTTAGCACACACACACAGTCTACATTTATGTATGCAAATTATAAGTGCCACAGGGGTGGGAGTGTTTTGTTACCTTTATTTACTCCTTGTAAAATTTATCTACGTGCAATATATAACAAATATAACAAACTAGTTTTCAAAAGAAGTGTATAAAATATAAAATAAGTATTTAAGATAAAAGCAATTTTGCATAACTATAGAAATAGGGTATACATAGATAAATCAATGTATAAGCATATTGACATATAGATACATTTTTATAAGTACATTTTTTTTTCCAAGTGAAAACCTGAATTTGTCCCCAGTCAGGAGGGGGAAGGATTTGAAATGTCATGTCTAAATTAAGCCAGATTTTCATATCAACATGTGCCGATTTCTGAATTCTCTATTTTGTTCTATTAATACATGTCCTTTCTTATGCCAATACCACACTACTTTAATTATAGCTTTGTAATGTGTTTCGATACTTGGTAAGATAATTTCCTTTTCATTCTTTTTCTTTTTAAAATGTCATTGCTATTCTTGCATATTTTCTTTTTTATATGAAGTTGAGAAGCAAGTTCCCATAAATCCTGCAGGAATGTCAATCGGGAGACATTGAATTTACAGATTAATTAGGGTGAAAATTGATGTCATTATGGTAACAAAAATTCCTATCCAGGAATATTCTATTTTTCTATTTGAGGCTTCAGGATTTTTAGATAGGCATTATGGATTTTTTAAAAAATATAGATACAGCACATCTCTTGGAAGGTTTAACTTAATGTGTTTGTTCTAAATGGGATATTTAAAAAAAACTTTCATAGTGGAAAGTTTCAAAAGTGCTTGCAACTGGAGGGAATACAGAATGCTTCTGTACCCCAATCCAAATGGCAACAATGACTAACTCAGGACTTGGTCTCACATCCGCTCTGCCCTTCCCAACCCCCTCCTCCCTCTACAGGTATTTTGAAGCAAATCCTGGGTTTCACGCCATTTCCGTCCTTGACTCTTTCATGCTAATTTGTCATTAGTGTTAACAACATGGAGTTAATCTACTTTGCTGTTTTAGGTGGAGACTCTTTCCTTTTTCTCTCTGCAGTCCTGAACACGAAATAGAACACGAGGTAGGGCTTTAATATTTGGTTCAAAAATAAGCTTGTTCCTAACTCAGGCTCATGATTGCATCTCTCACTTGCTGTGTGACCCTTGGAGGTCATCTAAACCCTAGAGTCACGTGACACCGGTGGGCAGTTCTTCCCAGCACTCTATGGGCCTAAACTCCCTCTCAGGTTTAGGAGAGCGATGCCAGCCTCCTCTGCCGTTTCCCTTTCCGCAGACAGTGCAGGAGAACCACCCTCTGGTTTGCACCAGGCTCTCCCCATCTCCTCCGAGTCCCCAGGTCTCCGTCCTCAGAGGTGAGTGCCTTGGGTTTGTTCTCCAAGAGCCGCAGCAGCAGAAGTGGGACAAGGTTCACCAGAGCACAGAACCCAGCTCAGCCTGGCTAATCTTTTTTGTAGAGTTTCTACTGCTCAGAACCGGAATCCATTATTCAGCCTCAAAGCAGGAATAAATGATGCAAATGCAGCCTGCAGAAGGGCATGCACAGGGGGTTTAGAGAGAGAGAGACTTCACTTCCTCTGCCTGCAAACCTATAGAAAGAGCTGCAAGCCTCGGCCACCGCCTGGACATTCTCTGATACAAGATGATACAAGGGCACTGGCCGATTGTCTTTAGACCTGACCTTCAGAATGCCCTCTCCAGCGCCCAGTAGCATATGAACAAAAGACTTTCCTCCCCCACCCCGACCCCCACCCTGAGTTCTCCGGCCCCGCCCCTCCCCCTGGCCCCCCCCCCTCCAACAAAAGGAGGTAAACTGTGTCCTTTGTTGTCAGTTTCAAATGCAAGGATGTGCCCTTCTCAATCCTGTTCTCCCATAAAGTAATGTATTTTGGCCGTCATCTTGAATTTTGTGTTTGACATTTTGGGTTATCACGTTCTGCTGTGTACTGGGTAAAGTCAACACGTGTTTTTGACTCTGATATCTGTTATGCCCGATGTCCGAATCCCCGAGCGGGAAGAGAGAAAGCTACCAAGAGACAATGCAAAACGCAAGAAGGGAGTTTATTGCTAGCTCGAGCTAGGGCCCCCGCTGTGTCCAACGCAGTGGCGCACAGGCTGAGAGCCCCGAGCCCGGTTTTCTACCCATATTTATAGAACATCCAATTTCAAACATAAGCAGGGGTCATTTAGCGAAGCGGATTGGTTACATGTTCGCGGGGGTCTTTTCATTGGTCAGACATTCGCGCGCGCGGGATCTTTCCGTAAACAAGTTCTGATTGGCTGTATCTGGGTGGCCTGATAGTCTCTGACTGGTTGTGTCTTGGTGACCTGATAGTCGCCTTAGTTGCCAGGGTGAGGGCCTGGTCTTCCTGCTTTTGCCTCCTATCATGGCGTTATTTGCTCTTCCTACATTCCCCCCTGTCTTTTGATTATGGGGAGGAATCTTCCTCTTCTTTATTTCGACCTATCGGCCGGTATTGTTGTCTTAGCACCATAATCTGGATAGTATTTAGCTGTGTCCTGATAAAGGTGATTAGTTTATTTAAAATGCAGGGCCCAATTGTAAGTATTAGTATTAACAGTAAAAGTGGGCCCAGGAGGGTTGAGACCAGAGTGGTTAGCCAGGGTGACCAGGATCCAAACCATTCCCACCATCCCCGTTGGGCTTCCCGTTCCCTTTTGCGTTGCGCTAGTCCCTCTCTCACTTTCGCCATTGAATCCCTCACCACACCTGTATGGTCTGCATAGAAACAGCATTCTTCTCCAAGAGCTGCGCAGACCCCACCTTGCTGGAGAAAAACTAAGTCTAATCCCCTCCTATTTTGCAATACTACTTCAGACAAGGAGGTTAGAGACTTTTCTAGGTGGCTGATTGATTCTTCTATGCGAGTCAGGTCCTCATCTATGGCTGCTCGGAGAGAGGACAGCTCCTTGGTTTGTAGAGACAGTGAAGCTATTCCTGTCCCTGCTCCTGTCAACCCGAGGCTGAATAAAGCAGCCATGGTGATTACACTAAGTGGCTCTCTCTTTTTTCTACGTACTCCTCGGTCCCAATGTGAGTACATAACCTCTTCAGAATGGTATAAAATCTTTGGCATTATAGCAACCAGGACACAAAATTCTTGACTCTGGTTAAAAACCTTCACATTCAAACATGGGGTCAACCCCGTATGTGAACAAATCCACCATCCCCCGACCCCTGGCACAATCCAGTCCTTTCCTTGAAGGCTTAGATTACCTTCAGTCTGAGCACAAAGGGAAGTCTTGTCCCGTGGTACTGTGCCCAGGCAAAGTCCTTGTCCCCATACCTCCTTCATCGTGAGACCAACCTTACGTTCCTCCCACCGACATTGGGGTGGGTTCTGGCCTGAAGATAAGTCATAGGAGACGTTGAGGCCTATGGCCTCATAGTAAGGGGGGCGAGGATCATAACACAGCCAGCAGGATTGGGTTGCATTAGGGTCAGTATTATTTAAAGTTGCAAAGGCTGCATTTACTAAAGCCCATAGAGGATCTGGGGGGGGGCGGACTAACAGTTGTGGGTGTTCCCTGCGAACCAGGTTTAGAGGGGCCAGGCTCTGAGGTCCTTCTGGCTGAGCCTGTGCGAGGACGGAGGTTTTGGAGCTATCACCTGGTTTGGTCCCAGAGCTACTTTGGGGGCCAAATAGAGTGGTCCTAGTTTTAATTTAAGCTCAAACCGGACTCCAGTGTCATATCCGTTCTTGTAAAGACGGAGGCCCCAGCCACGGCCAAAATCCCATCTGGTAAATCTTTTTCCTTCATCTGTGAACTCAATCTGTAATGGGAAACATTGTCCTGGTTTGGGCATTGTCTGCCAGTTACGGTGGTTGGGATCTGACTTTACGCTAATAAGGTCCCTATTAGAATCCCCTCGGAGCCAGTCTACGGTCCCGGTAGTTTCACATCCCCAGGCGGCGCAATAAAAAGAATCAACTCCCCCACATTTATTAATTTGGCTCCGATCTCTACCATCCCCCGGGCAAACATACACAGGTACCTTATTCCATCCATGAGTGAACAAGCCAAAAGTGCCATGGGCAAAGAAGTCACTTAGCTGGTGGGGACCAAAGCCATTGCTGTCAGCTGCCAGGACGCATAAGTCGAAAGTCAAAACGGGCCACCACGTTCCCCGAGGGGCCACATTCGAGCTTGAGTTGATCAGTTTTCCGGTTTCTGGATTGTAGACCACCCAAGTCATATTGACAGGATGATGGGGATCGTCCATGTGGCCATGAGAAGTCATCCCTGGATTGACGATGGCTGCCATCAGCAAGAGGACTAGGAGGCTTCCCGGCGGGTGAGCTTCAATTTCAAAGGATCCGACGGATGAACATTCGCCTTCCATTCTGTCTGTGCCTTATTTCGTTCCTCTGGCGTGGCTTGCCGCACGTGGTTGCAGTGAACCCAGGGTCCAATCCCGTCAACCTTAACAGCGGTAGGGGTGGTTAGGAGAACAACATAAGGACCTTTCCATCTAGGTTCTAATACTCTAGATTGGTGTCGTTTTACCCAAACCCAATCACCCGGGCTAATATTATGTGTGGGGAGGGCCTTCTCATTTTGGTCCTCGTATACCTCCCGGATCAACTTCCAAACACGGTTATGCACCTTGCTTAATGCCATTATTGTTTGCCGGAATTGTCCCAGAGCAGGGGGTGGCAGGCACTTTCCTTCAAAAATAGGATACACAGGAGGGGGTCTTCCATACAAAATTTCAAAGGGGGTAAGGTTCAGCTTATATGGGGTGTTACGCGCCCGGAAGAGTGCGAAGGGAAGGAGGGTCACCCAGTCCCCGCCAGTCTCTATTGCCAATTTTGTCAGTGTTTCTTTTAGGGTCCGATTCATTCTCTCAACTTGTCCTGAGCTCTGGGGATTATATTCGCAATGTAACTTCCATTTCGTCCCCAGAGCTCGGGCCAGCCCTTGTACAATCTGGCTCACAAAGGCAGGTCCGTTATCAGAGCCCATAGTCACTGGCAGCCCGTACCTAGGCACTATTTCCTCTAAGATCTTTTTAGCAACCACTATGGCTGTCTCTCCCTTAGTGGGGAAAGCTTCCACCCACCCCGAGAAGGTATCTACCAGAACCAACAGATAGCGATACCCATACTTCCCTGGCCTTACCTCAGTAAAGTCTATCTCCCAGTGTTGCCCGGGCCCCTCCCCCCGGTACCTCACTCCTGAGTGTTGCTTCTTCTCTGTTCTCATTAACTGGCACGCTTTACAGGCTTGAATTATCTCTCGTACAGTTGCCTTTTGTCGGGGGAACCTCAGGCGGGCCGTCTGGAGAAGTGTCAAAGTCTTTTTCTCTCCCAAATGTGTGGTTGCGTGTAGGTGTTCACACAAATGACGACCCAGGGTGGCAGGCAATATCAGGTTGCTGTCTTGGTCCCGATACCATCCATCTTTCTCATCCTTCTGGAGGGTGGTGTCCTTAGTGATCCAGTCGAGATCAGGGTGGGAGTACTCGGGAATTGGTGGCAAGGCCCCCATACCGGGAGGGGGAAGTTCCACAGTCAATATGGGGGCGGCGTAGTCTTGGCTGGCTGCCCTCCGAGCGGCCGCATCAGCCGCCCGATTACCTCTTGCCTTTGGGTCTTCCCCTTTTTGGTGCCCGGGAACATGCACTATAGCTACTGCTCGGGGCAATTGGACAGCTTCTAGGAGCCTGCGAATCTCAGGCAAATTCTTGACTTCTTTTCCCTCAGCTGTCCGAAATCCCCTTTCTTGATATATGGGGCCCTGGATGTGGACAGTGCTGAAGGCGTATCGACTGTCCGTGAAAATGGTGACTCTTTTCCCTTTCGCTCGCTCTAGAGCTTGTATTAGGGCAAGCAATTCGGCTTTCTGTGCAGAAGTATTTGGGGGGAGTGTTTCAGCCCATATCGTCTGCCCAGACTCATCAACTATGGCGGCCCCCGATTTTCTTTGCCCGTCTTTGACATAACTGCTCCCATCGGTGAACCATACCAGCTCACTGTTGCTTAGTGGCACATCAGTTAAGTCTTTTCGTGCCGCCAGGGCCTCAGCCAGTATCTCACTACACTCATGGAGAGGGTGGCCTTTCTCTGGGTTAGGTAGGAGCGTGGCTGGATTCAGGAAGCAAGGGGTCTGAAAACGCACCCGTGGGGCATCGAGCAGCAGGGCCTGGTAATGTGTCAAGCGGGCGTTGGAGATCCACTTACCCGGCGGCTGCTTCAAAACCCCTTCGATGGCGTGGGGGGTGAAGACCGAGAGTTGCTGCCCATACGTCAACTTGTCGGCGTCGCGGACGAGGAGGGCAGTGGCTGCAATGATGCGAAGGCAAGGGGGCCACCCAGCGGCCACTGGATCTAATCGCTTCGACAGGTATGCTACTGGCCGTTTCCATGGTCCCCATTGCTGCGTCAAGACCCCCTTTCCTATTCCTTGCTTCTCGTCTATAAACAGTTGGAATGGCTTGTCTGGGTTAGGCAGGGCAAGAGCTGGGGCTTCTAGTAGGGCTCGTCTGAGTGTTTGGAAAGCCTGTTTCATGGGCTCAGTCCAGGTCCAGTTTGGAGTCTCTCTGCTCCCTTCATATAAAGGCCGAGCCTTCTCTGCAAACCCCATGATCCACAGTCTACAATATCCAACAGTCCCCAGAAACTCCCTCACCTGGCGGGGGGTCTTGGGCTCTGGTATCTGTAGTATTGTTTCCTTCATGGCCTGGGTTAGCCATCGTTGCCCCTGCCTGATCTTATACCCCAAATAGGTGACCTCTTGCCGGGCTATTTGTGCCTTCTTTGCGCTAGCGCGATACACCCAAGGTGCCTAGGGTCTGTAAGAGGTCCCCGGTGGCACGGCTGCATGCCTCCTCTGTGGTTCCAGCCAACATAAGGTCATCTACATATTGCAGCAGGATGACCTCTGGGTGGCGAGTCCGATATTCATAGAGGTCCTCACTCAAAGCCTCATTAAACAAGGTAGGGGAGTTCTTGAACCCCTGTGGGAGGCGAGTCCAAGTTAACTGTACTACAGGTTGGCCCTCCCCCTCGGTCCACTCAAAGGCAAATATCTCCTGGCTCTGGGCCGCCAGGGGTAGGCTGAAAAAGGCATCTTTCAAGTCCAGCACAGTGTACCAAGTGTACTCAGGCAGCAGACTGCTCAGGAGGGTATATGGGTTAGGGACAGTGGGGTGGATGTCACTCACCCGCTTGTTGACTTCTCGCAGGTCCTGGACAGGTCTGTAATCTGTCCCCCCTGGCTTCTTCACCGGCAGTAAGGGGGTGTTCCAAGGGGATTGACACCGCCTGAGAATTCCGGCATCCATGAGCCGTCGAATGTGGGGAGTGATCCCCCGCCGAGCCTCCTGGCTCATAGGGTACTGTTTCACCCTCACAGGAACTGCCTCTGACTTGAGCTCGATGACGATCGGATGTCTCTGCTTGGCCAGTCCCATTCCTGCCGTTTCTGCCCAGGCCAATGGGTATTTATGGACCCACGGCTGTACTTCTGGTGCTATGACCTCTGAGGGCTTATGCACAAAAAGTCTGTATTCATCCCTTAAGGCTAGAGATAAGACATGTATCGGCTGTCCAAGTCCATCTGTGACTGAGATTCCCCCAGGGTCAAAATGGATCTGAGCATTAACTTTAGTCAACAAGTCTCTTCCAAGTAGAGGGGCTGGGCATTCTGGTATCACCAAAAACGAATGGGACACCTGATGGGTCCCCAGATTTACTTTTCGTTCTGTGGTCCAACAATATCTTTTTGTCCCCGTGGCTCCTTGTACTATGCTGGTTTTCTTAGACATTGGTCCCATCCTTTTATTCAAAACAGAGTGTTGGGCGCCAGTATCTACCATGAAGCCAACGGGTTTCCCCTCCACATTTATGGTTACCCAGGACTCGGGGAGGGGTGCCGAGCCTCGACTCCCCTAGTCACTGTCTTCTCCCATGTATAAGGCCCGATTCTCGGGGGAGACTTTCTCCCTCTGGGCCATTCCTTTCCTTGAGTCTCTCTTAGAGCACTCGTTTTTCCAGTGCCCCAGTTCCTTGCAGTAAGCACATTGATCTTTCTTTAAGGTCTGTCTTTCTAGCTTCTCTTTCTTTCCCGCTTGTCGGCCCCGAAGCTCCCTCGCTCCTGATCCGGTTCTCATCCCCGCAAAAAGAATCTTGGCTAGCTCCTTCTGGTTCTTCTGGTTCTCCCTCGTTCTATACTCCCTATCTTCTTTCCTGATCCTTTCTGCTAGTTCTCTCTCCTCCCGTCTAATCCGTTCTTCCCTTTCCTCTGCAGTCTCTCTGTTATTGAACACTTTCTCAGCTGCTTTCAATAAGTCCTGTATTGTCTGCTCTCCTAGCCCCTCTATTTTCTGCAATTTCCTTCTGATGTCTGGAGCTGCCTGGTTTACAAATGCTAGTATCACGGCGGCGCGCGATTCGTCAGCCTGGGGGTTTATGGGTGTGTATTGTCTAAAAGCTTCCATTAGCCTCTCTAAGAAGGCTGCCGGACTTTCAGTGGGCTCTTGCCTCACCAGATTTACCTTTGCCAAATTGGTTGGCTTCCTTGCTGCAGCCCTCAGGCCAGCCATCAGAGTCTGGCGGTACACTCGGAGACGCTCCCTACCTTCCGCCTGCTCAAAATCCCAGTTAGGTCGCAGCAAGGGAAACCCCTCGTCCACGAGATGAGGCTGAGCAGTAGGTCTCCCGTCGACCCCGGGGACTCGTTTTCGCGCCTCTGCCAGGATTCGCTCCCGTTCCTCCGTGGTGAAGAGTACCTGTAACAACTGTTGGCAATCATCCCAGGTGGGGTTATGAGTAAACAGAATAGAGTCTAAGAGGTCAATGAGGCCTTGGGGCTTCTCCGAGAAGGGGGGGTTTTGTGTTTTCCAATTGTATAGGTCACTCGTGGAGAAGGGCCAGTACTGATAGGTCCGTTCTCCGCTCGGGTTCGCTGGTCCCACCCGGACGGGGAGTGCCTGAACAGTGGATGACGGTAACTCTGGGTCCCCAGGGTCTTGCATACTCCTATCTCCCCTAGTCCTTCCCCGGGTCCCCAGTGCTGGTCCTCCCTCGTGGTCGCCCCTTGCCGCCCTTCCTGATCCTTCCCCTCCACCCGGGGGTTCTAAGGGGGGTACGTAAGGGGGGGTCTTGCTTCTGTTTCCAAGTCTATTAGGTTTGGGCAAGAGGCATCCTGAAAGACCGGTTTTGAGCTCTCTTTCTTCTTAGTTTCTTCCGAAGTGAGTTCCATCACCAGGACCTGTGGATTAGAAGTTCTGTGGACGAAAGGTTTTAACCAGTTAGGCGGGTTTTCTACTAGATCTTGCCAGACCACGATATAAGGGACCTGGCCTGGATGGCCCCTGGGGTCTGGCGCCATTATCTTTTCCTTCACCGCCTGTATTATGGAGGGCTGAAACGTACCCTCCGGGGTCCATCCAACCTGGAGGGTAGGCCATTCTACAGAACACAAAGTTATTAATTTACTTTTCTTGACTGACAGAGACAAGTTATGAGCCCTGGCTCTCACATCCGGAAAATGATCAGTCATGAGAGAGAGTGGAGTAGATTCTCCCTGACCCATAGTTAAGGAACAAGTGGTATGGAAGAAGAGGGAGAGAGAAGTCACTGAGAACAACCACCAAAAATCCTATCAGGAGTGGTGGCGGCCAAGAGATTGGGCTTATGGTATGCTTTTGGAACTGTTTATGTGCCTGTGTCGTTGCACGGAAGTTTTCTTGCTGGGGGCGGGCACCCTAGGGGTTTCTGGCCCGTTCCGTGACCCCCTTATCCTTTCACGGGAGTCTTCAAGTGGCAGGCGCCCTAGCGGCTCTTAAGTGCCTGACCCGTGCCCACACCAAGAATTTTAGGCCACGTTCTCAGTTTGAGGTATTAAGGGGGAGCTTCACCCGGTCGGGCTCTAGTTACTTAGGCTCACTTTTGTTGGGCCTTCAGAGTCCACCAGAGTGTAGCCCTGGCCAGGACTCATCAATTGCCCTCACAATTGTTCGCCCGTTCACTGAAGCTCCCAAACAGATTAGGAAATTGAGATCAGATCAGACAAAACGAAATAGCAAATGACACACCAAAAGAAGACAAGAAGCGAGACAATGCCGGCACTCACACAAACACGGAACGGCGTAGACAAACACACGGACAGACAATTGTCGGCCGACAACCAAGTGCTAGGTCTCTGGGGGGGTGCACTCCCCCGTAACAGACTCAACTTACCAAACAGTGTCCACTGGTCAACTGCCGCGGGATCAGGGGACGAAAGACCCCTTTCTCCGCAGAGCCGGTCGCCCTCCAGCGTTTTCGCTGGCCTTGGTCTCACACCGGCAGGAACGTTCCCTGCACCAGTTACCTCCCTGCTCTCCTAGCAGGCCCCGGTTTTACACTGGATTTCCCTGTACCAGTTACCTCCCTGCTCTCCTAGCAGGCCCCGGTTTTACACTGGATTTCCCTGACCTGACTGGGTACCGGTACCGTTCGGATTCTTCCTTCTGTCTCGGGAGGTTTCTCTCCTCGCCAAGGGATCCCGGACGAGCCCCCAAATGTTATGCCCGATGTCCGAATCCCCGAGCGGGAAGAGAGAAAGCTACCAAGAGACAATGCAAAACGCAAGAAGGGAGTTTATTGCTAGCTCGAGCTAGGGCCCCCGCTGTGTCCAACGCAGTGGCGCACAGGCTGAGAGCCCCGAGCCCGGTTTTCTACCCATATTTATAGAACATCCAATTTCAAACATAAGCAGGGGTCATTTAGCGAAGCGGATTGGTTACATGTTCGCGGGGGTCTTTTCATTGGTCAGACATTCGCGCGCGCGGGATCTTTCCGTAAACAAGTTCTGATTGGCTGTATCTGGGTGGCCTGATAGTCTCTGACTGGTTGTGTCTTGGTGACCTGATAGTCGCCTTAGTTGCCAGGGTGAGGGCCTGGTCTTCCTGCTTTTGCCTCCTATCATGGCGTTATTTGCTCTTCCTACAATATCCACCTTGATTAGGTAATTTGCTGAGGAGGTACACTCGCCTTCTCCACCCCCACCATGATCTTCAGATTCGTCCATGATACATCCCCGAGGGTTCTTCATTTGAGAAGCCAACCCTCATCACAACTCCCATGGCAGGCTTGACGCAGCCATCTTCTCTGGCTCCAGTGGAACTTTCTTGGTTCTCTCATCTGAAATGGAAACCAGCTTGGTTGCCTGCCCCAGGGGAGAAGATTCAGTTCAGTTCAGCCACTCAGTCATGTCCGACTCTTTGCGATCCCATGGACTGCAGCACTCCAGGCCTCCCTGTCCATCACCAACTCCTGGAGCTTGCTCAAACTCATGTCCATCGAGTCGGTGATGCCATCCAACCATCTCATCCTCTGTCGTCTCCTCCTGCCCTCAATCTTTCCCAGCATCAGGGTCCAAATGAGTCAGCTCTTCACATCAGGTGGCCAAAGTATTGGAGTTTCAGCTTCAGCATCAGTCCTTCCAAAGACTATTCAGGGCTGATTTCCTTTAGGATGGACTGGTTTGATCTCTTGGCTTGTTATTATTCGGTTGATAATTCGTGTCCAACTCTTTGTCACCCCACGGACTGCCACCCGCCAGGCAAGGATACTGGAGAGGGCTGCTGTTTCCTCCTCCAGGGGATCTTCCTCACACAGGGATCAAACCTGGGTCTCCTGCATTGGAAAGAGGATTTTTTTCAACCACTGAGCCACCTGGGATGCCATTTAAAAAGTGTGTGTATGTGTGCTAAGTCACTTCAGTCGTGTCTGACTCTTTGTGACCCTATGGACTGTAGCCCACCAGGCTCCTCTGTTCATGGGATTTTTGCCCAGGCAAGAATACTGGAGTGGGTTTGCCATTTCCTCCTCCAGGGGATCTTCCTGACCCAGGGGTCAAACCCACGTCTCGTATGTCACCTGCACTGGGACACAGGTTCTCTACCACTAGCGCCATCTGGGAAGCCCAATTTAAACAGTAGCTGTTGTTTAATGAAAAGAAGGTTGAACTTCAAATTCTTAAATACGAGTTTAAGGCCTGCATGCACAACTTTTATTGGGGCTACCCCTGGGAGGGTTATTTATACCTTAGGGCCTTGGTGGTTGGTTACATCTGTGAAATGTTATCCTCAAGTGATATTGTAGAATTAAGGTGATGGGTGGGAAAGCACTTGGCGGGTGTGTTGTTTCTACCAACATCACTGGTACCACATGCAACTGACTGGCATAGGAATGCAGAACCAGTTGTTGAAGTGAAGTAGCTCCGTCCTACTTTGTAAATTGCTGCCCTCCCAGGCCCCCTCCCTCCCTACCACTAGGGGCTCCTCACAGCTAACCACCCAAGCCCCTGTTTATTCCTTCCTCCCCATCCCACCATCTAGCAACAAAAGAGTTCGTGCCTGGCACTATTCAGGAGACATGCAATTTTCTGCCTTTGGCTCCAAGCAAGACACATTTATTTTCAGCCTTTCAGCTTAACCCAGTGTTAAAATCTAGGAAATGCAGAAATTAAAATTGGCCACTTTAGGTAAATTCTCTCTCCCTCTCTCTGAATGTATGAATTACTACTTCTACCTTCTGGATAAGATGAACTGACTATAATAGCCCAACTCTTGTTTGTTCCAATAGAATAGTTCATACTCTAGAGGAAGGCTAAATTATATGTTTTGAAATTCCCTAAAGCTGCAGTTCAAGAAATGTGTAATTAAGCCCCAGCATTATCAAAGAGTAGAAAATATTTTTCTTCCAACTTTCCTATGGTTTAAAAACCATTCAGGGTTTTGACTTTGATGACAGTAGGGTAGATAACACATCAAAATCTCTAAGAAGCACTGTTAAATCATAAATGAAAGTCCATGAATACTTTTATACTACTCAGCTGTTTTTGTTAGTTTCCTAGGACTGCCGTTAACAAATTACCAAAAAACCTCATGGCTTGAAAACAACATATATTTTTTCTTCTGCAATTCTGGAGGTCAGAGACTCCAAATCAAGATGTCAGCAGGACCATGTTTTGTTTCATCCGAAGGCTCTAGGAAGGAATCCTTCCTGTCTCTCCCAGTGTCTGTGGGCTCCAGGTGGTCTTTGGCTTAAGGCCCCATCACTTCAGTCTCTGTGCATCTTCACATGATATTTCCTTTGTGTCTCAAAGACACAAAGGTTGCCTGTCTCTTGAAATGACACCTGTCTTTGGATTTCAGGGTCATTCTAAAGCCAGGATAACCTCATTTTTAGATCTATGATTTGATTACATCTGCAAAGATCCTATTTCCAAATAAAGTCATTCACAGGTACTGGACATCAGGACTTGGACATAATTTAATTGACAGTAAATATATATTTAAAAATCCCAGGAAAAATATCTAAGGGATTGATAACAGTGATTACCTCTTTGAAGGAAGTGATAGAAGTTGAGAGAAAGCCACAGAAGAGAAAGGAAGAATTTTGCCCCTAAATCACTTTCAAATTGCTCAGATCTTTGAGCCCGGTACAGAGCTTACTTATTAAATCCCAAATAACCGAAATTTATTTAAAATTGATAAAATGAAAGTATTATCAATTATGATGTCAACTGAGCTTGTCAACACAATTAAAGCCTAAAGACAAAATGTAAAACTCCATTAAGATTTTTAATAAAAGGAAATTGGAGGTTTTAAATTTGATAGTCATTTTTAGGTATCACAAGCTACACAAAATGTCAGCCCCAAAGTGTAGAAAAATAAAGCTGTATTGACCTGATTTTTGGTATGACTCCAAGGTCACTCATTCGCCACACATGTGTTCATATGTACCTGTTTGGTCACTCAGTATTTGTTGAGCAGCTGCTGTGTGCTGGTCACACCCTCATCACTTGGATACAAAATGAACACAATGAGCAATAATCACTGAAGGGAATTAAGCATCTCATCTAATCCTTAGAACGAACCTGAAAGGGGTCGTTATTAAAAACCTCATCTTATAGCTAAGGAAGCAGGTGGACTGAGATTTCTCACTCAAGGTCAAATGCTAGAAAGCAGTAGACTTTTTGAGGCAAGAGCTGTTTGACTTCAGAAATGCATCCTCTTGATCACCGTATGTCACTTCACTGAAGGTCAGACTGCAATTATATTTATTCTTTTGGCTGTGCTGAGTGGCATGCAGGATCTGTTTCCAGTCTAAGGAACTCCTGCCCTTCTGCAGTGGAAACATGGAGTCTTAACCACTAGACCACTAGGGAAGTCCCCAGACCACAATTAAAAGGTTAGTTTTTGAGTGTGGAATTACATTGATGGAAATTTATAGGATTTTTTGAGAAATTTATTCTTTATCAAAGCTTAAAATATATGAAAGAGGAAAAATTTCCAAATGGAAAATAAAATTTAATCCTATAAGCCAGAGATAAATAGCTTACAACTTTCTGGCGTTTGTTATATTCATAAAAAGAAGTAAGTAAATAAATATTTGTACTTCCCGAATATAATTAGCAATGTTAAGTACACATATGTATTCTGCTTTTTCAATTGTATTGTGATGATCCTGACATGTACACTGCTAAATGTGCTTTTAAAAACATACCTTTTAAAAAAAATAATAAATAAAAACATACCTTTTTACTGCCTGAAAAAAAAAATCTACTGATATAATCTATTTGGCCAAATCCACATTGTTGGACGTTTAGGGTTTGTGTAATTCTTTGCTCTTATAACTCAGGAAAAATATCCCAATATGTATTTATTTATATTGGTTCAATAATCTGAGAACTGTCATAGTTTCATCTCCATTTGCCTAAGAAGAGAATTTGCTATTTGAACAGGTAGTATGTCACCTAATGTGCTGAGGACATTGACATACTCATTCCTGGGGTTCATTAGCTAAATTCTGGCTGTTTTTCCCCCTCCTGCTAAAAAATTCCAGTACCTTTATCTTTAAAAATAAAAAAAAATTAATTTTTTTATTGGAGTTTAGTTGATTTACAGTGCTATGTTTGTTTCAGGTGCACAGCAAGTAACCATTTACCTTCACTGTTTATCGGGTTCTTAGCTGCAAAGGAACATAGAATTAGTCAAATTATGCTGAGTAATGAGAGATGTGCTACCAGGATAAGTGCAGTAAAGACTGAAAATTTAGCCCCATATCCAGACCTCATTAAAAATGCAGAAGTGGTGTAGAGCTCAGACCACAGAGATGGAAATGAAGATCACCAGAAGCTAAGGAAAATATCTTGGGTCCAGAAGATTATGAACAATCTTTATGGTGCTTTGGATAGTTTCTTCCTCTGATTCTTCTCTTGGTATGTAGTGGTGATGCTTCTCTCATTATTAAATCTTTGTTTAAATTCCCAAGAGAGAGACTCGCATTGGCCAAGCATTATTCTAATTCTTGTTACTGAGGGGCAGGGCCAGGTTTGTGGACATGGACTTGCACTCAGGGGGTCCTTGTGCTTGGCTTAATGCTTTGCTACTCAAAATTATCAACAATTTCATGTTTGAACTTCTATTTCAAGGTGAACCCCAATGGAACGGGGCACATGTGTGAGCAGAGGAGACACACACAGTATGTGATGCCCCGTGAGCACAGAATTCCCGTGGCACTGTGAGGCCTGGTGGTCATCTTGCTGCCTCTGTGACTGAACAAGTGGAGGGAGCCCCAGATGGCCCCCCCAAGTCCATACTTTCCTTTAGATCTAAAACTTGTATTACCAAATGCAAATTCATGTACCTGATGCACCATAAGGTCAAACAAATCAAAACATTGGAGGTTGGAGCAGAGAAAGCTTTGTTGCAGGAACATGCAAAGAGACAATAGGTGGCTTGTACCCCCAAAGCATTTTTAAAGGCAAGATGAAGGAGTGGGTATAATTGGTTTTTGCAAGCTTCTTGGTATAGGAATCCTTTGTCCTTGTAGCTGTCCATTTAGGTCAGGTCATGATTTCCTGTAAACTCCAAGAGGACAAATGTTATTCTGTTCTGCAACTTTTTATCTCTATAGGAATGGAAAAGTCTCATACTCTTAAAGGTCAGAACCTTGTAACAGGGCTTCCCTGTATATGTCAGGCTATAGGCAACATTCTTAACTCAAAGAAAAAGCAAAGGTTAAAGTAAAAGAAACAGACCTAATATGGAGTCAGATTTGCTCTTCTGTGTTACATTTGCTGCAATGCAGAAAGACGTTGATGTGACAAACACAAATGACCAAGGAACCCTATCATACCCTTTCTTACTCATGCTACTTCCCCATATTAGCCAACCTATGCTGGAAATGATGCCACAGAAAGAAAGAACACAGGAAGGGAGCCTTTTCGTCTTAATTTCTATCCTTTCTAACTCATTAGTCAGCCAAAAGCAGAGAGCATTAGTAGAATATAGGATATCAGAAAGTGAGATAGAAACCATTGAACTAATGTTTTGCAGTTTTCTATGTTTTGGTAAGAAGGAATTGTGCATGTACAAGCTACAGAATACAATTTTTTAAATAATTTTGACTATTCAGCATCTGCATTAAACGTGCTTACATTTGCATTTCAACAGGAATTGCACAATATAAAGAGAAATGATAAAATTCATGGTAAATTTAAAAAATTTTATTTATTCTTTTACTTCATTAAAGAGCAAATTAGAAACATCGGGATAAATTGAGAGACTACGGAAGAAAGAAAAAAGCTTTATGTTTTGTTACCTTTAATGGCCCTTTCCTCTGCTTTTTGAACAAGGGAATTCATCTTGCAGTGGGGGCCCCTGCAGGGAACGCTATCACAGGGTCTCTTCAGGTTGTGGGCCACGGGTCACAGGACAGAAGCACAGCTGCTTCTGGGGTCAACCTTGGCAGTTTTTCTTAGAAGGGAAGGCAATTTTTTAATGCCATAATACTTGATCTCTCTCTCTCCTCTCCTTATCCGTGGGGGTACTTGTCACATTGCTACGTTTTAAGACAATATCATGTTTGGGGGGTATGATGTTGTCTCAGCCTATAAACCTTGAATGTTATTCTTTGTTTCTGTTAAAAATAGGTGTTCCCTCCTTTTTTATTGGCCTAAACTATAAACTATACCTTTCACTTACTAGGCTTCATGTTAATTAGAATGCAGTTGATTTTTTTGGGTAAAGGCAGGCACACACACACACACACACACACACACACACACACACACACACAAGAAATTGTTTGAAGGTATTTAAGCATTTCAAGGAGGTCCTTGGTAGCTCAGAGGTTAAGAACTGCCTGCCAATGCAGGAGTCACTGAGCCCGCACCCTAGAGCCCACGAACCACACTTACTGAAGCCCCGTGCTGCAGTTGTTGAAGCCCGAGTCCCCTAGAGCTCATGTTCCACAACAATAGAAGCCACTGCAATGAGAAGCCTGTGCACCACTAGAGAGTAGCCCCTGCTTGCTGCAACTAGAGAAAGCCCATGTGCAGCAATGAAGACCCAGCATGGCCATAAATAAATAAATGATTTTTAAAGAGGCATTTCAAGTGATGCTCAGCACAATTAATTATTCCAACAACAGAATTTCCAGGTAGTCTCTCTGCAGAAAACTGGATCTCAATGAAACTTTAGGACTTCAGTCCCCGCCCACCCACCCCCACCCCCCATTTTGCCTCTGTTATTTAGGTGCGCAGATCTGTGATAGCACTCCTCTTCCAGAAGTGGGAGGTTCCAACTCCAGCACTTCCCGAGAACAAATCACTAAGGATGCGTAAACCTCCTTCTGGCTGCTTTCCTCATGTTGCTGCACAAATATGCTCCCCTGCCCGGCAGTCATGACCATCCACATTAGGGTACCTGTGTTTGTGCGTTCACCCAGGTGCCCACCTCCACCCACCCGTCCACCTTCACTCCCCCTGCCTCCCACCCAGCCAGAACTTCAATCATGGACTCTTGGTCCATCTCAAGTGCTAGTAACAGAGTAGAAAGCCCCACACTTGCAGGTGATGTGGAATTTGTTTTTCCATGGAGTTCCTTGGGAATAGATCTTCAGAAAGACTCACCACCCCAGGGGTTACAGAGCTCTCGACAACCCCCCTTCTCTCAGGGGAAAAGTGCAAACCTACACTCAGGTTTTTTCCACCAGGCTCCAGAGAGAATAACTATCAGCAGCTCTGCAAGGCCAGGGGAGATTGGGTGATCTCTCTGGAATCCCACTGTTTGCTTTCCCTGGTCTCATAACTTGTTCTCAGCTCTTTGAACTGTATCAAGTACCACTTCATGACATCATAATTGCTCACCTGGGACCTAGGCAGAGATCTAGTTTCTGACCGTCAAGTGTGAGCACCTGGGAAATACATAATAGTTCTACTAAGACGCACATTACATCAGCTATGACTCATAGATATGACCTGGTTCTACGCCAGAATCTGATAAGACAAACTGAACACTTCAACTGCTAGAAGATGCTTAACTGGAAAAAAATGAAAAGGATTTTTCCTTTTCCTTTTGACTTTAGTCTTAACTATATATGTATATATTCCAAATAATTCATATGACCTTTAAACAATTTAAAAGCCTATGGTAAAGGGCCTTTATCATGTTGACCTTGAATGTACTTTAGGGTCACGAGCAAGCTATGCCAAGTAGTGTATGAAATTGGTGAGTTAAGCTTTGATGCATATTAGCTGTGTGACCTTAGGCAGATGACTCAGACTCCCTGAGCTGACATTTTCTTTATCTATGAAATAAAGATTAGTGATGCCAATCTTAAAGAACTGTTGGGAGGAGTAAATTAAATAAATAAAAGCCTCTTGTTCCAAGCCTTATGCACAATATAGGCTCAAAACATGACAGTCATTTTCTCCTTTCCATCTGTGGGAAATACTATGTGACACGCAGATTGAGTTTCTCTGTGGCCTTGCCTGGACACCTCTTTCACCGGATAGCAGCCAGGCTTGGTTGGGATTGGCCTCTCCAGAGCCCTAGGGGCGTGTCTTGATTGATTTGAGCCAATCGGAGCTACCTCCTCCTGCCTTGTGATTGGTTTTAGCAACTGCTGGCCAAAGTCAATCAGCAGGTGTCAGTCACCTGGCCGCGGATCAGCCCTGTCAGCCGGAAGCTCGGGGAAGTGGTTTCACCCCTCTGGATGTGAGCGGAGCTGCTGAAGCCGTGGCTGCTGTGGGACCTGGCTTGTGACCTTGAGACAGAACCAGAGACGGAAAAGCGTGGAACGGAGAATCTCCACGAAACAAGAGGGAGCCAGTTTGAACAGAGCCTACACTGGACTTTGAGTTACGTGTCCGTTCTGCTCATTTTAATGCACAGACGTTCTCTCTGAGCTTGCACAGAAGGGATGGTCACTGGCTCTCTCCTCGGGGTTTTGGTCCAGAACAACCGCTAGGCAAGGATGCAGTTGCACCATAGAGCGCCCGTTCCAGCGTTTCCACCGGTTGAGTCTTTGGCATGAGTGAAACTTACACTATAGGCAAAACTCAGTTGTATACACTTGCTTCTATTTTCCCCCTGATGATGGGAACCTCTTGCAGAATGCTGCAAGCCCTCCAGACCACAGGAACTGGCACAGCTTCTAGAGCACGCCGTTTAACCCAGTAATCTAACATCTAGATAATTGCCCTGACAGGTAGCCCTAGAGAAGAAAAACAGCTTGTGGTGCAGTTATTGCAGCATTACTTATTTACATGTTTTAATTAAAATTAGAAAAGCATTGCATTTAATTGTAAAATCTCTGATAATAGAAAAGGATAAAGTGAAATTTATTAGCACATTCCTATCACATGATCACCTCTTCTCACCCCCAGTCTCACTTCTCAGAGGTAGTCACTGATACCAGCATTATTCTGAACATTTCTATTTACATAAGTGAATAGATTGGAGAAGTTTCTGTAAAAGCCCTATTTTGTGTTTCAAAAGAATTAAGGGAATATGGAAATAATAAGGAAGTCCATGATATTGTGCTATGCTTAGTCGCTCAGTTGTGTCCAACTCATTGTGACCCCATGGACTGTAGCCCGCCAGGCTCCTCTGTCCTTGGGATTCTCCAGGCAAGAATACTGGAGTGGGTTTCCATGCCCTTCTCCAAGGGATCTTCCTAACCCAGGAATCGAACCCAGATCTCCTGCATTATAGGTGGATTCTTTACCATCTGGGCCACCAGGGAATCCATGATGTTAAACTACAAATAAAAACCAACCAACCAATGAATTCTGAAGTGAGCTAACCATCAGCATGGGACTGGGCAAGTGTATTTGATAATATCTAATGGGATGCTATATAACCATAAAAAAAGGCCCCATGTACTGAAATTTAAAGATGTCTAATGTATCCCATTAAGTAAAAAAAAAAGTTACAAAATAGTATGTATAGCATTACTTCTTTCTCTATCTTTTCTTTTCTTTTTTTTAAGCTATACCACCAGGCATGTGGAACTGCCCTGACCAGGAGTCCAACCTGTGCCCTCTGCAGTGGAAGCATGCAGTCATAACCACTGGACCATCAGGAAAAGTCCTACTATCTCTTTATGTCTGTATGCTACTGTTGCTTAACCTTATATTTTCCAAGGTTGCCATAATCATTTATTAGTTCCAAGAGTTCTTTGGTCAGTTCTTTCAGATTTTCTACATAGATGATCAAGACATCTACAAAGAAGCACAGTTTCATGTCTTCTTTCCCAATCTGTATTCTTTTTCATTCTTTTTCTTGCCTTATTGCATTAGCACGGACTTCCAGAATGGTGTTGAAAAGGAGTAGTGAGAAGTAATGTCCTTGCCTTGTGCTCAGTCTTACTAGGAAAGTTTCTAGTTTCTCACCATCAATTACGTTATTAGATGTAGGTTTTTTGTAGACTGTCTATCAAGTTGAGAAAGTTCCTATCTATTCCTAGTTTACTGAGAGTTCTTATAATGATCGGGTGTTCAGTTCAGTTCAGTTCAGTAGCTCAGTCATGTCCAACTTTTTGCAACCCCATGGACTGCAGCACGCCAGGCCTCCCTGTCCATCACCAACTCCCGGAGTTTACTCAGACTCATGTCCATTGAGTCACTGATGCCATCCCGTGTTATGGGTGTTAGATTTTGTCAAATACTTTTTCTGCACCATGTTGACATAATATGTGGTTTTTCTTTAGTCTGTTGATGCAGTGGGTATAATGTACTATTTAATTTCTATTCATGAATCAAGATATTTTTTGAAAAGTCACAATACTTTGAGAGCATGAATCTTGGGATTTATGCCCTAGTATCAGTTGCTGAGAGTCAGAAGGAACGTGGGAAGAGGCCTTCTGTTAACGAAGTGGTGGTCCGTGTTGCCACAGTCACTGGTTCAGGCTCCCTCCGTAGTCTCTGCAGCATGCTGAGTATCTGATCTGGCTAACTAAATCCCTGTAAGTAATTTTAAGTTTCATTGAGCCTAAAGAATCTGGAAGGGGTGAAATGTGTCAAAATCTGTTGAATCCCAATAACAAACAATTAAGGACTACCACTTACAAGAACTGACAGAGAGAAAAAATAGATATATAGGAATATTATAGAGATGTTTTCCAGTGACACAGGATCTGTAAGAAAATAGTACAGGTTTTCCATTGTGTATCCTTTAAAACCTTCAGGAAGATATTGTACCTGGAGACGGTGAGCAGACAGCCATAGAGAAAGACCAGTGAGATCAGACAAGAATATGTGGAGATGAAGAACACAGTGGTGGAATTAAAAAACCCTAAATGGAAGCTCTGAGTAACAGATTGAATGCCGCAGAAAATCAGATGGATTAAGAAGATGAAATTCTCCTGTACCTAAAAGTGAAAGTCAGGGATATGAGAAAGATGAGGAAGTGAAAATGGGAGGGAAAAAAGGGGACAAAGATGACAGTTCAGACAAATCTCGTGTATATGTCAGAAAGCATAGAGCAATTGGTGAAGAAGTGCTAAACAAATAGAAAAAATTTTTGAGCTACGGAAAGAGTTGAATCTTCAGATTGAAGAGGCTCATCATAAACAAGGTGAAAATTAGATCAAAGGGCCTAGCACTTAGGCTTAGAGTAGTGATGCTTTCAAATTTCAGCCACAAAGAAAGGACTCATAACAACCAGAGAAAACAACAGCAACAATAACAAATAAGGTAACTCCAAAGAACCGAAAGTCATCCTGGCTTCAGACAATGGAGCTATGTCCTTAGAATTTTGAGAGAAAATGATTGTGAGGTGAAAGAAACTCTCTAGAGGAAAAGGTCAATGCATTTGGACAGGTAAGGCAATAGAACAGAAATGCAGAGGGGAAGAGCTGTTTAATCTCTTCTTCACATGTGCAAATTTAAAACCACCTTTAGCAAATAAAAATATTAGTACAAACTCCTATAAATACTAGAAAAGAGAAAAATGTAGCAAAATGGAGAGAAAGACGTTTCTGTGCCAGACAGCAGAAAAAATCAATAATTTTCGTTTAAAGCAAACCAGGAAAGATCTCAAAAACATGCTCGCCTGTACCCTGAAAGCAACAGCAGATGTTGATCTGCTGAGGTGTTGCACCCTGTCCAGAAGAATCTCAGGAAGAGCCCCATTCAACCCTCCTCCCTGCTTTCCAAAGCTCCCAGGGAACATAGGTGTTGCTGGGGCAGCATCTGCCCTTTTCGCTCGGAGGGAAGCTCAGACCTGATGACTCAGCTGATGAAATGCTTAATTGGGGAGGCGCTGTATCCTTGTCAGAGAGGGCAGAAGAACCCCTTTTGGCTCACCTTGCAGCTGTGCAGATTAAACCACCTGCCCAGCCCGAGGAGGGATGTGATGACTGAGATGGTGTTTTGAAAGCCTGTCCCAGCCCTGCTCACCTGCCCTTTCTGTGTGCATCTCTCTCCCTCTCTCCAGAGCTGCAGCCTCATTGTATTTCCACACGCATCCACTCTGTCCTCTCCATTTGATGTGCCATGATTCAACCCAAGCTTCGGGCACCCGCTGTGCTTCGTAGCCATGTGGAGCGGAGCCAACTCTGGAAGCAGCATCCTCTGTGGTCTGGTCTCACTCCTTGGAAGGGAAGTTATGACCAACCTAGACAGCATATTAAAAAGCAGAGACATCACTTTGTCCACAAAGGTCCGTCTAGCCAAGGCTATGGTTTTTCCAGTAGTCAGTCATGTATGGATGCGAGAGTTGGACTATAAAGAAAGCTGAGTGCCAAAGAATTGATGCTTTTGAACTGTGGTGTTGGAGAAGACTCTTGAGAGTCCCTTGGACTGCAGGGAGATCCAACCAGTCCATCCTAAAGGAGATCAGTCCTGGATGTTCATTAGAAGGACTGATGTTGAAGCTGAAGCTCCAATACTTTGACCACCTGATGCGAAGAGCTGACTCATTAGAAAAGACCCTGATGCTGGGAAAGATTGAGGGCAGGAGGAGAAGGGGATGACAGAGGATGAGATGGTCTGGATGGCATCAGTGACTCAATGGACATGGGTTTGGGTGGGCTCTGGGAGTTGGTGATGGACAGGGAGGCCTGGCATGCTGCGGTTCACGGGGTCGCAGAGTCGGACACGACTGAGTGACTGAACTGAACTGAACTTTCCAGTTTAGTTTCCACAAAGCCACACCTTTTCTAAAGGGAAAGCCTCAACTCTTATTCTCAGACTCTGAGTTTGCTTTTTGGTTACAGGAAATTTCTTTTCTAATTTCCCACCCAATTGACAACAGGCATCCGGTGACTCCCCACCTTCATCCTGAGGATGCTGTGTCTCTGTGTCCCCAGAGCTGAGCAGTTGCCATGCCAAGGCGCCACACCTGAGGGTTCTTTTTTTTCTTCTGGGGGTTCCATCCTACTAAGATGCCAACGTGATTGACCAGGTGGGTGCCCTGGGGACACAGCCTCACTCATCTTCCCGTCTTAGCCCAGCAGCTAGGCACCTGCCACTCCCACTGGGACTGTCGAGACCACCTCTGGGCTTTGTCTCTGATTGTCCCAATACCATTGGCTTTCCCCAGGTCTCAGACTCTTCTCTGACATCCCTTGTCCTGCTTTCTCTGCACCTTCCCAGAGAGACACCCTGCTGTGTTCTGTCCCTGGATCCAGTGTGATCGTCCCACCTTTGGGGACAGAGTTCAGATCAGCCCACAAATGAGATAGCTCCTTACTCCAGTGTGATTCTTTTCTGCCCAGGATGTATCTTGAGGGCCCAGCGCTTCCTGATCAGACCTTCCAAGCTGTCTTATCTGTACTACAGGGTCCCCAAGGCCCACCAGACGTCCACTGAGGACCACTGTTGGTCACATCTGAAGACAGCCTTTCTTTGCCACTGTTTCATGGATGAATCTTTCTCTCTCTGACTACTTAGCTCTCCATTTCTATGCCACATGCTGGGTTATCTAGCAGGACGCTGACTTACGGTTCAAGGTTATGGATCCTGAGGGGCCATCCTTTATTCCTCACCTGGGGACATGGCCAAGTCTGGTTCAAATCTGGATTCTACAGGCCAGAATGGCCTTGAACAAGGCATGGAACTTCTCCGAACCTCAGCTTCTTCATCTGTAATTGTTGTTTAGTCTCTGAGCCGGGGACTCTCTGCGCACCCGTGGGCTGTGGCAGGCCAGTTCCCCTGTCCTTCACTATCTCCTGGAGTTTGCTCAGACTCCTGTCCATTAAGTTGATGATGCCATCCAACTATCTCATCATCTGTTGCCCCCATCTCCTCCTGCCCTCAATCTTTTCCAGCATCAGAATCTTTTCCAATAAGTCGGCTCTTCACAATAGGTGGCCAAAGTATCAGAGCTTCAGCTTTAGCATCAGTCCTTCCAGTGAGTATTCAGGGTTGATTTCCTTTAGGATTGACAGGTTTGGTCTCCTTGCAGCCCAAGGGACTCTCAAGAGTCTTCTACAGAACCACCCTTTGAGAAGATCACTTCTTCGGTGCTCAGTCTTCTGTATTACGAAAACAATAATACCAAGTTCTGGGGCTGTTGTGAGAATTAAATGGGTTTGAAAGTATAACACTGGAGAGACTCAACAAATGCCACTTCTCTTTTTTTCCCTGCCATGTACCAGGAGCTCACTTCTGGCTATTCAGACAGGGATCCAGAGACATTAACCTCTATTTTTAAACATAAATCAACTTTAATGAGAAAATGTCATATATTTGTAAAATGTTGCTATTTGTAAGGCAGAAACAATCACCTTAGTGTGATTGGCAAATATTCTTTTTTTTTCCTTTGTTTTCTGAGACATGCTGTCCTGGGTAACTCAAAGTGGAAAATTACCCAGTGGGGATTTTTATGTAATCAAATTCAGAGGGCAAGCAAACCTTGCTCTGGCCTTTTATGCCATTTGAAATGTATAAAATATTGTGAGGTTTACCTAGGCAATTGATTCAGAAAACATTTTGTAGTTAAAGAAGATATAGAAATTAGTTATATTTGATATGACAACATATTCGATGGTAATTTGCCTGCAATGCAGGAGCCCCGAGTTTGATCCCTCGGTCAGGAAGATCCCTGGAGAAGGAAATGGCAACATACTCCAGTATTCTTGCCTGGGAAATTCCCATGGACAGAGGAGCCTGGCGGGCTACAGTCCATAGTGTCACAAAGAGTTGGACACAACTGAGTGACTAACACTCACTCAAAGGCAGGGAAGCAGAAAGTTTTTGAAACACAATGGGGATGGAAGTGTGACCATTTAAATTAGAAACAAGAGGGCAAGTGAAGGATTTCTGACTCCCGGCATGCAGCAGAGCGAGAAGATGGTCAATTTAAACTGGAAAGAAAACGACAGCTTCAGTCTAGATGCCAGTGGACATTTCTTCACAGCCTCCTATGAGAAAACAGCTTTACACCATGTACTGTGCCCTTGGAGTGAAGTCTGGCCAGCTACTGATCTAACTCTTATGGAGACGTTGCTGGCCCTTGACCAAAAGCCCAGATGGGTTTTGGCACCAACCGGCCTCCCGTCCCCCATGGTGCCGCAGACTTGCTTTGATTGTTTTTGTTGTTTGTTTCTTAAAGAAGGCAACATTACGCTTGCAAAGGCTAAGTTATTGACATAAAATGGGGTAAATTCCTGAGAATTTGAGATTAAGAGGGGCATCATTCGCTGAGCATTTGATCCCTAACCCATGCAGCTCAGAGAGGCAAGAGTCAGCGTCATTGTGTAAAGGCACTTGGTTTATCGGGCAGAGAACACAGTGCTGTCTCCAGGGTCACAGGCCAGGCAGAGACCATTAGCACGACAAACAGCCTTTTGTTGTTCTGGGCACATTCTCCGTAAAATGATAAAACACAGAACAAGAGTGGGTATGAAAGGACAGGGCGTGCGTCAGCCTGTTTCTTAGAATGTTATCCTGGGGGCTGGCGTGCCAGGAGCCCTTCCCAGGTGAGTGACTTCATCTGAGCTTCTCAATGAACTGAGAGGGGATTTTGCACGGTGTCCATTCAGGAGGAGGCCGAGGAGCAGCACAGTTTAGACCCTCTGAACCTGCCAACAGTGGGGAAAGTGCTAATTGGGGTTTCCAGCCAAGGCAGCAGGCCCCCAACGGTCACCAGGACCAGATCTAGTGAGCTGACTCAGGTCCTCCCATAAAGATTTGTTATATCCGAGGCCGTGGAAGAGTTCTTATTATTGTTGTTGACATATAGTTGACTTACAATGCTGTGTACAGCAAAGTGATTCAGTTGTACATACATATATATCTTTTTTTTTTTGGATTCTTTTCCCTTATAGGTTATTACAAAATATTGAGTATAGTTCCCTGTGCTATACAGTAGGTCCTTGCTGGTTATCTATTTTATATATAGTAGTGTGTGTATGTTAATCCCAAACTCCTAATTTATTCCTCCCCCACCCACTTTCCCCCTTGGTCACCACAAGCTTGCTTTCTTATTTAAAAAAAAAATTATTGAAGTATAGTTGATTTACAATGTTGTGTTAATTTCTGCTATATAGTGAAGTGACTCAGATATTAAATATAGTTTCCTGTGCTATATATTAATAGTAGGACCTTGTTGTTTATCCATCCTATATATAATAGTTTGCATCTGCTAATCCCAAATTCCCAATCCATCCCTCCTCACACCCTCCCTCTTAGCAACCGCAAGTTCTCTATGTGCCTGAGTCTGTTTCATAGATACATTCGTTCGTGTCATATTTTAGATTCCATGTATAAGTGATATCATATGGTTTTCATCTTTCTCTTTCTGACTCACTTTTCTTAGCGTGATACTCCCTAGGTCCATCCACGTGGCTGCATATGGCATGATTTCATTCTTTTTCATGGCTGAGTAACACTCCATTGCATATATGTATATATCTCTCACAACTTCTTTATCCATTCATCTATCAATGGATTTTTAGGTTGTTTCCCATGTCATAAGGCCATGAAAAGTTTAAAGAAAGATTAGAATTTCATAATCTTGGAAAGTATTTATTTCTAAGTAGTTTCTTGGAAATGAATTTCCCAAGTAATTTCTTGGAAATGTTGTTTTCCTTTGACTTGTATAAAATGGCCCGTGTCCTCTCTCTTTAACCAGATATCACATGTCAAATCAGAATTAGAAAGGTAAGTCTTAGGTTTATTATAACACAGAATACCGTGATTTTAATGGATCGGCAATACATTGGGAGGATGTGAACAGGAAAAACTTTCTTTTCTGATACAGGAGAAATAAGGAGAAATAGGAGGAAGTCACTGAAAAGAGATTTTGACTCTACTGATCTCAGCAGTTGAACCAGGAGTGCAATAGCATGCTGGGTCAGTTATGCAACGGTTTACGTAAGGAGGAAAATGAGCCATGCATATCTGGTGTATATGAACAACCTAAGGACGGCAGCAGGCCAGGACAGGGCAGCTGCAGCTTGACCTGGGGTGCTGGGTCACACAGGAGAGTGTATGACCCCTGGCCTTTTCTGTTCATTAGAAAACCTAGTGAGAAAATTTCCACTTAGGTGGGCACAACGCCTAGAGGAAAGCTGCCCTGCTGACCCAGGAGTATCTATTTTAACCTTCTTGAGTCTTCAGATAACCCCTTTGAGGATGTGATGAATGCTACAATCAATTTTTAGTGAGAAAAAAAACAAAAACGCACACACACAAACACAAAACATGCTGCCAACAATTTCAAGGGATTTATGTGTGTCCGCGAGTGCTTCCAAGACTCCGTGTCAGGGAGACTAACAGAACCACGGTAACTGTGTCATTTCCACTTTCGAAGAAGTAACTATTTATTTTTGGCGATGCTGGGTCTTCGTTGCTGTGTACCGGCGTTCTCTAGAGGTTGCAGCTCGTGCGGGCTCCTCCCTAGCTGTGGTGTGCGGGCTTCTCGTTGCAGTGGCGTCTCTTGCTGCGACGCATGGGGCCTAGGGTGCGTGGACTCAGCAGCTCTAGCACCCGGCCTCAGTAGCTGTGGCTTGTGGATTCTGGGCACTGGCTCAATAGTGGTGGTATATGGGCTTAGTTGCTCGCCAACATGTGGGATCTTCCCAGGCCCCGGACTGAACTTGTGTGCCCTGCATGGGCAGGCGGATTCTTATCCACTGAGTCACCAGGCAAGTCCCATTATTTCCAGTTTAAAACATAACAAAAGGATTAGGGGTATACCTATATGAAAAGAGTGAACTGATAAAATCTGTGAAATAATTTAAACTATTACTTTACTGTATGTAACACAAACTGAACTGAATCTTTCCTGACACGGATGGACTTGGTTTTGGGAGATTATATCTAAGAATGGGACATGTGAACTATTACTGCCTTGATACATTGGGCAGGATCTGTTGTGTAGTGAATGGGGTGAAATTAAAATATAAAGATAATCTCCTTGAAAGTAATATAGCACAATAATTTTTAAAAATGCACCAATGAATTCCAGATTAGGAAGTGAATCAGGTGCAATAAATTCAAATAAACTATAGCGAGAGTAACTTTCATAACGTTTCATCCCATTTATCAGGCAGGCGTTAATCACTGTGGACACATCATTAGTTTGACAAAAGTGAACCACTTTGGTGGATAGATCTCTCAGATTTGCAGGGGTTTGTGAACCAATTCAAGTCTGTTCAGTGTGTTTTTATAGAAAAGAGTTCAAATTGTGCTTCCTGGAAGCCATTTGTATTGTAACTGGAAAGACACAATTCACGGCAACCAAACCAGACTAATCAATACTCTGCAGCTCACATTTATTATGAACGTCACAGCAGATGAGGTGCCTCTGTGTGCCTTGGTAGACTGGCTTATGTCTTTGCCCCCATACAAATACTGAATGTCTCTTTTAGTTCTAGAAAGTGTCTCAGGTGGGCGATAAATGATTTGGTCCTTTTGTTAATTAAGTAGGAAAGACTGTTTCTAAAGGTAGGATGCAGATTTGTGTAAATAAAAGGGAATGATTTGGTGATGGACTTATGTTCTAAATATTTAAAACCTGGAAGTTTCATAAGGGACCAATACAGAATAATAGCGTCCAAGAATTGCCCCCTTTAATGAATTTTGACCTAATGAAAATGTAAATTCTGTTTTTTTTTGTATCAGATTCCTTATACTCTAAACATAGTACAATTACAAGCATTTGAAAAAAAGACATATTTTATGTGGAATTATGGTCCCTTTTTTTGCTAAACATTTCCTGCTAAACACGCCACAGAATTCTATGAATATACAGTAGCACAATTAATTGCTTACAGATGTCACTTAAGCATACAGGAAGACAAAAATAAGGTTCAGTTATGTCTCAACATCAGAAGTGAAATGTATTTTGCTTAGAAACGGGACTTGCCTGGTGGCTCAGACTGTAAAAAATCAGCCTCCAATGTAGGAGTTTTTGTTTAGTTGCTAACTCATGTCCAACTCTTTTGCAGTGCCATGGACTGTGGCCTGCCAGGCGCCTCTGTCCATAGGATTTCCCAGGCAAGAATACTGGAGTGGGTTGCTGTTTTCTCCTCCAGGGAATCTTCCTGACCCAGGGATTGAACCCAAGTCTCCTGCATTGGCAGGCAGATTCTTTACCACTGTGCTACCAGGGAAGGCCCTGAAATGCAGGAGATTTGGGTTCAATCCCTGGGTCAGGAATATCCCCTGGAGAAGGGAATGGCAACCTACTCCAATATTCTTGCCTGGAGAATTCCATGGACAGATGAACCTGGTGGGCTGTAGTCCTTTGGACATGACTGAGTGACTAACACTTTCACTTTACTTAGAAACAGAAATTGAAGCTAACATTATTTACTGTGCTTCTAAACTAGTGCATCTGATAGTTATGTTAGTTTCCCCTCTAGCAGGCTTCTCCTGCCTGCATTTCCCAGGTTGATGTTTTAAATGAGCAGGAAGACACTTCTCTGTGGAACACCCTATTCTGCTTCTTATCCTACTTAGGAGACACCTATTGTTTGCAATTTGGAATTTCAAAAATTTTAATTATTAAATAATACTTTTGATTTAATTAAAAATAAGATGAACGGTGCATTTGCAAACATTAATGCTCAGAAACCCAAGTGGTTCATGATAAAAAATTACCTCCAATCCACCACCTCCATTGAACTCCACTGCAATGTTGCTTTCAAATCTCATGGGTCTTTTTAGAGACCCTACCAGCAAGTATAAATACAGAAGTCTTCCATCCTCTATTTTTTTTTTTACCATAGTGGTGGTGCATGATGCAGGTTGTTCTTGCTTTTTTCACTTAGCAATTTATCTTGGAGACGGTTTCATGTCACACCTAGAGAGTTTTATCATGCTTTTTTCTTATAGCTATGTAGTATTTCACAGAGTGGCAAAATGGATGTATCATTATATGACCAGTCCCCTATTGATAGATGTTTGGGTTGCTTCCAATATTTTGCTATCACAAACAAAGCTGCAGTGGATCCTTTCATTTTCTCTGTGGATAGCTCTGACGAATTCCCCAGTAGAATGGATGGACAAAGGGAACTGATTTATGATTTTGACAGATGTTGACAAATTGCTCTCCCACGGGGCTGTGCACACTTCACTCCAGTCTGCTGCATATGAAGTCGAGACCCTTGCCAGCAGTTTATTACACCTTTGAAATCCAGTGTAGTTTTGATTTGCTTTCCTTATTATGAGTGATGTTCATGTATTCTCACTGAATCAACAATCCTTCATATTTTCATTTCATGAAGTATCTATTCACATCCTTCATGCCTTTTGCTTTGTTTTTAAGTTTTATTCTTAATAATTTCTAGGAGATCATATATATTAGGGAGGTTGAAACTTGGCCTGTGATTTGGGTTGTAAGTATCTGTTATCGCTTTGATGTTTGAATGTTTCCACTGCCTTTGGTTGTAAAACTTGGAGGTGATTGAAGAGACTGGATGAAGTCAATGCAGAAATTGGGCACTGAGACTGACAGAAAAACTCCACGTCAACCTCAAAGCTTGCGTTAATTCCCTTGTTCCACGCTGCCTCGAAAATCCTCTCACATCAGTGACTCTTTTACTGAAGTAAAATTGAGTGCTTATTTAAAAGTATTGGAAGACAAGAAAAGTGTAGTCACTCAATTGAATCCAACTCTTTGAAGAAGAATACCTGTTCTAGTGGCTGCACTGCTTCCCTGGTGGTTCAGTGGTAAAGAATCCGCCAATCAATGCAGGAGATATGGGTTCGATCCCTGGGTTGGGAAGATCCTCTGGAGGAGGGCATGGCAACCCACTCCGGTATTCTTGCCTGGCAAATCCTATGGACAGAGGAGCCAGAAGGGCTACAGTCCATGGGGTCACAAAGAGCTGGACATGACAGGGCACACATGCAAAGTGACTACACTAGGGTTACTTGTCCACAGTACTATGGACTTCTGGATTCATATGTTTAATGCAGGATTGAACAAATATATATATTTAAACATGCTCTGCAGGTGTTTGTTTCTGAGTAAGCCAACCCTCCATAATATTGTGGTTCAGATGTGAACTCCTGGCACATGACTGGGACCAGACTATGTCCCAATCGGGTTTAAAGAACTCTCAGTTGTTTTGAAGTCCTGATTACAGGATTCTCTGGCTCCCTTGCCATTCTCCTAATCTCCCATCTATCTTTCCCTTGAAGATGTAGCTGGGCCGAGTGTGGGGCTAGCTGCCTGAGTCTCCTGAGGTAGATGAAAGCAAGCTTTCTGAGTAATTACTTCTACATCTGTGGGCGTTTGGTTGAAACATCTTTTGTTGTAGTTGTTTCCTATCAAATAAAAGCTACTGCTTTGTTTTGTTCTTTTTTTCCCCCAGCCGTCCAGATTGTGTTTTCCAAAGATGACCTTCACAACATCACCCTCACAAGATGTAGAGTCTAAACCTCCCCTACGTGAATCTGGGCTCCCTTGCAACCAGCAGAATGTGGCGGAAGTGACTCTGTATGACTGCCAAAGCTAGGTCAGGAGAGGCCATGCAGCTTCCTTCTCAATCTCTTGGGACTTGCCCTTAGCCATGCAGTCACCACATAATTAGTCCAACCGTGTCCGGCCGCCATGTTGGGGAGGCCGCCATGTTGGGGAGGCCGCCATGTTGGGGAGGCCGCCATGTTGGGGAGGCCGCCATGTTGACGCCTGGGTGGATAAGGCCCAGCAGGATGTAGCCCCCCAGCCATTCCCAGGAGAACACTGGAAAGAGTCCATCCTCGTTTTTCACAGAATATAAATTTGTGCATTATTCTATTCACTAGAATGTATTTGTAGCCCCCAAATCCACACTTGAGGCACCTTTGTGGTCATTCGGGGATGTGACGGGAGCACCGGCACAGGTGCACGTCCTGGCCGAATCGATCTCATCCTGGAAATAGATGTGCTTTTTGCGGCCCATCTAGTGCTTCGTTTTCAGCGCCTTTGTGCTTATTGCTGGAGATCGTGCCATTTAAAGTAGCTCCCAAGCCTAGCATTGATGTACTGTCCTGTGTCCTAAACACGGGAAGGCTGGAATACGCCTGATGGAGAAAATACCTGTTAGATAAGCTTCCTCTAGAGCGGTTGGCTGTGAGTTCAGTGTTAATGAGGCAACAATATGTTACAGCTCCGCAGAGGAAGAGGACCACTTGCCAAGTTGTCTGGGGGGGCGCTCCGGAAACTGCTAAAGTAACATGTTATAGTAGGTATGAGATGATGGGAAAGTGGCCAGATTTGTGGACTCGTAAAACAATGACTGATAAACACAGTGTAGTGGACGCTGGTGATAAGGCTGGCAGCCAAACGATATTCAGGTCACGTTACCCAGCGTGGGAAGATGCTGAATTTGGCCCAAATAGTGTTTCAGTGCAAAATAAAGTGTGCGTATGCATGCTCAGTTGCTCATTCGTGTCTGACTCTTTGTGATCCCATGGACTGTAGCCTGCCAGGTTCCTCTGTCCTTGGGATTTTTCCAGGCAAGAATACTGGAGTGGGTTGCCATTTTCTCTCCCAGGGGATCTTCCTGACTCAGGGATGGAACCTACATCTCCTGCATTTGCAGATAGATTCTTTACCACAAGCCACTTAGAAAGCCCCTTAGAATAAAGACATGCTAAATTATCATGATAATTAATCTAATTATTTTGAAGAAATACAGATCAAATAAAGTGACTTTAGACAGAAGCACTTAAGAAGCAAGGCATATTGCTCATGCGACAGAAATGTTGGGACCAAACTCTGAATAGCCCCCAGCAGCATTGCCTTGGTCTCCTCTCAGTTTTATAAAACATAAAACTGTTAAGAGTGACCTTGGCTCTTTCTCAGTGAAGCTGCCCTGCATCCTCCAAGTGGTCATCACTAGCTGAGTATGAGACCCCTGCCTTCACCTGACAGCAGGAGGCGCAGGGGAATCTCCTGGCCCAGCCGGACTCAAATTCCTTACTCACAGAATCTGCGAGCTCTAAAAAGATGGCTGCTGTTTAATCTGCTATGCTTTGGGGGAGTTAGAGGTGCAACACTGGGTAAATCAGAACAGAATATGGTGTGAGATGTGATAACTTTGGTAGGTGTGTCCTCTCTCTTTTCTTCTAATACTGCACGTTGGGTGAAAGTGAAAGTTGCTCAGTTGTGTCCGACTCTTTGCAACCCCATGGACTATACAGTCCGTGGAATTCTCTAGGCCAGAATACTGGAGTGGGTAGCCTTTCCCTTCTCCAGGGGATCTTCCCAACCCCAGTATTGAACCCAGGTATCCAGCATTGCAGGCAGATTCTTTACCAGTTGAGCCACAAGGGAAGCCTGCATGTTGGGTTATTCCCAGGAAACTTACAGATGAGAAAAATGAGGTTTGGAGAGCCCAACCAGCTCAGGGTCACCCAGGTCTAAAGGGACAGCACAGTGACTTAAGCCCAGCAACAACTTAGTCCAGACTCATGCCCTCCCTCACGGCCGCACAGTCTGCTGAAATAATTAAAGTCAGTCATTTAAGGCGATTGTTACCAACCCTCTTCTTTCTTTTTATGTCCATCAGATTGTGTTTTGATGATAATTAAGAACACTGAAGAGTTTGTTTCTACAGCCCTTCAGTGGAGGGTTTTAGCAGAACCTTTAATTTATACAGGGCCTACACAGACTAACATGGTGACTGGTGCATATATTAAGCAGGAAAGTCACCTGGAAATAAGATGTGCTGTTAGGAATGTTTAGGCTTCAAAGAACAAGGGTGGCTTGAGGAAAAGGGCCTGAGGACTGTGGGAATGGCCATGGTGAGGAAAGACTCAGAGAGCGTGAGAGCTGGGAATTATTGTATGAGCTGCCTGTCTCGCCCGCACATGGGGGCTTCCTGTGTTTCTTCTGTGTCAAGGAAGAGGCTGGCCATGCACTTGGCTCCTGAGAGTGAGGCTGTGTTACTCCAAGGGCATGTGCGGGATGTATCTGCTCCAGGAGGGATCCTGGGGCTTGGCTCCCAGATGTTGGAGGGGAAGTCGTGGGTGTGCAGTTCCATGTATTGAGTAGGGACACTAGTGTTATCACTGTTGGTATGTCAGGCAGAACATGAAATAGGGTTTTTGGGCATAGAGTGTGTTTATCATTGTATTCCAGGTGGACAAAAGCAAAGGGAGGTTGGCTGAACCATGGCGGATGGTTACTTTCTCTAAGACTGGCAGGCTGGGTGGACAAAGTTGAATGGGAACCTCTACTGGGATGAGGACTAGGCAAGGTTGTGAGAGTCTTCTGTCTTCTTGTGTTCCTGTGCCCCTGTATATCCAGTTTCCAGAGAAATCCACTCAGCACATGACAAGCACTGCACTGCTGGTCCTCAAGTCAGCCTCACCCCACACCTTGGACAGGATCACAGTCAGCAGAAAAACAATCCTCTGGAGATGTCTGTGTCCCCATGCCCGGAACTTGTGGTCATGTGGCCTTACAAGGCAAAGGGGATTAAGACAGCTAATCTGTTCATCTTAAAATAGGGAGTGTGTCTTAGATTATCCATTTGGGCCCAGTGGAAACCCTAGGATCCTTATAAATAGAAGCAGCAAGCGGTCAAGCCTTTAATACCCTGTGAGAAAGACCAGACCAGCCACTACTGGCTTTGAAGGTAGAGGAAGAAGCCACCAGGCTAGGAATGTGGGCAACTTTTGGAAGCTGGCAAAGGCCAGAACATGCATTTTCTCCCAGAGCCTGTAGAAAAGAATAAAACTCTGCTAACACCTAGACTTCAGTCCAGTGAGACCTCCCGAACTGGGAGAAAATAAGTCTGGGTTGTCTGAATCCACCACGTTTGTGATCAACATGACAGTGGAAATAGGAAACTGAACCAGGTTTTAATTCCCTCACGTTACATTTGTTGAACAGAGACTTGGACAAAGCAAGTATTAATAACTTATCTAAATTAGCAGCATTTATGGGCAAAAATGACAGAGCTGAGATTTGGTCCATGTGACTCCAGAGTGCTCACCGGCTGGTTCTCCATCAGGATTCAGGCTATTTCTTCCTCTTGGAATTAGATTTGGCAAATGTTAGCGATGCCGGTGTGAGTAGGAGTGAGAGGGTCACTTCAGTGCTGGGGACACATCCTGACATTGCCACCAAACCATGTCAGGAGTAACTCAATAGAAATGCAAACATTGAGGTTTGCGTGGGAAGGCTAAAATAATAATAGAATTAAGCTCAATGTCTTCTAAAACTGCCAGGGCTACATGTGAATTCAGCCTGGCTCCTTGTCCCAGGAAGTGTCGAGGCAGAGCTCAAATTCAGGAATATTGAGAAACTGCTGAGCAAACTGCCATTAATATTAATGAGCTGTCAGTGCCTGCCCGTGGATCTGACACATTGGTGGGCAGAGGGGGGTGCTCGGTGTTGGAGGCTCTGCCCTCTGTCACTGTCTGAGACGATGTCCTGACATTACCTGCTCCATCCATCCATGTACTCAGGCATCTCTAAGCCTTTCCCAAGGTGGCCTCCTCTCATATCACTGAGTTCCTGTGAACGTCACCTGAGGGAAAGGTCGCATCATCCTCTTTGTCAGCATCCCCTTTGCCTGATAGAACTGAGGTGGTGAAACTATGGGCAACATAGTCAACCCCAAAATATCAATATCCCTGTATGCCAGGCACTCTTGTAGCCTCTGGAGACAGTGCCCTGAACAAAGGAGACAGGAATGCCTGCTCTCGGGGAACTGCAACCTCAGCGACGTGAGACTGTCACGCTGGGGCTTCACTGCGTGTCCCTGGGATGTTCCTGCATTCTGAGCTTTCTTGGCCCCGAGACTGAAGTTAAAATGGGTGTACTTCTCACACTTAGACACGTATGTCTTCTCCCTGCCTGCTACTTAATGCTTTCTTCCCCTCTGCCCAGTCCTTCTGGGGGGTCTCTGGGAGATGTCTTATTTGTGCTTAAGAACGTGCGCCTCGGGCCCCACCTTGGTGCCCAGCTGCTTCCCTCTCTGCCATCCCCTCTGCTGGTCCCATGACCCCTTCCCAGGGGGCTGCCCCTGAAGAGCAAAGCCCCTCTCCTCCTCTGTGCCCCAAGTCTGACTGATCATGAGGAGGACCCCTCTTTCTGTCTCGTCTCCACTTCTCCTCCCCAGGATTTTGGCCAGATGTCTACGGGCTGGGTCAAGGTCACCTGGACTGGGCACAGAGTCTGAGAACTCTGATGACTAAGGCTTTGTTCGGGGCTGAGCTTGCCTCTTGGCTGTCTTCGGGGAAAATTCTCTTCCAAGAGGCTCTCTTGACAATCCCTCCTCAGAATGGGCTTCGGTCAAGCTGTTCCTCCAGATTTCAAGACAGTTCTGACCGGGCCCCATGCCAGCTGCTAATTTAGCTTTTTCTGACACGGTGCTCCCTCTCCATACCAGTTTTCTGTTCTTTAATAATTTGGGGGCTCCCTTTGTTCCCAGACTGCTAAAAAATAAAAGGCCAGCTGTCCTGTCCACCCTCGGCCTGATTCTGAAGGACACTATCATTTATAAGACATTTACCTCTGGGAACCACGGGCAAGTCCCCAAGGCTTAAATCATGCAGAAAATGTCCGTACACTTGCAGACTTTGGGAGAAAACATCCTTGCTTTGAACTCTCAGAACCAAAAACATTTCTCTACAGGAAGCAGACTAATTCTCAGCCCATCCTCACTGGCCAAGGTTCAGCAATCCTTACTGAGTTCAAACACACAGTGTAGTGGCCAAAAGTCATTCCAGATTTACCTGAGCTTCCTGAAAACTGGTGAAGCCAAACTCATTCTAATTTCTGACAACAATTTGCAAAGCCCTTGGTTTTCTCAATTTGAGGATCCTAGCCCTCCAAAGACTCCCCCCTCCACCCCCACCCTGTTGTTTTGGGCCTCAGCCAGCGGAGCCCTCCCTCTTGAACTAGAAGGATGGGGAGGGGGTCGGGCTGGAAGGTCAGAAGCGCTCTCATGTTAGTACATTTTGTTTCTATAACTTTTTTTTTTTTGATGTGGACCATTTTTGAAGTCTTTATTGAATTTGATGCAATATTATTTCTGTTTTACTTTTTTATTGTTTTTTCTTTTGGCTGTGAGACACATGGGATCTTAACTCCCCAAGCAGGGATTGAACCCACACCCCCTGCATTGGAAGGTGAAGTCTTAACCACTAGACCACCAGGGAGGTCCCTACACTTTGCTTCTTTATTCTTGAGGGTGGAGCTGCTCCAAATCTCTACAGCCCCTCACTCTGCCTTCCTTCTCCCAGGCACTAGGTTTTCTCTGCCTCTCCTGCTCTGAAAGCCTGAGAACGAAGGTATCTAGGACCCCAGAGGTCGAGCTGGTGTCTCCTGGCTGCAGGCTGACCTCTTGCCCTCCCATGATCCCTGCCTTGCTTAGGGTGAAGGTGGGGGCTTGTAGAAGCAGGAAGATGTTGTTGGCACGTGTGGGGGTCTTAAATATTTCAACTACACTTAAAACAGTGCATTTCACAGCAAGATCCAGGCTCCTGGATTGTCTTGAGAAGTTGGATAATTCGGTAGTTCAGGGGCCCAGAGGAACCAACAGTTGGGGCTGGCTGTCTTGGAGGTCACATAGTCCACTGGGCTCACTGCACCCCTTTCCCGTCCTGCCCCTGTAGGCTCACGGGTTCTCAAGACCTGCCTTTGTTGTGATGGTTTTAGCAATAGATTGAGTTGACTTCAGAGCTTTTGTTCATTTCCTTGGGGCCACCCACATTTTGATCCAAGTGAGAGCTATGTTGCCAGGTGAAGAAGAGGAAGAGGATCCACTTAGTCTTGGTGAAAAGAAGGAAAGGGCAAATGAAGGTCACTGATTGCCTCCCTCATCTTCTCATGCCCACTGTTGGTTCAAGTCAGGGAGCAAGACTCCAGATGGCTCTCTTTCCTCAGGATGGACACGGCTGTTGATGGAGCTGGCAGAGTGATCCTCCAGGACCAAGTGATGGCTGCCTGCTGATGCTGTGTCTGTTGCTTGAGTCATGAGCTCATGCTGGGTCTTGAACACCATCAGACAATGGCAACATCCCCCATCACCCCCAAATCAGGTGTGGCCTTCATGACCTTCTCTGCTCTCCTCCTAAGTGGGAATTTCCCCAGATCCCAGCCCCAGTACTGACAGTGAGAAGTAATCGTTGAAGCCCTCATGAGGGTTACTTACTTCTAAATCCAGGCTGGAAGCAGACAATGACTTTTGGCTCAACTGTTCTTTCTTTTATTCAGAGGGACATGTTTTGTACAGTAGAAATCAAAACTCTTCCATGGTTCTACCTCCTTGGTGGTTCAGTGATAAAGAATCCACCTGCAATGCAGGAGACATGAGTTTGATCCCTGGGTTGGGAAGATTCCCTGGAGAAGGAAATGGCAACCTACTCCAGTGTTCTTGCCTGGGAAATTTCATGGACAGAGGAGCCTGGTGGGCTGCAGACCATGGGATCACAAAAGAGTCAGGCAAGGATTTCAGCCCTCATGAGGATTACTCACTTCTAAATCCAGATGGAAGCAGACAATTTTGGCTCAACTGCTGTCTTTTATTCAGAGAGATGTGTTTTGTACAGTAGAAGTCAAAACACTTCCATAAGTCGTACAGAACAGTATAAAATCCTCTCATGAATTAAATGTTTTAAAGCAAGGTATAATCCCTATCTATACCATGAACTCTTCAATATGACCTTTTAAACTTTTTAGTTTGAAAATAATTATATATTCATAGGAAATGGCAAAATATTACTGAAAATTCCCCTGTACCCCTCACCCAGTTCCCCCAGTGGTGATATCTTATAATTCAATAGCAAAACCAGAAGATTGACAGAAGTGCAATCTACAGACCTTCTTCAGATTCCATCACATGCACACCTCTGTGTGTGTGTGTGTGTGTGTTGCGGGGTGTGGGGGAGTAGGTCTGTATAACGCTATCACTTGGTAGATGCGTAATCACTACCTGGTCAAGATATAGAACTGTTCCAACATCCCAAAGACATGCCTTTTCATAGGCGCTCCTGTTCTCCCCTGCCAACTCCATGCAGTCATGAGTCGATAAATAGAATCCTGTCCTATGCATCTGTTTAGTCCTTTAGGGATGCTATAATGAAGTACCATAAACCGGGTGGCTAACAAAAACTAAACAGTCCTAGAAGCTGGGGAGCCCAGGATCAAGGCTCCGGCAGATCCAGTGTCTACTGAGGACCCTCTCCTGGTTCATGGATAGCTGCTCCTCACTGTATCCTCACGTGGTGGAGGGGTGAGGGAGGCCCCTGGGTCTCTTTTGTAAGGACACGAGTCCTTTTCATCAGAGCTCTGTCCCCATGACCTGATCACCGCCCAGACGCCCCACCTCCTGATATCGCTGTGGAAGTTGGAGTTTCAGTACGTGAATTTTGGGGGAAACACAAGCGTTCCACCTGTAGCAATATCCTTTTAGAGATAGGCTTTCTGTCTTCAGTGTAATTGCCTTGAGATCCATCCAAGCTGTGTGTGCATCAGTAGCTCATTCCTTTTCTTTGCTGAGTTTATTCCCCTGGATGGACATGCTACCATATGTTTACTCACTCACCCAGTGAACGACATCTGGGTTGTTTCAATTTTTGGCTATTATGAATACAGCTGCTATAAACATTTAGGTCCAGGTTTCTGTGTGAACATGCCAATATGACTTTTTGCTTCTGTTTTTCTGAAGAGGAAAATCGATTTTTTTTTTTAAGGGAAATTCGCATGAAATTCCCATTCTGATTTACTTTTCACAATCCAGTCCTTCCTCCCTTCCCTAGTTACCTCCATTCCCTCAAAATCCTTCTAATGAGCATTTATTATAGGTAAGATTCTCTGTGTAGGAGTCTGCCACAGACCCTTCTTCATGAAGCTTACGTTCTAAACACAAACAAATAGCTGTGCTGGAGAAAATTAAGCTGCATGCTGAGGTAGAGAGCTGTAGGATGGAGGTTCACGAACAGAAGTTCCAGTAGATCCTATGTGGCTCTGCTTCTAAAACTAGGGCGTCTGCACTCCTAGTTCCTGAAGTAGGAAATGGCAACCCACTCCAGTATCCTTGCCTGGAGAATCCCATGGACAGAGGAGCCTGGTGGGCTACAGTCCAGAGGGGCACAGAGAGTCGGATATGGCTGAAGTGACTTAGCAGCCAAGCATGCACACTCCTTGGAGCTTAAGGCAGACGACTTTTCTCAAATTTTGGGAATGAGTCACTCCAGGATCTGGTTAAAATGCAGATTGTGGTTCTTGGCTTTGGGGTGGGGCAAGCATCTGCATTTCCTGTGTTCGCAAGGGGTGCTGAGGCTGCCAGATGGAAGCCCACACTCAGAGTGCTAGGTACCACACTAAATATAAGACGAAGCCTCAGCACATTTATTGCTTGATGGTAATTTTTTGGATATTATTGAATAGATATGGAATATACGTGGAATTGGATAATATGTTCCCATGAATTTTAAATATAAATAAAGAGATCGACATTAGGCCAACTCTTTAGGGCTTTTGCTCCAGGCTTGCTCTGTATGTCCTCTGCCCTGTCTTTGGGAGGCTTGGGTGGAAAATTTGAGAGGCACCGCATCTGGGCCTTTACTTATGTGCTTACTGGGGAAGCCCAGCCCTGGCTGCTGGCCATGTGGTTCTCATGGTCTGTCTCCTGTGCACTTGGCCCCTTCTGCTGAGGTTTCCGATGTTGCAGCTCTGGCCGGAGCTCTGCATGCCTGTGGCAGCAGCTTGCCTTTGGAGCTTGGGACCCATTTACATCCGTGGGGCAAATCTGAATTTTTGAGGCCCCTAGTGAACTTTAAAGAGAGACTTGACTTCTAAAGCCTTTCTCCTTAGTAGGGAATCTTAGGATCCCTCGGTAAGGTTTAAACAATTAAAAAAGAAAAAAAGTCACTCAGTTGTGTCTGACTTTTTGTGACCCTGTGGATTGTAGCCTGCCAGGCTCCTCTGTCCATAGAATTCTCCAGTATTCTTGCCGGGAGAATTGCCCTTTCCTTCTCCAGGGGATCTTCTCAACCCAGGATGGAACCTGTGTCTGTTGCATTGCAGGCAAATTCTTTACCGTCTGAGCCACCTTTAATCTGATGACCAGTCTTTGCCTGAGTTTGTTATAGGTTCGGTATTAATTCATCCACAACCCCCATTTTCTCTTCCACCTCTTTCCTTGGGGTTTCACTTCGGTGACGTCCATGTGCTTGGGAGACCGTGCACATTTCATGGTCTCTGTGGGAGAGACGAGAGCCCAGGTGGATGAGGAGGGCTGGGGCTGGGGGCGTGTGCAAGATTTCTTATTTCCCTGAAGTGACCCAGAGCACTCTACAATGAGAAAAGCTTGGTTCTCAATCATCCAGCTTCTTCTTTGTTCTTGATATGCGGTCCAGATCCACCCCCTGCTTTCCAGAAAGGAAAAGTATTGGAAATTAGATCGGTAAATTCAAGCCCACCTTTGCAGCAGAAGAACCCTGGCTGTGTCCTGGGAATGATCAGAAGAAATCTGGCAGGGTCCGGGATGCCCAGAGCACCAGACCCAGAAATAGACGAGGTCTGCCTTGTAGGTTGTGGGTTCCATCCACTGTTTGTCTGGGAGGTGTTTTGTTTTTATTTATTTATTTGGCTGCACCAGGTCTTAGTTGTAGCATGTGGGATCTTTGATTTTTAATTGTGGCTCATGAACTCTTAGCTGTGAAATATGGGGTCTATTAATAGTTCCCTGAGCATGGATCAAACCTGGGCCTCTGTGCTGGTAGTGCAGAGTCTTAGCCACGGGGCTGCCAGGAAAATCCCCCAGCTGGGAGGTGTGGATCCACGGTGCTGGGCTCCTAGCTCCCAGCTTCCCTCTCCCAAGCACAGGCCTCCACCGTCTCAGTGGACGTTAGGGAGGGGCCAATCTGCAAGTGGATGTTTAGGTCCCAGACAGGATGCCCAGGAAGACTGGGTTCACTTCCTTCCCGGGTGTCCTGCCCTTACAGGTAGCAGGAGCAACACCGTTGAGATGGGACTGATGGGATGTGGGTAGAAAGGTCAAACCCCACTTGCAGGCCTGGCAAACAGAATCTTCCCTGCAGGATCCTCACCCTTCATGACCCTTCACCTATATCCCCGCATCCAAAGCTGTAAATAAACCTTTGCTGTATTAAGCTTATAAAGTTCAGTGCTGCTCCTTATACCGTCTGACTTCCCTTCAACCACAAAGGCCCTCAGTTTGCTCATCAGACTCATGCCCATTGAGATGGTGATGCCGTCCACTCTCATCCTCTGTCGCCCCCCTTCTCTGTGTGCCTGCAGACCTGAGGGGGAGCCCCCTAACCTGGGCTTCCGTCTGCCCGTGAACTTGACGGCCCGTCACTGTGGCACAGCCGCTGGTGTGCCGCAAGGACAATGCTGACCAGGGTCTTCAGTGTGATTTCAGATTCCTCTTCCTTCACATGCCTTCCTGTTCTTCACTTTAGAAAACTATAATTGCTAGCTGAATATAAAAGCAATCCACACTTGGTGTAGAAAATGTAGGCCATACATAGAATACTTGGCATCTTTCAGTTGCTAAGTCATGTCCAATTCTTTGTGACCCCATGGACTGCAGCACGCCAGGCTTCCTTGTCCTTCACCATCTCCCAAGAGCTTGCTCAAACTCATGTCCATTGAGTCAGTGATGCCATCCAACCATCTCATCCTCTGTTGTCCCCTTCTCCTCCTGCCTTCAATCTTTCCTGGCATCAGAGTCTTTTCCAGTGAGTTGACTCTTTGTGTCAGGGGGCCAAATCATAAAGAATCATAAAGATGAGAGAAAAAAAATCCCCCATTACTTGCTTACTCATAGATAAACACTGGCGACAGTTGGTTGTATTTTTTCAGTCATTGCACGTGTGTATGCTGGATTATATACATATGTATCTATATATTATCTTAATATATTGTGAGCATTTTCTCATGTCATTGAAAAACATGAAAGGATAGTTTTACCAGGTGAATAACATTCATTTCACATCTCTATTCTAATTTACTTGTCTTCTTCTGTTGCAGGGTATCTAGGTTGCTTACAATCTACTAAAAGCAAACTGTGTTGCCATCTTTGTATAAAGATCTTTATTCCAACCTCTCCTGCAATCCCGGGATGCACCTCAGTTCAGTTCAGTTCAATTCAATTGCTCAGTCATGTCCGACTCTTTACGACCCCATGAATTGCAGCACGCCAGGCCTCTGTCCATCACCAACTCCCAGAGTTTACCCACACTGAAACCATAATCACAGACAACTAGCCAATCTGATCATAGGACCACAGCTTTGTCTAACTCAATGAAACTAAGCCATGCCGTGTGGGGCCACCCAAGACAGATGGGTCATGGTGGAGAGTTCTGACAGAATGTGGTCCACTGGAGAAGGGAATGCAAACCACTTCAGTATTGTTGCCTTGAGAACCCCATGAACAGTATGAAAAAGCAAAATGGTAGGATACTGAAAGAGGAACTCCCCAAGTTGGTAGGTGCCCAATATGCTCCTGGAGATCAGTGGAGAAATAACTCCAGAAAGAATGAAGGGATGCACCTAAGGCACCTTAAATCTAGTTCTCCTGAGTGGAATTACTGGGTGGCAGAAGCTGATAGTTCTAAGAATTTTCAAACCTATGGTTAAACTACTTTCTGGCAAGATGGTCTGAGTTACTCTCTTGGGCAGGAGGGGAGCTAGCTTCACTCTCCTTAGAACTGACAGTACTTTTTACTTGACTTCCTCCCTGTCATCTTATTGAGGGGTATAACAAGAGTCGAGATCTCATTCTGAACCACTGGTTCTTAACTTCGGGTAGGGTGGTGGCTGTAGGTCCATTTAAGGCCCTGGAGGAAAGGATGGAGCCTCAGTCTCCCATCACCCTCCCATCCCCAACAGTGCACAATTCAGTGTTTAGAATGGATTCATAGGCATGGGTTGTGGGTGGGAACAGAGAGACCGATGAGGACACCGGTGAGGGATGATGGAGCTGGGAGCCAGTGAGGGCAGTCAGGGTGGAGGGGAGGGGACACGCAGAGTCCACAAGGCCTGGGGACCTCCTGGACCGGGGAGGTGAGAGGGATGGTCACTCTCTGGGATTTGGAGCTTTAAAAATTAGTGTGGTGTTTGTTAACCCTGAGCCCAAACCTTCACTGCCCTCCTGGTTCTGTCTCCAGAATAATTTTCTCCTTCACTTTCCATCTTCCAATGTTTATTCCACATCTGTGAGCCAGGCTGTGCATCAAGTGACATAAACACAACTATGAACACACCCTTTGGCTCCTCCCTCCGGAGGAAGAGAAGATAAACAACAAACTAATTAAAAGCGAACTAAAACATTGGCTCGTGATGAAAGTGTGATGAGGAAAGAAATAGCGTGCTGCGGTGGAGAACACTGAGAGATGTATTAGCTCTTTGTTGGTCTCAGTTGTGTCTGACTTTACAGACCTGTGGACTGTATAGCCTGCCAAGCTCCTCTGTCCATGGGATTTCCCAGGCAAGAACACTGGAGAACACTGAAGATCCCCGTCAGGGGATATTCCTGACCTAAGGATGAAACCTGGGTCTCCTATATTGCAGGCAGATTCTTTACCATCTGAGCCAGCAGGGAATCTCTCACTGTGTCACAAGTTACCCACAACTTCAAAGCCTGAAACAACAAGCGTCTGTTATCTCAGATCCTGTGGATTAGGAGGCAAGAACAGCTTAGCGGACTGGTCCTGGCTCAGGGGCTGTCATGGAGCTTTAGTCAAGCCCTGGGCTGTGACCTCATCTTACGGTTCAGCTGGGGCTGAAGGACTTGGTTCCAGGCTGTCTCCCGCAGTTGCTGTCAAATCTCAGATCTGCATGAGTTGTTGGGCCGAGGGCCAGGTGTTGGCTGAAGGTCACCCCCAACCCACAGTTACTGAGCTTTGATCTTCTCCCTAGGGCAGCTCATAGCAGAGCAGCTGCCTTCCTCCAGAGCAAATGGTCCAAGAGGAGGAGGGTGAGAGGGTGTGCATCCAAGATGGAAGGTAGTTTTTTCATAACCTAACCTGAGAAGTGAGACATCATCACTTCTACTGTATTCTAGTCATGAGAAAGGAGTCTCTTATTCCAAATTTTTGGGGAGGAGAGTTAAACTCCACGAGTTGAAAGGAGGAATAGCAAGGAATTTGTGGACATATTTTTAAAAAAACTACCATAAGGAGGTATGATGGATATTGCCATTACATTGTTGCTGTTGTTCAATTGCTAAGTCATGTCTAGCTTTGCACATTAGGCTTCCCTGTCTCTCACTGTCTCCTGGAGTTTGCTCAGATTCTTGTCCATTGAGTTGGTGATGCTATCTAACCATCTCATCCTCTGCCATCCCCTTCTCTTTTTGCCTTCAATCTTTCCCAGCATCAGGGTCTTTTCCAATGAGTCAGTTCTTCATATCAAGTGGCCAAAGTATTGGAGTTTCAGCTTCAACATCAGTCCTTCCAATGAATATTCAGGGTTGATTTCCTTTAGGATTGACTGTCTTGATCTCCTTGCTGTCCAAGGGACTCTCAAGAATCTTCTCCAGTGTGTGCATGTGTATGTGAGTGTGTGCTCAGTCACTTAGTTGTGTTGAACTCTTTGCAAGCCTATGGACTATAGCCTGCCAGACTTCTCTGTTCCATGGGATTTCCCAGGCAAGAATACTGAAGTGGGCTGCCATTTCCTCCTCCAGGGGCTTTACCTGACCCAGGGATCAAACCCATGTCTCTTGCATTGACAGGTGGATTCTTTACCATGAGCCACCTGGGAAGCTCATTACTTTATATAGGATGACTGTATAGATTTTAAAGGATATACTTTAAATATTATTGAGTCATATTGCAATGACTATATAGTCGTCCAAATTCTTAGCCAAAAATCTTAAAAGCAGATGTGTTTCTGATTTCAGGATTTTTGAGCTTTTAACACAGTAACACACTCTATGTGTCATATGTTATATAAAACCCCCTGGTGAGGTCTGGGGCTGCAGCCTGCAATTAAGCACATTAATATTTCTACAGTGAAACCTCTGAATATTCATACCATGCAGGATAAATATAGACTGTGAATAGTCTCATGTCAGTTAAGGTCAGATTTGTGGACAAATAAATTTGTGCTAAATATAGAAAAGACCTTCTGTTTTTCAGAGCTTTTTGGAATTTGCAATTGTGGGTAGGGAGCTGTGGACCCATAATAAGTCTTCAAGAATATATTCATCTAAAATAAAGAGTAATTACTTACTCCTCAAACTATTTCTTTGCTGAATACCATAAAAAATTAATAAAATGATTTTTCAAAATTCTAAAAGCGCTCAGGCAATTGTATCCCATTGTAGAAGGGGTTTGTTATTTATGAGATTGGGGCTTTCCGGTGTAGGAATGGAGAGTGAGACGGCAGTCATGCTGTCAAGGTCTTTGTATGGCAGCCTGAGATCCCTGGCCTGAATCCTGGATGTTATGGGGACCCATTCGAAAGTTTTTATCCCTGAGTACAGAAGAACTCTGTCTGAGTGAGAGTTGGATAAGTAACCTTACAACCTGTTGTTCAGTTGCCAAGTTGTGTCCGTCTCTTTGTGACCCAAGACCTGTAGCTTGCTAGGCTCCTCTGTCCTCCACTGTCTCCTGGAGTTTGCTCAGATTCACGCCCATTGAGTCGGGGATGCTGTCTAACCATCTTATCCTCTTCCACCCCCTTCTCCTTTTGCCCTCATCAGGGTCTTTCCCAATGAGTCAGTTCTTCACATCATGTGGCCAAAGTAGTGGAGCTTCAGGTTACAACCGGATTCTGGCAAATGCACTTTTCATGTCTTCCCTGTAAATCCATTGCCAGCACTGTAGATGCTGGCAGTAGAAGCAAGGCAGGCTGCTTACTGGTGCTTTCTCCCCAGCCTGCCCTGTGATGGAGGCGTCCGTGCAGCAGGGAACGCCTCCTGCAAGTTCCCTCACGTGGGCTCCTTTCCATCTCAAGGCCAAGCAGGGAGTGTTTTTCCCAGACTGTCTGCTCCCTGCTACCCTGTTTCAGCAGGAACACTGCGCAGCCGTTAAAATGACAGAATATCAGGCTGCAGATGCCAAGGCCCTCAGGACTGATGGAGATGAGCGCAGCTCTCCACCACGCCCTTTGCTGTGTGGCCTCTGAGCTCCCGCTGTCAGGAAAGGAAGAGTCTGTTTCCCGCATCCCTGGGACCTGAACTAGCCTTGTCAGTTGCTCTGGCCACCACAGTAAGAATGAGCTTGCTTAGGGCTAGGTCTTCAGAGGCAGTGGGAACTTCTACACTGGAAACCCCTGATGCTAGGAGATAAGGCCAGCCTAATCGATCAGGGGGTGAGACACCACGGGGAGGAGAGCTGACAGGTCCCAGCCAAGGCCATCAGGCGCCAGGTGGCCCAGAGCTGACCACAGACGCTTGAGCAGGCAGAGCTGACAGACTTGTGAGGAACACTGCAGGATATGGTCTTAAATCACCAAGTTTCAGTGTGGTTTGTTATGTAATGACAGTTAACTGATAAATCTCATGTAACTGGGAAGTCCTGAATTCTCCAAGATTATCAAAAATAAAACCAATCAGATCCTCATCAGACCTCAAAGCAACTTGCTTTTTCATTATTAAAAATATATATATGCTCTTGGAAGAGAACAGCTAATGTAGAATCCTATACATTAGAGTGGAATTGTCTTTGTACATGCATGCATGCTAAGTCACTTTAGTTGTGTCCAACTCTTTGCAACCTGTGGACTGTAGCCTGGCAGGCACCTCTGTTCATGGGATTCTCCAGGAAAGAATACTGGAAGGAGTTGCCATTCCCTTCTCTAGGGGATCTTCCCGACTCAGGGATCGAACCCACATGTCTTACGTCTCCTGCATTGGAAGGTGGATTCTTCACCACTAGCGCCACTGCAAATGGTGACTGCTGCCATGAAATTAAAAGACACTTGTTCCTTGGAAGAAGTTATGATCAACCTAGACAGCATATTAAAAAGCAGAGACATTACTTTGCCAACAAACATCTGTCTAGTCAAACAGTAGTCATGTATGGATGTGAGAGTTGGACTATAAAGAAAGCTGAGCACCGAAGAATTGATGCTTTTGAACTGTGGTGTTGGAGAAGACTCTTGAGAGTCCCTTGGACTGCAGGGAGATCCAACCAGTCCATCCTAAAGGAGATCAGTCCTGGGTGTTCATTGGAAGGACTGATGCTGAAGCTGAAACTCCAATACTTTGGCCACCTGATTCAAAGAGTTGACTCATTGAAAAAGACCTTGATGCTGGGAAAGATTGAAGGTGGGAGGAGAAGGGGACAACAGAGGATGAGATGGTTGATGGCATCACTGACTCAATGGACATGAGTTTGAGTAAGCTCTGGGAGTTGGTGATAGACAGGGTGTTCTGCAGTCCATGGGGTCTCTGAGTCAGATGCGACTGAGTGACTGAACTGAACTGAGCACCACATGGGAAGCCCAAGTGAAAGTGCAAGTGAAAGTTGATCTGTCGCTCTTTGCGACCCCATGGACTATACATACAGTCCATGGGATTCTCCAGGCCAGAATACTGGAGTGGGTAGCTTTCCCTTCTCCAGGAGATCTTCCCAACCCAAGGATCAAACCCACATCTCCCATATTGCAGGTGGATTCTTTATCAGCTGAGTCACAGGGAAGCCCAAGAATACTGGAGTAGGTAGCCTATCCCTTCTCCAGCCGATCTTCCTGACCCAGGAATCGAACCAGGGTCTCCTGCATTGCAGGTGGACTCTTCACCAGCTGAGGGAAGCCCTGGGAAGCCCAAGGAAATCTTTTATTTCTCTTCCTTTTCTTTCTTTCCTCCCCTTTCTTCTTTCCTCCTTCCCCCCTTCCTTTACATTATCATAATTGTCAGCCAAAGGCAAATCCCCCAAATTAAGTTTATTGACTCAGCCATGTTTTCTTTCCCTAAAAATAAAATAGTAAAAGAAAAATACATGTTTTTAGGAATCTAGAAAGTCTTCCTGGCTCTCTGTATAACTCTCCCCAGGATGACATCCTACTTTACCATTGTCACCTCTGGGATTCAGATTCATTGAACAGGGGTCTCCTGCATTGCAGGCAGATTCTTTACCAACTGAGCTATCAGGGAAGCCCCCCAGATTCAGCAGATGCGACAACTGATGAACGCTTAAAGCTTCACCAGTTTCGTTTTCCAGATTGGGGTTGATCTACGATTCCTTTACAGAATTAGAGCCTCAACATATTTATCCCAAAGAGAGCTTAAATCAGGTGCTTCATCATCTGAGTTCTCAGGGAGGTGCACAGCCAACCGACACCCCTCAGATTTGTGCTTTTCTGGCATCTGGTGCGACTGGCAGGCAGAACTTCTAAATTAACACCCAAGATGTGCTCAGGCAAAGGAGCTTGGATTTGCTTTCTTTCCTCTTTTTGTTTCTTTGCAAGAACAAGGCTGAGATGCCAGTTTGGGGTCTGTGTCACGGAATCAGCTACATGGCTCACAGTTTGTTCCCAACACAGTTATTTTTAGTTTTTCAGTCACCAGCAGAGACAAGAAATATAAATGCCCTCTGGGGTCTTTGTTAAATCAAATTAGACTCTGAACCTTCTGGTAAAGGAACAGGTTAATGTATCTGAGAAAAATATGAAAATGCAAGCCATGCACTGGAGTTTTCATAGTAGGATTAGAACACTGCAGAGAATACTATGGACATTCTTTAAAATTTTAAAAAATTTCTGTTTTATCTAGAAACTGAGCTTTAAGGGGGATAAACCAGAGTGCACAGAGACACAATGAAAAGAAAAAACTATAATCTCTAGTTCCTCGCAGTAAGCTTTGGAATTCAGGGCTCATGTCTCCTGCAAGACAGAAAATGAGAGAAGACGTTTTGGCCTGAAATGCTTGCTGGGGAAGAGAGAGAGGAAACTCATGTTTACTGAATATTACCACCTGGCAGGATACATTTCTGGGTTGCAGATATTTTTCATCAGAATGTCAGGAGCTAAATGATGTTGACCACTGGGTCCAAAGAGGATATTACGCATTTTAAAATGAGGGCACAGTTGAAATGCCAGCAGTGTCAGTTTTAACGTCTGGATCTCAATGGAAAAGAGAAGTGTCAGGTTGTATTTAAAAGCCAAAGGCAACTCACCAACATCAGGAGGAGTAGTATTTGATTAAAACAGTAAGATGAAATCGGAAGATCCAAATAGCGAGTAGTTTGGAGGTTCCCAAAGAGCACAAATTAAAATTTCTGATCCATCACTTTGATCAGAATGGCCCTCATCAAAAAGTCAACAAATAGCAAATGCTGGAGAGAGGGTACAGAAGAGGGAATTGTCCTACACTGTTGGTGGGAATGTATAATGGTGCAGCCACTATGAAGAACAGTCTGGACGTTACTTACAAAGTTAAACATAGACTTACCACATGATCCTGCATTCCCACTCCTAGGCATATATCTGGAGAAACTCCAATTTGAAAAGATGCTTGCATCACTATATTCAATGGCCAAGACATGGAAGCAACGTCAATGTCCACTGACAGAGGAATGGATCTGTGTGTGTGTATATATATACTACTCAGTCATAAAAATGAATGAAAGCATGCCATTGACACATTTGTAACAACATGTCTGGACCTAGAGATCATCAGACTGAGAGGAGTAAGCCAGAGAAAGACAAATATCACATCATATCACTTATATGATGGGGGCTTCCCAGGTGGTGCTAGCAGTAAAGAACCCACCTGCTGATGCAGGAGACATAAGAGATGGGGGTTTGATCCCTGGGTCGGGAAGATCCCCTGGAGGAGGGCATGGCAACCCACTGCAGTATTCTTGCCTGGAGAGTCCCATGGACAGAGGAGCCTGGTGGGTTATGGTCCATAGGGTTGCAAAGAGTCAAATATCATATGATATCACCTATATTGTATGTGGAATCTAAAAACAAACAAACAAAACCAAGTGAACTTATATACGAAACAGAAAATAATTCACAGACTTAGAGAACAAACTTATTGTCGCCAAAGAGGAAGTGTGGAGGGGAGGGGTAAGTTGGGGTTAGCAGATACACACTACTATATGCAAAATAGACAGCCAACAAGGTCCTACTCTATAGCACAGAGAACTATACTCAATATCTTGCAATAACATATCAGGGACAAGAATCTGAAAAAGAGTGTACATAACTGAACGTTGTGCTATACACCTGAAACTAACACAATATTGTAAATCAACTATACTTCAATAAAAAATTGTCCAGAAAATATTTTTCTGTTGTTTATGAAAACATCTGTCTTTGGAGTTTGTTCTCTTTTTACCTGCACAGCCTGGCCTGGGAGAGGGGGGACAGGTCGCACTGCAAAGCAGTTCCTTTCAAACACATTCTTAGTGAAGAGTTGAAAAGGACAGGGCAGAGCCCAGAAGCTGAGTGGGGCAAGGAGAAGGAATTGGGATTCCCAGATTTTCGGTGAGCTGAAAAGAGGGCACCGTGATCTGAGTGGGCAGAAGAATCGGGCTCAGGGAGGTGATGCCACCTTGCCCAATGTCATCAGTCATTGTGACACCTTCTCCCCTCAGCAAAGCTCCCTTTCTTCTCGTAGCTTCTGCTGGCAGTGGGGCTGCTCGCTCTCCCTGTAAGATGCTCTTTCTTCCAACAGCAGGACAGAGGTAATGAAAACTTCCTGCATTTTGAGGTTACACCTCTTAACCTTTTTGAAATACCAGGCTTTTTGCTATTTCTGCTTTTAGCCAAAACATCGGCTCCAAGTGTTATAGGGCTCTGTCCCAGAGGGAGTTCAGAGATTGATGACACAGGTGGAGTCTGGCTCTTTCATGCAGACTAATCTTTAGTGCTTTTTTTTTTTTTTTAACCTGGGTTCCTTATGTATTTATATTCATGTTTTCTTCCCTTTCCCCCAGACCTCCTTCTTTTGCAGTTTCGTTTGTAGAATACAGAGTCAATGTCATAGTCAGATATTATGGTTTGCAACAGCACCCCCCCCCCAAGTTTACTTCTTTGGTTGAATATGTGAGCTCTTGAAACAAGCTTGCATGAAAAATAACATCCCATGTGCAAAAGAGGCTCATCTGTATTGACATTTATGCCTCTCAAAGTTTCAAAGCAAAATGAGTGCACAGTTAAGAAAATGATAGTTCCCCATCAGTGGGAAGTGCTTAGGACAGGTGAAGTGGGCAGAACTCTGGAGAGGGTGCCCCCCCATCCCTCCAGTATGGGTGTTCTGTATGGAATGTTTGCGTTCAATAAGACCCTATTTAATGAACATGTGCTATGTGCCCAGGCCCAGCGCGAGGCTTTTCCCTGTGCCTTTCTCACGAGTGCTCATGGCAAATATGAGCTATGGGTATCTCAACTTCCTAGATGGAGGTGGTCCAGCCAAAGGCCCTTGGTGGGGCACTGTGGAAGGGATCTGGGTCCCAGGACAGTGAGGCCTGTTGTGATTCGGGATTCCACAGGCCACCATGACGCTCATGCATGAACCCCGACTGTCCTCTCCGGGAGCAGGATTCCAGGCCCCTCTTCTTCGACTCCCGTTTGCGCTTGTTCCATTCCCAGTGGCAAAGCTGCTCTCAGTCCTGTGAAACCACAGGATGGGCCTGGTGACTCAGCCGAAGTTCATGCACCAAGACTTTCCTTCTTTCTGTAATTTTAAAATTCAAATAGGCAATATGTGTAAAATCCAGAGGCTATAAAAGGGGTGGGGTTCCCTGGTGGCTCAGCAGGGGAAGAACTCACCTGCAATGCAGGAGATGCAGGTTTGATCCCTGGATCAGGAAGATCCCCTGGAGAAGGAAATGGCAACCCACTCCAGTATTCTTGCCTGGAAAATCCCATGGACAGAGGAGCCTGGCGGGCTACAGTCCATGAAGTTGCAAAAAGTCACACACGACTGAGCCACTAAACAGTAACTTCCCCTGGCCCCATTCACCCTCATCCTTGGTTCATGATCCCACTGGCAATCACTGTCTCCTGTTTGTTGCACCACTTCCTAGAGATGGTTCAAATATAAAAAATCCAAGTGTGGTTATCGTCACCTCTCTTTGTGCACCTACAACCCCACCTGCTTTCCGGACAGCTTTCTACTCTGACAGTTAAGGCTGCCTCTTAGAGCTCATTTCACATCAGTGCCCAGCAATCAGCTTCTCTCTTCTTTAAAAGTCTGCATAGATTTTATTTTTATGTGCCTGCTCTTATTTAAATATTGCTTCTTCAAGGAGATTGATTTATTTTTTCCAATTTTTCTTTCTTTTTTTTAATGTGGACCATTTTTAAAGTCTTCATTGAATTTGTTACAATATTGCTTCTGTTTTATGTTTTGGTTTCTTGGCCCTGAGGCATGTGGATTCCTAGCTCCCTGTCCAACTAGACCTTGAACTTTCACCCTCCTGCACTGGAAAGTGAAGACTTAACCTCTGGGCTGCCAGGGAAATCCCTCCAATTTCTCTTAACACAAATAATGCTACAATGAATGTGCCTGGACACATATTGTTTCAACACATGGGTGTGTGTTCTATAAATTCCTGTAAGTGAAATTGCCAAAGAATGTAAGATTTTTAAATGTTGGCAATGGTTACAAGACTTCCCTGGTGTCTCAGATGGCAAAGAATCTGCCTGCAATTTGGGAGATCCAGGTTTGATCCCCTCAAGTTTGACCTCTAGTTTGGGGGTGAGTGGGAGGACACCAGAGCCAGCTTTCTAGAACTATCTATGCTATTTTTAACTTGTTGGGTATAAAAGAGAATTTGTAGATATGTGCAACCAACACAGATGCTTTTGGAAAGTTCCTAAGATCAACCATTGGAAATTTTGTTTAAGAAATCAACAAGATTGTAAATCCACTATGCATAAATAAAAAAGGAAATTAACAAGGAATGCCAAGTCTTTAGAGCCCAATCCTGAGGCCCATTCTTATTCAAAAGTCAAGTCTACATTAGCTATATTCTGGGTTAAATGAAAAAGTTTGCTCTCATGCCGAATACACAGCCACCTCAGGAAACAAGATACATCTGCAGCTTTGTGAAAAAATAATAGCATCACTTCCCCTCCCAGTCTGGGGGAGCGTGCCCGTCAGTCCCCGTGTCCCCCAGAAGGATGCCAGATGCAAGGGAGTTTCCTCTCCTTGGCTGGACTTGCAAGTAAAGCGAAGAATTCCTGGAGCCTGAGTCATCTGTCCTGACAGCCCAGCCAGGACCTCCTGGTGATGAGGAGGAATGAGGAGAAGCCGGCCCTGAGGCTCTGTGGCTCTGAGCAGGGCTCCCAGTGGTGTTCGTCTTCTCAGACCCCGGCCTGCTGCTTTTCACAGGGCAGCTGTCATTTTCAAAGTGAGGCTCAGGGCCATGGGGCCCCCACACAGAATCAGGAACACAGAACCGTGTGCCGCGGGTGACCCAGGAGAGGAGAGCATCTCTTCTCTCCGGCCGCTTGCTTCGTCCACAACTTGAGCTGTGTGGAGGACCACCCTTGACTCCTCCGCAGACCCAGGCTGATGCCGAGGCTCCAGGAGACCCAGCTTCCCGAGAGGAATGAAGAAAGTCTGAAGGCAAATAGTCGCTGTTGACAAAATGGGCCCCTTTCCGGGACAAAACTCCGTCATTTCGAGGAAGAAGCAAATGATACTCCTTGTGGCCAGCAGGCAACAGTTGGGCCAGTTTGTTTTAGAGCAAACATGTAATTTAGGAGGTGAAAACCTGTGTTCTCAAAGGAGTATTCACTTTGTCAAGGGAGTCTTTACCTAGAATTGCATAGTTTTTTCTTTTTGATTAATGCATAGGTAATTTGGCTCTCGTGGTGGCTCAGTGGTAAAGAATCCGCCTGCAGTGAAGGAGACATGGGTTTGATCCCTGGGTTGGGAAGATCCCCTGGAGAAGGCAATGGCAACCTTCTCCAGTATTCTTGCCTGGAGAATCCCATGGACAGAGGAGCCTGGCGGGCTAGAGTCCCTGGGGTCTCAAAGAGTCGGACACAGCTGAGCCACTTAAGCAACAAGAGCAGTATAGGAAATTGAAAATGTGTTCGTTTCAGGTGTACAACAAAGCTATTCCATTATTATATATTTACATATATTCTTAAAAAGTTTTTTTTTCCATTGTAGTTCATTGCAACACATTGACTAAAGTTTCCTGTGTAGGGTTTCTGAGTATTTGCTTCAAGTTTATTAATGACTTGAACGGCCAGAAAAGTCTTCCATGTCAAAGCCTCTGTCAGCGGAGGTCAATTGGAGGGAAAGGAGAGGACCCTGGACTGGCCACACCAGGTCTTCCATCTGAGGTGACCTTGAGACCCGAGAGAGACCCGAGAGCCTTAGGACACGAGTGTGGGCTTCTTTGTTGCGTAAGACTGGAAATGGTCGACTCCTCACTGTAAATCTTCTCAGACCTCTGCATATGAGCTCTGGCTTTGTGAGTGATCCGAAGAGGATCGGGTTTCAGTTCCCGTGATCGTATTTGACTATATAATCCTATGGATTTGTCTCTCTTCTTCCCTACCCGGTACTGAAGACTGGAGAATGAGGGACTATCTCATATCTCAGCCACGCTCCACAAGCCCAGCCAGTGTTCCATGCAGGACATGTTCTCCTGCAAAGCATACTTGTTTTTTTTAGGCAGATTATTGAAATGGTGAATAACTCTCATGTTCTACTTCTCTGGCTGTCCAGTGGCTAAGACTCCATGCTCCCAATGCAGGGAGTCTCTATTTAAACCCTAGTCAGGGAACTAGAGCCTGGATGCCACACCTAAAAAGATCTTGTGTGCCAAAACCAAGACTTGGCGCAGTCTAATTAATTAATTAATTAAAAAGGAAAACTCTCGTGTCTGTTCAGGGCTTCCAAAGACTCTACCTATGGGTCTGGTGGTTCCAGCATGGGGGATATTTGCTCTTTGGTGTTATTTCTCCTGGGGGTCGTGCTCCCCTGAGGAGCTGGCGAGGACTTGGGGGGACTGGCATCTGCCCAGGGGACAATTCATTGCAGCATTATCCACCTCTGTTGAAGAAGAAACTACCTAACTTTTCTCAAAGCCAAATGCTGTGTTGGCCTGGATTCTGCCAAACAAACAGTGGCCGCCTTTTGGCTTTGCTATAAAAATAAACACGGGGTTGCGTGTGCGGTTCTGGTGTGAAGGGCTGGCATTTGTTTAGGGAGAACTTTCAGCCAGTCATCAAGGAGCAAGTGTCTTGAGCTGATCAGTTTAGGAGAAGCAGGGCTTTGCTGTTCTTCCCCCACAGACATCTGCCCCCTTCCCTGTGGTCCTGCGTCCTCCAGGTCCTAATGCTCAGGTCCTGGGCTTTTCTCACCAGAGACTGCTGAGCATAACAGGAAATTTGATGGCCAACTGTGCTGTGTTTGTTTCTAAAACAACCATCCAGGTTAAGATTGTTGAACATAAAATATGCTTCAGAAAGGCTGTACAATGCGCTTTCCTTTGGCAGTCTCTGGGAAGTCATTTTCTGGAGGTGATTTTGACGAGCATCACTCCAAAATGAATGAAAACACACTTCACCAAGTAGCCACTAGAGTCAGAATCCACTTGCATTTGCAATCTTAATGGATTCTCAGAAACAAACATGAAGCCAAATGCTAGACAACGTTGTTTTAATGGTCTTTTTCTTTTCTTTTTTTTTTTTTGAGCTCTTTGGAAACACAATGTTTACTGGCAAAATTCTTAATTCCTTCTTTCTTCCACCGATATTCAGAGTGAAAATATGTGTCTGCATGTGTCTGTGTGTGTTGATCACAGAATGGCACAAAGAATAGCATCTTAGGGGGGCATGTCTTAAGGGTTTACATTTAACTATTGGACTTAAATATAAGTTCCTTTGCTGAATACTTGGGCAATTATACACTCTGCATTCTTTATTCTATATTGCAACTGAAAGAGAAATCTGTCTTGATAAAAGGTTTGTCTAACAGTATGACAGTCAGTATAATATTGGATACACAGTACCCCACTTGCTGATGCTGGAGGCACTTAGCGCTGCTGGCAAGGATGATGATAGGACAGTGGGGTGTTGGGGGTGGAGGCCCGGACCCTCTGGTGGCAGCTCTTTGTCACCTCTCTCCAGGTCCCTGTCTGTGATGTGATCATGCACCTGGCACTGTCCTCAGCTGGGGGAAATAGGACAGTGTACAGGCCACTGAGAATATTCATTAGGTATTGGCCTTCAGTTCCCAAATTACTGAACAGAAGGGAAGAGGTGCTCTTGCCTTGTAAATATTAGCTCCCCGCCCCACCTGGGCTTTCTTCTGCTGCTGTAAGTGGTCTTATAAACACATCCAGTGCAGGGAGGGGGAAAGGTGCAGATGCGCGCCCCCCCCCCCCCCCCGCCCCCGGTGAGTGATGCCCTGATGAAGTGCTCAAAGACTCCATCCTGTGTGAGCGAGGAGCAGGTAGGAGCTTCTATGTGTGATGGACGTATCCAGGCCTGCTGAGTATCTTGCTTGCTGGAGCTCCATGGCTGCAGGCTAACACTGGTCCTGTGGCAACTCCCTCCTTCCTGGGACCCACTCTGTGGCCTGAGATCTACGATGACCTTGGGTCCCCAAGAGAGGTGAAAGGCCTAGGATTTGTGCTGGTTGGGAGACGCAAGAGCATGACTCTAGACTTGCTCTGATATCAAAACTGTTGTCCTTCAGTTGCTAAGTCATGTCCAACCCTTTGCAACTCCATGGACTACAGCACGCAGGATTCCTCTGTCCTCCACTATCTCCCAGAGTTTGCTCAAACTCATGTCCACTGAGTCAGTGATGCCATCCAATCATCTCATCCTCTGTCGCCCCCTTCTCCTCCTGCCCTCAATCTTTCCCAGCATCAGGGTCTTTTCCAATGAGTCAGCTCTTGGCATCAGGTGGCCAAAGTATTGGAGCTTCAGCTTCAGCATCAGTCCTTCCAGTGGTACTAAAGGCCCTGAATGTCCCACCACACCATAATGAGTTTTGGAAAATGCCTGTAGAGAGCACATATGTATCTTTATTTGTGTGTGTGTGTGTGTGTGTGTGTGTGTGTGTGTGTGTGTGTGTGTGCGAACTGTGTTACTAAGAATCAAGGATGTGGGAGTCTGGCCAAGGGTGGGAGCAAAGAGAGAGTCCCATAGGCTAGGACCAACAGGAAGCAACGCCCCTGGTAGGGGACTAGGATGACATTGTGCATCAGGGAGGCTGGTACTGAATGTGAAGTTGTTTGCTGCCTCGTGGTGGGTCACTATTGGCCATGCACTGGGGTGCTTCAGGGCACAAGTGAGGGAGCCTGCAGCAGAGCAAGCAGCAAGAGCAAGAAGGCTGGCGGGGGCAGTGCAGCCAATTGCCTTCTTTCGGAGCAGCAGATGGACAGGTGGCAGTGGGGTTGGATCAACAGGATATGAGACTCCTCCTTCCCCAACACGTGTCAGAGGAGAGCAACCCTGGAGAGGAGACATCCCTGGTCAAAGAGGAAACACATTCCCTTGGGCAGCTTTCCTTGTCTCTGTGCTCACAGGTAGTTTATAATTTGATTACATGGGAAAAGCTATAGACATGAAAATGCCCCTCAAGTCATCCTTTATGATGGCCCCAAATTAGAAGCTCTGGCTGGCTAACGATATCAGAATGATGAATTAAATGTCAGCATTAGTAGTCATGGTCTACTGTGTGGTCATCAAAGTCGATAGTTAAGAGACTATGGAGCAACACAGGCAAAGCTCATGGTGGAATTTCAATGCAAAGCAGGGTGTAAATCTTCTAGGCAGTGCGATGACCACCAATGATGACCAGTCGTGGTTTACTGAGCAGCGACCAGGAGCCCATGCTCTGGTTTCTAACACAGAAGTGGCTACTCATTGAGAACAGATGAGAACAGAATCCCCTGGGGGTTCAGTCCAGTTAAGTTCAGTCTCTCGGTCGTGTCCAACTCTTCACAACACCATGGACTGCAGCACGCCAGGCCTCCCTGTCCCTCACCAGCTCCCGGAGCTTACTCAGACTCATGTCCATCGAGGTGGTGATACCCCACTGGGGGTAATGGAGCAAATGAATGCGAAGTGAGAAATAATGGAAAATTCTAAGTAGCCCCAAACCTAAATATGCAATGACAACTTACGAGTGTTCATTGTTGTAAAACATTCCTGCAGGTCACTATTAAGTAAAGGTTTGGGGAATCATTAAAATATTAAATATAATGAAGTATTGTATTATAGTAAGACAGGATCAATAACCTCAGATATGCAGATGACACCACCCTAATGGCAGAAAGTGAAGAGGAACTAAAGAGCCTCTTGATGAAGGTGAAAGAGGAGAGTGAAAAAGCTGGCTTAAAACTCAACATTCAAAAAAGGAAGATCATGGCATCTGGTCCCATAACTTCATGGAAAATCAGTTCAGTTCAGTCCCTCAGTCATGTTTGACTCTTTGCAACCCCATGGACTGCAGCATGCCAGGCTTCCCTGTCCATCACCAACTCCCAGAGCTTGCTCAAACTCATGTCCATTGAGTCGGTGATGCCATCCAACCATCTCATCCTCTGTTGTCCCCTTCTCCTCCCACCTTCAATCTTTCCCAGCATCAGGGTCTTTTCCAATGAGTCAGTTCTTCACATCAGGTGGTCAAAGTATTGGAATTTCAGCTTCAGCATTGGTCCTTCCAATGAATATTCAGGACTGACTTCCTTTAGGATTGACTGGTTGGATCTCCTTGCAGTTCAAAGGACTCTCAAGAGTCTTCTCCAACACCACAGTTCAAAAGCATTAATTCTTCAGCAGTCAGTTTTCTTTATAGTCCAACTCTCACATCCATACATGACTACTGGAAAAACCATAGCTTTGACTAGATGGACCTTTGTTGGCAAAGTAATGTCTCTGCTTTTTAATATGCTGTCTAGGTTGGTCATAACTTTCCTTCCAAGGAGCAAGCGTCTTTTAATTTCATGGCTGCAGTCACCATCTGCAGTGATTTTGGAGCCCCCCCCAAAATAAAGTCTCTCACTGTTTCCATTGCTTCCCCATCTATTTGCCATGAAGTGATGGGACTGGATGCCATGATCTTAGTTTTCTGAATGTTGAGTTTTAAGCCAAATTTTTCAGTCTTCTCTTTCACTTTCATTAAGAGGCTCTAGTTCTTCTTCACTATCTGCCATAAGGATGGAGTCATCTGCATATCTGAGGTTATTGATATTTCATGGACAATAGATGGGGGAAAATAAAAACAGTGACAGACTTTATTTTCTTGGGCTCCAAAATCTCTGTGGACATTGACTGAAGACATTGACTGAAATTAAAAGATGCTTGCTCCTTGGAAGAAAAGCTATGACAAACCTACTTTGGCCACCTCATGTGAAGAGCCAACTTATTGGAAAAAACCCTGATGCTGGGAAAGATTGAAGACAGGAGGAGAGAAGGGGACAACAGAAGATGAGATGGTTGGATGGCATCACCAATTCAATGGACATGAGTTTGAGCAAACTCTGGGAGATGGTGAAGGACAGGGAAGCCTGGCATGCTACAGTTCATGGGGTTGCAAAGAATTGGACACAACTGAATGACTGAACAACACTGACAAAGACAAGATCATTCTAAATTTTAGATAGTTGTGCCAGTTGTTTTTAAGGACTAAACTGGCATTTTGTTAAAATCCTGATATATCTTCATGATTGCAATAGATAGAAATCATGAATCCTAACTGATGATTGAAACAGAGATATCTTCACAGATATGCAAGAAAAGTATAGGTAAACCTTCCCTAAAAGGTCATGAATTGCATGTACAGCTACGTTTACTAAATAATTAGCAACCTGTTGTGTAAACCATATAAAGCCCAATTCTCAGTTCTTTACATCAGAAAAACAAGATGGCTGCCCTTGGATGTAAGATGGCTGCCCTCAGATATAAGATGGCCGTCTGCGATAGTCTATTCTACGCCTTCCCACTCACATCCAAAGGGAGAGGAAGAGTCTGCCCTCCAGTACAGGTACGCGTGTGCACACGCACACACACACACACACACACACACACACACACACAGACACTCACACTCACCCACTCACCCAGCAGAAGCCTGAGCTCTGCACTGATGTCCCCAGACCTGTCCTGCCTAGAACACTGCCAGACCTGCAGGAAGCACCCCAGAGATTTTACTTATGTGAAAAGCAAGAGCTTTAGAGACGGTTGCAACCGTTATTGAATGACTCCATGTTTACTGCTTCAGTTAATTCTCGTGACAGCCCTGATACTCTTTTATCCTTATTTTACAGCTGTGGAAACTGAGGTTCAGAGATGCGAATAACTTTCTGAAAGTCCCCATAGTAAGAAAAGGAGCCAGGAACTCAGTCAGTCTGGCTACAGATTGCTCCATGTCACTCGCTGTGGGACATAAGCAGCGTTTTAGCATCATCTGAGCACAGTGGCCGTGAGGAATGGCTGGCAGACCTCCAAGAACAGGGCAGACCCAGGCTGCACTCCGAATCCGTCAGGGAGTTTGTGGGAGGTCACTCTTCCCAAGAGCTACTTTTCCCCAATGACTGGGTTCAGCAGCCAGGATGCTTTCACCCATGACCCTCTCCACAATGCCAGAATGAAACAGCCATCCTCTTGCTCCCCACTCAGCCAAAGCTCTTGTAAATATTCTTGTTTGCATGGTTACGTGAATCTATTCCTTTCTAACATTTTTTTGTGACAGTGATGTGTACATGCATGCTCAGTCGCTTCAGCTGTGTCCAACTCTTTGAAACCCTGTGAACTGTAGCTTGCTTCTGTCCATGGGATTCTCCAGGCAAGAATACTGGAGTGGGTTGCCATTTCCTTCTTCAGGGAATCTTCCCAAGCCAGGGATTGAACCCACATCTCTTATGTCTCCCACATTGGCAGGTGGGTTCTTTGCCACTAGCACCACCTGGGAAGCCCATGACAGTGATGATTTCAACTCTAACGCTTCATCACTGGGATTGTCGTGATTGTATCTTGAGTTTCCACAAGCTTCATGTTCGTGGTGATAAAACCTGCCCTTGTCTTGTTATCTCCATCTGCATAGCTGGGACTGCAACCCACCCACAGGCCCCTCCCAGGATTTCTGGTGGCTGACTCACACATTCCTCTTTGTAAGTCTGTTCTGGGTGGCAATGCTGCTCCTTGATCTCATCCTCTCATTGCTGGCCATCCTTCTACCCTGGCAGGTAAAGCTGTGGCCAGAGATGGCTTCCCTGTGAAGCTAATGAAACAGTTTTGTTTGCACAGAGACCTTTTGAAGATACTGTAGGTGTCCTAGCTCTGTATTCACATGGTCATATGTATTTGAAAATCTGCTAAACTAAGATGTTTTGAGAACAGCTAGTTAAGATTGCTGCCTGTCTCTACTTCAACTTCTCCTGTGTCTCTGTGTCATACTTCCCTAACATCAGGTGATGCTGGAGTCTGCTTGTACCTTAGGGATCCTCTAAAGAGAAGGTGAGCTGGGCATACATTTAATTTGCATTTAGTGGAGATATATATATATATATAGTTTGTGACAAGCTTATTAATGTGTCAATTCAAAAAATATTTATCATAATTTAATAGATTAAATATGCTGGAATACTCCAAGATATTTCTTACAACTCATATTTAATGTTTTATAGAACTATCCCCAAATTTGGTAAGACTTCTGAAAATTTATATGACATTATCAATTAAGATATGAGAAGCTGAAACTTTCCTAAACTATTGATATTAAAAAAAAACAACTAACTTTGTGTAGCCAGGTTACAACAGAAAGTAACTCATTTTTTTTTCTTTCTGTAGAAAATGCTATTAAAAGGTTGTTAACAGATTGAAAAAGCAATGAAAATTCTTTGAGACTCTTTGTGGCTGCCAGGCTCCTCAGTCCATGAAATTCACCAGGCAAGAATACTGGAGTGGGTAGCCATCTCCTTCTCCAGGGGGTCTTCCTAACTCAGGAATCCAGCCTGGGTCTCCTGCATTACAGGCAAATTCTTTACCATCTGAGTCACCAGGGAAGCCAGTTATAAAGCTGTTGACAGATTGAAAAGGCAACAAGAGTGTACAACTGAAAAAAAAATTGAGAAAAGAAAATCATTATAGAAACACATCAGACAGTTAATAAAATATTGCTATTCTGGATTTTGTGATGTTTGCTGGTTATTTAACATTGTCATTTACTGCAACTTCTCATTTCTTTCAAAATAGGTATTCATTTTTGTATTCTACCCTACTGTAATTTTGTGTTTGTTTGAATGTATAAGCATCAGCCCCCATGTTAGGGGAAGCACACAGACTGAAACTGTCCACCCTGGCCAGGCACCATAGCAAACATTTGCATGAGTTGTTTTACGACAAGAGGTCCTGGTAAGGAACACGTAACTAATAAGCCACCACCAACTTGAAGAGTTCGGGAAAGGTCAAAAAAGAGGCACATGTCTGACCACCTCCCGGAATCCTTCTCTCTGAACAAGGCGTGCACCACCAAGAAGGACTCTGAGTCAGAATGATTGATGAAGGACAACCCGGAAACCAATCCCATCACCATGAAACCCAAGACTGCGAGCCACATGTCAGAGCTGTTCTCCTGGGTTCTCTCACCCTCCTGCTCTCTGCCCGGGCGGCCCTTCCCAATAAAGTCTCTTGCTTTGTCAGCACATGTGTCTCCTCGGACATTCACTTCCAAGTGTTAGACAAGAGCCCATTTTCAGGCCCTGGAAGGGGTCCCCCTTCCTTGCAACACCCACACAACCTGGAGTCTCCTCTCCACAGTGGCTGGTGGCCAGTTCCAAGAGGAAGGTGAGGTCTCCTTCCTAATCACATTTCACCCAGTTCCTCAGGTCCTTGCAAAGTCCCTCCCAGAAGAAGTTCTTCTGCCATCTGCTTGCAGTCCTGTGTCCTGTTCTCGGGGTTGGGCTGGAGAAGAAAGACCTTGCTGCCCTCCTCTCTGGTTCACGTTTCCATCTCCAGGGGCTCAAGCACAATCTCCCCTGTCTCTCACAAAAGCCAGCAACTCATGCCCTGGAGCTCAGGGCTTCCCTGGCGCACAAGCCTAGTGGTACCTGGGTGAGCTGACCATGCAGACCTGCCCCGTTCTGATGCATCCCCCATTGTTTTGGTCCATCTGTTACCTACTGTTCTGTGCAGCCAGATTCATCTTCCTAAAACACTACTGTTCACACGTCAGACCTGGCCCCGACGTCTCCAGTGGCTCCACAACCCTTCGCTTGGTATTCAAGGTCATTCACGGTCAGTTCTCTTCCTACTTTTGACTCAGAATCGCAGTTCCTCTGACTGACTCCTCTGCATTTTTCTAACCAAATAGTCTTAGTCAACTGGCCCCATGAAAAGACTCTTTCTAAGTCTTCACTCACAGCTAATCTCCCGCTTGGTGCCTTCTCCAGAGATCCGTGGTGGTGTGCTTCCCACAGAATGGCATGGAATAGAATGTCACTCCCTTCTCTAGGAAATTTAAGATCTTTAATTACACTTCCCTGATGGCTCAGTGGATAAGGAATGTGCCTGCAAAGCAGGAGGCACAGGAGAGGTGGGTTCGATCCCTCAGTGGGGAAGATCCCCTGGAGGAGGAAATGGCAACCTATTCCAGTATTCTTGCTTAAAAAATTCCACGGACAGAGGATGGTGGGTTACAGTCCATGGGGTCACAGAGTCAGACATGACTGAGCACATTATCCTCAGGAATAACTACATGACACATCTTTTTTAGCTTCATGACTGTGTGGCCTTAAATGGTGTGTTTAAATAAATCTTGTAGTCTTCAAGAAAATCCATTTTGTAGGTAAAGAGGAAAGAGTTTTCATTGATCTATAAGGATATCCACATTTGTTCGAGATCATTAAATGAGAGGGTTTACTGATCTGACTTCTCAAACATTCATTGAAAACATTTAGCATTTATTTCCATTCCTTAAAAAATGCATCTGTGTATCTTCACATTGTTCCTATTGAAGCAAGCAAATGTATGTTAATCTACTGAAAAATCTTGGAAGAAAAGATAAAAATTACAAGAGACTCTTGAGGTACATATTTTGCTTCTATTTACACTTATGCTGAATTAGATAGCTCTGCCAAGCATGCTTTCAGCTAATAAATGTCATTGCCAATTAACTATATGCTGGGTGGAGAAAACCTACATTCTAGCAGTCATCACATTTTTACAGCCTCAAGAACCTTAGCTGTGCATCGTCATGGCTGATGTCCTTCTCTCTGGAGGAACTGAACAGTAGAGCTTTTCCTCTTTGGAGGAAATGAACAGGCTAGTGTTTACATCACAATACTGTGAATTCAGAACCCCGTGTGAAGCCAGATATTCTAATGATCCCTCAGGGAAGGCCTAGGTGATCACAGATTTAGCTTAGTCTGGGACTTACTGAGTTGAAGAAGAAAGAGAATGCCGATGATGGTGAAAATACAGGAAGCAGAAGAAAAGAAAATGAAGGAGTCAAGAAAGACAGAGCATAAAAAGTACTGAAAGGGGGCTTCCCTGGAGGCTCAGTGGTAAAGAATTTGCCTGTCAATGCAGGAAACATGGATTTGATCCCTGATCCAAGAAGATCCCACATGCCTCAGAGCAACAGCCCATGCACCACAACTACTGAACCTGTGCTCTAGAGCCTGGGAACCGCAACTACTGAAGCCCAAGCACCTAGAGTCTGTGCTCTGCAATAAGAGAAGGCACTGCAATGAGAAGGCTGCATAACACAGCTAGAGAAAAGCCCGAGTAGCAGTGAAGACCCAGCACAGCAAAAAAATTAATTAATGATTGAAAGAAATACTGAATGAATAAGATCTTGATCTCAATTTGCTTATTGCTCTAGGCTCTCTTTAGTTGCAACCTAAACTGACAAAAATACAACTCAGATTGCCTCAAGCAAAGCAAAACAAAATCCCACCCCCAACATAATTGTCTCATTATGTGAGAGTCCAGGGATACCACATTTCAAACACATAGCTGGCACATCATGGGACGCAGTCTCTACCCCCATCTTTTGACCCTGCTCATCTCAGCAGTGATTTTTTTCCTCCAGCAGAACATGGTGGCAAGGAAGACCACTGGCAGATGCTGGCTCACAGGTTCTCATAAGATAAGCTTTAAGCTTGAGAACCTTGTAGGAGGAGAGACAACCCCACCTCTACCGGGTGCACGTGTCAGGTTTCATGCAGGATTCTGGTAGATTCTGTGCTCAGTGCCCCCTGGATAGAGGCATATAATCAATAGGGATTGGCCAGGCCAGGTCACATGATAATCCTTAAAGCCAGGAATGGGTGAGATTCCAAATGACACAAAAACCAAGTACGTATAGAACAGACTTTTGGACTCTATGGGAGAAGGCGAGGGTGGGATGATCTGAGAGAACAGCATTGAAACATGTATATTATCAAGTGTGAAACATATCGCCAGTCCAGGCTGGATGCGTGAGACAAGTGCTCGGGGCTGGTGCAGTGGGATGACCCAGAGGGATGGGGTGGAGAAGGAGGTGGGAGGGGGGATCGGGATGGGGAACACATGTAAATCCATGGCTGATTCATGTCAATGTATGGCAAAAAAACGCTACAATATTGTAAAGTAATTAGCCTCCAACTAATAAAAATAATTGGGAAAAAAATTAAAAAATAAAATAAAACCAAGTACAGTATTGTTTCTGATTTTGTTTTTTTTTTTAAATGTTTCAGCATTTTGGCTGCAAGGCATGTGGAGTCAGTGCTCCAACCAGGGATGGAACCCACACCCCCCTGCATTGGAAGGTGGATTCTTAATCACTGGACCACTAGGGAAGTCCCATACAAGTTCAGTCAGTTCAGTCGCTAAGTCGTGTCCAACTCTTTGCAGAACCGCAGCACACCAGGCCTCCCTGTCTATCACCAACTCCAGGAGTTTACCCAAACTCCTGTCCATTGAGTTGGGGATGCCATCCAACCATCCCGCCCTCTGTCGTCCCCTTCTCCTTCTGCCCTCAATCTTTCCCAGCATCAGGGTCTTTTCAAATGAGTCAGCTCTTCACATCAGGTGGCCAAAGTATTGGAGTTTCAGCTTCAACATCAGTCTTTCCAATGAACACCCAGGACTGATCTCCTTTAGGATGGACTGGTTGGATCTCCCTGCAGTCCAAGGGACTCTCAAGAGTCTTCTCGAACACCACAGTTCAAAAGCATCAATTCTTCGGTGGTCAGCTTTCTTTATGGTCCAACTCTCATATCCATACAATGATATATGGGACATACATATAGTCCCATCCAAAACCATGTAGAATGGAAGAGATATTTTTTCACAAAAGGAAGTGATTTGTGGAGATAGCCTGTCATGCTCTACTTTTCTGGTGTAAATTATATGTGGGTAGTTTCTGTGGAACTGGAGCTGACCATTGAAACAAACTGTAATTCCTCAAGTGCGGTCAGGAGACGGGTGATTTATTTCTTCAATGGCCCTAGCAAGAAAAACATACTTTTAAGGAACTATCCAATGACCTATCTTATCTCTTGAATTTTTATCAAAGATAAAAGTTAGATGTTAGTGCTGCTGACCATGCTCTGTTCCTATGACCTCAAAATAAAGTTTGCTCAATGAAATAGGATTAAATTTGGAATTTTAAATTTTAACAAAGTGAAAATTGCTAAGTATGCCTAATTTGTTAGCTGAAAAATTATTGTTATGAAGGTGTTAACAAAGGAATAGAAATCATTAATTGATCACATACATTCATGTTGCTTGTCCAGTATCTGATTTGTTACCTTCTGGGTTTCTGGGATCAGAGACACTCTGGGCACAGCATTTAAGGAGGCACTTACTCTCAGGTCCTTGCAGTGCAGGGTCTACATCTAAGGGTGAGTATCTCTTTAAATTTTTCTAACTTGAGTGCCTCTCGCCCTGGCTCTTAAAGAGAAACTGACTCAGGGGCTGACTCTGCACTTGCACTCCTGAGAGTGGCTGCCTCCTTAAACGTTGTGCCCTGAGCACCTGTGTGACTTTGCCCTAGGCTGGCCCTAGGCAGGGCAAGGATACAACATAGTGATGACAGGAATGCCGTGTGTCCGAAGGCAAAGTCGCTGTTTAGGTTGGCTTGCTCAAGGCTCTGGAATGGCCCGGAAAGGAAATCAAATCTAAATATTCATGAATTCCAGGGCCGTGCATTTCAGTCCAAAAGTCATCGCCGAGCTAGAGTGAGGTCCAATAATAAAATAAGTTGTAGCAGAAGCTGAGTCTAAAAGATGCTCAGGGGAGTGTAGAAGCAAGAAGAACACTGGAAAGGCAGGCGCCAAGACGAATCAGAACACAGGCTCTTGTGCGCACGGGGGTCGATAGGATCTTCACAGGCTCACATTTTATTTGTTACGTGATATTTCATCGTGAGAATAGAGCCTAATTGTTCTGGGTCACAGCCTTATTGAAATATAATTCACAAAGCATATGATTCATCCATTTAAAGTGTACAACTCAGTGGTGTTTAGTATAGTCACAGAGCTGTGCAACCATCACGAAAATCTTAGAGCATTTCCATCACTCTAAAGAGAAACCTCATGCTCTTTACCCATCACTTCCAACCCTCTTCCTCACTCCCAGTGCTAGGCAACCACTAGTGTAATGCTGAAGCTTCAATAGCTTGACCACCAGATGCAAAGAGCTGACTCACTGGAAAAGACCCTGATGCTGGAAAAGATTGAAGGCAGAAGGAGAAGCAGGGACGACAGAAGATGAGATGGTTGGATGGCATCATCGACTCAATGGACATGAATTTGAGCAAACTCCAGGAGATAGTGAAGGACAGAGGAGCCTGGCATGCTGCAGTCCACGGGGTCACAAAGAGTTGGACAGGATTTAGCAACTGAAAAATGACAACAAAGTGTGATTTATTTTCAAATGTTTGCAATATTGATCAATTGAGTTGTTTTCAATATTTCACAATTGTAAGCAATGCTCCATGGGACACATGTAAAGGAGGAATAGGCACTGTTGCTGTCAGGTGGATCCTGTATACGGAAGAACCTTGCATTTTGCTGAGCACCTTGCTGACATGGGTGCACAGAGGAGGATGGGATCAGAATTCGACGGTAGAAGTGGGGTGAGTCCCCGAGTAATGGGGGACACATTTTCAGACTGGGAGGAGGTGCAACACTAGGGGTGGGGTTGAGGAAGTCAGATGGGAACGGACAAAAACACAGCAGGACTGAGCAGACATTCCTCAATAGCGCGGCAGTTGGCCATAGGTGTTTCCAAAGCGGGGATGACTGCTCGTCAACTCAAAGCTGGCTCTGTGGCTGTGGCACAGACTCTCCCCACACCGGCCCCTCCCCAGTCGTGTCAGTCTTCTGTACTCGCTGATGCACGCTTGGAAGCCGTGTGCATATGTCTGTACATGTGTGCACATGCATGTGTCAATGAGGAAGATGCCGAGGCTCCTTTTAGAGTGGATGTTATGTTAGTAAGGACAGTGTCTACAGAAGCAAGAACTTGAGGGCTTCTGTGAGTGCAAGAAGCTAAGTGGCCTTGAAATTCACCAAATCTTGGCAGCACTGTGCTGGAATGAAGAATTCAACCAATGGTTATGTTACCCAATCAGGGCTCATGCGCCCGCCGAACAGAAAGCCAAAATCTGACAGCAGCCATTTGCAGCAAAGTAAGGGTTGATTTGCAGTGCGCCAAACACGGACAACGGGCAGCTCATGCTCAAAAGACCTGAACTCCCAGGTGACTTTCAAGCAGGAGTTTTTGGAAACGGTGTTAGGGAACAGCTGTGTGAAACAGATGCTTAAAAAGCTCAAGGGCTTTCTTCTGATTGGTTGATGGTGAGGTTATTGCTTTAACAGGATGATGTTAAAGGAATCTCAGTTTTCTGGTTCCAACCAGGCCGAGGTCTAAATGCTTGTGGTCAGCATGGAGTCACCATCCTCCGCTTAGGTGGGGGCTCTCAGTTTCTGCAGAACAACCCAAAGATATGTGTTAGATCATTATGTACATCCCTTTAGTAGGGCCTAGGATTCCTATGAATTTATTGTCCTCATCAGAGAAGGCAATGGCACCCCACTCCAGTGCTCTTGCCTGGAGAATCCCATGGACAGAGGAGCCTGGTAGGCTGCAGTCCATGGGGTTGCTAAGAGTCAGACATGACTGAGCGACTTCACTTTCACTTTTCACTTTCACATTGGAGAAGGAAATGGCAACCCACTCCAGTGTTCTTGGTCCTGGAGAATCCCAGGGACGGGGGAGCCTGGTGGGCTGCCGTCTATGGGGTCGCACAGAGTCGGACACGACTGAAGCAACTTAGCAGCAGCAGCATTGTCCTCATCACTGACTAATTGAGCTTTGCTCTCTGGAACTTGGGGGAAGGCCCAGGAGACTAAAGCCATGCTTTCTGCAAATAAGAAATGAGGGAGGGGGCTTTTGTACCCAGAAGGGCCCTACTGGGTCCTGCTTGGGTTTAACTCCATCTTTTCTTTGATATTCCTCATTCTTGAGGGGAATAGGAACCAGACAGGGAAAGGAATAAAATTTTAGAAAGAACAGTTCCTCATAAACTCAGCAAGGGAACTCGATTTTAGGGGGACTTGTTTTCAATTAGATGTTCACAAGCTATGACTTCCCGGATGACAGCTGGGGTGGGCATCTTCATGAATGCACCACTTCCCTTCCCTTTCAAGACGATGTTTCCAAAGGAACTATTCCCAGGCCTGAAATAGCTGATCTGGAATGAATTAGGACTTCTGTGACTTGTGAAATGTGATGGTTTTCCCAGAGCCTTGCTCCAGCCTCCAGAGAGACTGGTAATGAACTGTGTGCCTCAGCTTGAACACATCAACTGCAGACACGCACCAGTTTAGTGGTGAAAAGTCATTCCTGGTTCTTGTCTTACCTGATGCCCCAGTGATAGACCCCAGGATATCATTCTAAGGTGGGAAATCTCTTCTCTAAGGAATTGTCCCCACTACAAGGTCTCAGCAGAGTAAGTAGCAGAATTAAGATGGCAAATCTGGATTTTAGACTCCTGACTATTTGTGAGTTCTTTCAGCTCTATTTCTTAGATATGATTAAGCCCAGAATGTCTGAAGAGAAATGTTTGGGAGGGGGGAAATAGTTTGGAGGGGATTGCACTCCAACAGGTGGAAAGAGACACAAAATTCCAAGGGCATCAGGGCTGGTGGTGCTCCTAAAATTGTCTCTCATCAAAGCAAATGATGTCATTTTTAGACAAAAGGACGTAACTGTGTCCACACAGCTATACTTAATATCACAGACTAGGAAAGTGAAGAATGTCAAAGCTGTCTCCTCATGTGACTTCATAGTGTAGCTTTGCTTAATGAGATTTTGAGACAGAAACTTGGTCTTAGTCACATATTATAGTTTATTCTTTTTTTAGCAAGTAGCTTAAATTTTTTTAAAAATCAAGTTTATTTATTTATTTTTTGGCTAAGCTGGGTCTTCGCTGCTTTGCGAGGGCTTTCTCTAGTTGCAGCAAGTAGGGGCTACTGTTCGTGTGGCGCACGGGCATTTCACAGTGGCGGTTTCTCCTGTTGTGGAGTACGGGCTCAGTACTTGTGGCACGTGGGCTGAGTTGGTCTGCTGCACGAGAAATCTTCCCGGGCCAGGGATCGAGTCTGTTTCCCCCGCTTTGGCAACTGGATTCTTACCCACTGCATCAGCAAGGAAGTCCTAATTCAATCTTTGCACGAAGTTCTTTTAGAATGTAACAGATGCTGAAAGAAGAGTTATACTATTGATAGCATGGTGTCTGGCACACAGTAGGTGCTCAAGAAATAAATAGTGAAGGGGTAAATGAAGAGAGGACTGAAGTAACCAAAAATCAACATTAGATTCATTTCTCAAGGATGAACTTTCAATTAAGTGACTTTGGTTATGATTTCTTTGGTTCTTCATGGAGATTTCTGTCTGTATATAGTGTTTTCCCCGCATTTAGAAGGTTGGGCTCTTTCTGCAACTCAGTCTGATGGTTTTGATTTAAATAACGCTATTGGACATGAGTTTGAGCAACTCCGGGAGGTAGTGAAGGACAGGAAAGTCTGGCATGCTGCAGTTCATGGGGTTACAAAGAGCTGGACATGACTAACTGAACAACAGCAAAAAATAACAAGCGTTTTTGAGGAAGTCAGTTGACAACACACAATATTTATACATATGCAATGAGATCTCAATATTAATAAAACCCTATGTATAAATGCTACCCAAACACACCTAATTTATTCTATACTTGGCAATGGATCGCATGCTATGATGCTGTCTTACAGTTTCATGCCCTGGGTGTGTGGATGCTTTAATATAATGCTCATGTAGGTATCTTGGGACTATTATAATTTGTATGCAGAGACTAATATCAACACATTTGCGTTTAAGTCTTCAAGTGTCCCACTAAATTATTTCCTTCTCTTTTAGGCATATTTTTCTCATCTGGATTTGATGTAGATTTGCTCTCACATAAGTATCTGAGGAATGAGTCTGGACATCACTGAATAGGGCTGCTGGAAGGGAGGCGAGGGGTGGGAGTCTAGCGGCTGACCATTAAGTTGTGGTGTGGGCGTTTGGTTGAGAAAAACCAGCTGGCGGAGCAACGGTTCTATGTCTGATTCGCAGACATGGGCAGTGACCCCACCATCTGGTCAAGGAGGAGTCACATGCTTTTAGCGACTTCTTGTTTATTCTCAGAGTTTAACTTTGAGTTGAAATCAATTCTTTGCCAAAATCTTGATTTAATTAAGCATATCTAATTCTAATTTTAGAACTGAGCTTGGACCTTTATTCTAGTTCCTGCTCCAAGTGGAGCTCAAGGGAAAATAATGGTTTCTTCAAGATCCTTTCTGTCTTATAAAATTTAAGCGCAACCGGGCAGGGAGTAACTGAGCATCTCAACTAGGTTAGTGTCAGAAAGCCCTCTGAACTGTGAAATCAGGCTCATACAACAAGGTGAACTCATGCCTGGGCAAAAGAGAAAAGAGAAGGCAAAACGTTAAACATCTAAAACATTTGAAACCAGATTTTAATTGAAGTTTTCATTATTTAGTGGGAAAATCAGGTTCTGGAAAACCTATCGTGGCTTCTTCACATAGATTATAATGTAGTTTGGACTCTGAAAATATTACACATCATTTGAGCCTATTGAAATTTTCTTTTCTTCCTTTTAAAAGCATTTTAAAATGAAGTATAGTTAATCTACATTGTGTGAGTTTAAATTGTAAGCAAAGTGATTCAGCTATATACGTGTTGATATATATTAATATATATACATACATATATATTCTTTTCAGACTCATTCCTGCTATAGGTTATTATAACAGAAGATAATATACTTAGTATATAAGATAATGAGTTTAGTTCCCTGTGTTGTATAGTAGGTCCCTGTTGTTTACCTATTTTATATATAGTGGTGTGTATATATTAATCACAAATTCCTAAATTATCCCTCCCTGTATTCCCCCTTTGGTAATCATGTTTGTTTTCTATGTCTGTGGATCTATTCTGTTTTGTACACAAGTTCATTTGTATCATTTTTTTTAGGATTTCACATATAAATGATATCATGTGATATTTGTCTCTTCAGCCTGTTGAATTTAACACAGTGACTAACAAAGTGTAGTGGAATTAAAGGACTCCCAAGCCACTTGTTTCATTTATTCAGTCAAAACCCATTTACTGGTCACCTTCTTTCCAAGCAGGGAACTGAGCCCTGTCTAGGCCATCTGAAGGCTTCCAGACCCAGTATCCCAATGCCTCCATCACAAGCACCATCCTCACCATCACATCACCATCACCAGCATCATCTTAACACCACCACCACCCCCAAACCAGAACCCCGGTACTGTCCCCTTCTGGCACCATCACCAACACCATTCTCTTCTGGAGCTCTAGGCTTTATTCAGACACATTTTATTTTCACCCCAACCCTATAAGGCAGAGAACATAGGCCCCATTTAGTTTTGATGGAGATGGAGATAGGGAACACTGACATTACTTGTGTGAGTCCCATGCTAATGAAGGGAGTGCGTGCGTGCTAAGTCACTTCAGTCGTGTCTGACTCTTTGCGACCCCATGGACCGTAGCCCACCAGGCTCCTCTGTCCGTGGGATTCTCCAGGCAAGAATACTGGAGAGGGTTGTCTCATACTCTTCCAGGGGATCTTCCCGACCTGAGGATCAAACCCACATCTTTTATGTCTCCTGCACTGGCAGGTGGGTCCTTTATCACTAGTGCCACCTGGAAGAACCATACCAATTTTCCACCTCCCACATACTTGGTTTGCTGGGGGATGCAACAGGAAGCACCCTTCAATAACACCGAGGACAAAAACTTAGTGACGATTTGCTATGTTTATATCAGTGCTTACATATCTGGAAGCATCTTTATATTTGTTACATTATTTAAGCTTATAACAAGGGTGTATTATCATGGTATGGTGGCCCAGTGGTAAAGAATCTGCCTGCCAATTCAGATGCCAGAGACACGGGTTTGATCCCTGTGTTGGGAAGATCCCCTGGAGGAGGAAATGGCAACCCACTCCAGTATTCTTGCCTGGAGAATCCCATGGACAGAGGAGCCTGGCAGGCTACAGTCCATGGGGTCACAAAGAGTTGGACACGACTGACCACACACATACAACACACACATACACACGCACACTATCATGGTCAGATTTAAAACATGTTTTACTGGATATCTCAGTCCCAAAGTCAATGTGCAATAAATTAGGCATCTGATAGCACATTTCAAAAATCAATCAAGTGTGACGTAGGTTTTTCCAGGGCCTTTGGTCAATTCTGGATCATCTTCCTCCAGGATATGGGCATGTGAAAAGCTAAACTGTAAAGTGCCTGTATTCAAACGGCTAAAGGATAATACTAAGACATTTGCTGAATTGGAATAGTTTTTTTTTTTTTTAATTTTTAGCTGTTTATTTTATACTGGAGTATGGTTGAGTAACAACATTATGTTAGTTGTTGGCATACAGCAAAGTGATTCAGTTTGTGCATAGATGTGTATCTATTCTGGAAACGGCACTTTTTAAAAACAAAGGTTTACACCTGAGTGGGCTTCCCTGGTGGTTCAGTGCTAAAGAATCCGAGTGAATGCAGTAGCTGCAGGAGACTTGGTTTGGTCCCTGGGTCGGGAAGATCCTCTGGAGGAGGAAATGGCCACCCACTCCAGTATTCTTGCCTGGAGAATCTCATGGACAGAGGAGTCCTGGCAGGCTACAGTCCATAGGGTCACAGAGAATCAGACAGAACTGAAGTGATGTAGCATGCACATACCTGGTGTCCCCCATGACTGATTTAATCACTGATTGGCTACTTCCTGCAAGAAAGGTGCTGGGCTGGTGTGGATACAAGATGAGAGAGACACAGGTCCAGCCTGTGACTGCTTCCCTCTCTGGTGAGAGAGCCAGATCCCCGGGAAAGTGTTTGACTCAAGAACTGCTGTACACCCAGACCTCCATAGGCACAGAGAAGTGTCAGCCTGGAACCCAGCGGCATTTTCAGGCTAACGGCCTCCTGTGCTGAGCTCTGAAGCACAAATCGCAGCTAATCAGGTGGAAAGGAGGACTAGGGAAAAGGTCGGGCTGAGTGAACAGCACACAGCATCTTCGTGGAGGCTGGAAGTCCGGATCAAGGTGCTGGCTGACTCAGTTTCAGGAGGACTCTCCTTCCCGGCTTGTAGAGGGCCACCTTCTCCATGTGAGCTCATAACACCTCCAGAACTGCGAGGAATGAGCATTGGGTGCTTAAGGCCCCTATCTGCAGTACTCTGTTACGGCAGCCTGCCACAGGTTCCCTATAACCCTACCCTCTCTATGTCAGGAGAGAGCATTCATTTCTTTGAATTCACTGCTATGATTTTCCAACACCAGTGTGGGTAACTCACACAGCTCAAACCTAGCACATCCCACATGGCTAGCTTGATCTACCTTCACCCCTCACGCTTTAAACCTGTTCCTCTTCTATTTTTCTCCCATCTGAGTAAAGGTCATTCCCATTCCTTTACTTTGCTAACTGCCTTTCAGCTACTCAGGCTTTCTTTAGGTTCTGAAATGTCCCCACCCCAGGGCCTTTGCATATGCTGCTTTCTCTACTTGGGATGGGCTGGTCCCCACACTCCACTTGCTATCTCCAACGCATGCTCAGAGAGGCAATCCCGGATACGCCATCAGTCTGTCTTACACAACTGCATTCTTTTCCATCATGGAACTCACTGCACTTTAGAATTGCTTATTTATTTGTGGATTTAAATGATTAATAATATCTGCCTCATCTCCCCACCACATGGTATCCTCCAGCGGGGCATGAACCATCTATTTTATCCATCACTGCAGCTGGTTCTCAGTAGGCCCTTCCTGAGACAGTGGATCTCTAGTTTGGCTGAATGTTGGAAGCAGCTGGAATATTTTTAAAATTCTGATGCCTGTGTGTTTCCCCCAGAATTTTTGATTCAACTTGACACTTATTTTTTTTTTTCTTGGTAAAGCTCCCAAGGAGGTTCTAAGGTTCAACAAAGTTCAAGATTGCTAAAAACTCATATTTTTGGACCTACAACTGGATTTATGGAATTGTCTTTGTGGGTAGAAGCTTGAGGATTTGCACTTAGATAGACTACCCAGGAGATTTTGAAGCAGACTCAAAATTTGAGGCCCACGGGTGCTGGGAGCCACATCAGAGTGGTTGTGGAAGAGACCCCAGTGGGCAGTAGGTGGAGGGGGGTAGGGGAGATGCCAGCTGGAGGTCCCAGGGCTGGTAGGGGCTCCTGCACTTTGGCTGAAACTTCCCATCACTGGAGGCTGCTAAAAAATTCAGGTTTTCAGGCTTCACCCTCAACTCAACCCCAATACAGTCTTACTTAATCAATCTTGGATCTTTGGTGGGGCCCTGGTGTCTGAATTGTTTAAAAACTCTCCCTGTGATTCTGAAGCAGCCAAGGCTTAGGACGGTGGGTAGGAGAAGCCCAGCAGAAGAGGCCTGAGCAGGCGGGATGGAAGGAGGGGGCTGAGCTCTGGGTGGAGCTGGCAGCTAAAAGGAGTGATAACCCAGGGTTTGGAGACCGTGGCTGAACCATCAGGTTCTAGGTTGGGAGAATGTGTTCACTTCTTTGAATATACTCTTTGAGTTTACTGAAAAACAACTTACCGCAATCTCTGCGGCTTAAAAGAACAGACACATACTCTTTCACAGTTATGGTGCCTGGAAACCCAAAACCAAGGTGCTGGCAGGACTGGTTTCTTCTGGAGGCTGAGGAAGAACCCACTTTACACTTTTCTCCCAGCTTCCAGTGGCAGTCATCCATCCCTGGCTTGTAGACGCATTCTTTGGCTCTCTGCCTCCGTCTCCACACTCCCTCCCCCTGGAACTTCTCCTCTGTCTCTGTCTTCAATCTCTGCTCCTTTCTCTTAAAGGACAGCAGTCGTAGGGTTTAGTTGTTCAGTCGCCAAGTTGTGTCTGACTCTTTGTGACCCCATGGACTGCAGCATGCCAGGCCTCCCTGTCCCTCACCATCTCCTGGAGTTTGCCCAAGTTCATGTCCATTGCATCAGTGATGCCATCCAACCATCTCATCCTCTGTCACCCGTAGAGCCCACCCTAAGTCCAGTTTAGGCTCATCTTGAAGTCCTTCACAGGTGGCGCAGTGGTAAAGAATCTGCCTGTCAATGCAGGAGGCACAGGAGACCGGGGTTCAGTCCCTGGGTCAGGAAGATCCCCTGGAGTAGGAAATGGCAACATACTCCAGTATTCTCTCCTGGAGAATTCAGAGAAGTCTGTCAGACTAGAGTCTGTGGGGTCGCACAGAGCTGGACATGACTGAGCAGGTGTGAGTGCACGCAGGTACTTGAAGTTCTTGCCTCTGCAAAGACCCTATTTCCAATTAGAGTCACATCCACAGGCACTAGGAGTTAGGACTTGGAATGGATTTTGGGGACACAGTTCAATCTACTCGAGAGGGTGCAAACCGCTCAGTTCCCTCCAGACTGTGGCTGACCGAGGAGGAAGCCCCCGGAGAGATGCCTGGGATGAGATCAGGACTTTGCATTCTTGCTTCTGAAACCGAGTCCCTGAAGACACAGCCCGAGGTGAGTGTTATGGTGGTGGGGAGTGGCAAGACTCTCAGATTTGAGATCAACAGCTTTGAAATTTTACATACATACACACTCTGTCAATTAAGGTTCTCCAGGTGGGTGACTAGGTGGGTGGTTGGGATCTTGCCAGTTCCCCCACAAGCTTTCTGGGAGGGGTTCCTCTGGAGAGGTTATTCTTAAGCAGATGTTGTATTTAAGCCTTATTATTATTATCGTTATTATTTTGGTTAGTTATTTTTACACACAGAGTGTTTATTCATATGGGTGGCTTTGGACAGCTATGACAATCTGCTCATTCCCAAGTTTTCAAGGAAACTTAAAATACTTGGCAGACAGAAAAGGAGTTTATCTTTCCTACTGTGCAGAATGGAGGCAAAGCTTGAGGGATTTTTTATGTCAGGGTGTGGCTGGCATTTTTGTTTACAGTAAATTGAAGAAGGAATTCTCTGGCAAAGCTAGATGCTAAACGTGAACATCACGTAGACAGTCACCCTGTGGTCCTCCTCTTCTGCTTTGTGATTAAAGAGGCTGTAATGGGCTCATGGACCATTCTCTCAACTAGAACTGCAGAGACACTGTTACCACAGTAAGTAGCTTGAATTGCAGGTACTTTGAATGCAAAAAGAGCTTCCCTTGTGGCTCAGCTGGCAAAGAATCTGCCTGCAATGCAGGAGACCCTGGTTCGATTCCTGGGTTGAGAAGATCCCCTGGAGAAGGGAAAGGCTACCCACTCCAGTATTCTGGCCTGGAGAATTCCATGGACTGTATATCCATGGGGTTGCAAAGAGTCAGACAGGACTGAGAGACTTTCACTTTCACTTTGAATGCAAAAAAAGGGCAATATCCTCCTTCTCCACCCAGTAACTTTATGGTTTTAGCTAAGCATCAAACTCTGAAACATGTGTTTCCCTGATTTTGTTCAGTGGGCTGAAAACTGTCCATTTAGATAAAGCAAATGTTTTACACCCATTTCCACGGAGGCTTCAGGCAGCAAGCTATGGGCAGAGCTGCCTGGGGGATCCATTTGCTGCCCTGAGAAAGCACACATTCCAGAAAAATATGCCCACAATGACCTGCGCATCTTAAAACATGCTAGAAAAAGCTAAAAAAAAAAAAAAAAGCTAGAAAACACAAAAAGATATGAAAGAATTTTCCTTTCTTATCCAAACACCCATTGAAAGTTATTTTCCCCTTACCTAATAGACAGTGTGAATCTAAAATATGCTTAAAAGTAAGTTTTTCTTATTTGGAAAACAATCTGTGTTGATTGTGGAACACACCAGCAGATTAGAAAAACATAGAAAGAAGAAAATAAAATCATGAGGACTCTCACCTCCTGGGAACTTTACGTGTTTCCCTGGCCCCTTCCGGGCAAAACGAGCTGCTCCAAAAATCCTTCAAGGGCAGGTTTATCAGCCACAGCAGGACTCCACTGGTCTCTTATCATCTCCTCTCAGACCAGCTTTTCTTCCTTTCTGTTCACTGCTGATCTTCCAGACCATCACACTCCTAGAACCAGTTCCTGTGAACTCCCACAGGACCAGATTTTTTTTTTTTTTCTTTTTCTTTCCCTTGTTGGAGAGTCTCACCCTAAGTTGCAAACTTAATTTTGATTTCCAAATTTAAATGGCATCAAACTAATTTTATCGTGGAGGTCACTGAATAGAGGGATGACTGGAGAGATGGTTGGGAAGATGTAGGCAGAATAAATAGCTTTAGTTGTCAGTTTGCAGCCTCTGGGCATTGAGAAGGATTTCTTTGAGAGTTTATGCCCAAACCTGGGCAATGAATCAGCCACACTGAAGTCTTTGGAGCCCTAAGGGTACCATTTACACCGACTTCTGCAGGATGTATTCATACCCTTGAAGGACCTCAGAAATGTCCAGAGGCTGCGGGACATAAACAAGAAATTAAGACTCACCACCCTCGTTCAGCTCCTGGGTTCCTGGGCCCCTCCCACACTCCCTCCATAACGAAATTAGTTTAATCATATCTGGGATGGAGGTGAAATCAAATTTGTTGTTTAGTTCTGCTGCTTGGGTAGAGGCTTTCTCAAGGGGACTCGAAAGAAGTATTGTGTCCTCTGGGGATTGAAGGGAATGTTTCTCAGCAAATTGTATTTGCTAAGATCATCAGTTAGTTGAGAAGGAAATTGTGTAGTGGTCTAAAAGGAAATGGTAATTATTCCAAGGAGATCTGCCTTTACATAGCACATTAAAAAGTACCTTCCATAGTAGGAAACCCAGAGGTGGGGTGTTCCAGAACTGAGTGTGACGGCTCAGGGCCTTGCTCCTGCGCTCAACCACCCTGGGTCACCAGAGTGGAGTCCAGTGTGTGCCAGGAGCGCATGGCTGCCCTTCACCGCTGCAGGGACAGCCGGAAAACACCTGCTTCCTCTTGGTTCTCTCCCACCTCCGGCTGCAGTAACACACACACAACGTAGCTGTATGTATCCCTGAATCATTTTGTTGTACATCTGAAACCAACTCAGCAATTGTAAATCAACAAAGTGTGTGCATGTTCAGCGGCTCAGTCGTGTCCAGCTCTTTGAGACCCCATGGACCGTAGCCCGCCAGGCTCCTCTGTCCATGGGATTCTCCAGGCAAGAATACTGGAGTGGGTTGCCATCTCCTTCTCCAGGGGAATCTTCTCACCTAGGGATTGAATCAGTGTCTCTTACGTCTCCTGCATTGCAGGCAGATTCTTTACCGATAATCCAAGTGGAGTAACACTCCAACATAAAAAAAAAAAAAAAGCAGAATTCACCATTTAAAACATTTTAAACTGTATGATTCATTAGCCTTGAGTATATTCATGATGTTGTGCAACCATCCTCTCTATCTCATTCCAGAAAGTTTTCATCACCCCAAACGGCACCCTTAACGTTTCCAGGCCATGAGGACCACTACTGTGATTTCTGTCTCTATAGATCTGCTTTACCTGTCTATTCCATGTAAGTGGAACCGTATAGGAGGCGGCTTTCACGTCTGGCTTCTTTCACTCGGCATACTGTTTTCAAGTTCACCCTGTTACAGCAGATATCATTCCTTGTCATGACTGAATAAGATCCCACTGTCTAGGTAGACCACGTTTTGTTTACCCCGGTTGATGCCTTTGAAGAGCCTGGCAGATTTTCTCCAGTCCTGGTAGATGCCTCCTTCATCTCACGGACCGGTTCTGGGTGCCACGCTGGCTTCAATTACAAGGACAGACAGGGCTATGGGATTCGGGGCACAGCTCACCTTCTATCTGGGGAAATGTCCCATCCCCTGGCTCTTGGAAGACTACAGGGAGTATGCTGAATAAAAGGGGAACTCTGCCGGCAAGAATGGGCATGGGGAGTCATTTGGGCAGGCAATCCGGGGTGCCTGCTGCAGCCCCTGCCTCCTGAGTTTATGACATATTTCCCTGACTTATGACATATGCGCAGCATGTTTAATAAAGCATGTGGCTTAAAACTGACATTTGACAAACGTTCCAGTATGATAGATATCATTTACCAAGCAGCCTATGAGGCCAGATGGAATTTATAAAAGGCAGTCTTTTAAAAACATGTTTCCCAAGTCCTAAGTTCCTATCTAAGTTTAAGGATGTACCAGGGAATCTGAGGGGGAGAAAGACATGTGTGAAGAGATTTCCTGGGTGAGAACTGCTGCATTTTGTATCTTTCACCTTCATTCCACCCCTCCTTCCTCGTCCCTTAAGTGGGGAGGGGGCAGCTCGCCCCTAGTGACGGGCGTGCTCATGAGACCATTCGATGGTCTGCAGTGGGTTCTCTGCAGTCGGGAGGACCAGATGCTTGGGCTTTGGGGCCTGGAAAAGTCCAGGGAGCCTACGGCCATCATCAGTAAGGAAGCCAGGCTGGAACTGACCAACACAAGCTTTTCCTGATGACCTAGCATGGGCCAGCCAGAAGAGGGACTGGTGTGAGTCATGTTGGTCTTGGCCAAGAGGCCACCCAGAGGGGCCCTGGCAGCAGAGAGAATGCCTCATCCCGGGAGCTGAAGGAGGAATGAAAACAGGACTGTCCACACCAGATGCGTCTACCTGGGTGGACACTTGTCTAGCCATGGCGGGAAGGAGTCCAGGGAGGGTCACATGGGTGTTGATGGACTGGCGGAGGCAGAGCCAATGCCCTATTGCTAATACGGGGAAAGAGCTTTTCAAGGGGGAGTTTCAGGGGTGTATAGGTGGGGGGAGGGAGGGGGCCTCTACGCTGAGCAGGGCAGTCAGCTCTGACAATCATCTTGAAATTGGTGACGCAGGGGTATGATCGGTGTCATCTTGATGGTTTCAAGTGCGGTTAGCCTCCAGTTACGGGGTTGAGTTGTTTCCATTTCCTTGAGGCCGGTTCTCAGAATTACAGCATCTTATGTCACAGCTATAGTCTGCTCATCACGTAGTTAACTTGTTCCCTATGGTGGGGGTTTCGGGATCTGCAAAGCAGCTGAAAGAATATAGCTCAGAATATTTTCTGTAGACCTTGAGGAGGAACTAAAAATCGTTGACTGTTTAACGGCTAAACTATTATTATTTTATCTGGTTTGACCGTTTGTTTCTGCATTTTTCTATGTCTCTGATTAAATCTGTTATTTGGCTAAAGGTCTTCTACAGACAATAGACAGATGGAGGATATGGTGGGTGGGGGGTGGGGGTCTCTCCTGGCCCTCCTCTATTACATGGCACAAAGTTATAAGAAGGAGGGTAAGCACTGGCTGGGGCGTGGTGGGCAAGTGACCTGGACAATGGGCAAGTTAGCCAGCTAACCACCTTGTCTTGGAGTTTAGGCCTGAAGTATTGCTAGGGTGTGTGTGTGTGTGTGTGTGTGTGTGTGTGTGTGCAGGGTGTATATGTGTAGAAAAGTCCTCTGAGTATGGGGTACCTTAGTGGTTTAGTTAATCTAGTAGGGAGAACTGTTCTCAGAGGCACAGTTGTCTTAAATCAAGATACTATTTCCCTGTCCAGGAATAGAACCTAACTGCCAGTCCACCAGGGGCTAAAGGCTAGAAGCAAAATTTCCTGATTCTTACCCCATCTGGAACTAAGAATGTTTCAAGGAGGCAAAAACTGCAAAATAGGTACAAAGTTTATTATTAGAGATACAGTACAATACATGGGTGAGCACCCAGAGAAACAGTTTATTTATTTATTTCAGAGGCAAGGCAGAGAAACACAGCCAGAGAGGAGTGTGGGCATCCTAGGTAAGGAGCATAGTAAAGAGGTGACTTACATTACTCTTTATAGGACAGTCCTTCCGGGTCTTTGTCTACACATGACCAATTAGCCTGTTTCTTTCTCCACACCTGACTAGTCTTAGGCCCCTCCTCAAGATGCATGTGCAACTTTTTTCTAAGGTGGATCCCACCTTAGAGGCTATGGGTGCATGTCCAGACTCAGTACAGCATGGGGCACCCTCCCATTTTGACCCCTCAAAAGCTTTCCTGCACATGTGCAGACAGAGAAGTCTTCCTTGACCTCAGGAGTGGGTGCTTTATCTCTTTAGCAGAGCTCAGCTTTTGCTACTAGCTTTGTCTTTGGACTGTCTGGGTGAGAACAAAGCTTGAATCTTATTTCACTTAACAAACATCAGATGTCCAGTCCAGGGACCCATCTATCTCCTACCTCAGAACGATGATGCCCAAAGTTGTCCATGCCCTAATCCCTGACCTGTAAACAGGTACATTACATGGTAAAGGCGAACGAAGGCTGCAGGTGGGACTAAGGTTGCTAAATAGCTGCCCTTATAATAGGGAGATTTTCCTGAATTATCTTAATGGGCTCCAATGTAAACACAAGGTTCTTTAAAAGTGGGATGAGTCAGAGAAGATATGACCTTGGAAGCAGGTGAGAGTGATGGTCTGGGAGGACTCAGCCCACTGCTGGCTAACTCTGAAGATGCAGGAGCCATGGGCCGAGGAGCACAGGGGCTCCCTAGACGCTGAAAAAGGCAGGGGAATGGATAATACTTTCCCCCAGAGCCTCCAGAGAGGAATGAAGCCTTGTGGACACATTCATTTGAGCCAAAAGGGACCCCCAAGAGGACACCTAACCTGCACAGCTGTAAGATAATAAGCACATTTGTGTTGTCTTAAGCCACCCTGTTGGTGGCAATTTATTGGAACAGCCACAGAAAATGCACAAAGTCAAGCTGGAATGAGACTGAAACCTGCATTTCAAGTTCAGAAACATCAATGCTTGATTTGTTGAAGCTGAAAAGTTTGAGTTTACTGCATGCATTGAAGAAAATCCTGTGCATCCAGAAGCTGGAAGTGCCTGGGATGGAGGTACTGATGCTCTAGAGTGAGGATGGAGGTACTGATGCTCTAGAGTGAGAGCCACAGAGAAAGGGCCAATACCCTGAGCCCATCTGAGAGCGTCTGCTCTGCCTGAGGCCATGCCAGGTCCCATCTCCATGGACTCCATCCCCCAAGAAGACCAGGAGCAGGTGATGTCTTGACCATGTCCTCAGTACTTCATCTGTCTTCTTTCTACTCATTGCTAACTTCAGACCCCAGGTCCAAAAGGCAGGGGAGGTCCTGCCCAAACACCCCCTCCAGTGGCCTCACTTTCTGGTGTGCTGATCACAGACTGTATTTCATGCACACGCATTACCTGCCATCCTCATCTCGCTCTAGAAATGATGCACCAACCAGCATCTCTTATTAGAGTAGTCAGATCTTTTTGCTGTTGTTATTTAGTCATGAAGCTGCGTCTGACTCTTGGCGACCCCGTGGGCTGTAGCCCACCAGGCTCCCCTGACCATGGGATTTTCCAGGCAAGAATCCAAGAGTGGGTTGCCATTGCCTCCTCCAGAGGATCTTCCTGACCCAGGGATCAAACCCACAACTCCTGCTTGGCAGATCTTTACCAAGGAGTAAAGCTAGGAATCTGAGACCCATATCAATCATGGCATTTGTGTAAGTGGATATTTCACTGCCTTAAACATTTCTAAGAGATCAAGCCGCAAGAGTGTAAATTATGCTTTTCAGGCATTAAGAAAAGCTTCGTGGTGCAGAGGTGATTTTCTAATTTCATTCCCCATTGCCCACAGTTACCATGAATGGAGAGAAAAAATTTAGCACCAATTACATGGGATTTCCCCAAGCTGGTGTCGCAAACCTTTAAATGCTTATTTCTTCCTAAGTCTGACAGGCCTTTGTTTGGAGGCTGACGTTTGTACAATATGGATCACACATCAGAAATGACCTCTTGTTAGAGCTACCATGAAAGAAAGTGAAGTCTCTCAGTCGTGTCCAACTCTTTGCGACCCTGTGGACTGTAGCCCACCAGGCTCCTCCGTCCATGGGATTCTCCAGGCAAGAATACTGGAGTGGGTTGCCATTTCCTTCTCCAGGGGATCTTCCCGACCCAGGGATCGAACCCGGGTCTCCCACATTGCAGGCAGACGCTTTAACCTCTGAGCCACCAGGGAAGCCCCAATATGATCCAGCAATCCCACTCCTGGGCACATATATGGACAAACCTATAATTCAAAATGGTACATGCACCGCTACGTTCATAAGTTGGGCTTCCCTGGTGATTCAGATGGTAAAGCATCTGCTCGCAATGCGGTTCAATCCTTGGGTTGGGAAGATCCCCTGGAGAAGGAAATGGATGAACCCACTCCAGTATTCTTGCCTGGAAAATCCCATGGACAGAGGAGCCTGGTAGGCTACAGTCCATGGGGTCGCAAAGAGTTGGACACAACTAAGCAACTTCACTTTCTTTTCTTTCTATAATTCAAAATGATACATGCACCTCTATGTTCGTAGCAGCTCTGTTCACAATAGACAAGACGTGGAAGCAACCTGAATGTTCATCAGCAGATGATGGGGTAAGGAAGATGTGGTGGATATATGTAATGCAATACTACTCAGCCATAAAAAGAATGGAATAATGCCATTTGCAGCAGCCTGGATGCAACTAGCAATTATACTGAGTGAAGTCAGAAAGAGAGACACAAACACCGTATGATACCAACTTATATGTGGAATCCAAACTGTGACACAAGTGAAACTGTCTAGAAAACAGAAACAGACTCACAGACATAGAGGACAGGCTTGTGGTTGCCAAGGGGCAGGGAGTTGGGAGACAGATGGAGTGGGAAGGCGGGGTGAGCAGATGTAAGCTGTTATATGCAGGAGAGAGAGGCAGCAAAGTCCTACTGTATAAACTAAAGTCCTACTGTGATAAACCATAATGGAAAAGGCTACAAAAAAAGAATGTATCTACCTCTATGTATAAACTGAATGTATAAAAAAGAATGTACAAAAAAGAATGTATATGTATATATATATATATATATATATATATATATATATGTAAACTGAATCAATTTGCTGCACACCTAAATAAACACATGAAAAATCAACTATGGTTCAACAAAAAATTAAAAAGAAACAAAGAATGAAAAAAGATCTATTAGTAATTCAAGTTTTAAAAAACTTCAGTGCTTATCCTTCGTAGCTAAAGCTTTTTTCAACATCTAATGTACTTGATCTTCCTTTTTAATTCAATGATGTGTTCTAAACAAGCTTAGTCAGCTTGCAAGCTTTGAGTGGAGCTTGTCCTATGGATGTTGGGCCATTTTCTGACCCCGAGCTTTATTAATAAGGACGGTGAGATACCTTTCTGCTAAAGGTTTTGTCCGTGGCAGATGGGGGAGTGCTTTATCAGCCTTTCCTCCCTGTTGCCTGGGAACAGACAGCATTTAGTCAGATAAACAGCGGCTTCTCTCCTGACCTTCCATTCATCATTCCTGACCCCAGGACCTGGGTGGAGGAGGGAGCGTCAGGGTTGCCTCTGAGTCTCGAAACTGTCCAACTGGGACTTCTCAGAAGTCAAGAGAGCTGGAGAGAAATTCAAATGAATTGTGCAATGAGCTGTAGATTTCCCCCCTTAGCAAACCGTAGTCATGAAATATGACTCTCCCCCAGGTTGTACCTAATTGATGAAGCTCCCTTCTGGATCCTGGTAAGTGGTACCCACTCCCTAGGTCCACCGAGCTTCAGACTGACCAGGTAGATTTCCTGCCCTCTGGTCAGGTGAACAGACCTGTTATTGTGGCTGACTAGGGGCTTCTCTCTTCTTTTCATTAGGAAAGACCCTGATGCTGGGAGAGGCTGAGGGCAGGAGGAGAAGGGGACGACAGAGGATGAGATGGTTGGATGGCATCACTGACTCAGTGGACATGAGTTTGAACAAGCTCCAGGAGATGGTGAAGGACAGGGAAGCCTGGCGTGCTGCAGTCCATGGGGTCGCAAAGAGTCGGACGTGCCCGAGCGACTGAGCAACAAGACCACAGTGGAAATAGAGAATGAAGTGAGGAGGAAACCAGGGTCATTTGGGCAGGAGATGGTGGGACCCTGACTGAGGATGAGGATGGAGGAGCGGTCAGACACAGGAGTCGGGTGATGTTGTAAATGTTGGGCCAGGAGGATGTGCTGAAGGGTTGGATGGGAGCAGAGAGATGGAGACAGAAGGAGACAGAGGGACAAGGGAGGTGGAAGGAGCAGGAGGAGGTAGACGAGGAGGGAGACGAGGAGGGAGAGGAGGACGAGGCACTTGGCCTGGAGTCTTGTCCTGCCTTGCTGTCTGTTTCCTGAGCTGGACAGACTGGCCACAGGGAGGTGGGCAGGTGTGGGGACTGGGGAGCCATCAGGAGTGTCTGGCCTCGTCCAGTGTGACATGCCCGTCAGACGTCCACGTGGCGTCCACATGGGGTCAGTGCAGAAGGACCTCCTGGAGCACTGCTCCTGGTGTGTTACGGGAGGGGCAGGTGCCTGTCGCCTGCACACACCCTTTCCCACCGCTAATCAAGGTGGGCAGAGAGACCACCCGATGCCTTTCCCACAGCTCACCTTTCTCCACCACCTCACCCTCCACTCTGCTGCCCAAGTGATCTTTCCTTCTTTCTTTAAATTTTTTTTTCATGTTATCATAGAGCAGATTAACAACGTTGTGATAGTTTCAGGTGCTCAATGGGCTTCCCTGGTGGCTCAGATGGTAAAGAATCTGCCTGCAATACAGGAGACCTGGGTTTGATCCCTGGGTGGGGAAGATCCCCTGGAGAAGGAAATGGCAACCCACTCCAGTATTCTTGCCTGGAGAATCCCATGGACAGAGGAGCCTGCTGGGCTACAGCCCATGGGGTCTCAAAAAGTCAGACATGACTGACCAGCTAACACTTCCACTTTTTCGGTGGTCAACCGTGAATGCTGGAGAGAATGTGGAGAGAAGGGAACCCTCCTACACTGTTGGTGGGAATGTAGGTTGGTGCAGCCGTTACAGAGAATAGCGCAGTGGTTCCTCAAAAAACTAAAACTTGAGCTAACATATGACGCTGCAATTCTACCCCTGAGCAGACATCCAGAGAAAATCACGGTCCGAGAGGATGCATGCAATCCAGTGTTCACTGCAGCAATCAAATGATCTTTCTGAAACAAGAATCTGATTGTGTCACACCTCCCACACACCCGCTGTGCCTCCATGTAGCCTGTGGAACAAAATTCAAGCCCAGGCCCCTCTTGGCCATCAACTCACCCCTCCCCGCCACTCGGGTCACTCCTCTGAGCCCCAGCAGTGCTCAGGAATCACCGTAGTAACCATTCACATAATACACATAACAGTGATGGCTCATGCTTTCTGAATGTTCCCGGCCACTCAGCTCTGTGCTGTGTTTTCAAAGCATTAACTCAAGTAATGGTCACATCCATTATCTACAGTGATCAGTGTCATGACGCTTGCTTTTGCGGGGAGGACACCGAGACAGAGAAATTGAGTCACTTTCTCAACATCTCACAGTCTGCAGGAGACAACAGAATTGGAGCTGGGTTCATCTGGTGAAATCTGGACTCTGATCCCTCAGTCACTACACCCATGGTTCTCAGCCCAGCAGCACCAGCGCTGTCTGGTTAGAAAAGCAGATTCCTGGGCTCCTTCCCAGCTTCCTGAATCAGAGGCTCTGGGGTGGAATTCAGAGACCTGAGATTTTTCAGGGTCTCCAGGAGATTGCAAGTGAGAGCTGTCTCCACTCTGATCTAGACCACAGTTCTAGCAAAACGCTGCACTGTTTGTGCCTGTCAAGCCCTGGACTGTTGCATGTGCAGTCAGAGACCTTCCTTCAAGAATCACCTCCCTGCCCAGGGAAGTCTTCTCTGACCCCTGACCCCTGACCCCGAGGGAGTCCCCGTTCTGCGCCAGCAGAGAGCACTCTCATAGCTTCGCGGCGTCATAGCTGACACAGAGGCCACGAGCACAACACCCTGTGTCCTGGGTCCTGCCTTGCAAATCTGTGCTCCCACTACACTGAACCTTTCTGGATGGCACGGGTTATTTGCATTTTTTATTCTTGAATAAACACCACCGATACACATTTGGAACAATTAATATCAACTACGAATATTAATTATCTATTGATACAAGGATGCAAGGTTAATAAACAACCAGAAAACCCCAGTGGCGACAACAAACTTTAATTTTTGCCCAAGTTTACAGGCTCAGATGGTAAAGCGTCTACCCCCAATGTGGGAGACCCGGGTTTGATCCCTGGGTTGGGAAGCTCCTCTGGAGAAGGAAATGGCAACCCACTCTAGTACTCTTGCCTGGAGAACCCGATGGATGGAGGAGCCTGGCAGGCTACAGTCCCGGGGTTGCAAAGAGTCGGACATGACTGAGTAACTTCGCTTTCACTTTCACAGGTGAATTGGGCTTCCCTCATAGCTCAGTTGGTAAATCATCTGCCTGCAGTGCAGGAGACCTGGGTTCAATCCCTGGGTCAGGAAGATCCCCTGGAGAAGGGAATGGCTACCCATTCCAGTACTCTTGCCTGGAGAATCCCATGGACAGAGGAGCTTGGCAGGCTATAGTCCATGGGGTCGAAAGAGTCAGAAACGGCTTAGCAACTAAACGACCACAGGTGAATTGGGGCACTCAGAGCTCCACTGAGCTAAGCTAAGCTCAGCTAAGCTCAGCGGTTGTCGTGAACTCTGCTGGGGCCTCTGCAGGGACCCCTGGGACGATCGGCTTTGTTGCATGAGACCACTCACATCCCTGCTGCAGACAAGCTTGGGCTTGTTAGCATCTCGCCATGGTAGGGCTGAGAAGGGGAGAGAAGAAATGAGAGGGCATCCCACAGGCTCCTGCGAACAGCCTTAGCTCTGACACACTCGGTTGAACAAAGCTCGTCACAAGGCCAGCCCAGGTTCAAGAGCAGGGAACAGACACTGCGTCTTGACAGCACAGCCTGCCAAGCCACGTTGCGAAGGATGTGGATTCAGGGGCCATGTGTACAATAAGCTGACCACGGTTTGTGATACAGGGTCTGGGTTCAAAATAGATAGGCTTGGGTTTGTCTTTGAATGGATGGATACATTTTCTCAATGGGCCGTGGAGAGAATTATTAAGCATTTTGCAGATGCTTAAGAAAGCTCGTTGCAGTTCAGATTCCATTAAATTGAAAATCTTTGCTTCCCAAGATGGTTTATCAATCTCTCTTATTCAAGCAACATTTGGTAAAATAGAATTCCAGGAAACAACAATGAAATGGTTAGAAAAGTCATTTGGAGTGTGCTGAATTGGAACCTCCGCTATTTACAAATGTCAAAACAATTTCAGAACTGGCTTGTCTTGGCACCAGAGCTTGGGGAATGGCATCGAGCGTATCCAAGAGAGGAGGCCAGTGACTGAGGAGGACCGTGTTCTAAATTCCTCTTGCTGTCCCTAGACTTGGGCTTTCCCCAGACACTTAATCGCCCCATCCTTCTCTAGAAGCCCACCATGACCTCCCCTCACGTGAAGTCTGAGCCTCTTAACAACAGATTTGTCCGAGTTTGCTTCTTGCTCTGAGAGCAATGAGTCAGGCTTCTGAATGAACAAGTAAATTAACAACAAACAGCCTCCTCTTCCCCAACAGAAACAAACAAATAAAATAAACTCTTATTTGCCTGGAAGGAGGCAAAACAAAGCCTCTTTATCATTCTGGATTGAGAAGAGCCATTCTTAGCACATGAGCAAGGCTAAAATGATCGACACAGGACTCTGTAAAACTTAAAAACCAAAGTGAATTGAAATAAAACCATAATGTTCTCAAACTTCCAAATGGTAAGAGATGCCAAAATTTTATCAGATCCATTAAAACTGGAGAAAATATTTTAATCATTTCTGACAGACAAGTCAGTAAGAAAAATAAACCAAAGAAAAACTGATTATATCTGGAAGGAGGGAATTCACAAAAGAAGAAATCCTTATGGATATTACACTTATGAAAAAATATTCAATGTTACTGATGAATAAATGGAACATTATTTTTTAAAAGGAGGCACTTTTCACTTATATTGGAGAGAGAAATTGATTGGGATCTCTTAGGGAGGTGGGGTTCTGATGTAAAGACAGAAAAATTATTTGTTGTTGTTCAGTTGCTAAGTCATGTCTGACTGTTTGTGACCCCATGGACTGCAGCACACCAGGCTTCCCTGTCCTTCACTATCTCCTGGAGTTTGCTCAAACTCATGTCCATTGAGTCAGTGATGCCATCCAACCATCTCATCCTCTGTCATCCCTTTCTCCTCCTGCCCTCAATCTTTCCCAGCATCAGAGTCTTTTCCAATGAGTCAGCTCTTCTCTGTGCATCAGGTGGCCAAAGTATTGGAGCTTCAGCTTCAGCACTGGTCCTTCCAATGAATATTCAGGGTTGATTTCCTTTAGGATTGGCTGGTTTGATCTCCTTGCTGTCCAAGGGATTCTCAAGAGTCTTCTCCAGCACTATAGTTCAAAAGCAAAGAATGAATTCTGCAACTTGCAAAGTGTTTGTTTTTACTAACTTTATTAAATTTATATTTCTGGTCTTTTGGATGCTTTAATTCTGTGTCACTTGCCATGAAGGGGTCAGTTTATAATGAATGGCATATCCATTGTGATGTCTTGTGAAAACAGGATTTCTAAAGGGATTTTGTTGGATTCTGAGTACCTGAGTCTTAAAGATTTTCCATAACTGATGGAGTGTGTGTCTGGTGGCAATTTTGTTTAGTCGCTAAACCGTGTCTGACTCTTTGAGACCCCGTGGACTGTAGCCCACCAGGCTCCTCTGTCCTTGGAATTTTCCAGGCAAGAATTCTGGAGTGGGTTGCCATTTCCTCCTCCAAGGGAATCTCCCTGACCAAGGGACTGAACCCGTCTCTTAGGTCTCCGGCACTGGTGGGCGGGTTCTTTACACTTAGCTGCCAGGGGAGACCTGTCACGCCTGGTAGATATCTTCAATGGAAGCTAACAGGAAATGACAAAAGACTCTGTTGACAGTGTGCTGAGAACCTCACACTGGTGACGGTGCCATCGCTAGACTTCAGCGTGTCCCACAGCCAAGAAGACTGCTCACTCTGCCCACCGCCTCCTCACGGAGCCACGAGAGCCCCCCGTCCTGCGTGTCAAAGGGATTATCTCACTGCTGAGCCGTCTCATTTTCTCCCAGTTTCTGCTGATTTTCTCTGTTTCCCATTGTTCTTATTCTATAGAGATTGTGCTAAAAATATAGCACTTTTTAAAAAGCCTCCTTATAGCTACTAGGGAATAATTCTTAGCCTTGGCTGTAATGCAATAGCTCACTTGAAGCAGAAATCGATAGATCGCTGTGCAGGCTCCCTCCAGCCTGCTCTATAGAAGCAGTTGGCTGCCTGCTTGACTTGTTTTCACCAAAGTAACTTCTCCCTTTCTCTTAGTGATCTCGCTTCATGTATCTGTGTTACCTGCCAGTCAATGCCCATTCCTGGATCGTGCTGATGGAAGGCTTTGTTCAATCTGTTCCATCCCTTTGGGAGAATGGGAGTTTTTTTCCTATGAGGTCCCAACTGAAAATGGACCCATCATCCAGGTGGCCCACGGAGCATCCCATGTAATATCAGCAGACGCTGCCCTGGAGCTGTGCTTGGGACCAGTTAGGTACCCTTGCACCAGACAGCGTACTGGTAAATGGAAGGGGCCCAATAGATGTTGGATGAATGACTAGTTGATGTTCAAGCATTTATGTTCAGGGGTAGGTCATCTACTTTCTTCCGTCAAGGTCTGTCTTCAATGCAACAAAGTAAGAACATCTTAAAACGATATTCAGTGAAGATTTAATGAACCTCTAATGTGTTCAAGACACTGTTCCATGGTGAGGGTCCCTCCCTGTTCTCAAGTCTCTCCACCCAGCAAACTGAACTATCAACCTTTTGAGGTTGTTGAGATTAGAGGGTGTGTCCGTTGTGGTGACTGGCTCCTACTGTGGGCGGTCTAAGTTCCGGTCATCTCATCTCTCTGACTTGGATGAACTGTTTGGTTTTCAGGCCACACAGATCTCCTGTCCCTGGGCACTTGAACTGGGGGCATTTGTATATCTCCACTGACTAAAAGTGGAGAAATAGGTGAACCGGCCTCATATACTACCTATGAGAAGATATTTCATAAATCCTGGGAGTACCCGGTATACGTTTGTGAAACTGGTTAGTGAAATTTATACGTCCCAGTGCAGAACAAAAATACAGGATCTAGGCTCAGAAATTACTGAGATTCAAGATGGCAACCAGAGAGCAGCCCACCCAGCATGGCCCTCCCGTGGGGTCCACAACCCTATGGTGTTTGGGGCTCTCGGGCCTGTCCTTCTGCACTATTGCTAGCCCCCGTGTAGACAGTCCTTGCTTTCTGGGGGGTCCTGCAAGGAGACTCTCCTATTCTGGGGCACAGACAGGGCCTTTGTTACTGAAGCTCCAGGGAAGACTGGAGCAGACATTGAAAGTCCAAATGTTTTCAAAGATGAAGCTTCAGGGATGGACAGTCTTGTGTATCAAAAAGTGGGAAGAATGAAAGGCATCTTCCATACCTCATCTGACCCACGTTGTGACTGGATGTTGCCCTGTGTTGGTATGGATAAATTGGCTTATTATTTTCTTTAAGGACCCAGGGACGTAAAGACAAAATAGCAATTCTGATTGGGGTAGAAGGAGTCAGGGGAGCATTCAGATAAAGGAAGAAGAGCTCTTCAAGATAAATTTTATATTGTTCACCATTTTTCTTCTCTGGCCCTCTGCCAGTCACTCTTTGTTTATTAAAAGCAGACTCCTCAGACATTTGTGCAATGGTGGCAAGATGTAGAAAGACTTCTCTGAGGCTGGGATTAGAGACGGGATTTATAGCAGGGCTGGAAATTGCGGCATACAAACGAGCGCAGTAAATTACAGCCAGGGTGTTAATAGGAAGATTCTGGCCGCCCAGGATCACCTTGGAGACTAATGGAGGCTGCAGCCTGGAGATTGGATGCCAAACCCATGAGCGGGAGGCACCGTTGGACAGAGGCTGCTCGGTCAAGTGTCAACAGAGACCCAGGGCGGCCAGCATTCTGATTGTGGAGACACATTCAAAAACTCTGCCTGGCTTTTGCTTTGAGCTGATTAGCTGGGTCTCTTCCGTGGGAGCCGACTCTTGGAATCATCACTGAAATTGCTTCTTATAAACACAAGCTTTCTGCATTGGTTATTATTATTAGTCTTTTGTCTGAGAGAGAACAGTTAAGACCTGAGGTTACACTGGGTATGCTTCGTTAATATTGATACCAGGAAAATAAACCTGTGTCTGCAGAAATAGGTACTGTTCCCAAAGAGAGACTGTATCCAGAGCTTAGTTTCATGTTTGAAAAGGTGAGAGCTTTGGAAAACACGGTGGGGCACAGAAATCCATGTCTTAGAAACACACATGTGGGGGCATAGACTGAACTCTACAACTACATAACCTGAAACTATAAATAGTAAGCCTGTGTGTGTGTGTGTGTGTGTGTGTGTGTGTGTAGATACAGTTTTCGAAGTATTAGATGGACTTTGGGATCTATCCATGAATATTTATGATTTGGTGTTTTCTGTGTATACATTGGCTTACTATTTGCACACAGACACAAACACATTGGCTTACTACATATATTTGCATATATATATATATATTTGCATGATTGTCAGCAACATAAGAAAAACTCTGAAATAAATGCTGGATCTGTTCTTTGCTGCAAAGCCTCAGGCTGCTGTTGCCGGGTGAGGAGCGCTTGGTGAAGACAGGACTGCAGCAACGACCTAACCTGGAAATTCCCTTCCCGATGAAACAAACAGAAGCACAAAGACACGAACACACACCAGGTGCTCCATCAGGTGATTCTGTCCCCCTCTCCAACGTGGGGTTCTGGAAAGGGGGGGACAGCAGGGACAGCCGGTCTTGCCCCGAGCCCTCATAGGACAGGAGTGAGCCTCCCATGTGTGAGTCTGCGCAGCAGCCTTCAGGGCCCCAAGAACCCAAGCTCTAGAAAGGTCTGTGGCGAAGACCTGGGGGCTGTGAACTTAAACTGTGAACATTAGCACCTGAAAGAGAGAGAGAGGCAACAAGAGCGGGAAGGAAAGGGGCTGCAATTTGTATTACATTCTGCATGCAAGGGTACACAGGACGGCATGATTGAAAGGAGGCGCTTGGAAGAGAATTTGCTCGACAAGAGCTGGGCAGGGGCATTTCCTTGATTTGTCATCAAGGATTTGTCATCTGTTTTGGCCGTTATCCTAGTTAGATTAGATGTTTAATGTAAATCCTTCTGGCCATACTAATTCTTTCTGCAAACTTGGCAAGGCTCTGTGTGAAGGGGACTCATTCAGGGAACATTAATTAATAATAATATCTATCTCATAATAATATTTATATTTTACTGAGCACTTTGGAAATGCCTCTGGGCTAAGCACACAGCGTCAGGATGAACTCCCAGTGCAACCCTGAGACCAGGCAACATTATCTCCAGTTTAGTTGAGAAAATGGAAGCTTGGAGAAATCAGAGAATTAGGTCGCAAGGTGGGGAGTAGCAGAGCTGGGATTGAACCCAGGTCCTGAGATAAGGGTTACTCAATGGACATGAGTTTGAGCAAACTCTGGGAGATGGCGAAGGACAGGGAAGCCTGGCAGTCCATGGGATCGCAAAGAGTCAGACCTGACTTAGCAGCTGAACAACTTGGGACAAGGAGGGTCCTAACCAGGTGGCCCTCACTGACAAGTAAGGTCTAGATTCAAGTCCCCAGAGAGGGCAGAGCAGGGCAGAATGTCCTGCAAGGGTGAAACCTACGTGAGTCTTTCCCTGGTTGGGCTTTATACGTGTTGCTCTAAGGATGACCTCTCATTTATTTTTCATAACAGTGGGAGGGCATGCTTTTAGAATTGAGTCGCTTCCGAAACCATTTAGCAGTGAAGTCAACACTGATGGCCCAGTCTATTTGTTATAAGGACCTATTGTTCTCTGATGATGTGTTCTTTGCAAAATAGCTTCACATCAAACACAATGCCTGACTTTTAAAAGTTGTTGCAAGTGATTTAACACACAGCTGACTTACAAAGCTCTTCTAATTCCACAAAATGAAAATTTAGGTGTGTTAAATCCTTAAGAAGGACCTTGGTCTCAACTGGTGAGATCATTGCTGACCATCTTTTGAAGTCTAGTTGACTTGTCTATCTGCCTTTGCTTTCGCTCAGAACTCCTGGCTTCATATGCATATGTATCTAACTGCTCAGTCGTGTCTGACTCTTTTAGACCCGTGGACTGTAGCCTGCCGGGCTCCTCTGTCCATGAGATTTTCCCAGCAGGAACACTGGAGTGGGTTGCCCTGCCCTCCTCCAGGGGATCTTCCTGACCTAGGCATTAAACCCTCATCTCTTGCATCTCCTGCACCGACAGGTAGAGTCTTTACCAACTGAGCCACTGGGGAAACCCCTCATGCCTTATATTCCCCTCTAGAGTGTCTTTGGATCACTAATGATTTAATTATACATTAGACCTGGCATAAGCTTTTTCTTGTAAGTTATTGTTTTCAAATGTCTCTGTTTTCTAACTCATTTTCAACAAACTCATCCAGATTTGGTCACCTCAAAGATCTTTGCAAATTCGTAGACTTCAGGAAAGAGAAGTAAGAAAATACTTATGAAACTTGGTCCTGCACCCACTCACAGCCTGCTTGGTGTTCCCAGAGCTCAGGGTACCTAACCCCATAGCAGAAGAGGCTTCACTGCTTTGCAACCAGGGTCTGCCTGGATGTTTTCCCTATGCATCTCAGGGTCTAGCTCAGAGACTGCTGGAAGGTCTACGCAATTTGCTGAACCAAGCAATGAATCTAGCAGACAGGGCTGAATTATGAAGAGCAAAGATGTGAAATACGGGCAGGGTGAGTGTCAACATGGCCAAACCAAAGGGTTGGAAAGATGAGGAAGACGAATGGGCACATGTATAGAAATGGGGGAATATCGGACCAGACACAGCCCTGATAGCAGACTCATGATCTCAGACAGAATTTATCTAGAAAACTTGCTCTCAGCTCCAGTATAATTTTGGGTTACTTTACTAACAAAATCTGCACATCAAAACACAAAACTGTGAAGGATAAAGTCTTCGTGTTTGGATAGCACTCGGGTTTTCCCAGCTCTCTCAGAAGCATGACTGCTTTTGAGCTTCTTAAAAAAATACCACGATTCCTTTTTAAGGATGGGGAAACTGAGATGGGAGGGGCTGAGTGAGAAGCCCAGAGTCATTTGTTTAGTTAGTCAGGGTGCAGCTGGGGCTAGAACAGTCTGATGATTGTTTTCACCTCCTGAGGAAGCTGGACATCCAGGGGGTCTGCCTACACTCCCATCCCCCCACCTCGACTTGCATGAGAATTACAAGACAGCATTTTTATGGGAACGCGCCACCGCTCTTTTTTGGAGAAAACCACTTTTGAAGGGCTTCATGAAAGGAAAATTTAGCAGGGGCAATTGTATTCCCTTCAATGGCCCCAGACATCTGCAGGGCTGGCGGGTCTGGGACCCCAGTCGGCGAGGAGGGGGCAAGGTCTGTGAGCAGCTCTTGGCCCCAGGAAGGTTTGTGAATTGTTTTGCAGGTGGCCTGAGCACAACGTAGGGACTTCCCAGGTGGCTCAGTGGTAAAGAATCCACCTGCCAATGCAGGAGATGCAGGTTCAATCCCTGGGTCAGGAAGATCCCCTGGAGAAGGAAATGGCAACCTGCTCCAGTATTCTTGTCTGAAAAAATCCCAAGAACCAAGGGGGCTGGCAGGCTGCAGTCCATGGGGTTGCAAAGAGTTGCACATGAGTGAGCTCACACACGCATCGAGTACAACTCGTCATGTCTGCAGTTCTGCGTTTTTCCTGCTTCAGCATTCTGTTGTTCTCTATCTTTGGGCCGAAGTTCCCCTTGGGGTGTGAAAGGAGGTCAGCAAAGATGCTCTGAGTGTCGGTTTCCCGGCTGCTCTCATGTAACCTTACGTGCTGTCATCCATGTTCTTCTTCTGGCAGACATACCACTCCCAGGGACTGTTTTTTGAGGGGTCCTTTCGTTCAGTTTTTGTTTTGTGAAAGCTCCCGTCTCAGTCTCCAGTAGGTCCCCTCTTTTCTCCCTCCAGCCGTGTGCGCTCTTTCGCTAGCAGCTGAACCGTGTGTTAATTTCCCTCGTTTTCTCCATCCTTCCCTGTTCATTCTGGGTTTGTAACATAGCAACTGAAACAGTTCAGCTGTCACAGTGCCCGTGGTAACATTTTAACATCTCCAGAAGGGTATTTGTGAAAAGCAAGGGCGGATCTAAGTTTCCTGCAGTTTATACAGTTTCAGGGCCTCTCTTTAAGAAAAAGAACACAGCCGTGGTTGGACTTCGCAGAAGTTTCAAAAGCAGATTCTCAGGAGCACAGTGGGATTTGCATCCCTGCTCCCTGGGCCTTGGAGGGGGCTGTGCTGAGGTGCCCTAAGCTTAAGACTTCACGGTGAGTCCAGGCCTGAGGGATACAAGCTTCCCTCCCCCGCCTGCTGCACCCCAGGGTCTCCGGCCCCAGTCTCTGTGACCATTTCTGATGAGCTACTCCAGAAAGCATCTGTGCAAACCCAGAGCAGATGAGGGTATCAGTTTTCACCAATTTCCAGGATTTTTTTTTTAATGGAGATTTAGTAGTTTTTAAAATTTTTATTTATTTATTTTTGACTGTGCAGGATCTTGGTGGCTGCCTGGGCTTTTCTCTAGTTGCAATGAGCAGGGGTGGTGCATGGGCTTTTCATTGTGGTACCTTCTCTTGTTGCAAAGCTCGGGCTCTGGGGTGCACAGGCTTCAGTAGTTGGGGCGCATGGGCTTGGTTGCTTCACGATATGTGGGAATCTTAGTTCCTGTACCAGGGATTGAACCTGTGTCTCCTGCATCGGCAGGCGGATTCTTTACCGCTGAGGCAGCAGAGAAGCCTCTTCAATATTTTTAAGGGGCATATGACCCACCTGTTGCCCTGCTCCTCCTCAGCAACCCGCACCTCTAAGGATGACTGAACACAAAGAGGAAGCTGTTCTGGATGGTGTATCTACCTGTGATCAGGGGCGGTCAGACAACCTGGGGTCTGTTCCCTTCTATGGGGGCCGAGACAGAGTGAGGAGCTCAAATGGTTACTGGGGATGAACAACCGTGAATAGGTGGGGACGCTGGGCAAGGGAGCTCTCAGGCCATGTACCGTGGACCTTATGAAGTCCCTGCCCAGCCCGGGGGTCTGGAGCAGGCCTGCCCTTGGGGAGGCCCTCACTGGTGGAAAGGGCCATCCTCCCAAGTCATTGGCTGGACCACCCTGGGGGACTTTGACCTTGGCAGAGCTGCAGTGTCCATTGACCACACCCTCCAGGGGGCAGCAAGTCCTAAAAGCCCCAGGCAGTCATAGGATGTTTTTTGCACTGTTTCTTAATCTTTTGGAGAAGGAAATGGCAACCCACTCCAGTACTCTTGTCTGGAAAATCCCATGGATGGAGGAACCTGGTAGGCTACAGTCCATGGGGTCGCAAAGAGTCGTACATGACTGAGCGACTTCACTTTCTTTCTCTCACTTCTTTCTCTTTAACCACTTTTTTACTGGGTTGTGGAAAGTTCAGATAATAATGATTGTTATGAGGTGTCCTGCTTCAAATTCATACATTGAAGTCCTAACCTCCAGGACCGCAGAATGTAACTGGATTTAGAGATGGGGGATCGTTAAAGAAGTAACTAAGGTTAAGTGAGGTCATATGGGAGAGCCCTAACCCAGGTGTTAATTACAAACTGGCACTTGCCAACAGCATTTGCCAGCGACAGCAACAACAGTGCCAAGGGCACTTGCCGTCTGCCTCTGCGGAGACTGAGCCCGGAGGTGCTGCAGCTGCTGACCTTCAGCACCCCTGAAGGGAGCTCAGGGTGGAGAGTGAGGCACTCTGCTCCAGGGAAACTGGTGGAACAGGTCTTTAGATAGTTAGATATTTCAGGAACTGATTTCATGATCCCAATCCTTGCATCTCCTCATATCTAGAAAAGCACTAAATCCCTTCATGGTGACATCAGCTCCTCCGGACTAGCAGACCGTCTTTTGTAAAATAAGGACTTAATTGCATCAAACTCCCCCTTGACCAGAATCTTATATATTGACCTTGCCCCACTGCCTCTTTAGAGCAGTCTCTCAGAGCTATCTGAGGGGCCGTCTCCCAGGCTGCAGTCCTCATTTTGCCCCAAATAAAACTTAACTCACAACTCTCACATCGTGCATCTTTTAGTAGACATCAGGATGACTGGCGTCCTTGTAAGAAGAGATTAGGACACAGACACACAAAGAAGGCAGACCATCCGAGGACATGGCGAGAAGACAGCTGTCTGCAAGTGAAAGGGAGAGGCCTCGGAAGGAACCAGCCCTGCAGACACCTTGATCGCGGACGTCAAGCCTCCAGAACTGCAGGAGATACAACTCTGCTGTTTCAGCCGCTGCTGTGTGGCATCTTGCTTCCCGCGTGCTCAGTCTCATCTTGTTAGAGTAGCCCTAGCAAACTCACACAGTGATGGATTCTGCAAACTTGTCCCCCTCCCCTGACAATTTAAGCATCACCCAGCTGTACCAGCATCTCAGAGGGGACTCGCCACCACCCCCAGCCATACCCCCTGTAGTTCCTGTTCTGGGGAGAGTGGAGGGGGAGTTTGTCCCCTTCCAATGCCTGGAGGTGTCTTTAGAACTCACCTGTTTCCTTGATCTACAATAGAGGAAGTAAATTCCGCTAATGAGATTTTCCCCAGAGAATTCTGATCTGTTACTATTAATGTGATTATCAGTGTTGTTACTAATCAGGGCAATAGCTGGCAAGCATAGAGCACATTAGGGTTTCTGCAGAGTTTGCCCACGTATTACCTGCTCCAGTACAGGGCAGTATGACAAGCAACATTTGGCCCACCTCTCTGAGTCCAAGGTCACAGGGCTGCCCGGCGGTTACTTTTGAGGGAGATGGGCAGGGGTCTCCTGACTTGGTCCTCTGCTCTCCCTGCCCCCACACACTTACCAATGGCTCCTTTTGCTTCCTGGACCAGGCATGTGGACACAGCTTAACCAGGGTCGAGCCACGGGGCATCGGAGACCCTGGTGTGGCCAAAACTGCAGGTTGCTGTTTTTTTTCCAGGTTGCTCTCTAAGGGGAAAGGAGAGGGGAGGGGCTCAGGGAGGCCTCGATGGGGACAGGGCAGGAGGGGAAGGTGGGATCCAGTCTCATCTCCAGTTCAGCCCCGTGGGCCACATTTGAACCCAAAGGGATGATGCTGAAGGCAATGCTCCCTAGGGGCCTGAGCTGTGGGGGCAGAGTAGTGCTTTGGGGGGACCCCAGGACCCCCTCCCACTCTTTGAAGTACAGTGAAGCCCATCAGAATGAACCCTCGGGCGGCCTCGGTTCCCTGCGGTGGGGTGCTGGCTGGGGTGGGTGTTCTCAGGCAGTATCTCCGAGGCGCAGGGTCTGCAGAGGACCCCTGGGCTGGCCAGCAGCATCAGAGCACAGAGGGACCCTTGGGGGCCCCCAGAAGTGGGGAGGGGGAAGCTTGGAGGAGGGACTGGGACCCGGGCTCTCCGGGGAGCGAGAGGCCTCTGTGAGCATGACTTTGCTGTCAGTCTGCTTGAATTTTGCTGCCTGGCAGGTAAGGCCCTGGAGTTCAGGTGATGTTGTCAACTGGATGGCTCCAACGGGCAAGTCATCAGGAGAGGGCACTTCTTGCTCCTCTTAACCAAGAGCATCTGAGAGTCACGAGCAAACTGCTTTCTCAGGGCTGTCCTGGGAAAGGGGGTGAGCCCTCACAGGCGCCACTCGAGTGAGTCCCCCCCCCCACGCGGGGCCCGGCCTCACTGCCACGGAGGGAAAAAGAAGTTCTCTGGGAAAGCTCTGAGCTTGTTGCGAGTGGAGGATCCTCTGGGTCCCAACTCCTGTGGGATTCCGGCATCCCTGACGACCCTTTCTGTAGTTTACCCTCTGCTTTGTTACTGGCCCTCACGTGGATAGACAGGCTCTGGAGGCGAGAGTCTCCAAGGAAACGAGCGGGGTTGCTTCCTCTGCGGGGCGCTCGCATGTGTAATTAGCACTTTCGGTCTCTGGTGGGTTGCTCCTCCTTATTCGCTCCTCCTTATTCCAGTGCAGCTTTATGACCTGGCTTTTAATCCTCTCACCCCTCAGTAGGCCTGTTCTCAGTCACCGGAAGGCCGGCGCTGCAGGTGAGCTGCACCTGGGGTTAACTGAGACCCAGACCTGGTCAGACATGGGGAATAATGCGCGGGTCTGGGAGCCCAGAGGCGCAGTGAGCCATGCATCTGGCACACACTGATAGGGTCCTAAGGATTGCTGGTTTTGTGAAACATGCAAGAGGATGTTCTCTAAACGTTTGTAAAATGTGCTGACTTTCCTTCTTTCCTTCTTCCCACTTCCTCGTTCTTCTTGCTTCCTAGCTCCCACCTCCAGCCCTTTCCTCCCTGATCCACCCTCACACCTTCATACACACTTGCACAACCCCACACCTGCATGCACCCTCACACCTGCACACACCCTCACACCTGCACACACATCCAGCACCTACACACTCCTCCACACATGTACACACATGTGCACACCCCACACCTGCACACACACCCTCAACCTCACACCCACCTGCACACACCCTCATACCTGCACACACTCTCACACCTGCACACACACCTGACGCCTACACATTCCCCCACACATGTACACACATGTGCACACCCACACATCTACACACTCCACACCTGCACACACCCTCACACCTGCAGGCATGCTCATCACTGGGCCTAGGCTCCCTCTGGGGAAGATGAAGAGGCCCTCACCATCCTGTGGGGCAGAGGGGGCCTCCCCAGGACCTTCCTGGGCTGTGTGGTGACCGGATACTCTTCCAACTCAGCTCCCCCACCCCAGGACCACAGTTTTGAACACATGATCTACTTCTCTTCACTTTGAGGTTGATGCTGCATTTGGAGTATTTCACCCAAATAATCCAGCAGCTGGCCATTGCTGGGGTGTCACCTGAAACAGTAACCTCTGTGAAGGGGCAGACTATCAAGGACAGGCCTGCCGCATCCCCCACCATGCCCAGGAGCTGCCCTGTCTCCCTGGGAACCCCGCTGGGGGCAAGGCCCCCAGAGCAGGGGTGGCCCCACTGAGCCCTGCAGCCCCGTATGTGTCACTCACCCGCACACACTCACACCCCGAGCAACAGTGGGACCGACCCCTATGACTGAGCTGCGGCAGCTAATGAGGCACTTTATCAGCCACAGGATCGACTGGAAAGCTGACTTGCCCGTGGAAGAGTGATATAACGAAATAATTAGGTCTGACAAAAATGCCCACAAGCAGGAGAGAATGTGACAGGACTGGCAGCTTGAATCAGTGACTTAAAAATGCAGAAGCTGGGATTTGGGAACTGCGGGCTACTCCCTGGCCTGGCTCTGCTGGCTCTGAGAACAGGGAACAGAACCTTAGGAACAGGACGCGTATTACAAGATTTAAAATGCTTCTAAGATGTGAGCCTGAGAACCAGTCGAGGGATCTGGGTCGTCTCTGCTGCAAGAGTCCCGGGATGGACTGACCACTGCCCTGCAACTGGTCCTGGGCTGGGTCTAACATACAGACCCCAAAGCAGCTGGAGACAGTGTGATCCATGGTGTGGATGCAGCCTGAAGGGGGGCCCACCAGACCCTGAGTGTGGCGCCAAAGAGGGGGTTCAGGGTAAGTTAGAGCCTGGTTAGGAGATGACACAAAAGGACAGGAATGGGGAAGATGGGTAGGTGAGAACGGCAGTGTCAACAGGGGGCTAAGACAAAATGGCCAGGGAGTCAGCTGTGAGCAAAAGTGAGAGTCAGCTGAAAAAGAATGTGCAACGTGAGAGCTGTGAGCTAAGTTTTATTTGGGGCAAAGTGAGGACTGTAGCCTGGGAGATAGCATCCCAGTCTTGAGAAACTTCTCTGAAGCAGTAGGGGGAAAAGTCAGTATAGACATGATATTAGTGAAGGGGGAGTACATGTAATCAAGCACATATTTTTGCAGACGTCACAAGGAGCAAATGTCACCATGAAAGACTTTAGTGCTTGTCTAGATACAAGGAAATGCAAGAATTGGGCTCATAAAAACTTCTCCTGGAGATATCGATCTGAAGACCTGTTCTGTCTCTTTCCCAGTCCCTACCCTGAATTCCTGTCAGGGTGTGTTGAAGGTCAGCAGTCCCAACAGCTTGTGAATTAATCCTCATAGAGGCAGATGGCAAGTGCCAATTTGTAGTTGGCACAAGGGGGAACTTGTGGGAACTTTCTCCTGCTGAGTGCTGACTGTGGCCCGGAGCCGGCCACCTGATCAGAAATCACTGGGGGGCAGCTTTAATGGGGTTGCAAATCAAACCCTGCAGAGAAGCAGAGGATCTAAGAAAATCAACAAGAGAATTCAGAACAGATATTAGTGTCAGAGCAGTAGAGATGGGAGGTGCGTGGTGCGGGGAATGGAAGTCAAAGTGTATAGAGTTGGTAAAATTCAAACCCAGATGCAAGTTCTGAACCATTTTATCATGAATGGAGTGACTCAGTCTCCTAGAGGGAGGTGAGCCTGTGGCGAGCCCAGCACTGTCCTCCTGCTTGACGGATGCTTGGTTGGACTATCAGAGAACAATGGGACCTTGGGGAATTTGCCAGGACTCCCTTGGGTGACACATCACAGCATCTGCAAGTGTCATAAAAGTCTCCCCTGGGCTTGTGCACAGAGCTGAGTGTGGGTGAAAAGCCATCTGATGGCTGGCCCAGAGCCAGAAACATCCCAGGGTCTACCTTTGAGTGGTCTCACAGCCCCCAGATCAAGCACTTGGGATAAAAATCCCACCAAGGATGCAGCCTCCTAGACATAGATCCCCTCAGACATCTTCATCTGGCCACTGTATGTCTCAGTTTGCCTGTTACAGCATTGGCTTATAGCCTACAGTTCTGGCTTATTTAATTGTGACTCCTTCCACTTTCAAAACAGTCTCAGTTTATTTGATGAATTATATGGCCTCCCCACTGTAGACCTCCACATTGCCAAACCAAATGGTCATTTTTAGCCTTCACTTTATTTGACCTCTCAAAAGAACATGCCCCAGTTCATTACCTCCTCCTCCTTGAAATGCTCGCCTCACTTGGCTTCTGCACACTGCACCTCTATACCTGCTTCTCTATATCACAAGGTGTGGTTGCCATAGTGATGAGATGCTGAAACTGGGAGAGAACTTTTGACGTGCTGTGGCTAAGATACATTTCTGGTACTTTTAATTGATCTTTGTCAGGATTATTGATTAGAAGCAAATGAAATGAGCTCTGGATAGTTTAAACAAAAAGAATGATTCTTAGGTTAGAGAAACTTATGGAACCCATTGAAGTCTACAAGCCCAGGCTCAGGAAAGCAGGAAGAAGCCAAAAACCACTACATGGTTCAGAAGGGAATTGAAGGGAAGTTGGGGAGATAGTGAATATGAAAGGGAGTTAGAGAATAACAGGAATGGCAAAATAGGATCAAGCGTTGGGTGTATTTTTAAGAATGGGAAGGGCATGAACACGTTTACTGACAGAAAAATACACATGAAAATGAAGGGTTTTTTGGACCATAATGGAATCAAAGTAGAAAGTAATAAAGAAGTTTCTGGAAAAATCTCAAATATTTTCAAATTAAACCAGGAGCATGTAAGCAACCATGAGTCAAAAAGGAAGTCACAGGGATATTAGAAAATATTTTGAACTTAATGGGAATGAAAACTGCATATTAAGTTTTGTGGGATGCAGCTAAAGCAGTGCTTAAGGGAAATTAATAACACTAAACGCTTAAATTAGACAAGAAGAAAGATCTCAAACTAATAATCTATATTTCCACTTAAAGAAATGTAAGAAATTAGGGGGGAAAAAAGTGAATTAATCCCAAAGCAAGCAAAAAGAAAGCACTAGTAAAGATAAGAGCAGAACTGATAAAGCTGAAAATCAACAAGCGAGAGAAAGATCAATGAAACCAATTTATGAAAGACAGGGTAAAGGAAGAGTATGTTTGTGTGTCTGTGTGGAGCTGAGGGTGGGGGAAGGGATCTGTGACTAACTGATGAAGAAATACCTGACTCACTATTTTTCCTTGTAAAATAGTAGGTGTAGTGGTCTCCTGGGAAGTGAGGATCTAGAACTGGTGAAGAGAGAGGTGATATTTTGGTGTATTTTCTGGAGAAATGGGGACTATAGTTGTGCTATTTCCTATTGCTGCTCTAACAAATTACAGTAAAATTAGTGGCTTTCACACACACCAAAATAATTTTTTTATGGTCTGAGAGATGAGAAGTCCAAATGGGCCCTACTGTGCTAAAATCAAGGTGTCAGCAGGGCTGTGTTTCTTCTGGAGGCTCTAGGGAAGAATGTTTTCTAGACTTTTCCAGAACATGGAAGTGACCTACGTTGCTTGGTTCAATGTCCCATTCTCCAGTTTTAAATCCAGCAGTATCACATCTTCTAATCTCTCTCTCTGTATCAAACTTGTCTTCACCATCACTTGTCCATCTCTGACTCTGACACTCCTGTCTTCCTCTTATTAATATAAGGACCCTTGCAAACGCGTTGGCTTACAGAATTGGTGGTGGTGTTCAGCTGCTCAGTCGTGCCTGACTCTTTGTGACCCCATGGACTGCAGCACACCAGGCCTCCCTGTCCGTCACCAGCTCCCGGAGTTTACTCAAACTCATGTTCATTGAGTCGGTAATGCCATCCAACCATCTCATCCTCTGTCACCCCCTTCTCCTCCTGCCCTCAATCTTTCCCAGCACCAGAGTCTTTTCCAATGAGTCAGTTCTTTGCATCAGCTGGCCAAAGTATTGGAGCTTCAGCCTCAGCATCAGTGTTTTCAATGAAGATTCTGGGTTGATTTCCTTGAAGGCTCACAGAATAATACAGGATAATCTACCCCATCTTTAGGCCCTTAACTTAATCACATCTGGAAAGTCCATTTTGCCATCCAAGGTAGCATATTCCAGGTTTGGGGAATTAAGACAGGGACATCTTTGTGGGTATTATTCTGCCCACACAGGAGACAATCAAGAACAAGCGAAAGATTTGGGAAGAACATTCAAGTCCATGGGGCCTGGAGACCATGAACTGGTTGTGTCCTGAATCTGCAGTTTAGGACATTTAGGAACTGAGAGAAAAGAACTAAGTTGTCACAGCTAGGAGAGAGTACGGCATTTGCTGGGGGTATAGCAGAAGGAGTGGGATATAGACACCAGGAGTTTTAATAAAATGGTGCCTTTGGGATCCTAGCTAGGTAGGGAGGGAGGGAGAGTGCTCACAGAAAGAGAGGAAATAAATGTAGCCAATGGGAATAAAATGCATAACCTAGGGCTTTAGATATGAAAGGTGGTGTGATAAATGGATACTAATAACTTAAGAGAAACATTCTTAACATAGGGGATCTTCTCCACCATCATTCTAATAAATATCAATTCATCAGGCTGAACAGTAGAATTTTCTGATATGATATCTTTTCCTTAAAGAAATACATTTAATCTACTCTTGATATTGGTCAAAGGTCTTGGAATAAGTAAGGAGTCTGTTTTCTTTTGCAGTAATTTATCATAGTCCACCATTACATCTGTCAGAAATAACCTTGCCCCTCCAACATCTTAACAGATACTGTTCACCAAGACTCAATAGGTTAGCCTCCAACTAATAAAAATAAATGAAAAAAAAAGACTCAATAGGGCCATTTTGATCTATGTTCTGAGTGATATTTGAATCTAAAAAGGAGACATGCTTATTAATAGGGTACAGAATATTTTTTCCCCAACCAGAAAGGAGAACTTGGTGATTCTTAGTCTTGAGGGCAGGGTTAAGTCTGTAAGGAACATTGGAATAGTGTTGAGGGAAGTAGTTATGAATGTTGGATAATGGTTCTCTACAATTTGTGTAAGAAACAAGGAATTTGGGGGTCTGTTTTTCTCTTTCTTTTTATTTTAGACATAGCAGATTGGCATCTGAGTTTGGATGCTGGGAACGTCACCTACCTGTTAGTGAACTTGGATATTTTTGCCAGTGTTTCCTATAGAATGGGAATAGCAGAAGTATACCTTTTAGTTTTATTATGAGGACTTGAGTTAATATTTGTGAAAGACTTAGAACAGTATCCGGCACAGATGTGTTTGTTAAATAAAATTTTTAAATATATCTAACAATGAGATTCTCTAAGAAGATGTTGTAAATGCATCAGAGAAAACCGCACTGGATCAGAGTCAAGAGGAACTTAAGTGCATTTTGATTCAACCTGGATGAGCGTTGATCCATGGGTCTTCATTTGAGTCAAATGTTCTTGACAATTTTCTCTACCACATCAGGGATAGTGTTTCCCTTTCATTTGCTTTGAATTGCAGAAAGTTGCCATTTCAAACAATCTGTGCTGTTGATCACCTTCTACTTGGCTGAAAATGGAACCTCGCCAACCCCAAGGCAAACAGACGCTAATTAGGGAACGTAAAGCCTTTTTATGTGCTGCAGTCTAAATATTAATCATCAAGTCAAGATGAGGGATGTGGCAGGTGAGTCTGAGCAGAGTTAACGGTTGACATGATGCAATAAGAACACGGTGGCCCCAACATGCATTCTCCCACTACTATCAATCTGGCTGAGAGATGGCAGACACTGCGCTGAAAGTTCATGACTGTCTAGCAACTACCGCATTGTGCCAGAGGGTGACTGAGACTGGTGATCAGAACTTTTCCAGGGGAACGAGTAGTTCTGCAGTCCCATCTCTCAAAACAGAGCCTTGGCCTGTGGTTAATGTGACAGCTTCCTGGGGCCATCAGGGCAGCAGCAGGATGGCCCCAAGCATCTTTGAGAATCCCAGAGCTGAGAGGTTTTACTTCCTTACTATTTTTGCGTTACTTGAGCAAGTGACTCAACTTCTCTGACTCTCTTTCCCCACCAACCTAAATAACACCCACCTGGAAGAGTTATTTTGCGACTTTGGTGAAGGAATACATCTTCACCGAGCACAACGCCTGGTGTACAGTGAGCAACCAGGAGATCTTCAGTCTCTTTCTTCCCCCATTTCCATTTCCACCCCTTGGCTGCTTGTCTTTGAAGCAGGAATAAGACCTACCCAATTCTCTGAAGAGTTCAGGAGCTCTTGCATTAGAGTGACAAGGCAGAACTGTTTCTTTTTTAAAAGGTCATTAACTCTAAGGCGTAAGTCCCTGGTGGCGAGAGAGCACCCCCACCCCCCCCTTGCCTTTCTTGTCCAGGAAGCTGCGTGTGACAGGCCAGGAGAGCTAGGAGGAAAGGGGAATACCCGGGGACCATCCAAGGGGCAGAGGCCATGGGGATTCAGGCACCATCGTTGTCCCGTGTTATGATAAATAATGTCAGGGGAGTTGCTTCCTCAAGACAGGCCAGGCTTCTTTCTATAATTCCCGGCACGTTTGTAAATTTCCAGGAAGTGCAAGTCACTGGGCTCCCTGTCCAGTCAAGGGCCCCGGAGGACCGTCCGTGTCCTCTGGGGAGAAGTCCCTGTAGGTGTGAGTGAGTGTGCAGAGGTCCCAGTGCGGGGTGGCAGCTGCTCGTGTCTTCCCCCCCAGGACCCTGCTTCCCGTCCCTCCTTACCACCCCGGCTCTCCTGTCATTACGGGACATCAGAGCCCAGCACTGGGCTCCTCCAGAGGGCAGTTTGCACATATTCGAGGGGAGAGAAGGGAAAGTCATCTGCTACACTTAGGAAGATCGCGATGGCAGGCATGGAGTTCTGGGAGCTGACATCACCTGCTTGCAGCACCCAGCGGTGCCCCATTTGGTCTCAAGAACTGAAGCGAGGGGATGGGGGAGGATCCATTTCAGCAACTCCTGAGAAGCTCCTAAGGCCGTCCATCTCTCCAGCTCCATCATCTGAGAACTCCAGTCCACTGAAGAGACCCAGCTGCCTGCTGACAGCTCCACAAGGGGGTCACATGTACCTCCGAAGCTGAAGTGGCCAAAAACATCTGCCCAGTTTTAACTGCCCTCCCCCAGTTTGCTCCTCACACAGGTCTCCTTTGCCCAAGCCCCATACAGGACTCATCCAGTCCTGCCTCCATCCCTCCAGGGGAAACGCAGAGCTCTGAAACCCACGCCCCCATCTCTGCTTGCCACTTTACCCCACTCTAACCACCGCACCCCATCACTCCCCCAGGGTCACCCGGTGACCATCTAAATGGATGCCTCTGCTCCCTTCTAGCCCATCCGTAATCGGTGGACCATCTGTGGAAAGAGAACAGAGCCCATCAGTTTCCTAACAAGCCTCCAGTAGGTCCTCTCACCCCCGGTGACATTCTAAGCCCCTGTCCCTGGAGAGCTGTAGTAGCCCCCAGGTTTTATCTCCCCGCTTCCCATTTCCCTTTCCTACATTGGCTTTTGTCTGTTTCTCAGATACATGAAGCTGCTTCCTGACTTCAATCCGTGCACTTTCCTCTCTGCCTAGAAAACTCTCTTCCTGAGATGTCAGCGGCTGACACCTTCTTGTGGTTCAGTCCTCAGCTTACATGTCACTCCTGCAGGGGGCCACTCTGACCACCAGGTCAAAACCAGATGCTCATTCCTTCTTAATACCACCTTGTTCAGTCAGTCAGTTCAGTTGCTCAGTCAGGTCCGACTCTTTGCGACCCCGTGGACTGCAGCACGCCAGGTTTCCCAGTCCATCACCAACTCTCACAGCTTACTCAAACTCATGTCTATCGAGTCAGTGATGCCATCCAACCATCTCATCCTCTGTCATCCCCTTCTCCTCCCACCCCTTCAATCTTTCCCAGCATCAGGGTCTTTTCCAATGAGTCAGGTGGCCAAAGTATTGGAGCTTCAGCTTCAGCATCAGTCCTTCCAATGAATATTTGGGACTGATTTCCTTTAGGATGGACTGGTTGGATCTCCTTGCAGTCCAAGGGACTCTCAAGAGTCTTTCCAACACCACAGTTCAAAAGCATCAATTCTTTGGTGCTCAGCTTTCTTTATGGTCCAACTCTCACATCCATACATGACTACTGGAAAAACCATAGCTTTAACTAGATGGACCTTTGTTGGCAAAGTAATGTCTCTGCTTTTTAATATGCTGTCTAGGTTGGTCATAGCTTTTCTTCCAAGAAGCACACGTCTTTTAGTTTCATGGCTGCAGTCACCAGCAGTTCTCCACATAGTCCTTATCACTGTCGGCCATTCTTCTGTTGTTGATTCATCTGGTTTCTGTCTCTCACCTCATCCCCCTTTAGAACATCAGCTCCGGGTGAGCAGATCTCTGGCTCATCGGTTAGTCTCCTACAGTTAGAGGAGCGCTTGGCCCATAGCTTTTGTTGTTGCTGTTTAGTTGCTAGGTCATGTCCGACTCTTTGCCACCCTGTGGACTATAGCCAGCCAGGCTCCTCTGTCCATGGGATTCTCCAGGCAAGAATACTGGGGTGGGTTGCTACTTCCTCTTCCAGGGGATCTTCCTGGCCCATAGCTGGCACTCAGTAAATACTAGTCATATGGATGAATAGTTAAAACAGTCTTTACTCTCCCTTAACCATGTTTTCTCCACTGTTTCCCCATCTATTTCCCATGAAGTGATGGGACCAGATGCCATGATCTTAGTTTTCTGAATGCTGAGCTTTAAGCCAACTTTTTCACTCTCCTCTTTCACTTTCATCAAGAGGCTTTTTAGTTCCTCTTCACTTTCTTCCGTAAGGGTGGTGTCATCTGCATATCTGAGGTTATTGATATTTTCCCTGGCAATCTTGATTCCAGCTTGTGCTTCTTCCAGCCCAGTGGAAACAGTGTCAGACTTTATTTTTTGGGCTCCAAAATCACTGCAGATGGTGATTGCAGCCATGAAATTAAAAGATGCTTACTCCTTGGAAGGAAAGTTATGACCAACCTAGACAGCATATTAAAAAGTAGAGACATTACTTTGCCAACAAAGGTCCGTCTAGTCAAGGCTATGGTTTTTCCAGTGGTCATGTATGGATGTGAGAGCTGGACTGTGAAGAAAGCTGAGCGCCGAAGAATTGATGCTTTTGAACTGTGGTGTTGGAGAAGACTCTTGAGAGTCCCTTGGACTGCAAGGAGATCCAACCAGTCCATCCTAAAGGAGATCAGTCCTGGGTGTTCATTGGAAGGACTGATGTTGAAGCTGAAGCTCCAATACTTTGGCCACCTGATGCGAAGAGCTGACTCACTGGAAAAGACCCTGATGCTGGGAGGGATTGGGGGCAGGAGGAGAAGGGGACGACAGAGGATGAGATGGCTGGATGGCATCACCGACTCGATGGGCATGAGTTTGAGTAAACTCTGGGAGTTGGTGATGGACAGGGAGGCCTGGCGTGCTGCGATTCATGGGGTCGCAAAGAGTCGGACACGACTGAGAGACTGAACTGAACTGACTTAATTAGTCAGCTTTTGACTAATTCAGGAAATGATTAGGAGCTTAGTTCTGTCTGAATCTTGGAGGGTAGTTTTCTCAACCTTGTACGATGGCCAATCGGGGCTGAATAAGTCTTTATTTTAGGGGCTGTTTTGTGCACAGCAGGATGCTTACCAGCACCCCTGACTGTACCCCCTAGGTGCCAGTAGCAAAGTCCTCTGCCACCCCCAAGTTGTGACAACCCAGAATGTCTCCAGACATTGCCAAATATCTCCTGGGGAGCAAAGACCCCACTCCACCCCCATCCCCATGAGAACCATCCCCATGAGAACCATCCCCATTGGAGGGCCATCTACAACCCATAGGGATAATGACACTCATCCCGGAGTGGGGCTCCCCAGACCCAAAGGATGACACCCGGCAAGGGACCCATTTGCAAAGTTGGAGTCTCAGAAGGGGTAGAATGAGGGGAGGGGTGGGCAGGTCTCACCTTGATCCCAGCTCCATCACACACCAGCTGGGTGAACTGGCTTAGCTTTGAGGCTTAGCTTTTCCTTATTTCAGAATGGGACATGTGCCCATAGGGTGGGTGGCAGAACCGCCGTGGGTTTGACCGGAGACAGGTGGATGCAGACTCGGGGTGGGCATGGCGGTACCATGGGGGCAGGATGAGATCAGGGAGCTCTGAGCTGCTGCCATTCTGTCATCCCCCTCTGGCCAGGGTGTCTCGGGGCTTGCAGACACGCTCGGCAGGGTGGACACTGGAGACTTGAGTCCTCCACTGGGGCCCACAGGCACATCCAGCTGACACCTGGCTCTAATCCCTGCTCTTTGATTCACTCGTGTGCGGGATCTCACAAAGGCCGACTGTGTGCTCCCAGCAGCTGCAGCTGGTCGGGGCCCTGGAGAGGCTGTGGGAAGGGTCACGGGTACCACTTAAAATGGCAGGAAGAGCATCCAAAAGCCTGTCTCTCCCATCAGAGCTCAGCCGGTACCTGGGCAGGGTGGTGCATTTTCCTGCCAAGGTGCAGAGGTCAGTGGGGGGGAAGAGGGAGGAAAAGCAAGACGTAAGAAAAAGCATCTGCTTCCAAACAGTTATACAGACAGTCCCCTGTGAGCCCCCAAATCCTTACAGCAGCAAAAGGTCTTGGGGAAACGCCTGTCCTGATGCAGGACAGCTATAAGCATGAGACTCATGGGAGACTTTCAAGTGGGAGACAGAGAGGACCTTGTTCTGACTTATCTAGGCTTGAAAAACAAAAAAGCCATGGCCACCTGATTAATTAGGTGCATCCTATGAGAGATGAGCATCATTATTTTCAATTAATGTTAAATTATGGCAAATGTATTTGTCTAAAGCGTGTGTGCCATGGAGCAGGTCATGGAGCCGGTGAAGAGTGACTGGAGTGGGGACCATCCTAGGCAGATGTGCCCCAGCAGGGCCAGCTCTGCTGGGCAAGTCTCCTTGATGGGAGTGAAGGTCTAGGGGGTGAGTCCGGGGTCTCTTAGATCTGAGGTACTAGTAGGTTTAGGGTCACAGGAAAAGAAGTGGGGCTCTGTGACAGATTTCTGTAACCTCAGCGTGTCCTCGCCTGGCTTCCCTAGCTTCTGATCAGAAGCACCTTGTCCTTGGGGGAGGACCATGGTCCATGGTGAGACCCACCTGCCCAGCCTTCCAGCCCTGCAACCCCAGGAGACAGTAATCGCTGCTCCAGGCATCCGTACATCAACCCTGGGAAACAGAATCTGCTGGGGTTGTGAGCTTTTTTTTTCTTATGACCATTTAAAAATATTGAAGTATAGCTAATTTACAGTGTTGTGCTAGCTTCAGGTACACTATGAAGTGATTCAGTTATATAGCTATTCTTTTTCAGATTCTTTTCATGATAGGTTATTACAAGACATTGATACAGTTCCTTGTGCTATATGGTAAGCCCTTGTTGTTTATCTGTTTTATCTATAAAGAAAATGTGAAAGTGTTGGTTGCTCAGTCATGTGCAACTCTTTGTGACCCCATGGACTGAAGCCTGCCAAATGCCTCTGTCCATGGGGATTCTCCAGGCAAGAAAACTACCCTGGATAGCTATTTCCTTCTCTGGGGAATTGTCCTGTTCCAGGGATTGAACCTGGGTCTCCTGCATTGCAGGCAGATTCTTTACTATCTGAGCCACCAGGGAAGCAGTGTGTATCTGTTAATCCCAGGTGCCTCCCCTCCATCCCATGTACCTCTGGTAACCACACATTTGTTTTCTGTCTGTGAGTCCATCTGCTTTGTAAATAAGTTCATTTCTATAATTTTTTTAGGTTCCACATGTAAGTGATGTCATGTGATATTTGTCCTTCTCTGTCTGATTTACTGTACTTATGTGATAATCTCCAGGTCAGTCCATGTTCCATGTTGCTGCACATGGCACTATTTCTTTCTTTTTTATGACTGAGTAATATTCCACCATGTATTTTATATATATATATAATATATATATATATACCTAACAGAAGAAGAAGATATTAAGAAAAGGTGGCAAGAATACATGGAAGAACCATACAAAAATTATCTTAATGACCCAGATAACCATGATGGTGTGATCACTCACCTAGAACCAGACATCCTGGAATACAAAGTCAAGTAGACCTTAGGAAGCATCACTATGAACAAAGCTAGTGGAGGTGATGGAATTCCAGTTGAGCTATTTCAAAACCTAAAAGATGATGCTAGGAAAGTGCTACACTCAATATGCCAGCAAATTTGGAAAACAACAGTGGCCACAGGACTGGAAAAGGTCAGTTTTCATTCCAATCCCAAAGAAAGGCAATGCCAAAGAATGTTCAAACTACCACACAATTGCACTCATCTCACACACTAGCAAAGTAATGCTCAAAATTCTCCAAGCAAGGCTTTCCAACAGTACATGAACCAAGAACTTCCAGATGTTCAAGCTGGATTTAGAAAAGGCAGAGGAACCAGAGATCAAATTGCCAACATCTGCTGGATCATCAAAAAAGCAAGAGAGTTCCAGAAAAACATCTACTTCTGCTTTATTGACTATGCCAAAGCCTTTGACTATGTGGATCACAACAAACTGTGGAAAATTCTTAAAGAGATGGGAATACCAGACCACCTTACCTGCCTCCTGAGAAATCTGTATGCAGGTCAAGAAGCAACAGTTAAAACCAGACATGGAACAATGGACTGGTTCCAAATTGGGAAAGGAGTACGTCAAGGCTGTATATTGTCACCCTGCTTATTTAACTTATATGCAGAGTACATCATGCAAAATGTCAGACTGGATGAAGCACAGCTGGAATCAAGATCTCTGGGAGAATATCAACAACCTCAGATATGCAGATGACACCACCCTTATGGCAGAAAGTGAAGAGGAACTGAAGAGCCTCTTGATGATGAAGTGAAAGAGGAGAGTGAAAAACCTGGCTTAAAACTCAACATTCAAAAAACTAAGATCATGGCATCCGGTCCCATCACTTCATGGCAAATAGAAGGGGAAAAAATGGAAACAGTGACAACTTTATTTTCTTGGGCTCCAAAATCACTGTAGATGGTGACTACAGCCATGAAATTAAAAGACACTTGCTCCTTGGAAGAAAAGCTATGACCAACCTAGACAGCATATTAAAAAGCAGAGACATTACTTTGCCAACAAAGGTCCATCTAGTCAAAGCTATGGTTTTTCCAGTGGTCATGTATGGATGTGAGAGTTGGACCATAAAGAAATCTGAGCACCAAAGAATTGATGCTTTTGAACTGTGGTGTTGGAGAAGACTCTTGAGAGTCCCTTGGACTGCAAGGAGATCCAACCAGTCCATCCTAAAGGAGATCAGTCCTGAATATTCATTGGAAGGACTGATGCTGAAGCTGAAACTCCAATACTTTGGCCACCTGATCGCGAAGAACTGACTCATTTGAAAAGACCCTGATGCTGGGAAAGATTGAAGGTGGGAGGAGAAGGAGACAACAGAGGATGAGATGGTTGGATGGCATCACCGACTCGATGGACATGAGTTTGAGCAAGTTCTGGGAATTGGTGATGGACAGGGAGGCCTGGAGTGCTGCAGTCCATGGGGTTGCAAAGAATTGGACATGACTGAGTGACTGAACTGAACTGATATGTGTGTGTGTGTGTGTGTGTGTGTGTGTGTGTGTATCACATCTTTATCCATTCAACTGTTGATGGACACTTAGGTTGCTTCCATGTCTTAGCTATTGTGAATTACTGTAAATAGTACTGCTATGAGCATTGAGGTACATGTAAGTAAGTAAGTGTCTGACTCTTTGTTACCCCGTGGACTGTTGCACCCCAGTCACTGACACGACTGCCACTGTCATCCTAGGGGCTGGCCCCCGTCTGTGTCCAGAGGAGCTAGGTTTGTTACAGGAAGAAAAGGGAGTGGTGGAAATGTGTCCGCAGCTAACTGCAGCAGCTACCACCACCGTGTGTAACTGCAGGCCAATATACAGTTCTGTGTCCCTCTATTCACTTCCGTGCATTCAGAGAGGGAAGAGATTCAGCCAAAGTTTTGAATTGGTTTTGCGTAAACCTAAGAGAAAACAAAAATACTTGACTGATGTTGTAGGAGATCTGGGCTGTATTGACTCAGATCGAACTGCTCTTAGAGACCCAGAGGCAGCAGGCAGAAACACAACCCTTCCTTGATGGCTCGCAAGGAACTTCCGGGAACCTTGTCTTAGGATTTTACAGAATCCCTCATCTCATCCTTTGCTTCTCTGGCTTTCCTGTAAGACTATTTAGTTTCAGTCAATGGCTTGAGGCAAGAAGAGGGGGCTCCAGTGCGACATTTGCTTAAATATTGACTTTATTATCATCACTAAAAAACTAAAACAAATGTACCTTTTGCTATTTCCTGTTAGAAAATCCCAAGGAAAGGCTACTTGAGCCACATTAAGCGAGTCCTGAACCATCACTGTGACCAGTCAGATGTGGTCCTTGTGTTCCTGAAGCATCACTGTGTCAATTCACTGTGTGAATTCAGGGATTCAGGATCAGAGGCAAGGTGGCAGCTTCCACTAGAACCACGTGATTGGGGGGGAAGTTTCCCAGAGGGCTGGATGAGTTGACAGCACCCTCTGCTCACTGAGACTGAAGTAGTGGCAGAAAGAGCAGAGGGTCTCCCCCCACTTTGTGGTGCACATAGAGGCTTGCAGGGCCTGCTATTATTTTACTCCAAAGTGCTCAGCGATCCTGGTTTAAAAAAAAATGATGCTGATTCACGTCTAGTGGTCATTTTGATGATTTTGATGGGATTTGCTAGTAGGAAACTGGAAGCCAGGGCTGTGCTTGCAGGGGGTAGGCTCATGATGAGTGTGGATTAGATAGCCTAGTGGGTAGATATCCCACACTGAGTGATGGCCCTGCAGTGTTGATGTGGTTCTCTTCCATGTCTACACACTGGGTAGGAAAATCCCCAAGTTAAATTTAAAAACATATGTATTTCTCTCTTTCTTTGCCCCAGTGTTAGCTACAGCTCAGGGACTCTTTTAGTTGCACCATGTGGGACCTAGTTCCTTCACTGATGATAGAACTCAGGCCCCGTACATTGGAAACGTGGAGAACTAGCCACTGGACCACCAAGGAAGTCACCCCCACCCCCAAATTAAAACTTAATGTTCATGCAACTGAAAAGAAAGAAAAACACCTCTTTTAAAATTTTACAAAGAATATTATATTAGTCAGGATTTTAACAGAATCAATAGTTGGAAGTGTATAGGTATGTGTATAAAGGGAGAAAGAGAGAGAGAGATTTTTAATGTATTTTAAGGAATTGGCTCATGTGCTTATTGACAAGTCTGACAAGTCCGAATTCTATAGGGCAGGCCTGCAGCTGAAAACCCAGGGAAAGGGAAGACAGTGCAGCTGAAGTCTGAAGGCCATCTGGAGGCGCAAGTCCTTCCTCTTCTGCCGACCTCAGCCTTCTCTCCTGAGGACTTCAGCTGATTGGATGAGGCCCACCCACATCATGGGGGTCATCTGCTTTGTCCAAAGTTCATTGATTTAAATGTTAATCACATCTAAAAAAAAAAAAAAGGCTTTGCAGCAACATTTAGACTTGTGTTTGATCAAACACTGGGCATCACGGCACAGAGAAGTTGGTATATAAAATTGGCTTTGATAAATAATAAAGTTTTCACTTTTCAGCAAAAGGGAACATTTTGCACTGTTTTCATCTTAAAAATGCCTTTCCTTGTTTGAATTAGTTTGAAGACAATTCAGATAGGTTTTGCTTTCATATGAAAACTGTAGTTGTTGTATTTTACATATAAGCCTGAAGCTTTTTTATTATAAGACATGACTGGGATGAAAAGATTACAATTCTGTACATAATACAGAAAACAATTTTTAAAAAATCATGTGCCTTTATAAAAAGAATTTCAAAAACTGCTTTGCTTAAGGAGAACACTATTATTATAGCAGGAAAGATAGCAAACACTGTAATTAAGAGTGGAAACATTTCTACAGGGTCAACATTTACTTCTTTGTCTACATATGAATTTTCAAAAACCTCATTTTTAGTCTCCTAACATTTATAGATAATTAATTCTAATCAAAAATAAATGTGATCTTTTAGAACTAAACAGAACAAAGAATTTTGATGGTTCAAATGCTGAGATATAAGGTAGATTCATTCATTCTATTGTTGCTGTTGTTTAGTCATGTCTGACTCTTTGCAACCCCATGGACTGCAGCACACCAGGCTTCCCTGTCCTTCACCATCTCCTGGAGCTTGCTCAAACTCATGTCCATTGAGTTGGTGATGCCATCCAACCATCTCATCCTCTGTCATCTCCTTCTCCTCTTGCCTTCAATCTTTCCCAGCATCAGGGTCTTTTCCAGTGATCAACTCTTCACATCAGGTGGCCAAAGTCTTGGAGCTTCAACTTCAGCATCAATCGTTCTAATGAATGTTCAGGATTGATTTCCTTTAAGATTAACTGGTTTGATCTCTTTGCAGCCCAAGGGACTCTCAAGAGTCTTCTCCAACACCAGCATGACTCTAGTCTTTTATGCATTCATCACTCAACTATTTATTGAAGACAGTGTATTCTGGGCACAGTCCTAAGTACTGGGCAACAACGTGAATAAGCGAAAGTCACTACCTTCTTGGCCTTATACACTAACATGGGGATAAAAGTATGTAAAAATAGCTGTTCTATGTGTGATAAGAAATATGTAGCTGATGCCTAGGGGCACATTGGAAAGGCATCTAAGAATAGATAGATTTAACTGAGCACTTACTGTGTGGAGTGGTTTACATATGATCTCATTTCCTCCTCCTGATGGTAGCCCTGCCATATAGGTACTATTATTATCATCCTCCTCATCTTATAGGCTAGACCACTGGGCCACAGAGGGTTGGAATCTTGCCCAAGATCTGACAACCCGTAATTGCAGGAGCTGCTCCCTCCAAGATCCTGATCTGCTGGAGGAAGAAAGGTGACAGGACTCCGTGTGATGTACCCAGCGGGGCACAGTAGAAGGTTACTGCAATAGATCAGAAGGGCAGGGTGAAGGCGGTGGGAGGAGCTCAAGAAGATGTGGGCGAGGTCACACGGACTAGATGGCGCGGACTGGCTGAAGGGCGGGAGGAGGAGGAGTCTATTGCGACCTGGGTTTGTGAATGTGCTTCTCTTACTGGGTCTGGTTGCAGAATAGGTACCGCAGGCCGGGGAGGTCAGTTGCGAAAGCTCTCAAGTGTCAGCTGTAAAATAGACTGCATGCAGTTGATGGAAACACCCAGAATGGCTTTACTTTTGAGATCCCCACATGCTTTAAAGTCTCTGGGAAATACTTATGCTCTGACCTTCTGCGGCTGTGCTCAAGCTGGAACCACGGGGCTGCCCTGGCTCCTCCTCCTCCGCTAGACTTCGGCTGGGAGGAAAGGGGTGGACCTGTGCATTCCCCTCAGATTTCACGCCAACAGCGAGTCCAGCACCACTGGAGATGGGCTGTGAAAACCAGCATGCAGGAGGGAGAGCAGGAAGGGGTCTGTCATGGTCCCTGGGGTACTGAGCAGCAGGCAGGGGGCCACAGGGCATAAGAGGAGGGGCAGGGGAAGGAGACTGATCCCCACAGTTTCACTCACCAGGGACCAAGCCTCAGGCCAAGAGCTTGTTCAGATGGACACTCAAAAGGTCAGGAATTTGCCTGATTCACCAGCCAATGCTAACTTCTGCCAGCTCTCATGTTCCACCTTAATTAGCTTTCCTAGTAACAACGTGCCCTAGAGAGCTTGGAAGTTATCATGTCTGGGGGAAAGAACATTTCCTTGTTCTGGGTAAGAGGTATTCCCAACTTCATCACTTAATGAACAAAGGGGGTAGTCATCAACCTATCAACAGGGGCCTTCAGAGCAGGAGCCAACAGCAAGGTAATGCAATTATGCAATGAATTGTGAATGTATGCAATTCAAGAAGACTTAAAAGGCTTCTCTGCTGTGTTTTATAAAGTTTGTAACTCACTCTTAGGATCACGCTGATCTTTTTAATCACAGTGGCCTAAAGGGTTGTTATGGGTTGAATTGGGGGTTCCCTTCTCCCAAATATTAAAGCCCTAATCCCCAGTTTCTGTGAAAGTGATCTTATTTTGAAATATGATTATTGCAGATGATCAAGCTAAGATGGTCTTTGAGGAGGAGGCCTTTAATTCAATATGACTGGGTGTCTTTATGCAGGGCTTCCCAGGTGGTTCAGTGGTAAAGAATCCACCTGCCAGTGCAGGAGATGCAAGAGATGTGGGTTCGATCGCTGAGTCAGGAAGATCCCGTGGAGGAGAAGATGGCAACCCACCGCAGTATTCTTGCTTGGGATAATCCAATGGGCAGAGAAGGCTGGTGGGTTACAGTCCACGGGGGTCACAAAGAGTCGGACGTGACTGAGCACACTTGCATGATGTCCTTATAAAGAGGACACAGAGACAGGCACAGAGGGGAGACAATGGGTGGGGGGCAGAGGTGCCCATTTATAAACCAAAGGGAGATGCCCTCACAGAACCTTCCCTCCTGCCCCTGAGAAGAAACCACCTGCGCAGACACCTTGGTTTCAGTGCTTCCTGCCTCTGGAACTATGAAACCTAAGCCATGCTTTAAGCTACCCAGTGTGGGGGTCACTGTTACGGCAGCTCTGACAAACTAACACATGGGTTATCTCAAGATTTTAGTTCTTAGAATCCATCATTCCCATACCTGAGCTGCAGAGCTATAATGCCTGCAGGTCTGGGGCCGTCAGTTATATGAAAGGGAAAGAAAGCCTATGGACCGACCAGAGTTTGCAGTCACAGGCAAAAGAATGTGCCTCTGCTGAGCAAAGCTGAGGGGGGCGGTGGGGGAGACGCAGGCACAGTGGCTTTTTGCTCACACCCTCTGGTAACCAGCCAGGCTTGCTTCCAAGAGCTTGGTGTCCCGGGATACAACCTCCATGGGGATCCTTCTAACAGCTATTTCCTACTCTTTTGGAGCGTCAGAATCACTGGTGTTGTGTTAGTTGATCAATCGTGTCCGACTCTTTGCGACCCCATGGACTGAAGCCCGCCAGGCTCCTCTGTCCATGGGATTCTCCAGGCAAGAATACTGGAGTGGGTTGCCATTTCCTCCTTCAGGGGATCATCCTGACCCAGGGATCGATCCTGGATCTCTTGCATTGCAGAAAGATTCTTTACTGTCTGAGAATCACTGGAGATCTCGCCAAAATGCAGTCCCCAGGGCCCAGCAGACCCACACTATCAGACACCAGAGGTGGAGCTGGAGGGGGGCAAATACAGTCACCAAGGAGGTGGTGATGGTGTGCACAGCATGAGCCAGCATTCTACAGTGAACAAGGCTTAACCTCACTTCTGTCAAAGAAACTGCAACTCAAAAGCAGTGAGCTCTGAAGAGAGTCTCCATCTGCGGCAGGCTATTTTTGGAACTCTGTGACTCTCTGTTAATTTGTTTAATCATTAATGTGGCATTTTATAAAATGGGCATGGTTCCTTTTCTCCCTGATTATGAAACACTGCTATTCCCCACTGCATCCCTTCATTCTTTGCTGAGCCAATTAACATAATTTATTCAATGTGGATCTAGATGGCATTGGAATGCATCACATCGGTACACATGCTGTGTTTTAAAATAAAATTGGCTTCAGCTTCAAGTAATGAGAAGCAACACTGTGATACCTGGAGACTAGTCATTTAACCAGAAGTAGTGTTCTCACACCACATGTTGGTTTTCTCACTTTCTAACTAGCAGCCGTGGCAACAGAGTTGTGTTGTTCTAGACAAGATGAAGCTGAAGTTATAAAGCAGTACCTCCAAACTGTTGTACCTGTGGTAACAAGTGGAGAGAATCTGTTACAAGATTCAACAGTTCTTTGGATGAAAATAAAGAAAATATTGGGTAAAGATGACAAAGACCAAAATAGGAAATTATGCATTTCCAAGTAAGGTGAAGCTTGATCCCTGAGAAGGAGACCAGAAAAGGAAGTCAAAACTTCAGGTTTGCATTCCAGTCCTAGAGGAAGTGCAAGTTAGCCTTCCCACATTTTACCACCTATAAAAATCAAAAAAGGGAGGGTTAAAGGAAAGAAGGTTTGTGCCATTGTGTAGCTTAAGGCTCTCAGAGTAGTCGGCATTGAATTTCAGTTTCATTTATAATTTAAAAAAATAAGCCGCTCTTATAAGGGTAGTACTTATTTTGGGAAATTACTGAGAGTGATCCTTCATTAAAATCATATACTGTGTACATTTCCAATCTTCCAGAAATGTGCTGACAATTGCTGACACGCAGACCTTCACTACTTAGCTGTGGTCTGTGCACGACCAGCCCTGACGTCACCTGGGAGCAGGAAGAGATGCAGAAGCCCTGGTCCTCCCTGCAGATGCACTGGACCAGAATTCACATGTAACAAGGTTTCCAGGTAGATTCCATGCACATGAGAGCTGAGAAGCTCTGCCCTGGGCTACTGGGTGGTGAGGGATTAAGAAGTATATTGTTGGCTTATAGAAAATTAGAAGTATTCCTGAGAATAAAATAAAATATATATGTGTGCATATATATAATAGAACATAATATAATATAGTATAACATAACATAGCACAACATAACATACACGTTCTACCAATTTCTAATTTGGTCAAACATTCACCTTTGATAAAGCAAATGGATAACACTCAAAACAGCAGCAAAATTTTTAGATCTCTCTGAATCCCACATATAAACAGACATCTGGAAAGCAGAACTGAAGTGGATAGACAACATTTACAGCAAAGCTAGGTGGCAAGGTGTTCCAATGATCTCCCATACTGATAGGGACACGCTGCCAACAGCTGCAAGTATCCTCAGTGTCTATGGGAGCGCAGCAGGGTGTCTCATGGACCTTAGCAAAGAAGAGGCCCCTGAATAACCACTGATGTGCGCTGGAAAGCATGGCGGGGCAGTTTGAGAAGAGGAGATTGAACCAGAATCTTCCCCTCCCCAGTGGCTCAATGCGTAAAGAATCTGCCTGCAATGCAGGAGACACAGGAGATGCAGGTTCAGTCTCTGGGTCAGGAAGATCCCCTGGAGGAGGAAATGGCAACCCACCCCAGTATTCTTGCCTGGAGAGTCCCATGGACAGAGGAGCCCGGTGGGCTGCAGCCCATGGGGTCGCAAAGAGTCAAGACAGGACTGAGCGACTGAGCACACAGCCCCTGCTGTAATAGTGGATAAATGCCTGTGCCCTCGAGGGGGGTCTGAGGCGGCGATCAGCCTAGTTTCGGTGAGCGCCGGAAAGGCAGCAGCCAGAGCCCCCTTTCAGTGTAGGAACCCCACTGAGGAGAAACTGACAGTGCAGAATCGAAGCCGAGCAAGATAAGGACACACAGATGGAGGGGAAAGATCATTAAGATAAAAATAGGAGAGGGGAACAAAAGCAGACAAATCTCAAAAAGCACTCTCTCTCTATACACACACACACACACACACACACACACACACACACACACTGTATGATAAAAATCCTTAAAATTCAAGATAGCCAAAATTCACATAAAGTTGAAGAGTAGAAAAGTATAAGGTCAAATTCCATACAAAATTACTGTAAGAAAAAGAAGAATTTAAGCAACAGAATAACATCCTTGTATATGAAAAAAATGCTCAACATAAACAGGTCAAAATTGTAACACGTCTTTTCTAAATGAACTCAGAGATACTAAGAAAATGACACGAGATATAAATGAGAAAATGCAGAAAGAAGCATATGATAAGTCACTTCAGTCGTGTCCAACTCTTTGCGACCCCATGGGCTGTAGCCTGCCAGGCTCCTTTGTCCATGGGCTTCTCCAGGCAAGAATGCTAGAGTGGGTTGCTATGCCCTCCTGCAGGGGATCTTCCTGACCCAGGGATCGAACCCGTGTCTCCTGCATTGGCAGGCAGGTTTTTTACCACTAGTGCCATCTGGGAAGCCACAGAATGAGGTGACATAACTTAAAAAAATTAGAAATAAGAAGGAAAATCATTTTATTTTGAACAAGAAACTGGAAAGAAACCTAGAGCAAATAAATACAATCAGCGGAGCCTTCAGAGAAATGGGAAATGGAAAATACTTTCAATCACAATGAAATGAAGAGAGAGAGAGAAGATTTTGGGGAGAAAATGACTAATACTGAAGACATGAAAAGAGGATCTAAACTAGAGGTCTACAGAGAAGATGGCCAGCACTTATTAATAGTATCAACAATTCCACTTCAAGAAAGATTTCTTGAAATTAAATATATATATACTTGAAGTAATGTGTTAGAAAAACTCTCTGTGGGCTGAAACTATCAATACAGAACAATCAACACCAAGACCTGTTACTAAATGACTGGATTTTAAAGAAAGGAAAGAAGAAACTCTCTAGGTAATAAGGCAAAGGGAGGAGTTCATATAGAGGGAAAGAAAATTCCATGTTTATTAGAATTTTCTACTTAATTGTGTTGCACTCAAAGAAAAGGGAGTGATGTATTTAATATACTCGAGGAAAACAACTAGGCTGTCAAGTATAAAGGCCATAGTAAAGTGTTATGAAAAAGGATGATGACTCTCCTGAGCCCTTTCCAAAAAGGCCACTAAGTAACGACTTTCTAAGGACCAGAGTCCTCGTCCTAAGACTGGTGGTAAGCACGGTTTATCTCCATGCTTCTGGGACTAAGGTTGAGTGAAGCTTAAAAGGGAGAGGATACGGGTTTCCCTGTGGTGGGTAAAGAATCCGCCTGCCGTGCAGGAGACCCAGGTTCAACTCCTGGGTCAGGAAGATCCCTTGGAGAAGGAAATGGCAACCCATTGCAGTATTCTTGCCTGGGAAATCCCACGGACAGAGGAGCCTGGTGGGCTACAGTTCATGGGGTCGCAAGAGTCAGACATGACTCAGCGACTAAACCACCACCGCGGTGGATAGGTCTGTGTGGTCAGATAACTAAGACCCAGCACAACCACTGAAAAGTGGTGGGAGGTGGGGAGGTATATTTTGTTGTCTCACCCTTTCTTGCTGGTGATGCTCGTGGTAGAGTTCTGAGAAGTATGTAGAAAGATAGAGCCTGGGGGTAATTATGGGATATTCTATGATCCCCTGTGTTTTTGAGACTGTGGATTCTTAATTTTAAAAGTTTTATTTATTTATTTTCTTTTTGGCTGTGTTGGGTCTTCTTTGCTTCACATGGGCTTTCTCTGGCTGTGGTGCGTGGGCTGCTCGTCGCGGACCACGGGCTCTAGGCGCTCGAGCTCAGTGGTGTGGCACATGGGCTTAGCTGCACCCTGGTATGTGGGATCTTCCGGGCCCTGGTATCAAACCCACGCTTCATGCACTGGCAGGTGTATTCCTACCTACTGAGGCACTAGGGAAGTCCCCAGACTATGGATTCTCCATACAGGAAACAGGATATAAGGGTGTAATATAAAAGAGATAAAGTTAAACCTGTTAGTCCTGATTTTGATTTTAAAATATTAGTATGGCAACGTCCAGGGGTTAGGACTCCATGATGCCTCTGCAGGGGGCATAGGTTCGAACCCTGGTTGGGGAATTAAGATCCTGCATGCCATAGGATGTGGCAAAAAAATAAATAAAAATTGATGCAAAAAATTCATGATAAACAGCAAAAAAATAAAGTAAAATATCAGCATGGACTCAAGAGGCATGCGTGTGCGTGTGCACACACATGCACACACCCCCACACATGTGCACACATGTGCACACACGGGCACGCACACACGTGCATGCACATGCGCACACACAGTGTACACACAGGCACACGCACACACATGCTCACACACATGTGCACACACACACTCTTCAGACTAAAAAACTGTAGGTCTAAAAGCCTGAATTATTCTTCAGATACATTGTAAGCAAGAGAAAGATTGGCAGGGAAAACTGTTCCTATAAGAATTACCAAGTTTTAAAAAATAGGTAAAGCTAAAACTGTAGTGGAAAAGCTGGCTTAAAACTCAACATTCAAAAAACGAACATCCAGTCCCATCACTTCATGGCAAATAGTTGGGAAAACAACAGAAACAGTGACAAACTTTATTTTCTTGGGCTCCAAAATCACTGTGGATGGTGACTGTAGCCATGAAATTAAAAGCTGCTTGCTCCTTGGAAGATAAGCTATGACAAACCTAGACAGCATATTAAAAAGTAGAGCCATCACTTTGCCTACAAAGGTCTGTGGAGTCAAAACTATGGTTTTTCCAATAGTCATGTATGGATGTGAGAGCAGGACAATAAAAAAGGCTGAGCCAAAAAAGGCCGAAGAATCGACGCTTTTGAACTGTGGATGTTGGAGAAGACTCTTGAGAGTCCCTTGGACTGCAAGGAGATCAAACCAGTCCATCCTAAAGGAAATCAGTCCTGAATACTTCATTGGAAGGATGGATGCTGAAGCTGAAGGTCCAATACTTTGGCCACCTGATGTGAAGAACTGACTCATTGGAAAAGACCCTGATGCTGGGAAAGATTGAGGAGAAGAAAGGGGACCACAGAGGATGAGATGGTTGGATGGCATCATGACCAAATGGACATGAGTTTAAGCAAACTCTGGGAGATGGTGAAGGACAGGGAGGCCTGGCATGCTGCAGTCCATGGGGTTGCAAAGAGTTGGGCAGGACTTAGTGACTGAACAACAGCAAAACTGTGGTGACTGAAGCATGCACATCTGGATGGTAAAATTATAAAGAAATGCAAAGAAGTTTTTACGACCGAAGCCGGGGTAGCCGTCATTTTGGCAGGAGCACTGGGATGTGGGAGGATGCTGTGTGATCCAGGGGAGACTTGAGTGGGGGACATGGTGGCTACAAAGTTCTATGTCTTGACCTGCCAGCGATTACAAGGTTCATCATAAAATAATTCACTACATCACACATTGGTTTTGTGGGAGTTCCTGCATCCTGTGTTTTATTCTACAGTGGAAGGTAAAAGGGTGAGTACAAACAATGAATGTTCCTTGAATGGCTAATCCTATTAGCACTCATGCATGGGTGAAGTGGTAAATAATCCACCTGCCAATGTTCAATCCCTGGGGTCAGGAAGATCCCCTGGAGAAGGAAATGACAACCCGCTCCATTATTCTTGTCAACAAATCCCATGGACAGAGGCGCCTGGCGGGCTACAGTCCATGGGGTCACAAAGAGTCAGACACGACTGAGCGACTCAGCACGAGTGTGAAGTATCGGCCAAAGAGTTCGTTCGGGTTTTTGATATGATGTTCTGGAAAAATCCAAATGAACTTTTTGGCCCATATTTCAAGGCAGGGGCACAGCATGGTACAAACAGTTCTGTTAAGATTAGCTCTGACACCTTATCTCCGTTCTGCCAGAGTCTTTGCTCTTTCGGTGACCTCAGGCCTCTCGAAACAGCAGTTCTACTGCAAGTGAAGTGCGTCCAGCCACACTCATCATAATTTACCGGAACCCAGAGAGGCTCCGGTGAGAAAATGAATGCGCAGGTTCTCTATAAACTGCAAACCACACTGCAAACGCTTGTTCTCATTACTGCCCTAAGATCCAGAACAGCGCGTTCCACAGAGCAATTATGTTTCTGGCATTGTGCTCTGGCTGGTACTGTCCTCTCCCCCAGCCTTCTCACGAATATCTGATATATGGGACATGTATATTACCACTCTCAGAAAAGGCCAGCTGGACAGATATTTAATCATGAGGCTCTCTGCCTTCATATAAGCTTTAAGGGAGTGGAAGTTCATGAAAACTAACATTTCCTGGCCTGCTGCCACTCCTATCTATAAATCACCAAATATTTATCAACTTTCCTCTTGGCCCCAGGCCAAGGACTCAATTCTTGAGTCCATCAGTGGGAGAAAAAAAATCTTTCCTTGGTCTCGAAGAGCCTATATTTTAGCAAGAGCAGAAAGACAACCCATTAAATAGAACATGTGAAGATGGTAAAGGACTATTTGTTGTCATTGAGCTGCTAAGTCGTGTCTGACTCTTTGCGACTCCAGAAACTGCAGCCTGTCAGGCTTCTCTGTCTCTCACTATCTCCTACAGTCTGTGCAAATTCATGTTCACTGAGTTGGTGATGCTATCTAACCATCTCATCCTCTGCCACCCCCTTCTCTTTTTGCCTTCAATCTTTCCTAGCATCAGGGTCTTTTCCAATGAGTCAGCTCTTTGCATCAGGTGGCCAAAGTATTGAGCTTGCAGAAAAGAGGAAAAATAGATTAGAGCTAAGTGAAGTGAAGTGAAGTCGCTCAGTCATGTCCAACTCTGCGACCCCATGGACTGTAGCCCACCAGTCTCCCCTGTCCACGGAATTTTTCAGGCAAGAGTACTGGAGTGGGTTTTCATTTCCTCCTCCAGGGGATCTTTCTAACCCAGGGATCAAACCTGGGTCTCCTGCATTGCAGACAGAGGCTTTACCATCTGAGCCACTGAAAGGATTAGGAAAGCAGCGGGAGATGGGGGGGGCAGCTGCAGTTTTGTTCTGGGTGGGCAGGTTGGCCTGATTGAGCGGTGACATTTGAGAAGAGACATGAAGAAGGTGAGGGCCTGAGCCATGTGGATATCTTGTCTTGGGGGAGGTGCATTCCAGGCAGAGAAAACAACCAGTGCAAAGGTCCTGTGGCCAGCACCTGTCTGGGCTGTCCAAGAGATAGCAGGGACGCCAGTGTGGATGGAGTGAAGTGAGTGTGGGTGAGCAGAAGGAGAAGGGGCCAGGGAGAAGGGAGTCAGGGTGGCAAGGGCTTGCGAGGGTGCTGAAAAGCCTTAAGCGCTTGACTTTTCTCTAAGGAAGATGGAGAGTCACGCAGGGTGATGGGCAGAGGAGAGACTTAGGTTTTTAAAGGATCTTTCTGGATGCTGTGATGAGAGTACTCTAGGGGGCCAGGGAAGAAGCGGGGGCACAGGTTGTGGGCAAGACATGAAGATGAGTGGATTAGGATGGGTGTCACTGAGGGGGGTGGTAGGGTTGTCTGGGGCTCCCCCTCAAGCCCTAAATGCAAGTAAAGGCACCTCAGGGCCACTGGGAGCAGGGATCCAGAAAGGGGTGAGCAAAACTGGGGTCTTCAAATACACACACACACACACACACACACACACACAGACACAGTTTTGAATGAAGCTCTAGGAAAGCAGAGATGATTTTCTTTTATTCTAGAACACACAGCAGAGCACATAGTACATGCTCAAGACATGTTTGTGGAATGATGGGTGTAGTAAATGAAAAGCTTGCCCAGTTTTCAAAAAAACAAGAGCAAGTAAAGACATCTGGTGACCCTGGGTCTTGCCTCCCTGATGAGGCTGTGGTCTTTTCTCCCATGGGCTGGGGTCTTCTTGGCCCATCACTCAGAAGCTGCAGTCACGGTTTCCCCTCCGGTTCTGACATGCACAGGAGATTCACTTCTCAGCTGGGCATTTCTGGGTGCGACTGGCTCCCTGAATCATCCCCTCGAAGCAACAGAAGCTCCTTTCCTTTGGGCAGCTTTGCCTTCCCATTCAGCATCTCCCTTCTTCCTTGCTTTCTGGATTTCCCTTTTGTAATCAGAAGGATGGAGCCGGTGGTCTTTGGAAGCCTTTTGCTTGGTCAGTTTGCTGATTCTGAACTTCACGTGCACACATGTGTACACACCCATGATAAATTCCTGTGCTATCCTGCACCTCTAATTGTTACAAGCCCCAGCAAGATGGTTAGCTAATTAGAGAAGATCTTAATTATAGCTGCAGACAGTATGATTGTACTGTAATCTCTCCCCAGCCGTAAACCCTTCCAATGGTAAAGGCTAATATTAGTGGATTTACTTGTGTTTTTACACCAAGCTCATGATAGATCCTGCTGTTGTTTTTCAGTCCCTAACTTGTGTCTGACTCTTTGGGACCCCATGGACTGCAGCACACCAGGCTCCTTTGTCCTCCACTGTCTCCCAGAGTTTGCTCAAATTCATGCCCACTGAGTTGGTGATGTTACCTAACCATCTCATCCTCTGTTGTCCCCTTCTCCTCCTGTCCTCAATCTTTCCCAGCATCAGGGTCTTTTCCAATGAGTCAGCTCTTTGCATCAGGTGGCCAAAGTATTGGAGCTTCAGCTTCAGCATCAGTCCTTCCAGTGAATATTCAGGACTGATTTCCTTTAGAATTGACTGGTTTGATCTCCTTGCAGTCCAAGGGACTCTCAAGAGTCTTTCCAACACCACAGTTCAAAAGCATCAATTCTTTGGTGCTCAGCCTTCTTTATGGCCCAACTCTCACATCCATACATGACTACTGGAAAAACCATAGCTTTGACTATACAGACCTTTGTCGGCAAAGTAATGTCTCTGCTTTTTAATATGCTGTCCTGAGCCAATATCTACATGGGCCACAATGAGACTTCCATGAAACATTTTACATTTGCCTATCTTTCGTTACACATTTTTTGACATGCTTGTTAAGTCTCAGAAGAATACATCATCTTCGTTTTGAGATGCACATTACAATTTGGTGCTTTTGCTTCACTTTTTTACTTTCACTGCCTGCCAATTTAGTCATGTAAAATTTTAAAAATTATACATTTACTCAAGTTTGGATAAAGATGAATTATGATGTCTTTACTCATGCCTCAAATTAGGGGGTGGCAAAAATTTCTCAAAGTTGTCAGGATTAAGGTTTTTAAAAGAAAATATTGTCTTTAAAAACTAAGTTTACTGACTTTTAAAGAAGGTATGAGATTTTTATGATATAAAGTTTCAAAGACAAGAAAGGTGTTGTGTAAAGAGGATGTCTTCCTAAGAACCCAGCATCTTTTCCGAGATTTCTGTATGATTTCCAGAGACAGATTAAACATATAAAGGCGAGTGTGTAAGGTAACTGACACTCCAACGTGAGAGCAGCAGTGTTTATAGGTACTCTGCTCTTATTGTGATTGTTTAGTCTCTAAGTCGTGACAGACTCTTGTGACCCCATGGACTGTGGCCCACCAGGTTCCTCTGTCCATGGAATTTTCAGGCAAGAATACTGGAGCAGGTTGCCATTTCCTCCTCTGGGGGTCTTCCCATTTCAGGGATCGAACCTGCATCTCCTGCATTGGCAGGCAGATCCTTTACCATTGAACCTGGGAAGCCCTGCTGGGCACTTATTTGATATCGAATGAGGGCATGAATCATAATTCATAAAATAAAGGGAGGAAAACCCAAGATGACACAAGGCCAGTTGTATCAGCAGCATCATGAAGATACATTGATATTCATTTGATCCAGATGCTATTTTAAAAAATGTTTGTCTTAATAATCATTCATAAAACAGCACAACAGTCTGGATGAAAACATTAGTACCACAGATATCTTTTCTTCCCCAAGTGATTTGGGAAAAATAATATGTGTTCCAATAGAAAAAATATATATGTATGTTATCTACACATATATTACATGTGTGTGCATATTATATACATATGTATGTATATATGAACGTGTTAGTTGCTCATTCTGGACCAGTAATTGAACTTGGGTTTTCTTCATTGCAGGCAGATTCTTTACCACTGAGCCACCAGTAAAGACCCATATGTATGTGTATATATGTATATATATATATATATATGAATGAATCACTTTGCTATATACCTGAAACTAATCCAATATTGCACATCAGTACTGCATCAATAAAGAGTATGCAAATAACTAAATAAGAATAAAAACAAGTATAATTTACTGAGTGCTTAATAGTTATCAACACTCTATCTGTATTGCTGTATTTGAGCCCACAGCTAACCTTCTGAGGCCAACTGTGTATAACTAACTCTATTTTGTAAATGAGGAACTGACCTCAGTCAGAGAGGGACCCTGATCATAGGTTTCTCAGCTGAGAATCAGGTGACCAGCCTGGAAGCTCTGGGCTCCTTCTCCACCATGCCGGGCTGTCCAGGAAGTGGTAGAAATTCTCTTCTGATGGAGCATATCCAAGGTTTTGGAGTTCATACTGCCCAAGGCTACTTTCCTTTAAAACAAGAAGACTCATTTAGTTTCAGACCTATGACTAAGGAAAGAATAGTAGAGGCACTTTGCAAAGTGAGAGGCCAGGGTGCTTTCATTGTGAAAGATTATTTCCATCACTCCCAAGTTCTTCACTTTGTCTTCTCACTTATTTCCATATTAGCATGTGCCAAAATCAGCCTTGGGTTGTTTGGAAAGTAAGATTGAATTCTTAACTCTCCAATGAGCATATTCATTGACCTTGGGGAGGGTGCTCATTGTAAGAACGAAATGGAGGTGGAAGAGAACGTCAAGGTGAGGGAGTTCTAGAATGGCCAGGAGAGTGTGTCCCTCACTTGGCAGCAGCTGCAGACACGATGGGTGAGCATCCCTTAAAACCTCAGGATGCTACCTCTGTGCAAGGACACTCCTGCATAAACGATTCAGCGATCCAAGTCAGAAAATTCACGTCGGTACATTTATACCAGCACACTCTCCAGATCCCGACTAATGGCCCCAACAAAGTCCTTCATGGGTCAGAAACCACTCCAGGATCACACATCGCGTTAGGTCGTCATGCCTCTTCAGTTTCCCCATTCCAGTCCATCTTCTCCTGATCTTGACATTCTTAAAGCCCAGGCTTCTTACTTGTACCATTCTCTCAACTTATGTTTGCTTTCTGTTACCTTGTGATTCGATTCAGGTGATGTGTTTGGGGCAGAAATCTCTCAGAAGTGACACTGTGTCCTTCGCAGTGCCTCTAATCAGGAGGCACGCGTGGGCAGTTTGCACCATTCCTGGGGATGCTAATATTCCTTACTGCCTGATCAAGCTGATGTCTGTCAGGTTTCTCTATTGAATAGTTAATAAACTGTGGTCATGTCCATCTCTTTTTTGACCCTGTGGACTGTAGCCTGCCATGTTCCTCTGTCCATGGGATTTCCCAGGCAACAATACTGGAGTGGGTCACCATTTCCTACTCCAGGGAATCTTCCTGAACCAGGGATCGAACCTGTGTCTCCTGCATTGGTAGGTGGATTCTTTACCACTGAGCCACTGAGGAAGCTACTAGTTCATAAATGTGTATGATGAATGTGTTGATGAATAAATAACCAATAAATATACTGTGGAAGATACTTTGAGACAACGTAAATATCTTATTCCTCGTCAGGCTATATTTCTCCAGATTTAGTATCTGTTGATGCTTTTTGCCTGAATCAATTATTATTATCTTGGTTACCAGCGATTTTCTAATTCTATGATTTCTTTTGGATTTGTTAGTTGGCATTCTACTGTAGGAGAGAGCTTCTCTTTCTCTTTTAGTAATGAAGGGATTAATCACTAAATAACATAATAGATTTCTCTTTTACTCAAAGAGTCTGAATTTATTACTTTTTTTTTTTAACTTTTGCTCACATTGTCCCCCATTCAGCCAATGGATATCCCCTCAAAGTGGCTCTTTTTTTTCTTTTTGACATGAACCCATCACTCTTTAAGCACTTCCATGTTTTTTGGCACAGTAAGATATTTCGTACTTACATTTCCCCAGCCATGGTCCTGGAATTAACACTTTCCAATTGTCTTTCAGTTAATTACTGGGTGTGCTGTGCTTAGTCATTCACTTGTGTCCAACTCTTTGCGAACCCATGGACTGTAGCATGCCAGGCTTCCCTGTCCTTCACTATCTCCTAGAGTTTGCTCAAATCATGTCCATTGAGTTGATGATGCCATCCAACCATCTCATCCTCTGTCGCCCCTTTCTCTTCCTGCCCTCAATCCATCTGTTGTCAACTACATTTTATAGTTAATTTTTGTTTAATATTTTCTTGGAATATATTTTTTTTTTGCATTTTACTTTCAGTCTTTTGGTAGCCATATAATTTACTGTGTCTCCTCCCTGCTGGCTCAGAGGTAAAGAATCGCCTGCCAATGCAGGAGCTGTAGGTTCGATCCCTGGGTTGGGAGGAAGGAATTGGCAACCCACTCTGGTATTCTTGCCTGGGAAATCCCATGGACAGAGGAGCCTGGTGGGCTACAGTCCATGGGTTCACAAGAGTCAGACATGACTTTGTGATGAAACAACAACTTAGAAAAAAAGGTAGCTGGCTTAAAAGAATCTGATCTAAAAATACAATTAGGCATTTTCTTTAAATCTGATGTATCTAACCCTCTTCTCAGATTTTAGCAATTGCTATAACTGGGTTTACTTCTAACATCTTCATTTGTACTTATTTTTGTTCATATATTTCTGTTTTCCCCTTCGTTTCTTGCTTTGAATTTACATTGAATGGTTTTTCTTATTTCATTTCTACCCCTTTGGTAGTTTGTTAGTTTTATACTTTACGTCTCTTCTTCTTCTATTTGTGTTTACTCTAGAGATTAATTTTAATGTGAATATCTACTATTTCAAAACCCTGACCACTGTAAGAGCATTATGTGTGCATGCATGCTGAGTTGCTTCAGTCGTGCCCAGCTCTTTGCACAGCCCCATAGACTGCAGCCTGCCAGGCTCCTCGGCCAATGGGATTCTCCAAGCCAGAACACTGGGGTGGGCTGCTGTACACTCCTCTAGAGGACCTTCCTGACCCAGGGATCGCACCAGCATCTCTCATGTCTACCTGCATTGCCAGCTGGGTTCTTTATCACTAGTGCCACCTGGGAAGCCCTTTAACGGCATTAGAACAGTTCAACTCTAGTTATTCCCCTCACAAATGACAAGTTTTGTTTAGATTCACCCACATATTTGTCAGTAACTTTACTTATAAACTTTTTCATTTCATACCAGCAGTATGCAATTACTTTCTCTCTGGTTAAGGTACATTTGTTATTTTTTCACCTAGTAAAGTTTTGTTGATAGTAAACTTTCCCAGTTTTTCATTACCTGAAAGTGACCATTACTGTCCTCTCTCTTGAAAGCTGTCTTTTCCTTTTCACAGGATATAACATTTTATTTACTGTTACTTTTCTCAGTTTATTGAAGATATCATGCTACTGCCTTCTAGCTATTTTTTATTATTATTTCTATGGGGAAATCAATGGTCACTCCAATTTGTCATCCTTTTGAAGGCACTTGACTTTTATTTCTTTATCTTTGGTGAACTGAAAGTACACTGTGATTTGTTAAGTGTGGATTTCTTATGCATCCTGGTTTGAACTCACTTCGTTATTATCTTTTCAAATGTGGTAAACCTCTCTGCTTTCTTCTTTACAGAACTGGGATTACCTGCATGTGTGATTTTTTCGCTGCATCTTCTTTGTTTCTTAACTTCTCTTTCCCAATTCTTAGTGTTGCTACTCTGGGGATCTCTTCCAGTCCATCTTTTACCTCACTAATTCTCTCTTTAGCTGCATCTAATTGATGTTTCAATTTGAATTATTGTCATTTTATTTACATAAGTTTAACTTTGCTTTCTTAATCTCCTTGTTCATATTTTAGCCTCTTGCACCTAATTCATATCTTTAATTTTCCTTCATTTCCTTAAATTGGTTACACTATTGATTTGTTTGCATTTGTATACCTATAGTTTAATTAAACTCTGCAAAGTCATGGTAGGAAAATTTCTTGTTATGCACAAGATTTACAAGACTAGAGAAAAGTACCATGAACAGTATCAACTTTTTGCCTGAAGGAAAGAAAAATGTGATGCTCATTTCCTAGTCACATAAATGTAAATCAAATTTGTGAGTTTATTCATCTCTTTTCTATTCACCTTCATAAACTACTGATTTTATCCACTATGTCAGATGATTCAGGGGCTGAAGTCTTTGCAGGTCTGACTCAGCTGGTTGAGAATTCTGCTTTCTCTGGGTCATGTTGCTTTGTTTCCTTTTGTGTTTTGTGATATTTGAAAGTGAGCTCCTTCCTTGGAACTTTATTTTTAGGAGTCCCTTGAGACCTGGCAGATGGTGAATGCACCAGAACAGACTTGCACATGCTTCTGCCGATGCTGAAGAGGGCTACCAACTTTAAGACACTTTGATCTTACTTCTCAGCTTGAGAGTTTTCAGACCATCCAGGTGGTGCAGTTTAGACTGATCTGCCAGTTTCCTTCTGTAATGGCCATACATCACACAAAACTCCAAAATTTCCCCTGCTCCTCTTTTTCCAGGAGGGAGCAGCCATGCTTTTGTGTGCCCAAACTATGCTAAGTGTTTTACATATCTTGTCTCATGTAATCTTCACCAATAGTTCTACAAAATAGGTACTATCATATACTATGACCTTGATCATGATCTACTACCATCATTATTGCTACTATTTTATTGATAAGGAAACTGAGCCTCAAAGGAGGACAAGTAAATTGCTTATGGCTAGGCATTTAAACCAGGAGTAGAACCCTGCAACCTAACTCCAAGAAAGGGCCTGCACTCTTAATTTATATGTGGTTCCTATTTGGTCAGTCTTCAACCTCCCTAAGCCTCCACTCCTTCCTGTCCGTGTTCTGTTTCCTGAATGAGCTTCCCACCCACCCTGCTAAATCTCTGTTTTCCTCAGTGAGCCATTTATCAACCACCTTTTAGGCGAAAGCCAGTTCTGATCACCCTTGATTGTAGAACTAGGAAAGGGCACGGTGGTCTACCTCTCCTGACAATTCTTTTTTTTTCTTTATTTTTGGCTTTGCTGGGTGTTTGTTGCTGCACAGGCTTTTCTCTAGTTGCAGCAAGTGGGGTTACTCTCTGGTTGTGGTACGCAGGCTTCTCACTGCTGTGGCTTTGTTGTTGTGGAGCACAGGCCCTAGGGCATGCGGACTTCAGTAGCTGTGGCTCCCAGGTTCTAAAGCACAGGCTCAGTAGATGTGGCACACAGGCTTAGTTGCTATGTGGGGTCTTTCTGGATCAGGTACCAAACCCGTGTCTCCTGCATTGGCAGGTGGATTCTTAACCCCTAGACCACCAGGGAAGCCCTCTGCTGACCATTCTTGTCCACCCTCTTACATCACTCAGCACCTCCTTCTCCAGTCCACACATGCTCGGTTCTCTTACCTCTTCCCACTCCTTGGTGTAATCTCTGAAACCTCAGTGTGCCCCTTACTCTGCTCAAATAATTTAGCATCAGCTTTACAGTGCATGCATGCTCACTTGCTCAGTCGTGTCCAACCCTTTGCAACCTTATGGACTATAGGGTCCTCTGTAGGGTCTGCCAGGCTCCTCTGTCCATGGAATTTTCCAGGCAAAAATACTGGAGTGGGTTGCCATTTCCTCCTCCAGGGAATCTTCCCAACCCAGGGATCGAACCTGCACCTCTTATGTCTCCTGCATTGGCAGGCAGAGCCCTTACCACTAGCACCATGCAGTAGGTCTACACAGTTGAAATTCCTATTATTAAACTGGGTGCATTTTCATTCTTACAGTGCTTCCATATCTCAGCTGTCTTCTTCATCTTCCTCTTTCTTTTAATTCTTCTCTTCCTTCTCCTGTCTCTTCCTCTCCTCTTTCCCCTCCTCCTCCTCCTTCTTCTTCTTCCTCCTCTTCCGTACATCTGAGGACCTTGTTTTCAATATTCACAATATTGAATTAAAACTTTTTGTCCTGAATTTAAGTCCATCACATTCTAGACCTCCATTTTTCTGTATCTCTCTATTTCAGGACAAACTCCAGCTGTAGCCTCTGTTGGCCAATCCATGAATATGCTTATATACTTTGCTTCCTTCTTATGATCAGATTGTATGATTGAGCTAAATCACCAGCTTCCATTATAGGTGAAGTCAGGTGTTAAACTCCCACCTATAGCTTAAGATCCTCTGACAAGAGGAGAGTCCTTGGGAAACCTCTTAGAACTCAGTTACAGGGACAGCTTCCTGACTAATAAATCCACTAGAAAACCCCACTGACCATTCTTTAGATTCTACATTTTCTGCCACGACATATACTCTATGAGCCTCCATCTTCACCAACCTTGTTGTTGACACTCGCACATCATTTCTCTCAGGATATACAATTTACAAAGAATAAATAACAGGACAAAACAAGAAAGAGAGTGAGGAAACTCAACACTAAGAGTGAGAGGCAAAGAGCAAAGCAGAGTGGCAAAGAAACAAGATAATAATCCTAATTATCAGTTAGCAATGGCTAAGGATTTCATCTGACACTGTTTTTCCTAAACAGAGACAGATTAAAAAGCAAGGGCCTATTTGTATAAAACTATTAAGTAGCCTCGGAATAAATTGGAAATATAATGCAGTTAACTCAGGTTTGCAGATGTAACTCAACATAGGTGTCAGAGGAATAGATGTTGCTTTTACAAGAAGCAAATGTCACCTACCTGGGGTAAACAAAACAGAACATGGTGAACATTTTCTCCTTGGCCTTTCCCTATGTTAGCTGAAATCTTCATGCAGTAAGAGGTCTTGCTCTAACTTGAGCCCAATAATCAGAGATTTGCTTGAAGTGAGCTACAGTAGTCTCCAGAAAAGCCTGGAACCAAGTAACAAGTGGTATAGTCCTATTTAGTAGGAATGATCATTTGTGTTATTTTTACATTGAGAACATAATATTTCTATTAAAAGATGAGGTCTGTTTAGGAACATTATAAAATAAATACAGAAAAGAACAAGAACTATTAAAAATTGGGAAACAATCTGCCAACATAAAATACAGAAAGAATAAAAGGGTTTCTGAGCCTACTTTGAACAAACTTTGTTACTGTAGGGCTTCCCTTGTGGCTCAGCTGGTAAAGAATCTGCCTGCAATGCCGGAGACCTGGGTTTGATCCCTGGGTTGGGAAGATCCCCTGGAGGAGGGAATAGCTACCCACTCCAGTATTCTGGCCTGGAGAATTCCATGAACTGTATAGTCCATGGGATTGCAAAGAGTCGGACATGACTGAGCAACTTTTATTTTCCCTTGTTACTGTAGAGAATCATTTTTAGTCTCAGTAAATATTACTAATACAATCCAGTTATGAATGATGGGAAAACTGTCAGACACAAAATAATCTCAAATAGTTGAAATGCTATGCCATAACCAGTGTGAACAAATACCTAATTTATAACATAAAGAGGTATAAAATTTTTCATTATCAAAACTCAGCTTTGGTTTATTTCACCTAGCAGAGCTGCTATTTTTTTTCACACAACTTCTGAATCAGCCATACACATTCTCCCTGAAACCTGTTGCTCTCCTGGTTAAGGGTTTGTAATGGTACTAGATGGATCTGAGACTGTTGTCAATCATGACGCCGTAATTCCCTCTGTGAGTGTCTTCCAGCAGGGGAACATGGAGATCATTGCAATGGTCAGAGGAACTGGACCACCCCAAGCCTGCTGTGTGTGTGCCCAGTTGCTCAGTCATGTCGGACTCTTTGCGACCCCATGGACTATAGCCTGCCAGGCTCCTCTATCCATGGAATTTTCCAGGCAAGAATACTGGAGTGGGTTGTCATTTCCTTCTCCAGGGGATCTTCCTGACCCAGGGATCGAACCCAGGGTCTCCTGCATTGGCAGGCAGATTCTTTACCACTGAGCCACCTGAGAAGCTCCCCAAGCCTTCTGGCCTACACCGACACAGAACAATTGATTGAATGATTGGTCAGGCACAATGAATCAAACGTCAATAAAACCCACCAGAACCATTTCATCACAAAGATCTATTTGGATATTTTGGGATTCTTCCATGGAGGAGATGGTGGTGGTAGTGATGAAAATGGTGGTAATGGCAGTGGTGGTGATGACACCACTGGTGATGGTGGTGATGATAGTGGTGATGGTCGTGGTGGTGATGATGGTTATGGTGATGGTGGTGATGATGGTGGTGATGGTGATGGTGGTGATGATGGTTATGGTGATGGTGGTGATGATGGTGGTGATGGTGGTGGTGGTGATGATGGTGATGGTGATGGTGGTGATGATGGTGGTGGTGGTGATGATGGTGATGGTGATGGTGGTGATGGTGGTGGTGATGGTGATGGTGGTGGTGGTGGTGATGGTGGTGATGGTGGTGGTGGTGATGGTGGTGGTGGTGATGGTGGTGGTGGTGGTGGTGATGATGGTGGTGGTGGTGGTGGTGATGGTGGTGGTGGTGGTGGTGATGGTGGTGATGGTGGTGGTGATGATGGTTATGGTTATGGTGGTGGTGGTATGCCAGTGGTACATGTTATTGACACAGGAAGTCAGTGACTCCAGGTGGAGTACAAAGAAGAGAACAAGAGCTTCCATCTGGAGGGTCTCTATGTTTATGGAGAAGAAGAAGGATATTGTAGGAGCTACCTCCAGGAGGGTTGTTACCCTCTTGTCATCAGAGTTCTAGCTTACTTTAATGGATCTTTTATGGAACCAACATAACCTCACTGTGCTCAGAGTCATCGATCAAGATTACCCTGCCTCTGCTTATGGCTTAGACAAGAAAGTTGGTATTAAAAGAGTTATCTTGATCTTGGATCTTGGAAGTGCAGTTTTGATGTGTCTGTCCTCCCTTTGATGATGGAATCTTTCCTAGCAAATCTTCATCTGGAGAAATCCATTTGGGTGAAGGAGATTTCAACAACCCAATAATAAATCGTCTCATTGCCAAGACAACATGACTGTCAGTGACCTCCACACTTTCATCACAGGCACTTAAATCATGATGAGATTGAGCCCCTCATGAAGAGACTGATTCAACATAGTCATCTTCAACTTAAGAATTAAATGTTCTTTTGTCCACCAGCCTCAGTTGACCAGACCCTTTGAAATGGCAAGCAAGGCACTCTGTTCCTATATCCAAGAATAAGAAACCTATGCAGGACTTGTTAATGGCAAGATCATGCTGTCACTTAATGAAGCTCTTTAGACAGCCCTATTACCTGGGATATATCTGGAAATGTTTAGGGTTGTTTTTCATCTTGAGGATCTGCCCCTTGGAAGGGAACTCTCTGGTGGAATCACAACTGTCCTGAACTGATGTGCCACCATGCTCTGTAGATTTTCACCACTTGTCAGAGAAAGAGCCGTGTGCACTCACTCAGGTTTATAATAGTGAGGGCAATGACAAGCAAGCCTGCTTGGCAGTTCACAACACTCCTCACAATGACAGTGATGAGTCCAATGGCAAGCCCAGTAGGTCTGCAGAATTGAGCACAGGCCAAGAGAAGAAGCTTATGGTCGCTCAAGATGAAGGGTGTTGATTGAGAAAGGAGGGTATTGAGTTCATGGTGCAGGAGACTGAGAGCTACAGGTTGAAGTTGAGAAGTCCAGAGACATGTCTTTTCAACAACTCATTCAGATCCTTTCAATAAGAAGCCACAGTGGAAGATGAGAAACTTCAAGCCAAGTGCAATGGTATCATTAAGATGGGTCAGTCTACTTGAGAACAGGAATTTCCAGAAAGAAAGATACAAAGTGAGGGGCCACGTTCCTTGTGATGGGTCTGAGTCCATCATTAGACCTGTAAACACACATCCCACCCAGTTAATCAAACACATGAATCGAAAACAATATATTGCCAAGTTGGCACAATGGCAGGATTTTCAGTTCAGTTGCTCAGCCGTGTCCGACTCTTTGCGACCCCATGAACCACAGCATGCCAGGCCTCCCTGTCCATCACCAACTCCTGGAGTTTACCCAAACTCATGTCCATTGAGTTGGTGATGCCATCCAACCATCTCATCCTCTGTTGTCCCCTTCTCTTCCTGCCTTCAATCCCTTCCCAGCATCAGGGTCTTTTCAAATGAGTCAGCTCTTCACATCAGGTGGCCAGAGCATTGGAGTTTCAGCTTCAACATCAGTCCTTCCAATGAACACACAGGACTGATCTCCTTTGGGATGGACTGGTTGGATCTCCTTGCAGTCCAAGGGACTCTCAAGAGTCTGACAGGATGTGGTCCACTAGGGAAGGGAATGGCAAACCAAAATACATCAGTATTGTTGCCTTGAGAACCCCATGAACAGTATGAAAATGCAAAAAGATAGTACACTGAAAGATGAACTTCTCAGGCAGGATTTTAGTTGTTACATAAATTCCTGGGCATTCTGATATATGAATGTCCATTCAGGAAAAGAAGTAAAAACGTTTCCAATATTAGGTCTATAAAAAAGTAGAAAACAGAATTTGTATGCTTGGGGATAAATATCTATTTAAAATCACCACCTTAGAAAAGAAAGAAAACCAGTCTCTATCCCCTGAATGAGCATTAACAAAGAGTCTCTGTTGGCTTGAAGGTGCCCCGAGTTATTAACTATCTGGGGAAGACACAAGACTCGCAGCCCTAGGAGCTATGGCAAAAGTGTGGTTATATAATTCTCATTGCTAGGTATGGTTTCGTCAGAGGACTGACTGTTTTGAGGGTTTTAAGTTCAGAGACGAATTTATCTTGTGAATCCTTCTGAAAGGAACATTAAGCAAGTTAATGACTAATGTCTTTGTGAAGTTTTATAGAAAATTTAAAAATGTTTTTCATGGAGAGGTTTCTTAAAGAAACCCTTGAAAGAAAAATCTAAGGCAACTCAGCCTCAAATAAGATCAGGTCACTTAAATACAAAAGTCACCGACCCTTCCTTGAGAAGTCACTAGATCCCAGGCACTAGGTCAGGCACTAGGACAGAGCAGTGAGCAGTATAGATATTTGATTTATGTAAAGACTTCCAACTTGTATTATGATGCCTCAAGATTTCCATAAAAGGGGCAAAACCAATCAATGAAACCTATTCACCAAGATAAGTTAGATCAGGGTAGAAACTTCTATTGTGCTCATTTCCTTGCTCTTGTTGCCTTTAGCTTTGTACTTGGTTTTTTCTTTGAAATTGAGATTTCCACCACCCCCCCCCATTTTGGGCATATGCATGGTGATTTCCACTGTGACTTTATATTATAATTTTAAAACTTTATCCAAGTAATACGTGTGCATGGTTTAAAGGGTCCTGTGGTGTCACCAGGCTAAGGGTGAAATCATGGTCCTCTGCTCCTTTCTTTCTCAACCCTGTGTCCCCAACCAAGAGGTAATCAGTTTCAGCAATTGCTGCTGTCTTCACTTTTCCGGTTCTTCCATTCCTCTAGATAACAAGAACATGCTGCCCTTGGTTGATTTAAAAATGGTGACATTATAATGGCTTCCCTCCACGAAAGAAGAGGACCCTTGGCTTTCTTACACCGGTTCCTCTGTGCCTCCCCACCCCACACTCTCCCAACATGTAATGCCACGATTTTTCAGATCGGCAGTCTTCATTCCTATCTTGATATATTTTGACAATATTTATGTTATTCACAGCTGAAACACATTACATCCTATGATATCATTCCCTTTCTTGTACAGTTTTTATTTTTCCTGGAGCTTGTGACCACCTGGTCTCTTCTGATTTCTGTGTATCTGTCAGCAGTTTACTGTCAAACTGTTGGAATTCCATGTAGAGAAACATCAATCATCACCGAGGATCATGTTTTTCTTGGAGGGTTCTCTCACCTTCAGTCCTCTTACTGTTAGTCTGCACTGGTTATTTTTCAGTCCAGCTGCACAACTGCTATCCTGTTTTTTGGTTTTTTACCATAAACTGGGAATACCTTCTCCTCTCTGTTGGGCTCTCTTTCTAGAACCCTTCTCTCTCTCTCTCTCTCTCTCTCTCTCTCTCTCTCTCTCTCTCTCTTTGTGTGTGTGTGTGTGTGTGATTTACTCCTTTGTTTTGGTGGAGCACATCCTGCAGTATTTTCCTAACAAAGTGCCCTTGGCAATAAAAACTGTTAGGGAAACTTGAGTGTCTGAAAAAGTTTTTATTCTCTCCCCCAACTTGATTGACTTGGTATAAAATTCTAGGTTAGAAATCATTTCTCCTTAAAAGTTTGAAGGCATCACTCTACTTTCTCTTCAATTCTAAAACCGCTCTTTTGAAATTAAATGCTATTTCAGTTCCTGACTTCCTGTTGGCAACCTCTATTTTTCTCTCTGAAAAGTGTTAGAATCCTTTCTTCATTCATAGGCTCTAAATTTCCCAGGGTTGAACTTTAGTGTGGGTATATTTTCATTCATTCCTGCTGAGTACTTATGAAAAACCTTTCCATCTAGAAACTCAGATGTACCAGTCCTTGGAATATTTAACATCAGTTTTTCAAAAAGTGACATTAATTCTCCTTCATTTTCTGCCTGCTTCCCCCATGGAGCACCTGTTAGACCTCTTAGGCTGTTCAACCTCATAGATTGAGCCTCTGATTTTCTTATTCATTGTCTCCTATATTTATCTTTGTTGCGATCTACTTTTCAGAACTTTACTTCAAGTTTCTATCAACTGCCCATCAAATGGGGCACCTGATGAGAGAGAAAGAGGGGTCATGATGGCTTTGAACATTAGGGAGAAGGGTGCCCTACCTTTTCTTGACACAGGGGAGAAGCAGCTGGAAGGGCAAGTCCCACCTCTGTCGAGGATCTGTCACACCTGAAATGCTGGTAGACGTGCATGGAGATGCAATGAGTCTGGAGTTTCAGGGAAACGGAAGATACTTTGAAAATGGATACATTTAGAAAGTGGGACTGTAGCGTATGCTGTTTTGTAACCTGTTTTTTTAAAAAAAAAACTTAACATATTGTGGGCCTTTTCTCCTCATTATCGGTACTTTTGATTCAGTTGGCTATTATATATTGCCACCTGGGGAAATCTTATAATGTCCCCCTGCCCCACCCCCAGCCTCTAACCAGGGACTGGTTCATGTGTTCTGTCTGTGGGTTCAGGAAGCTTAGGTGATACTCAGGCCTGAAAAATAGCACAAGGTACCAGGGTCTAGACAGGCATTGCCTGCAGGCTGAGGAGCACAGGGTGGGAGCTCAGTAATCCGAGCTCCATTGTTCTGGATGGGGACAATTATCCCTGCCGTGCCCAAGGGGCTTGAAGACATCTGCTATTGATAGAACAGATCAGCTGGCCTCCGATTAGCATTGCAGGGTATCTAATTGCAGGAAAACCCGTGTGTGTGTGTGTGTGTGTGTGTGTGTGTGTGTGTGTGTTTACGTGTGCACATGGGCATGTGTGCAGCAGGCGTCTCCACTCCCAACCTCTCCACTCTCGCCATCTGAGACTGTGTCACTATTCATTCAGGCTGGGAGAGCTCCTTGGCCGAGCCCAGTGGAACCTTAAGGGCAGCCAGACGCTCACCCTCATCTGCACTCAAGGATGCCTTTCTGGGAAGGCATCAAGGTTCTGGGAAGTTTGACTCAACCTGCCCTCTGTCTGTCTTTCTCTCTCCCTTCAACTCCTACCACCTCCTTTTGACTCTAGAGAACCATCGTGGACTAAGGAGAGAGGCTGGAGTCCAGTCCTTGGAGGAGAATAAAAGGAAGAAATACAGACTCTGGGCTGTGGGGAAACATGCGTGGATTGGGGTCTCTGGCTTCAGAACAAAGCAAAGGTCTGCTTGCCCAGATGTTGGCCAGAGAGCAGAGTATCTCACCACCTAAAACGAGTGTTCATCAGGGGAAGGTTGAGTCTGGAAGGAAGGCTGGACCACAGTCTTGACCTCTGTCCCTGTGTGCCGTGACTACAGCGAGATGGCTCAGCTGGGAGTGAACATGCTGGAAAAACAGAAAGTTGTTTTCAGAAATCTAGCCAAAGATGAGCAGATGCCCATGTTTTGCTGTTGCCATTACTATATCTTCTCTGCATAACATATTCCCGAAAGATGTTTAAAATGTTTTAGGAGTCGTGTTTCATCAACATCTCTTGATGGTAGGTGGGCGGTAAGGAGGCGGCAAGGCAGCTTGTCCTGTGGACATGCTTTATTTCAAGTGGAGAGTGAAATCTGAACAGCGAGGGGCTTTGTTACCAGGATTTGTTCATGTGGGTTTGGTAGGTATGGAAAAACCAAGGTGAACACAGCAAGCATTTATCAGGGTGTCCCCATGCCAGCACTGAGTCCTGGGAGGACAATGATGGGGAAGTCAAGTATTCTTTTGAAAACGGCAATTTGAGAGCAAAAAGAGACATGTGGAAGTAAAGACACAGGTCACATGAGCGGTTCTGATACTGAAAAGAACCAAGGTGAAAGGTACCATGAACATAAACAGTAACTGTAAAATATCAAGGATACGAATCTGAAAGAAACAACCTTTTATAGCTTAATTGGAAAGCAGGAGATTTTTTAAAATTTAACTTTTTGGATAGATCATATATTTAGGTGGTTTAAATATTCAAACCATACAAAAAGGTATGACCTGGAAATTCCTTCTTCCTGCCCTGGACACTCGCATTTCTTCTTCATTCTGTGGGCAATTATTTTTATAAATTTCCTGTTTATCTTTCTGATGTTTCTTTATAAAAATTTAAACATACATGCATATATATCATTTCTTCCTTTCTTACATAAGCAATTGCAGATTCTGTATAATAGGCATGATAGTTTTCTAGGCTTACAAGAAATTAGCACAAATTTAATGAAGACAATGCATGATTTATTACCTCAGCTTCTGTGGGTCAGGAGTCTGGGGGGGCTTGGCTGGGTTCTTGGCACAGGGGCTCACAAGGTGACTGTTGACCCGTTATCTGGGCTGTGTTGTCATCAGAGGGGCTTCTCAGGTGATGCAGTGGTAAAGAATCCACCTGCCAAAGCAGGAGACTCAAGAGACATGGGTTCAATCCTTGGGTCGGGAAGATCCCCTGGAGCAGGAAATGGCAACTCACTCCAGTATTCTTGCCTGAAAAGTCCCAAGGACAGAGGGGCCTAGTGGGCAGCCATCCCTGTGGTCACAATGAGTCAGACACAACTGAGTGACTCAGCATGCACACTCTGTCATCAGAGACTCAACTGGGGACGGGTCTGCTCCAACCTCCCTCAAGCTGTTGGCTGACCTCATGTCTTTGTAGCCATGACTTCATGGTGGTTTTCTCTTTCAAAGCCAGTGAAGAAACAATGTCTAACTTAAAGAAGGGCCTCTTTTGAGGGATTTTACTTAATTAGGTTAGGACCTCCTAGGAAACTCTCCCCATTTGATTAATTTAGAAACAGCTGATTTGGAATCTTAATTACATTTGCAAAATCCCTTCACCTTTGTCATATTTCATTGCCTAAGAAGCAAGTCAGACTCTGTGCATTCAAGAAAAGTAGGTTATGTAAAGGTGTGTCTCACTGAGAGTTCAGCTTAGGGAATGTCTTCCTGCGTACTATTGCTCAGTCAGCTCCAGCCTTTTTCAACCCTATGGACCATGGCCTGCCAGGCTCCTCTGTCCATGGGATGCTCCAGGCAGGAGTACAGAGTGGGTTGCCATTTCCTCCTCTAAGGGATCTTCCCAACCCAGGGTCTGCATTGGCAGGTGACTTCTTTACCACTGAGCCACCTGAGAATCCCTAGGGAATCTCTGTTACACCAGAAATTGGCAAATAATACCCCATAGGCCAAATCCAGCCTGCTACCTGTGTTTGCAAATAAGGTTTTATTGGAACAAGGTCACGGCCATTAGTTTAGATATTGTCCATGACGGCTTTGTTGCTAACAGGGCAGAGTTGAGGGGTTGTAGCAGAAAGTGTGTATGGCCTTGTAGGACTAATGTATTTACTACTGGCTCTTTCTGGAAATGCATTAGACACGCTTCTGCACCATGTTGCCCTGGCCGCTGAAACTCGGTGACCCCTCCGTCCGTGCGCTCCAGCCTTACCCTCCTCACAGCTTTGTGGGCGCTGCATCCCCTGTGCACGGCTGTGCCGCAGTTTGTCCAGCTGGGCCCTGACCGCCAGACACAGGGGTTTCCAGGCTTTTGCTAGACATGAGCTTGGAAGTAAGAATTTTTAAAATCCTGATTAAATGAAGTCAAATATACTTGTTTCTCACTTTATTATGCTTTAGCCAAAGCTCCTTTTGTTATTTAAAATTTTTTTCTGATTAAAAATGTAATACAGTTTTACACAAACTTTGGAATAAAAACTGCAAGACATTTCTGGCAAGATGGTGGTGAAAAACTTGCCCCTGATACCTTTTTCGCACAGTCTATTCAACCATCAACTACCTTCGCTGAACTTACAGAGGCAAGGGCCACAGGATGTAAGGGAGCTTTAAAGGCTGTGGGAGCCTGGAGTCTGGTCCTCTCGGGCCACTGAGAGCCTGGCATCTGAGAGCCCAAGAGTGAGCCTTGGGCTCAATAGCGCCAGCTCAAGGAGAGCCCTGGGCCGCCCGGAAGGATGGAGCTAGCCGGGAGCCCCCACGATGAAAGACCTGCTCATCTCGCTAGTCCCAGGGAGCCTCAGACAAGCTGATCAGGGGAGCCCAGTGGCCTACCTCTGAGAACAAGAGAGCATCAACCTTGCAGAGAAGGAAGAAGGTGCTACTTCCCAGCTGCAGGCAGGGACCCAAGCACCTCCAGCTCTCTCATGGGCCCTCGGGAGCAGACTCTACTATGTCCTGGCCACCTATGGGTAACCACCACTGTGGGTCCCCAGCAGCTAGGTATGGCTCCAAGGGTGAAGGGAGCTGTGGCAAGAAGGCAAGAGGAAAAAGCAAGGTATCTTAGCGATCCCTGGGGGAGGAAGAATGAGGAGTCAACTTGCTCAGAAATGGTCCTCCTGCAGAAGGCATCTTGACTAGAAACCAGAAAGGCACTTAAGAGATTCGATTACAGCACATACCAAAGAATTATTTTTGAATTAAAAAAAAAAAGTAAGTACATATCTTTAAAGGGATAGCATCCTCCATTTAGACACAAATTAGTGATCTGAAAGATGAAGTGGAAGATATAGCTCAAAACCCAGGGCAACATATACAGAGATAAAAATCATAAAGAGGAAAATAACAAATAAAAATCATAAGGGGAAACAAAATAAGAAACTTACCTGCTAGACCATGAAAGCTAATATACAAATGACAGAGTAACAGCATAGAGGAGGCATCAACTATAAATATGCTGAATTCCCCCAGCTAGAGCAGACTCAAGTACAAATGAAAACAGTCGACAGAGTTCCAGTGAAGACTCATGAAATGAGATTTCCACCTGGGTTGGAAATATCCCTGCCCTTCAGGGGAAAATTTTAGAAGCTTGCAAAGAGAAAGTCCTGCGTGCTGTGCCTGCTAAGTCGCCTCAGTTGTTTCCGACTCTGTGCGACCCTGTGAACTGTATGTAGCCCACCAGGCTCCTCTGTCCATGGGATTCTTCAGGCAGGAGTACTGGAGTGGGTTACCATTTTCTCCTCCAGGGGCTCTTCCTGACTCAGGGACAGAACCTGGGTCTCCTGTGGCTCCTGCATTGCAGGTGGATTCTTTACTGCTGAGCCTCCGGGGAAGAAAGCTTTGCTATTTACAAGAATAGAAGAAAATGGGATGCTGTAAGATTTTCCTTGTTTTGATTTTAATTTGGATAATTGCTTTACAATTTGTGATGGTTTCTGCCATACATCAACATGAATCAGCCATAGATGTACATACGTCACCTTCCTCTTGAGCCTCCTTCCCACCTCCCTCCCCAACCCATCCCTCTAGGTTGTCGCAAAGCACGGACTTTGGGTTCTCTGTGTCACAGCAAATTCCCACTGGCTGTCTATTTACGTATGGTAATGTGTATGTTTCAATGCCACTCCTTCAAATCACCCCACCCTCTCCTTCCCCACTGTGTCCAAAAGTCTGTTCTCTATGTCTGCGTCTCCTTTGCTGCCCTGCAAAGAGGATCATCAGTATCATCTTTCTAGATTCCATATATATGTGTTAATGTTGCCAGATTTCTCACTCACACTACTGGCAGGAAGAAGGTGCTGGAACAATGTTTATGTAGTATTGAAAGGGAGAAAGGTCTATGTAGGTCTTCTACCGATTTTTTTATCAGAAAGAGATGAATGCATATACATGGAATCTAGAAAAATGGTACTGATGAATCTATTTGCAAAGCAGAGACAGAGACACAGATGTAGAGAGCAAATATATGGATACCAGGAGGGAAAGTGAAGAGAGGAAGGAACTGGGAGGCTGGGGTGGACACATATATGCTAATGATACTATAAACTACTTAACTGAGGAGACACTCCCGTGTAGCACAGAGAACTCTCCTTAACGCTCTGTGACCTGAACAGGAAGGAAGTCCAGAGGAGAGGGGATACATGTTTATGTGTAACTGATTCACTTTGCTTTGCAGTAACACTAGCACAATATTGTAAAGCAACTACGCTCCAATAGAAATTAATTTCTTAAAAAAGGAAAGGGGTACCAGTCAAGGCTGATGGACCTGCAGAGTCATTTGTCTGTCAGTTTGAAAATATAAACTAGGATGGCATGTGGCTAGGAGTGAGAGGAAACCCTCTTGGCCTCAGAAGTGTAAGCAAATTGGGACTTCAGTCATCCACAGGAAGTCTGTGTACAGATGCCCCTGGGCTGGTGTGAGGCTCAGTGATAGAGTCCGGAACAATTTGGGAGATGCTTACACTAAAAAGTGATTTTTTTTTTCCCTCCTTCCCACTCCCCCTGCCTCCAGCCCACCCTTCTGTCATCACAGAGCACTAGGTTGAATTTTTTGTGTTACACGGCAGTTTCCCAGTAGCTATCTGTTTTACATGTGGTTGTGTGTATGTGTGGGGCTTCCCAGGTGGCACTAGTGGTAAAGAACCCACCTGCCAATGCAGGAGACATAAGAGATGCGGGTTCAATCCCTGGGTCAGGAAGATCCCTTGGAGGAGGGCATGGCAACCCACTCCAGTGTTCTTGCCTGGAGAACCCCATGGACAGAGGAGTCTGGCAGGCTACAGTCTATGGGGTCATGAAGAGTCAGAAACGACTGAAGTGACTTAGCATGCACGCATGGATATGTCTTATTGGTACTTTCTCAATTCATCCCACCCTCTCCTTCCCCTGCCATGTCCATTCTCTGTGTCTGCATCTTCATTCTTCCTCCATAGATAGGTTCATCATTACCGTTTTTCTAGATTCCATATATATGCTTTAACATACAATGTTTCTTTTTCTCTTTCTAATATACTTTACTCTGTATGACAGGCTCTGGGTTCATCCACATTGCTTCAACTGACTCAATTTTGTTCCTTTTTATGGCTAAGTAGTATTCCACTATATATACCACATCTTCTTTATCCATTCCTCTGTTGATGGACGTTTACGTTGCTCCCATATTCTTGACTATTGTAAACAGTTCTGCAGTGAACATTTGGGTACAAGTGTGTTTTTGAGTTATGGTTTCTCAGGATATATTCTCAGTAGTGGGATTACTGGGTCATGTGATAGTTCTTTGTTTAGTTTTTAAAGGACCCTCCAATGATTCTTTCTTTACCTGAATTTCAAATTCACCTGGGCATCTTGTATTTCTTTTAGATAACTAATAATTATTATCATCTTCTTTTTGCTAAATCTGGCAAACTCTGTCCTTTGATGCCCTAATGGACTTTTTATACCTCAGAAATGATGTGACTGCCCTAGGCATCACCCACACAGTAGGAAGAGAGAGGAAGAGACGAGTTAGTAGCAGATTCCAACTTATATCTTTTTTTTTTCTCCATTTATTTTTATTAGTTGGAGGCTAATTACTTTACATCATTACAGTAGTTTTTGTCATACATTGAAATTAATTAGCCATGGATTTACATGTATTCCCCATCCCGGTCCCCCCTCCCACCTCCCTCTCCAACCGATCCCTCTGGGTCTTCCCAGTGCACCAGGCCCGAGCACTTGTCTCATGCAACCAACCTGGGCTGGTGATCTGTTTCACCCTAGATAATATACATGTTTCGATGCTGTTCTCTTGAAACATCCCACCCTCGCCTTCCCCCAGAGTCCACAAGTCTGTTCTATACATCTGAGCCTCTTTTTGTGCTTTGCCTATAGGGTTATCGTTACCATCTTTCTAAATTCCATATATATGTGTTAGTATACTGTAATGGTCTTTATCTTTCTGGCTTACTTCACTCTGTATAATGGGCTCCAGTTTCATCCATCTCATTAGAACTGATTCAAATGAATTCTTTTTAATGGCTGAGTAATATTCCATGGTGTATATGTACCACAGCTTCCTCATCCATTCGTCTGCTGATGGGCATCTGGATTGCTTCCATGTCCTGGCTATTATAAACAGTGCTGCGATGAACATTGGGGTGCACGTGTCTCTTTCAGATCTGGTTTTCTCGGTGTGTATGCCCAGAAGTGGGATTGCTGGGTCATATGGCAGTTCTATTTCCAGCTTTTTAAGAAATCTCCACACTGTTTTCCATAGTGGCTGTACTAATTTGCATTCCCACCAACAGTGTAAGAGGGTTCCCTTTTCTCCACACCCTCTCCAGCATTTATTGCTTGTAGACTTTTGGATAGCAGCCATCCTGACTGGCGTATAATGGTACCTCATTGAAGTTTTGATTTGCATTTCTCTGATAATGAGTGATGTTGAGCATCTTTTCATGTGTTTGTGAGCCATCTGTATGTCTTCCTTGGAGAAATGTCTGTTTAGTTCTTTGGCCCATTTTTTGATTGGGTCATTTATTTTTCTGGAGTTGAGCTGGAGGAGTTGCTTGTATATTTTTGAGATTAATCCTTTGTCTGTTGCTTCGTTTGCTATTATTTTCTCCCAATCTGAGGGCTGTCTTTTCACCTTGCTTATAGTTTCCTTTGTTGTGCAAAAGCTTTTAAGTTTCATTAGGTCCCATTTGTTTACTTTTGCTTTTATTTCTAAAATTCTGGGATGTGGGTCATAGAGGATCCTGCTGTGATTTATGTCAGAGAGTGTTTTGCCTATGTTCTCCTCTAGGAGTTTGATAGTTTCTGGTCTTACATTTAGATCTTTAATCCATTTTGAGTTTATTTTTGTGTATGGTGTTAGAAAGTGTTCTAGTTTCATTCTTTTACAGGTGGTTGACCAGTTTTCCCAGCACCACTTGTTAAAGAGGTTGTCTTTTTCCCATTGTATATCCTTGCCTCCTTTGTTGAAGATAAGGTGACCATAGGTTCATGGATTTATCTCTGGGCTTTCTATTCTGTTCCATTGATCTATATTTCTGTCTTTGTGCCAGTACCATACTGTCTTGATGACTGTGGCTTTGTAGTAGAGTCTGAAGTCAGGCAGATTGATTTCTCCAGTTCCATTCTTCTTTCTCAGGATTACTTTGGCTATTCGAGGTTTTTTGTATTTCCATACAAATTGTGAAATTATTTGTTCTAGTTCTGTGAAAAATACCCTTGGTAGTTTGATAGGGATTACATTGAATCTATAGATTGCTTTGGGTAGTATAGCCATTTTGACAATATTGATTCTTCCAATCCATGAACAGGGTATATTTCTCCATCTGTTTGTGTCCTCTTTGATTTCTTTCATCAGTGTTTTATAGTTTTCTATGTATAGGTCTTTTGTTTCTTTAGGTAGATATACTCCTAAGTATTTTATTCTTTTTGTTGCAATGGTGAATGGTATTGTTTCCTTAATTTCTCTTTCTGTTTTCTCATTGTTAGTGTATAGGAATGCAAGAGATTTCTGTGTGTTAATTTTATATCCTGCAACTTTACTGTATTCATTGATTAGCTCTAGTAATTTTCTGGTAGAGTCTTTAGGGTTTTCTATGTAGAGGATCATGTCATCTGCAAACAGCGAGAGTTTCACTTCTTCTTTTCCTATCTGGATTCCTTTTACTTCTTTTTCTGCCCTGATTGCTGTGGCCAAAACTTCCAAAACTATGTTGAATAGTAGTGGTGAGAGTGGGCACCCTTGTCTTGTTCCTGATTTCAGGGGAAATGCTTTCAATTTTTCACCATTGAGGGTGATGCTTGCTGTGGGTTTGTCATATATAGCTTTTATTATGTTGAGGTATGTTCCTTCTATTCCTGCTTTCTGGAGAGTTTTAATCATAAATGGATGTTGAATTTTGTCAAAGGCTTTTTCTGCATCTATTGAGATAATCATATGGTTTTTATCTTTCAATTTGTTAATGTGGTGTATTACATTGATTGATTTGCGGATATTAAAGAATCCTTGCATTCCTGGGATAAAGCCCACTTGGTCATGGTGTATGATTTTTTTAATATGTTGTTGGATTCTGTTTGCTAGAATTTTGTTAAGGATTTTTGCATCTATGTTCATCAGTGATATTGGCCTGTAGTTTTCTTTTTTTGTGGCATCTTTGTCTGGTTTTGGAATTAGGGTGATGGTGGCTTCATAGAATGAGTTTGGAAGTTTACCTTCTTCTGCAATTTTCTGGAAGAGTTTGAGTAAGATAGGTGTTAGCTCTTCTCTAAATTTTTGGTAGAATTCAGTCCAGCTTATATCTAACTGGCTGAAACATGTTACGTGGCCACATGTAGCTGCAAAGCACATTGACACATCAACTGCAGCATTTATGGCCTAAACAGAAAAGACAAAGAAGGGAGAAGAGGCTGGAAATGGCGTCAGACCAGGTAACGCGCCTGCCTTCTTTGCAGGGACCCTTATGTTGTGCAGGTCATGCAGTAAATGGTAGGGGACACCATTTTATTGTAGTCTATATGAAACCCTTCCCTGGGGGTTAATCAGTTAACTATTTCAGGTATCAAATTATTCCACTTAGTATCTTAAAACGACAATTTATTGTTCACGAGTCTATGGGCCAGCTGGGTGGTTTTGGTCTTGGTTGAATGTCTGCGTTTGACTCTTCACTTTTGTTCATTAAAGTAGTTATTACTACTTTGACTTCACTGGTGGTTCAGACAGTAAAGCATCTACCTACAATGCGGGAGACCCAGGTTCAATCCCTGGGTCGGGAAGATCTCCTGGAGAAGGAAATGGAAACCCACTCCTGTATTCTTGTCTGGAAAATTCCATGGACAGAGGAGCATGGCAGGCTACAGTCCATGGGGTCTCAAAGAGTCAGACACGACTGAGCACACAGTGTGTACAGATACAGATATAGATATGTAGATATAGGTATCAGTTCTGTTAAGTTCAGTTCAGTCACGCAGTCATGTCCGACTCTTTGTGACCCCATGGACTGCAGCATGCCAGGCTTCCCTGTCCATCACCAACTCCCGGAGCTTGCTCAAACTCATGTCCATTGAGCTGGTGAGATAATAGTTATCAAGTCAGTTAGATATAAGTATAGGTATAGATATAGTTATATTCCTATGCTCTCCTCTAGCTGTGTGTGCACATGTGCATTAAATCTCATTCATTTCCCTATTGTGCAAGGCTGGGGACACTGGGAACACAGGAGGAAACAATCTCCAACAGGGTCACTGCCCTCACGGGGCTTGCATTTTATCAGGTTAAGGCAGACAATCAACTGCTAAGCAGATGAAAGATGATTCAGCTAGAAATCTGTGTCCCAAGAAAATATGACAAGCAAATGCATTAGAGTCCAGCTGGAGGTGGGATGGGGTTGTACTGTTTTAGAAGAGTTTATCCAGGAAGTCCGCTGTGAGGAGGTGAGGAGGAGAGGTCAGAGGGCACCGCCCAGGCCAAGGCCCTGTGGGGGGACCAGCCCCATCTCTTCCAGAAACAGCAAAGTTTGTGTGGCCAGTGTGCAAAGCCACAGGAGATGAGCTGGAGGGCCAGATGGTGGTCAGGGTCCATGGGGTCTTAGAGGCCATGGCAAGCTTTGCCTTTTGTTTTCAAGGTGTGGGCAGCCTTTGGAGGGCATGCTGTAGTTTGCGTTTGGAAATATTTTCTGAAGTGTCCTTGAATGCCTTATTATGTAACTGAGACAAAAGCCAGCAGGCAGAAGGTTGGAGGGCTTCTTTTAGGTCACAAGCTTTTAGGGGCAGGCTTTGACTAAAATAGACATCTCTAAATCCTCCTCCTGTCAAGCAGAAGGCAGAGACCTGCCTTCCTCCTCTCCTGGGATGCTGAGAGGGGAGCTTGGCAATGCATCCAAAGTCTTGTGTGCATTCTGTATACGGCAGGAGGCAAGGTTGTATCATCTAGATTTGTAAAGCTGAAGCTTTCTCGTACAAGACAATGAGTTTTCCAATCCAGACTTTTGTTCCCCTCAGCATCCTACGTGGGCTTCCTAGGAAAAAAAAAAAAATACAAAAACAGGTCACACATAGGAAACAGGCTGGCATCCAACAGAAAATGTTTGGTTTCATCAGATGGCCCATGCATCACGTCTGCAGTAGCTGCATCCACAATCTGAAATCTTTGTGACATAATATTGGAAAAGAGCACATTTTACCCCAAATTACCCTTCAGCCTGCTCAACCTGAGTTGTGGGATGGGCGGGAAGGCTTGCTGACTTCCAGATTTATAAGTGGATTTGGAAAACCCGAAGGTTCACAGCCGTGTGTCAGTCGGCACTTGCTGCCTCCCCCACCCTGAAAACAGATGCTGATCTTTGATACAATTCTCTCTCTTGTTTTAAGATCTATTTATGCATATTTTAGATGTCGTGGGCCTTCGTTGCTGCCAGCGGGGCCTACTCTCTGTTGCAGCGCGCGAGCTTCTCACTGCGGTGGCTTCTCTTGTTGTGAAGCAATCGGCTCTAGGTGCCTATGCTCAGCAGTTCTGGCCCATGGGCTTAGTTGCTCTGTGGCATGTGGGATCCTCTGGGACCAGGGATCAACCTGTGTCCTTTGCGTTGCAAGGCAGATTCTTAACCACTAAACCACCAGGGAAGTTCTAATATGATTCTCTTAAGGGCACGGCTTAGGGATACCAAGCAGGGACTCTGGCTAGAGTTTAAAAAAAAAATCATAAAAAAAAAAATAAAAAAAAAATCATGTCACTGAACCAAATACCCTAATGACAAGCTTGTATAGAAAGAAAGTCAATTCCATCCTACCCTCTGCCTCTGTACACCTAGCACTGACCAGATATGCTGGTCTCAGGTGGTCAAGGCAAGGTCCTCAATCTTAGAGGAGCCACCTCTAGTAGGAATAGAATACAAGCTGAATATGTAATTCAGAATTTTTTAATTTCCACATTAAAAAAGTAGAACTTAAAGCCAGGTAAAATTAATTTCAACAATATATTTTATTTAACCTAATATAGCCAAAAGATTAACATTGCAATATGCAATCAACAGAAACCATTATTAATGAGATAGTTTCACTCACTTCCTACTGTGTCTTGGAAATCTGTGTGTTTTACAGTCACAGTACACCTCATGCACATTTCAAAGGTTAATAGCCACACGTGGCTTAGAGGCCATCATCTTGGACCGCCCAGCTGGCCCCCGAATGGTCACCTTTCCTTTGCCCTTTGTGTCTGCGCTCCTAGAAGAAAGGCTGAAGAATAATTTGCCAGCGTCCTGTAGATGATGTTCTGTCTCCGAGGCAGATCACCCCACCTCTAGAGTCTTCCCTTCTTCCCACTCCAGCCATGTGGTTCTAGTAGGGGCTGCAATCAGAGCATCCATGCTCCTGGCCTCAGTGATGAGTCCATCGATGGGTTTGTGACCTCAGTTGCCCACCTAGAGTCTTTTCCTGTGATGTACAATGCTGTAAGTGGGGAGAAGTCGTACCCTTGTCTGATTAGGAGGCGTAAGGCTGTTAGGCTTGCAGGAGACAGATGCTCTGAGCTGTATAATAGACTTCCTGGGCCAGGGAATAAGGGAATAAGGACAACTTATAGACAGAAACAGTGTGTGTGTGAGACAGACAGAGAGACAAAGAGAGAGACAGGGAGAGAACTCGAGAGCTGCAGATCTATCTCTGGCCTCACTCTGTCCTGTGGGTTTGGGAGCTGTTCATTTTCTTTCTCCACTTAAGTTATTTAGAGTTGGTTTTTGTCCCTTGAGAAATTTTGTTTTCTATAGATTTTGTTTTTGACAAGCACAAGGCTCTTCTCAAAAAATTCCTGCCTTCTTCCCAGAGTAGTGGGGCTTGGAGAAAACCAAGATGACTTGAATCATAGATTGAGAACACAGCATCAGAGCCATTCATATTCAGTTACTGTCTGTGTTAAGAGAGAAAGCTAGCCTGCTCTGAGATGACAGATTTGACTATGGAATCCAGTCTGCCCTCCTCCGACACACTCCGTCTTGGTGACAAGGTGTTTTTCGCTAGGACAGTCCCAGCGGCCTCCTAAGCAGTGACTGTCTAAAGCCAAATGGTAGAGTGCTTCTGTGAAGTGCTTACTTGCTTAATTAATCAAGCCCTCTCTCGACTCAGCTGCTTTGTGCTCGAGAGAATGTTAGCTTCTAATTTTTACTAACAAAGAAATAAACATGTCACTCTAAGTATAATGGTTGGAGCAATAAGAGCAAATGACACGGTTCATGTCCTTCTTTTGGACTCTTTTGAACTTGATCCTGTGAAAGAGCTTTGGGTCAGCTTTGCGTTGATAAGCCACTCTTTCTGTAGCATTTCCCTTACCACAAGGCAGTCAATTTTAAGTTAATACTTTTTTAAATACCCATCTAAGTGAGGCTTAGCTATGTAAACCCCATTTTCCCTGTGCAATTGTGTCTAAGGATCCAGAAAGTTGTATATGGCAGTGTTCTAAATATTGTTACTCAATCTGCTCTTTGGAACTTCCAAATCCTATTTAGTTCTTCAGTTCTTCCTTGTCTTGGGTTGTTTGAGAGCCTGGCTTTACCCTGGAGCACTCGGTTTAGAGAACTTTATGAAGCTTAAATGTCATATAACCCGGTTTTCCAGGCAGAGGGTAGGTGGGTAGGGGGAGGCATGAAGTAAGACCAAGGGTGTTAGCAACACAAAAAGATGAAAGCAGATGGCTTTAAAAAATGGGGTCTTCGGTGATGCTTGGGATCTCTGCTCCAGAGTCTAACTTCTTCTCCAGGCCCAGGTTGAGGGTGCGCTCATGCTGACCATGACTATGAAAACTGCTCCCTGAAATTCAAGTCTCCAGGCGTCTTGCTCCTGGTCTCACGGTGGCCCTTGTGTGGTCGCTTGGGGTGGGGACCAGCCTCCCAGTGTGGAGGAAGGCACCAGCACTCTCCTTGTAACTGCCTGGCGTGGTCTGAGGTCACAGATTCTGAAGCCACTTCAGAATGGCCTTGATGTGCTTGGCAGAGGAAAGATCTTCCCAGCGCCCAGTCAGTCCAGTGTGTGGAGACCCCCACGTGGATCACTCGCGCTTCCTTGGGAACCCCTGAGACCATGAGCAGTTACTCTGTGCAGGGGAGCAGCCTCTGTCCCCCCAGTTCTCTGCCGTTACGTCCGTGACTCAGGAAGGGAGACGTTCTGCAAGCCTCAACCCTCAGCAGAGGCCACTTGAGAAGCGCCCTTGTGAGACCTTGGTAGGGGTCTTTGTCTGCCCATCCCTGTGTTCACTTGAAGGCATCTGTTCTTACTCTAGAAATAATCCCCAAATGTCTGGTGACCACTGCTGCAGGGAGCCATCTCCTGCTCTGTAAGGAGCTCCTTTTCCCATGAGGGGCTCTGGGGCGGGTGTCCACACTGGGATGCTTGGGGAGTTGCAGTGAGGGAGTCTCATGCCAGTTAGCACTTAGCACATGCAAGCGCCTCTCCCCACTTCAGTTTGGACGCAGTACCCCAATTACCCACAAAGCATGGCAGGGCAGGCTCTTACCTCCTGTTTTCTCTGCTGTGTGCACAGAAAGTCACTCTCATATCCAGGCTTCACAAATAGCAGGGACGTCCCACTCATATTGGGCCAAGTTATTTCTTCCTGCCCCATCTGTCTTCTGACTCCAATTTCACCCTCCCAAATCATAACAACTGATAACCACATCCCCGTCCTGGTTTTAGAGATGATTATCTCATCCTCCCAGACCTTCTCTTTTTAGTCCAGACATCCCCAGTTCTTCTCATCAGTCCCCATCTGCAGTATTTCCACTCCCGCCCGTCTCTCAGTAATTCATGGACAAGATCCAGGTTGGAAATGAATCAGGCTCTTGCAAAGCCCCTGCCAGGCTTGAGCTCGGTGGGCGGTCTGTTCTTCAGAGTAGGACACTTTCTGTACTGTGGACAGACCTGTCATTGGTGGCTTTGGATCAGCTGATCTTTCTTGGAACTTCCTTGTAAGTTTCACTAAGTAATCCTGTTGCTTTCTCTTTGTCCCAAGGCTCCCTGTCGTTTCTGCACATCATGTTTGACCTTTGGCAGAACTGAATCCTCCCTGGACTCTTCCCTCCCATATCCACTTCCTATCCTTAGTTCAGATCCAAGTGTGGGGCTCAGCTCCTCTCCTTCACTTCCAGAACCATCTGTCCCCATGCCTGGCTTAAGTGAGCCCTAAGAATTCTGGTTCCTAAGTTAGTAGTTCAGGCACGTCTCCATGAACTGGGGCCTGCCAGGCTCCTCGGTCCATGGGATTCTCCAGGCAAAGAATATTGGAGTGGATATTCCCTTCTCCAAGTGATGTTTCTCACCCAGGGGTCGAACCCTTGTCTCTTGCATTACAGGCAGATTCTTTACCGTTTGAGCCACCAGGAAAGGCCCTAGTTCCTGACTATTCTTACCAACCTGGGCTCACATGTCCTCCCACCTGCTCACTCTCTCCTTTCTCCTCAGCTCAGCTGCTCTCCCCAGCCGATCACGGCAACCCCCCAACTCTTTTTCTCTTTTAATGGAAGGAGTGGTCATGCTCTCTGTTCTTTTACCCCCAGGCGAGGTTCTGAGCTTTTCTCTGAAGACCAGAGATTGATGAGGGTCCTCTGTTAGGCACTCAGCATCCTTTTCAAGTGGTCCTCCTACTGCCTCCCTCGCCAATGTCTTCAAGAAAAAGGTGGTAGAGAGTCTTAGCCCCACTGCTATGTGGGTTATGTCCTTGATCCTCACCCTCTAAGCAGACTGCAGTCGTCAGGGTGTTGCTCAGTCTGCCAGTCCTGTCCAACTCTTTGTGGCCTCATGGACTGCAGCACGCCAGGTTACCCTGTCCTTCACTATCTCTTGAGGTTTGCTCAAACTCGTGTCCATTGAGTCCATGATGCCATCCAACCATCTCATCCTCTGTCTCCCCCTTTTCCTTTTGCCTTCAATCTTTCCCAGCATCCGGGTCTTTTCCAATGAGTCAGCTCTTTGCGTCAAGTGGTCAAAGTATTGGAGTTTTAGCTTTAGCATCAGTCCTTCCAGTGATATTCAGGGTTATTTCCTTTAGGACTGACTGGTTTGATCTCCTTGCTGTTCAAGGAACTCTCAAGAGTCTTCTCCAGCACCACAGTTCGAAGGCATCAATTCTTCGGTGCTCAGCCTTTTTTATTGTTCAGATCTCACATCTGTATGGTATCCTAGTGGCTCACTTGGTAAAGAATCTGCCTGCAATGCAGGAGACCTGGATTCAGTCCCCAAATGGGGAAGATCCCCTGGAAAAGGAAATGGCAACCCACTCCAGTACTCTTGCCTGGAGAATTCCATGGACAGAGGAGCCAGGCAGGCTACAGTCCATGGGATCGCAAAGAGTCAGACATGACTGTGCAACTATCATTTCATTTCATTTCACACCCATACATGACTCCTGGAAAAATCATAGCTTTGACAATACAGACCTTTGTAGGCAAAGTAATGTCTCTGCTTTTTAATATGCTGTCTAGGTTTGTCACTGCTTTTCTTCCAAGGAGCAAGTCATTTAATTTCATGGCTGCAGTCACCATCCACCTTTGTCAGGTTAGGTTTCAAATAACAAAAGTTTCTTTCTGTTCTATTAGCATAATCAACCTTGGAATTCCTGAAGGCATTTCCTGTTTTCCAATGAAGTCTCTAGAACATTCCAAAGAGCCTCAATAGCCCCCAGCACTGCTAAGGAATCAGAGCGGGGGTGGGGGGGGGGGTGCCTTCTGGGCTTTGTCACTTCACGGGATTATGAGAATGGTCATTTTTGTGGGGAAGCATCCTTTGCCACTTTTACCCAAGGCCAAGAACGCTACCTAGGAGGTTAATATTTACACCCTTGGTCAAGGTTCCAAGAATACCATGTTGGGAAAAATAAATTTCTAACTCTCTAAGAACCATTGTGGTTTAAAATTGTTCTTTTGGACTCCAGGGCTCAATATTGGATTCTCTGGAGGTTCCTTTAAAACAACATGGATTTGTGGTCATCTCTGTGTCTGCTCATTAACCCAGCTAGTATTTATTAAGCAACTGCTATGATCCATGTACATGTACTAGAACACAGCAGGCAGTGACACGGATTCTCTGGCATCACTGTGTTTACAGCACTGGAGGGAACACAGACGCCAGAACAAATGAACACAAGTGCACAGCACAGAAAATCCGGTGCGTATCAGCTGCTCCCTTTAAGGAGTGTGATTTGTCTTCTCCTCCACAAATAAATTTTGAAACGTTCCGTCTAGGACTTCAGCACACCTCAAGAGAATCGTTCCTGGGTATTTCATATTTATTGTTATGATTGTGTATGGAATTTTCCTCCCATTACATTTTCTGCCAGGTTATTATTGGTGTAAAACAAAAGCTATTGATTTTTGTAGATTTATTTTGTAAACTGGACACCTTATTAAACTCTTTTATTATGTTTTAAAATTTGGTAAGAGCTTTTCTACCGCAAGCAATTTTCGCTGACCTCTGGTTGAAGTTCTCACTCCAGAACTGCCTTGTCTCGTCAATCGGTTTAGGGGTAAAAATTGTGTATTAAAAAGCACTTTGGAGATAATTCTCTTCTGCTCCTTCAAGCAAGTCCACAGTTTAGAGGACATTTATTCTAATTCATGAGTCTCCCCCTTCGCTGTAATTCCTTTGTCTCTTTCACAGCTGGTGATGTCTTTGCTTCGAATTCTCATCAGCGAGTGTTTGCTCACTGCGGGACCCTGAGGTGGGGCTGTCAGAGACCCTGTGTGTGTGTTTTCACATCTGCTGTCTCAGGTTGAATCAGGTGGAGGAGAGGGTGGGTTTTGATGAACGTGGAGGTTAGACCCACAGCACTTGTGTGTATGTGATTCCTGCCATTTTATTTAAGCAGCCACCTTCCTCATCCTTTCCCTAAGTGCTCCCTGGCTCACCTGCTTCTCTGCTTCCAACTATTCTATCCCAACTATTCTACCTGCTTCCCACTATTCATCACCCGACTCAGGACCTACTCATCTGTTACAGGTCTTTGTGACAATATAGTTCTCCCCATCAGGGCTTTGTACCCTTGGTTCATTCCTGATTTCCCAGCCATGTGACCAGTGCTTGACCCTTTCTGGGCTCTTAATAAATTTATGTGACATTAATGAAATCAACATTACCTGAGGGGCTTCCCTGCTGGTCCAGTGGCTAAGACTTCACCTTCCAGTGAAAGGGGTACGGGTTCGATTCCTGGTTGGGGAGCTGCAATCCCACATCTCTTGTAGCTAAAAACCCGAAACATGAAACAGAAGCAGTATTATAGCACATTCAATAAAGGCTTGAAAAATGGTCCACATTAAAACAGACAAACAAAACCTTTAGAAACAGCCCCTAAGTAACTGCTAGGTGCCAGTTACCAAGGGTTCTGAAGGTGGGCCATGAGCAATGAGATGTGTGATTTTCGCCTCTTGGGGAGGCAGTTTCTTGGCCAGGAAGGGCAGTGCTGGGCCCCCCACCCCCCTGCCCTGAGAAGCTTCCTTTCCCTCTGTGGGTGCAGGCTCCACTCCGTGGGGCAGCCCCATTTCTGTCTCAGCAATGCCTACGAGCACCGCTGAGCAGGCTCCAGGTGAGGACCCCAGGGCCCTTACTGCCTTCAGACCACCCCCCATCTTGCTCTAGTGGTTGGTCTCTGCCACTCTGCATTTGGAAACCTGAGGGCAATGCCAGCAGAAATAATCAATAAACAATCTATACTAGCAATGGAAAACAGTTTTATTTGAATCACACTGAGGACTGTCGCCTCGGGAGACGGCCTCTCAAACAACTCTGAGAAATTGCTCAGGAGAAGCGTGATTTTCAGCTATAGTTTTATATCTTGTTAGAACAAAGAACATCAAATAAGTAGGGATACATTCCTTCAAGGTTTAAAAACAAATCAGCCAGGAACCGGTCAGTATGGCCTTGGCAGCTGGGAAGGGAGTCTTATCATTAAAGCAGGACCAGCATTGATGTCCCAGGAAAAGGAGATACTTAATCTTTATTTTTAACATGGACATAGTTCACTTCTGGTCAATGAACTATTTTCTTTAATGTTAAAACAGATGTACAATGTATTTTTGAGAGGTCACAAACAGACTGCATTATTGATAGCTAGCATAAAATTCAAGCTAACTCAGGTACAAGCCAGAATGACTTCCTCAGACCTCAATATGTGAACATTTTTTCCATTAGCACCCTAGATGTATTATGCAGGTGGGCTTTACTCTCATAGTGTGAAATCACAGCAGCTGGGGAATACCCTCAACCTACTTCTATCTGTAGCATACCTCATATCAATTCCTACTGTATCTATACCACTGTTTAGTTGCTCAGTTGTGTCCAACTCTTTGTGACCCCATGGACTGTAGCCCACCAGGCTCCTCTGTCCATAGGATTTCCCAGGCAAGAATACTGGAGTAGGTTGCCATTTCCTTCTCCAGGGATCTTCCCCACCCAGGGATCGAACTGTGTCTCCTGCATTGGCAGGCAGATTCTTTACCACTGAGCCATCAATACTTGCTCATGTACTGTTCTGTTTGTCAGCCCATATACATTTCATATGTCGAAGTCTTGGGGGCATTATTATTATTGGGAATTTTGAGAGAAAGTAGAATTCAGAAATTGGCTCAAGTTACCTTAACAATCTCCACTGTGATAATCAGTGGTGATTATTATATAAGTTTTTCTTCAAATTGCTGGTAGAATAATTTCAGTTAATTGCTACCACTGTTTCTTTTATTTTTTTGGGGGGGTGGGATCCAACATTCTCCTGTTGATGGTTGTTCCACAGCTAGTTGCAATTTTGGTGTTCTTGCAAGAGAAGATGAACACACATTCTTCTACAACACCATCTTTCTGGAATAAAGGCACTGGTATTGTCCATCAGGAGAAAGAAAAAGTGATGTCCTCAGGCTCCAAAAGTAGAGAGGGCCACCAGGCCACTGGGCTCTTCTGTCTTACGCCCAGTAGTATTCATTCTGTAGGGGCTTCTCCTTTGCCCTTGGATGTGGTGGGATCTTTTTTTGATGGGATCCAGCATTCTCCTGTTGATAGTTGTTCAGCAGCTAGTTTTGATTTTTGAACCAATCAATCCTGAGGGAAATCAACCCTGAATATTCATTGAAAGGACTGATGCTGAAGCTGAAGCTGCAATACTTTGGCCACCTGATTCAAAGAGCTGACTCACTGGAAAAGACCCTGATGCTGGGGAAGATTGAAGGCAGGAGGAGAAGGGGACGACAGAGGATGAAATGATTGGATGGCATCACTGACTCAATGGACATGGGTTTGAGCAAGCTCTGGGAGATGGTGAACGACAGGGAAGCCTGGCGTGCTGCAGTCCATGGGGTCTTAAAAAGTCAGACATGACTGAGTGACTGAACAACAACTGTTTCTTCACTTCCATTTCTTTAAGGTCAAGATTATTTCAGGTATCATATTCACTTGATCAAAGATGCACATTCCTTTACATTTCACATGTTTGAAGTTGAGTCATATACCATTGGTGGCTTCTTATAATCTCTGTTGTCCTAAAAACAGTTAGGATATCTTTGTTATTTACTGCACTGTTGTGTAATGAAATTGTACCTATTTCTGATGGGCTGTTTGGATCACGGTGACCTCCCAGTGTTTCAGTCAACACACATTAGAAAAGCACTTGAAAAAGAAACTTAAGCCCTCGCTTTTGCCTGATAGCCTGTCATTGACACCTTCTGGTGAGATCCACAGAGTTCCAGTATTAAACCCTGCTGAATTGAAAGGAAAAAGAAAAATGCAGTTCAAATTATGAGATCCATCCTCTGTCAAACTGCAATAGAAGGGGTTTCCCTGGTGGTCCAGTGGTCAAGAATCTGCCTGCCAATGCAGGGGACATGGGTTTGATGCCTGATGCAAGAAGCTCCTACATACTGAGAAGTAACTAAACCCATGCGCCATGGCTGTTAAGCCTGTGCTCTGGAGCCCAGGAGCCTCAACTACTGAGCCCATGTGCTGTAAGTACTGAAGCCTGTGCACTCTGCAACCCACGCTCCACAATGGGAGAGGCTGCCGAAAGGAGAAGCCCATGCACCACAATGAAGAATAGCCCCCCACTCGCCACAGCCAGAGAAAGCTCGCATGCAGCAACAAAGATACGGCACAGCCAAAACTATAATTAAAAAATAAATAAAAATGTTTTTAAAAATTGCAAAACAGGTGAAAGTCTCTGTACCATTTTGCATGTTTTTGTACCCAGACTTATTTGTCCTGCTAGGAAACACAAGGTTATGGATCCTAGACTTTTCATTACTGACCCAGCCATCTTAAGTACTGGCTTCCCACACTCATCAGGGAACTGCACTGAGATCCAGAAAGCTGTGCATGTCCGGGGGTTGGTACCACAGGGGAGGGACTTCAGGACTCTGAATTTTGAAGCTGATATAAGAGCTGCAGTTACAGTTGCTCTTTCTCCCCACAGCCTTGAAGGAAAGAGAGCTTGTGCTCTTGGATATAAACAAACACTCTGCTCTTGGGGAGAGAACAAAGGTGTCCAGGTCCCTTGCCCTTTGGAACGTCAGCATCGGTCTCCAGGGCGAGAATGCTGTCAGTCTCTCCAGCCTCTTCACCTTCTAATGCTCATTGCTATTCAAACACCTTTCACTGGGGTAGCCGCCACTCTGCTCAGAAAGTTCTGACCGTGTAGAAATGTGAAAATAGTCATTGCTTTTCAACAGCTTTGAGCTGTGGTGTTGGAGAAGACTCTTGAGAGTCCCTTGGACTGCAAGGAGATCCAACCAGTCCATCCTAAAGGAAATCAGTCCTGAATATTCATTGAAAGGACTGATGCTGAAGTTGAAGCTCCAATACTTTGGCCACCTGATGCAAAGAACTGACTCACTAGAAAAGACCCTGATGCTGGGAAAGATTGAAGGCAGGAGGAGAAGGGGGCAACAGAGGATGAGATGGTTGGATGGCATCACCAACTCAACGGACATGAGTTTGAGTAAACTCCAGGAGTTGGTGATAGACAGGGAGGCCTGGTGTGCTGCGGTCCATGGGGTCGCAGAATCGGACGTGGCTGAATAACTGAACTGAACTCAACAGTCAGACTATTTTTATTTCTACCATTTCTAAAGGGTAGTCCTGTGGATGGGGAGAGGTGAACGGTTAGGCTCCACTGCATATTGATTGAAATGAGATGAAGAAACTCAAAATTTCTAAAAGTCCATGATGAGAGAATGAGGGACAGCGAGCTCTATGTCTGTTCAGAGAAATTTTGTTAATGCATTGACTGCTAATGCCTTAAAGGGACCGAGGACAGACTGACTATGGGCCTCGAATCAGGTGGGGTGAGTCTTGGCTGGACCAGAAGGAAGGGGGAAGACAAGAGGGAAGCCATGTGGAAGCTCTGGAGATGGTCTCTGTGTGGGGTGTGTGGGACTGTTGCTCTGACAAACAACATCTTCAGTACACATCAGACAAAAATCACACGCTTCATGCGAGTGGAGTTTGTGCTGCAAGCTGCGGATGAGGCAGGATGCTGTGTGTGTTAGAGCCTGCCCGTGAAGTCAGAGGGCAAAGAGAGAGAAGCACAGAAACCAGGTGAGGGTTCCAGGCAGCTACGGGCTAAGGCGCCGGGATGGGGTGTGTGTGTGCGTGTGTGTGTGTGTGCGTGAGTGTGTGCGTGCGTGTGTGCGCACGTGCGCGCATGTGTGTGTGTGTGTTAGTCGTTCAGTCGTGTCTGACTCTTTGCAGCCTCTTGGATTATAGCCCGCAAGGCTCCTCTGTCCATGGACTTCTCCAGGCAAGAATACTGGAGTGGGTTGCCATGCCCTCCTCCAGGGGATCTTCCTGACCCAGGGATCAAACCCAAGTCTCCTGCATTGCAGGCAGATTCTTTACTGTTAAGTTTCACCAAATCTCCCCAGGATGGAGGGCCCAGATAACGTGTGGGTTACACTGAGCGTCGAGCTCTGCAGAATGGTGACGTAGTTGATTTGTTGCCTCGTGCTTTGTGGCACAATTTTCCTGGGTCCTGTTTGTCAGCAGACAGGGCCAGTCAGCCCAGGGCTACAGATCTAACCCTTCCCCAGGCCTCTGGTCCTTCTCATAGACACATGTTATACCTCTGTGTCCAGGCGTCTGACTTATTGATCCTCCTGTTCTGACATCAGAGCAGGGGTCAGGCAAGTGTCTCCTACTGGAAAAACAACTCAAAGCCCATTTTCTATCAATAACAATGGAAGAAGACATGTGTTACGAGTAATGTGTGTATGCATCACATAGTTTTCATTCACTCACTAACTCATCCATCCAGCCGGGAGGCACTAGGCATAAAGGATAACGTCCCAGTCCTCCGTCAGCTCACATCTGGAGAAAGGAGATGGGTGAAGACATGCAGAGTTGTAGCCTCCCTCACTGAGGCTGTGAGCGCCAGCGCAGAAGCGGGTGCAAAGCGACTGTTTCTGCCTGGAGTCTCGGTGAGGCTCCACTTAGGAGCGTAGCCATGAAGTGCTGGCTGTGTGATGTCTGCCGGGGGTTGGTGGGGAGGGAAACACGCAGGTGGGCATTTCAGATGGGAGCAAAACACGGGCAAGGACAGAGCACCGGGGTGAGGTGGGGCCCTCTGCGAAGGGATGCGAGGAATGGGAGTGAGTTGAATGTCAGAAAACATGTGACCCCACGGTAACTTCTGCGGGACATTATTGTGAAGGCTAATAACAATGGTGTTCGTGCTGGGGACCAGTTCATGCCATTGATAAAGTGTCCAGGGTTCGAGGTGATGGCAGAGACCACACTGGTCTTCCTCAACTACATTGCCCAGGTCCTGGTACAGGGTCTCGCACAGACTCAGCATTCACTGAATATTTACTGAAGGGAACAAGCAAATCCTTTCACAGACTGCTTTCACGTATCAGCAGTTCTCACATGCATGCGAGCCAAAGCAGTGTCTGGGGACTGTTTGATATTCTTGAATATGGCACAAGAATTCCTTACTGAGTCTCCTGATACATGTAAGTTAGGTGTCCAAGCTGAGAAAATACACATAATTGTACAAATCTCAATAAAAAGGCAGGTGTGAGAGGAATCAATGGAATGGGCTGAGTATGGCGACTTGAAAATCATCCAGTCGTCCCATTGTTTTGGATTTTGTTTTATAGGGACAAAAGCTTTCCCTGAATTTCTAGAAGAAATGTACATTTTCTTGCCTAAAAGCTGGTGAGGGCTGTGACATTTCTAGCAACTGAGTGTATCCTGGGCTGAATCCCAAAGTTCAGTACATAAAAGACTGGTGGTCAGCTCTGTGCTGTTGAAACGCAGAGCTTTCACCAGATGCCCTGTTGGACCTCTCTCTGTGTCAGTTGCTGATCAGCGCCCCTGGAGGCTGCCTCCTCTATCAGTAATTCTGCAGAATCTATTCCCACCACTCATGAGACAAATCTCTAGGGGATGATGGAGAAGCTGAGGGCTAAAGCTGCGGGGTTATTTCTAGCAAAAGTATTTCTAAGATATATATTTATATATCATATCCCATTTCATATATATTTCAAATATCATATATATAAGCATATACCCAGTTAAGTATAAGACAGCCATCCACCTGCTATGATTCTGAGGGGACCAACCTGAGCCCTGGAAGAACAACCACTCTTGCTTTGCTTGTCAATCCCCTACTGGGCTGAGCCATTTGATTCTGTGATGAGAGTCTGGCTTAAAATTTCCCTGCCCTCTGACCCATTAATTTCACCCCAAGGCAAATAACCACTGTTGACATGGAAAGTCATTCCTGGTAGGATCATGTAAAATGAAAAAACTTGCAAAGGACCCAGATGCTCAGTGACAAGAGATGAATCACAGCTTATCAACACACTGGAAGCTGTACAAAAATTCAAAAATGTTCCAAAAATTTTAAATGGAGGAATATTCGTAATAAAATGGCAGAAAGCAGCAAATGACAAAAAATTGTGCGCGTCACAAGCCTACAATTATGTAACACACACAGACACACATGTGCCCAGCTTGATTCTGAGCTTACACTGACCCTGACCCTGAGACCGGTGAGGACCTGCAGCCACCCCATCCCCGCCCTGTTCTATTTGCTGGAGTAATTGGCAAGGCTCATGGAGAGGGAACTCGGGGATGGGGCAGTGCAGTTGAAAACAAGGGGTTATTTTCCTAAAGACAGATGATAAAGTGCAAAAGAATTAGGGAAAGGACATTTTTATCTTTCCTCACAGGGTATGGAGGAGGTCCATGGCTGAAAGCAGCCTGAGAAGAACACAGCCCCATTTGGTCCCTGGAGCATTTGAGGGTATTTTAGGGGCTCCTTGGCCAGGGAGGGGCTTCCTGGGTTCGATCCCTGGGTCAGGAAGATCCCCTGGAGAAGGAAATGGCAACCCACTCTGGTACTCTTGCCTGGAAAATCCCATGGATGGAGAAGCCTGGTAGGCTACAGTCCACGGGGTCACAAAGAGTCGGACACAACTGAGCGACTTCACTTCACTTTTTGGCCAGGGAGGTGGTATCCCCCTGGGTGGCTCAGATGATAAACAATCTGCCTGCAATGCAAGAAATCTAGGTTCCATCCCTGGGTCAGGAAGATCCCCTGAAGAAGGGAATGGCAACCCACTCCAGTATTCTTGCCTGGAGAATTCCATGGGCAGAGGAGCCTGGCAGGCTACAGTCCATGGGATCGCAAAGAGTCGGACATGACTGTGAGTAACACACTTGGCGAGGGAGGTGGTGTCCTATTGGGTGGCAACTGACTCCCCACTCCGTTCCCCAGGTGAGAAATTTACAACAGCGGGCTGCGCTCTTTCTTGAGGCTCTAGGGGAGGATTCATGTCCTTGCCTTTTCCAGCTTCTAAGGCCCCTGCACTCCTGGGATCGTGGACCCTTCGTCCACTCACAGTCAGGGCCAGTAGTGAAGCATCCTTAAATCTCCCTCTCTTGGTCTTTGGTCACCCTGCTTCTGTCCTCTCATCACTTTCTCGAACTCTCCTGCCTCCCTCTGATAAGGACCCTTGTGAGGACACTGCGACCACCTGTATAATCCGGCATAATCCCCCATCGTAAGACCCTTAACTTCATCCCATCTGCAAAGTCCCTTCTGCCCTGTAAGGTGACCTATTCCTAAGGATTATGACACTGACATCCTGCCCTCCACACGCCCTCATGTTGAGTGTAGGCTACTGCTATGCCATTGGAGGAAATATGATGTGTAATGATACACAAGAACAGTTATGGATGCTTTGTCTTCTTAACTATAGGACAAAGCACTTCTGACCATTCAAAATTGGATGATGTGTCAAACTTGTTAGAAAGAGATCTATGGCAGGGTGGTGCGGGAAGAAAAACAAACCCATTTGTGATAAGCACAGTAAACAAAATCATTAATTTCATTAGGAGACTGAATTTCTTGAGAGGTTTCATTAGGAGTAAAAAAAAAAAAAAAAAAAACCCAGAGAGTAAAAGATAACTAGTTCTCACTTGGACAATTTTTTTCTTTTCTTTTTCAGATTTCTGTTTAAATCAGAGACAACAAAAATGGGGGTTTTGAGGGAGTTCTAAGCAGATTCTTATAAATAGAGACCATGAAGACGGAATGCAAATGGGCTGTGTGCTGCTGTGTCCAGTCACCCTCCCCTTAAAGAAATACATAGATTTTTGTGCAAATATAGATTGGTTGGTGTTAAGTTGCTAAGTCATGTCTGACTCTTTAGTAACTCCGTGGACTGCCCTCAGGCTCCACTGTTCTTGGGATTACCCAGGCAAGAATGCTGGAGTGGGTTGCCATTCCCTTCTCCAGGGGATCTTCCTGACCCAGGGATCGAACTCGAGTCTCCTGCATTGCAGGTGGATTCTTTATCACTGAGCCACAAGGGGAGTCAAAAACATGGATATTTGAATGCAAATGGATTCATGTGATTGATGAAAACTCTCATGTGTCAAGTGCCATGTTAGGTTTGGAGGATACACACGTGGATAAGACAGTCACAGCACCACCCCAAGAGGTATGCACTCTGGTGCAATGGAAGGCAATGGAAGCTGTTCAAATAAATATGTTTAATCGCCACTTGCATCAGTGAGCACTTTTGGATATTAAGTTCCTAAAAGGGAGAGCAAGAGGTAAGGTGAGCCATGGTGGAAATAATTCTAGTTTACTGGGAACAGGGTCACCTGTGTGGCCATGGAGGACGACAACACAGGCGGGATGCGAGCACAGCGCACATACCCAGGTGCACGGCTCCATCTTGTTCACAGGCATCTGGGTGCTGAGACCTCAGGGGAGCTTCGGGTGGGTGGTCAGTATCTGGTGTCACCTGCTCCGCCCGTGCCTCATCACACCTGGGAGCGGGGCTGGGGTGCTTTGATGATCTTGTGATGACTCAGTTCCCAGCAGCTCTGCCCCTCTCCCTCCCACCTCACACTGAACAAGCTGCCCCAGTTTTTCAGGCTGAAATCTAATCATGGCCAAAGCAATTCGAGATGAAGAAGAGCACTCCCCCTTTTTTCCCTCTGCAGAAACTGGATTCTTCGGTGGCATGTTCTCTCAAAAGGAAGTTCAATCTTTCCTGAATATGAATAAAAATCACATGATTATATTTATGAAGCCTATGTCTACAGCTTACATCAAAGTAGTGAAGACCTAATACTTGACAAGGGAAAAGAGGCCATGGTGTCCTCAGCATCAGTCCATGTTTCAAAAAAACTCACTGCTTTTGGATCTCACTGGATTTGACCAAGAAAATAACTTTAAATCAATGGAAATTCTAGAGAAACAGTTGCAAATAATTAACATAAACATGGACATGCTCCTAATCAGAATTTCTGTCCTTATTTCTCTGCTCTCTATTTTAAACTAAATCCCCTTGGTAACCCTATGCTACCATGTCATCTACCTTAAAAATTATTATGTTTGATGTGTAAAAATAAATCATTCTAAAATGATTAGACTTAAACTATGGATGAGCTCAAAACACCTGGTGTGCCCTCCCGACTGCATTGAGGGTTTGACTGTGTCTTTTCTAGACACTTGCTCTCAGTAGAAATGTTTGGGCACCTGGACAACCACTGAGGCTTTGGGTGAAATGACATCAGCTTAGACACCAGTTAGCGGCTTCTCTCCACCCTGGATACACACTAGAAGCACCCAAAGAAAATCACATCCGCCCCAGTGCTGAAGAACCAATCCTGAATCTCCAGGGATGAAGCTGGGCACCTGCAAATTTAGATAATTCCCTCAGGGTGCTTCCAACACACTGGGAATATTGAGGACCACTGGAGTAGAAGATGCCATCTTTCAGCTAGATGATGGCGGTCTATCATCCTCAGTCACTTGTAAGATCAAAAGAAGCTAGAGAATCTAGGGTAAAAACAAAGAAGCATTGACACAATAATGAGAAAGTGAAAAAAAAATACATTCTTTTTACAGAATGTGAAAATAATTTACATTCTTCTGTAAATTACATTACATTCTTACTTTCCTTTTAAATCAAATTTATTTTAGAGATAGGCTTACCAGATTTGCCAGGAAACACCTGTACTGATTTCCACTAGATGCGATGAAGCAGCATCATCGTCTAAGTTGAAGGTCCACACTGGCTGTTGCAAGCCAGGCTCTTGATCAGCAGTCCCCGGTGTGACTCAGGCCCTCTTTCTCTCCTCCCACTGGAAAGAGACCATCAGTCAGGCCTTCACTAGTGAGCACAGGGGACTTGCACGGCAGAGGTGCAGACCCTGGAGGGAGAGCAGAGAGGAGCTCCTTCCCCCTCCAGCTCTTCTCCCAGCTCTCCCTCCCTCCCTGGTACTTCCCTGGTGGCTCAGATGGTAAAGTGTCTGCCTACAATGCAGGAGACTGGGGTTCGATCCCTGGGTCGGGAAGATCCCCTGGAGAAGGAAATGGCAACCCACTCCAGTGTTCATGCCTGGAAAATCCCATGGACCGAGGAGCCTGGTGGGCTACAGTCCACGGAGTCGCAAAGAGTCGGACATGACTGAGTGACTTCACTTTCACTTTCTCCCTCCCTCCCAGGTGGGCCGACTTGCCCTCCCCTGGGGCAGGTGCTCACCCACATGCAGGCTCACGTCACTGAGCTGCCTCCCGCCCAGGCACTTACCCACCCTCCCACCCAGAAGACCAGCGATCTCCAGATCTGTAGATAGCACATGTGTCACCACTTCACACACAGTCCGCGGCCTCCGCCCACTGCCCCGGGTTGTTTGTGTGTCCGCCTCTCTTCCCTTCAGGCCTTTCCCCCGTCCCAGCCTGCCTGGCTTCATCCATCCATCCATCCATCCATCCATCCACCCACCCATCCCCCGTTGATCACACACCACGTGCCCACACCGTGCCGGGCGCCGGGCCTGAATCGCCCGGGCAGCGGAGGCAGCGTAAGGTTGGCCCTTCTGCAGCCCGCCTTCTGCTCAAGGGCAGGTAGGAAATTCAACCAATGACCCAGACCCAGGGAACAGAGTTGAAACTGCCGCTGTGACAAGGGCTCCCGGAAGAGGGACGTGGGCCTCCCAGGACTTCTTGGGCAGGTCAGGGGGTTAGTGCAGAGCCCTGAAGGAGGGGGGTGTCCACCCGCAGGCCTGTGCCGGGGACAGTCGACTGTGGGTGGATGGAGGATGGGAGTGTCTGTTGAGTGTGTGAGCGAGAGTACGGGTGTGTGTGCGAGCGTGTAAGAGGATGCAGGAGCAAGAGCGTGTGAGTGTTCTCCGGTACATGTGGGTGTGTGTTTGAGAGTGTGTGGGTGCATGTGGGTATTTGCATATGGGAGTCACACTTGGCTGGGGCAGGTCAGAGGACAGGGGTGTTGGGGGGATCAGTGTGGGGGAGGCTGGACTTGGTTTCTGCTGGTGATGGGAGCAGGGGTGAGGTCTGGAAGAATCTGTCCACTGGGGACTTACCTAGAGCCCCTCACTTCCTGCCTTAATTGGTGAAGTGTAGAGACCTGGATTTTGTTACCTTCTGAACCTGATTCCAGGCTGCCTCTGCCACTTTGGGTGTGTGTGTGTGTGTGTGTGTGTGTGAACAATCTTGTGCTCTGGCTTCAGTTTCTTGGGTGGGGGGCAGGTGAGTTCCAAGTGCTGGCCTGCCCCCCTTTTCAGCTATCCTCACCAGCATGTTCCCGTGGCTGGCAGGGAGTCCTCAGGGCGAATCTCAGCCCCCACTTTGGCCCTTGAGCTTTGTTCTAAGTGTGAGGATCAGGAGGGCAGAGTCCAAGTCCCTGCGCCCATCCCCCCCAACTCCCCGCCACCTCCTCCTCTGTCTCCCCAGGGGCATCCTGGTCTCCGCTTCTCACCTCCTCAGCTCAGGCCCCTGCAAGCTCATGGCTCCTTATGGTGCATCATCGGCCTGGGCTCAAAGATTCCATGGTGCTTGGGGTCACAGCGATCTCCTGCCCAGGGTCACCTGCCTTCTGGTTTCTGGGCAGCTTCGGCTGCTCAGAGGTCCTGGAGGAAGATTAGAGACCATCAGGGGTGGGGAAGTGTCAGGAAGGAGTCCCGTGCTGTACTCAGCTACCCCCGCCGCAGGCTCAGCCCCCCACCCCCCAAGATAAGTCAAGGCCCCCTGCCATCCTTGGACTCTATCCTGAACCTTCTCACCCAGGGATCACTTCTGCCTTTAGTTATACGTGAACTTAGGGGTTTACTTGTTAAAGCTTGTCACCCTGGAGACTATCAGGTCCAGGAGGCCAGGGTGCTGTAAGGTTCGTTTCCACCACTTTATCCCTCATTGAGGATCTCAGTGATTATTTGTTAAGTAAAGGAACGAATGAATGAATCTTCACACTGCTGACATCATATCAACCCTCTTGTTAAATGCCTTTAAAAGCCTCCAGTTTCCTATGAGGCTCTAACTTGAGCCTGGAACCCAAGCTGCTTCCGTCCTGGCCTCCAATCTATTTTTCCAGCTCTTATCACGGACTTTCACCTCACACCCTCCGGGCAGTTTCGCGTCAGCCCAGCCACAATGTCTTCGGCCTCTGCAGCTCCATTTTTCCTATGAAAATCTTTATTGTCTTCTAAAGGTCAGCTCCAACTCCACCTCTCACGGTGACGTCTTTCTTGCTTCTAGAAGTCGGTAACATTTGCTGGTAATGCTCTTCAACTCATGCTTCTTTCTGCCTTCTGGAAAATCAGAGGCTTTCATATCTTGCTTTTCCACCAGATTAAAAGAAGAAAAATCTCTTGATTGTTTTTATATTTGCTGTTTTTATATTCTCTGAAATTTGTAACTCACAAGAGTTGCTAAAGATACATTTGTCAGCTTAATGAAAGCATTATTTTGTTACAATCTTGTCCTCTGCAGTTAAAAGATTCTGTCTCATGGATCTTTCAAACTGCCTATATTTCTCAGTTTAAAGCTTTCACAAAGGGATCCACTTTAAACCTTGCTAAGGACTGATTCCCTGGGGGGAGGGCTTGCTATCAATCATTGAGTGATGGGGACCTGGTGTCAACAGCTTTGGGAAAAATCAAAGACCATGGAGAAGTAAAACCGTGGCCCCCACTGCAGAGTGCCCTTTGCACAGACTGGTCATCGCATTGTTTCTGCAACTGGAGCATGACTTCAGTGCTAACGAGATAGACCATTCCCCTTTATTTTACCTTAAACTTTAAGACCTAAATATAAATATTCCAGCTATTCATCTCAGCAGGATTTGGTTATGGAAACATAATCGGAATTGTTTAAGAGACAGAGGCGGCTTCTATTTTGGTCCTGGCACAGGAAATTCCGCCTTTGTCCATTTCTACAGTTTGATTTATGTGAGGTTAAAAATTCATAATGCAGGAGCTAACCTCGAGCAAATATTGTTTCTTGTGGTGAGCCAATTCAAACGTCCTCTCGGCCCAGGTTTCCTGTTCAAAAGGTTTAGAGATGGCAGCTTAGCTGCGGCTGACCTCTTTTGATCTCCTGCAAGTCATTCGGGTCTTTGTTGTGTTCTGGGGTCGGCGGGGCTCGGCCTGGGTGGCCCAGAGAGGGGCCGGGAGCTGCTCCCTGTTCAGGAGCACTTCCTGTGTCAGGTGCCTCATGTGGCTGTCTGACTTAACCCTCCGGTAATCCCGTGATGTATCATCTGGACTGCCCAGAAGCAGGAACTGAGACGGGCTGATCACCTGCCAGAGTCTGCGCTGTGGCGAATGGCTGAGCTGCTTGGCGTGGCTGCAAGGCTGTGCGCTGGCTTTGTAGTGGTGTGGAGAGGTGATGCTCTCCTGCTGCCCGGATGCCAAGATGTGGGGGATACAGGTTGCTGCTGCTGCTGCTAAGTCGCTTCAGTCGTGTCCAACTCTGTGCGACCCCATAGATGGCAGCCCACCAGGCTCCTCCGTCCCTGGGATTCTCCAGGCAAGAATACTGGAGTGGGTTGCCATGTCCTTCTCCAATGCATGCGTGCATGGATGGATACAGGTTAACCTTTCGTATCAACCCAGAGACTCCTAAGTGGGGGTTGTGGTCGTGTCTTCACTTCTTCCTGACAACAACCCGTGGGGGCCCTGTGCTTTGTGAACTGTGGACACACGGGAGCATCCAGCATCCACAGGGTAGTTACTCCTTCCACTGCGGCCAGGGGACAGGTCACACCCCTTTCCCTGTGGACAGTGCTGTGAATGCTTCTCTTTCCCTTCACCCACCCAAGGCTCTCACGGATCCCGGGCATAGCCTCAGCCCCCGGGGCCCTCTGATCATCTGGAAAGAGCATTGAGCCTAAAGGAGGCTTAAGTGGCCCCATGATGCCCTTGGTCACTCAGCCCCTGTGACCTAGGGGCTTCCCTCCCCCCACATTCTGCCCAGAGGGAGCCCAGTGGCACAGCACACCTGCTCCCACCCTCGGGGCCTGCCAGGGTCCTAGGTGTGTGAGTTCAGTCCCAGAGAACAAACACTAACCACATCTGGTCTGAAATCTCTCCTAATTCTGGACCACTGAAGCCATGAGATAAGACAGATGGAACAAGAGAAACACCAACGTAAACAGGCAGGGAGACCACGGTGGAGGGGGCACAAGGTGGCAGAAAGACACGTGTGAGGTTCTCTGAGTCAGTGCTGGGCTAAGTCAGGAGGGGTCAAGTCCTCCCTCGGTGCTGCCATAGCCAAGCAATTTGATGGACCCTCTCCAGCTTCTTCTTCCTTTCCTATAAGCAAGGACACAGACCATTGATGGATGAATGGACAAATGTGTGGTACATATATACAATGGAATATTACTCAGCCATAAAAAGGAACAAAATTGGGTCATTTGCAGTGATGTGAATGCACATAGATTCTGTCTGCAGAGTAAAGTAAGTCAGAAAGAAAAAACCAAATATGATATATTAACTCATATATATGGAATCTAGAAAAATGGTACTGAAAGTGTTAGTCCCTCAGTCATGTCTGACTCTTTGCAACCCCATGGACTGTGGCCTGCTAGGCTCCTCTGTCCATGGGATTCTCCAGGCAAGAATACTGGAGTGGGTTGCCATTTCCTCCTCCAGGTGATCTTCCTGACTTCCTGACCCAGGATCGAACCTGGGTCTCCTGTGTTGCAGGCAGATTCTTTACCACCTGAGCCACCAGGGGAGCCCAGATGGTACTGATGAACCTAACATTTGCAGAACAGGAACAGAGATGCAAAGGAAGAGAAGGGACTTGGGGACACAGCGGGGGAAGGAGAGGGTGGGAGAAACTGAGACAGTAGCATTGACATAGACGCACAACCACGTGTGAAACAGTCAATGGGAACATGCTGCAAAGCACAAGGAGCTCAGCGCAGTGCTACGTGATGATCTTGAGGGCTGGAATGGGGGTGGGGGATAGGAGGGAGGCTAAAGAGGGAGGGGATATACATAAACTTACAGCTGATTCACATTGTTGTACTGCAGACACTAACACAGCATTGAAAGCAATTATCCTCCAATGAAAAATAGATAAATCAGGACACAGATTTTGTTGTTCAGGTAGAGCTACCTGACCAGGCAGGTAGAGAAGTTCATTTCCACTTCCCATTAAGATATCTTGAAAATAAATGACACTTAAATTCTGAAAATGAGAGCCCCCATTGGATCTGGAGTTTGGCATGACTATTAGTTGTCAATTTTACAGAATTGGGTTTGAATGAGAAAGAATGGGAAGGACTACACCTGGTCCACCTTCTTTATGAGAATAGCCTGCTGGGTCCTGGAGAAGATAGGAAGACTTGGACCTCTAGGTGCTCTTTGCTTGAGTCCACACTACAGAATGTACGGATGTGAGAGTTGGATTATAAAGAAAGCTGAGCGCTGAAGAATTGATGCATTTGAACTGCGGTGTTGGAGAAGACTCTGCAAGGAGATCCAACCAGTCCATCCTCAAGGAAATCAGTCCTGAGCGTTCATTGGAAGGACTGATGCTAAAGCTGAAACTCCAACACTTTGGCCACCTGATGTGAAAAACTGACTCATTGGAAAAGACCCTGATGCTGGGAAAGATTGAAGGTGGGAAGAGAAGGGAATGACAGAGGATGAGATGGCTGGATGGCATCACTGATTCAATGGACATGAGTTTGAGTAAACTCCAGGAGTTGGTGATGGACAGGGAGGCCTGACATGCTGCAGTCCATGGAGTAGCAAGGAGTCGGACATAACTGACTGACTCAACTGAACTGAAGTGATAAACATGGCTTCCCTGGTGGCTCAGTCAGTAAGGAATCTGCCTGCAATGCAGAAGACACGAGGTTCAGTCCCTAGGTCTGGAAGATCCCCTGGAGAAGGAAATGGCAACCCACTCCAGTATTCTTGGCTGGAGAATCCCATGGACAGAGGAACCTGGCAGGTTACAGTCCATAGAGTTGCAAGATTCAGACACAATTTAATGACTAAACTACCACCATGTGATAAACATCTAAGAGCAAAGAATTTTGTAGCCAGTCAGGTTCTTACAATGCAAAGTCATCTTTAGTTATCAGTCAGTTCAGTTCAGTTGCTCAGTCATGTCTGACTCTTTGTGACCCCATGGACTGCAGCACACCAGGCCTCCCTGTCCATCACCAACTCCCAGAGTTTACTCAAACTCATGTCCATCAAGTCAGTGATGCCATCCAACCATCTCATCCTCTGTCATCCCCTTCTCCTGCCTTCAATCTTTCCCAGCATCAGGGTCTTTTCCAGTGAGTCAGTTCTTCACATCAGGTGGCCAAAGTATTGGAGTTTCAGCTTCAGCATCAGTCCTTCCCAATGAATATTCAGGACTGATTTCCTTTAGGATGGACTGGTTGGATCTCTTTGCAATCCATTACTGGGGATTAAAACTATTGCTCACACTTTCTTCCTGAAATAATTAGTTAAAGGTATATTCCAAGCAACATAAAAATGGTCAATGTCAATGATTATTTTTTAATTTTTACTATTTTTAATTTTTTATTGAAGTATAGTTGGCTTACAATATCATTTGTTTCAAGTATACAGCACTATGATTCAATTATGCATATATATATGAGTGTGCATATATATATGAATATACATATATATATATTATTTTTCAGATTCTTTTCCCTTATAAGTTGTTACATAATATTGAGTACAGTTTCCTGTGCTTTGCAGTAAGTTCTTGTTGGCTATCTCTTTTATACATAGTAGTGTGTGTATGTTAATCCCAGCCTAATTTATCCCTCCTCCCACGTCCCCCTTTGGTAATCATGTTTGTTTTCTGTATCTGTGAGTCTCTTTATGTTTCAGAAATAAGTTCATTTATATATTTTTTTCTTCAAGATTCCACATAAAAGTGATATCATATGGTATTTGTCTTTATCTGACTTATTTCACTTAATATGATAATCTCTAGTCCATCTATGTTGCTGCAAATGGCATTATCTCATTCTTTCTATGGCAGGGTAACATTCTGTTGCTTACATGTACCACATCTTTATCCATTCATCTGTTGACGGACATTTAGGTTGCTTGACAAATTTTCTAAACTCACACTTCATTTTCTCTGTTAATAAACATGTAATGAATGGCTATAAGATTTCAGGTATTGCAATAATAAGTAAAACTTTGAATGAAACCCAAGTGGTTTATGCCCCTATAGCGCCCAGTGCCCAGAGGGACAGAGAGAAACAGCAGGGCACGTGACGTGGCCGGGGGCGTGGCGGCAGGGGGCGTGGCGGCAGGGGCGTGGCGGCAGGGGGCGTGGCGGCAGGGGCGTGGCGGCAGGGGGTGTGGCGGCATGGTGTCTCGGTGAGGGACCCGTAAGACCCAAGTCTGGGTCTGGCCCAGGGTCACCGGACAGCTTTTCTTGGAGAAAGGTGACGTCTGACTTGAGCCTGTGAATGAGGAGGGCTTAGACTGAAGAAGAGCTGGAAGAATGAACAGAGATCCCAGTGAAGGGCAAGCTCAAGTGTGCGGGGCCAGAGAGCAGGGGGTTCCAGTGACCGGAGTACAGGGCAGGCTGAGAGCGGCGAGACACGGAACACAGTGACCGCCCGGCACCGCCGCCCCTGAAGACCAGCGCATCCTCTGTGGACCCTGACTGTGCTTTGTCACTGCTCTTCACTCAGTGCCTGGCACTGAGGAGGTCCTCAGCAGATATTTGTTGAATGAAAAATGAGTTATTCAAGATTTCCACAAAAGAGAAAAAAATCCAAACAGTTTTTAATTTGAATGACTAAGATTAGCAATGGCAATATAATATCAGTCTAAGTTGATAATGCAGAATTAATTTAGCAAAGGCTAGGAAATAATTGAGAGCATAGGAAAAGATCAAGGGTAATAAATTTTGTCTTATGTAAGAGGGAGAGATGAAGGTAATTGCCTCACTCTTGACTAGATAATTAGGGGATTATACATTTAAATAAATATTTGAAAAATAATTAGAAGTATCTACTGGTATAATAAAAAAAAAAAAAACCCAGAGTATACATAACAAAATGAAAAAGAAGCTGTGATAAAGCAGAAGTCATGACAAAGCAAGGTAGGAGACATAGAGGCAGACATTTTCATTACGGTAATAAATGCTGAAAGTTTTAACTCTACTGCATCAAAGAAAACAGTCTTGTGACAGGAAGCAAAAATCAACCACATGATGTAAGAGATAGACATGAAGGAGAGTGCTTTTGCAATTTAAAATAAAGGACAGGGACTTCCTTGGTGGTCCAGTGGTTAAGACAATGCTTCCACTGTAGGGGGCACAGATTTGATCCCTAGTCATGAAACTAAGACTCCACATGCCCCATGGAGCTGCCAATACACACCTGCATGAAAAGTGAAAGTCACTCAGTCGTGTTCAACTCTTTGCAACCCATGGACTGTAGCCCGTCAGGCTCCTCTGTCCATGGAATTCTCCAGGCAAGAATACTGGAGTGGGTAGCCATTCCCTTCTCCAGGAGATCTTCCTGACCCAGGGATCAAACCAGGTCTCCTGCATTGCAGGCAGATTCTTTACCATCTGAGCCTCCAGGGAAGCCACATACATAAAGGACAAGGCAGGGTGAGGCTAGCTCATATAACAGAAAGGAAGGATGACAATTTCAGCATCAAGAAAATAAACACAGCAGTCTGAAGAGACATATTCACACCTATCGTCATTGCAGCGTTGGTTACAGTAGCCAAGATGAGCAGCAACCTGTCTCATCAATAGATGAATGGATAAAGAAGATGTGGTATATATATACCTATATACACCACACACACACAGTAGAATACTGCTGCTGCTGCATCGCTTCAGTCGTGTCCGACTCTGTGCGACCCCATAGACGGCAGCCCACCAGGCTCCCCCGTCCCCGGGATTCTCCAGGCAAGAACACTGGAGTGGGTTGCCATTTCCTTCTCCAATGCGTGAAAGTGAAAAGTGAAAGTGAAGTCGCTCAGTCACATCCGACTCTTCGTGACCCCATGGACTGCAGCCCACCAAGCTCCTCCGTCCATGGGATTCTCCAGGCAAGAGTACTGGAGTGGGGTGCCATTGCCTTCTCCACAATAGAATACTACTCAGTTATAAAAAAAGAAAGATATCTTGCCATTTTTGACAACACAGATGGATCTGGAGGGCATTATGCTAAGTTAAATTAGTCAGACCAAGAAAGACAAATACTGTATGACCTCACTTATATCTGGAATCTAAAAAAACAAGACGCATTAGCAAACATAACAAGACAGAAACAGACTCATAGGCACAGAGAACAAGCAAGTGGTTGCCAGAGGGGAGGGCTGTGGGGGGAGGAATGAAATCGGGAGGGAGATTAAGTTAAAAAATAAGTCACAGGGATATAATGTGTAATACAGAGAATATAGCCAATAATATAATAGCTGTATAGTGACAGGTGGTAACTAGACATAGTAGTGATCATTAGTAACTATAAAAATATTGAATCACCGTGTTGTATACTTGAAACTACTGTGATACTGTAAGTCAACTATACTTCAATTAAAAATTTTTTAAAAACATAGACATCAAACAAGAAGCCTTGGGCTGCCCAGCTGGGGTTAGTGGTAAAGAACTCGCCTGCCAGTGCCGGAGATATAAGAGGTGCAAGTTTGACCCCTGGATCAGGAAGATCCCCTGGAGGAGGGCATCGCAACCCACTCCAGTATCCTTGCCTGGAGAAACCCATGGACAGAAGAGCCTCACAGGCTACAGTCCATGGGGTCACAAAGAGTTGGATACAACTGAAGCGAATTAGCACCCATGCTCAAGCAGCCTTAGGATTGCAATATGAGTCATGTTTGATTATGAAAAGTAACGATTCTGAAAACAGTCATTAGCTGTCATGCACCGATAAACACTATTGACATTTGTAAATTAATACTTCAGAAGTTAAGAGGAAATCATCAAAATAGAGAGAATGGGGAGAATGATTGATAACCATCACATGATAGATCAATGAAAAGGAAATTAGTTATTTGATTCTATTAATTGCCCATGGCTGCTGTAAGAAATTTCCACAAACTTGGTGTTTTAAAAAGGCACATATTTACTCTTTCATAGTTCTGGCTGCCAGAGTCTGGAATCAGTTTCCATCTGTTTCCTTACCTCTTCCAGTTCTGAAGCTGCTTCCCCTGGCTGTGGCCCCTTCCTCCAGCCTCAAAGCCAGCATCGCAGCATCATGCTTCAGTTACCACATTGCTCCCCTCTTCTGTTTTGGTTCCTTTCCTGCCTCCTTTTATAACGAAACTGTGATTGCATTTAAGGCATACCTAGATACCTCAGGATAATCTCCCCATCTCAAGATTCTTAATCACACCTGCAGAATCTCTTTTGTCATATAAAAGACCTAACTGTCTTCAGGAGCCATCACTCAACCTATCACAATGATAGTGGATGCTCAGTCACTCAGTCGTGTCCGACTCTTTGAGACCCCATGGACTGTGGCCCACCAGGCTCCTCTGCCCATGGAATTTTCCAGGCAAGAATACTGGAGTGGAGTGCCATTTCCTACTCCAGGGAATATTCCAGACCAGGGATCAAACCTCCTGTCTCTTGCGTCTCCTGCATTGGCCAGCAGATTCTTTACCACTAGTGCCATCTGGGATAGTAGGACTTAAATATAAAGATCAAGTTCACAGCACTGGGACTATTTACTTTCAAGTTTTCCATGGGACATTTCCAAAGCTAACATGCATTTGGCTTTATAAACACCTCAAAGCAAAAATTATTTGCTGATCATTTTCTAAAATTCAAAATTTATAATACTTGTTGTTCAGTCACAAAGTCATGTTTGACTCTTTGCAACTCCGTACGAACCGCAGCATGTCAGGTTTCCCTATCCTTCGCTATCTCCCTGAGTTTGCTCAAATTCATGTCCATTGAGTCAGTGATGCCATCCAACCATTTCATCAATGGTCACCCCCTTCTCCTCCTGCCCTCAATGTTTCCCAGCATCAGGGTCTTTTCCAGCAAGTTGGCTCTTTGCATCAGGTGGCCAAAGTATTAGAGCTTCAGCTTTAGCACCAGTCCTTCCAGTGAATATTCAGGTTGATTTCCTTTAGGATTAACTGGTTTGCTCTCCTTGCTGTCCAAGGGACTCTCAAGAATCTTCCAGCATCACATTGAAAGTATCAGTTTTGTAATATCTAAGTAATTATACTTTTTTCTATAATACTTAGAAAGTATAATTACTTAGATATTATAAATAAAATAAAAGCACTCACAAGTATTGAGTATACCATGAAATAGCATTTCAGATTCTTTAGAAAATCATAAAAACAAGGACACAACTAAGGCTGTCAGACATATCAGAAAAGGTTGATTTTTAAAACTAAACTCTTCATTACCAAATAAAAAAGAAAATAAATATGTAAGTAGTCATTCATGGCAGGGAAATAGAACATGAATTGGGTAAAAGTGGAAATCGATGAAATAGAAAGAGGGTAGGATTAATAAGTAAAACAAAAAGTAATCTATTTGCAGAGATGACAAATATCTCTGTAAAGTGTAATCAAGAAATAACAGGAGAAATCACAGCAAAACAAAATGAGAAATAACTTCTATTGTCACCTTTATATTAATATTACAATGTTATTTTGGAAGCTCTGGATAGGGTAGAAATAAATAATATACACTTGATATGAAGAAGATGAAAGCATAATTATTTCCAGGCAATATGATTATATACAAACACTCTCAAATTATGAATCAAAATAATAAGTAGATTATTGATACAATGCAGTGGTTAAATAGGAAAGTAACAAGTAAAGATCAAGTCTTTATATTCCCTATAACCACTAAGAAAACATAATAACTATTAATATAAATATTGTTATCACACTTACCAAGAAATGTACAATAGCACTATGTTACATAACATGTCCTGCATGATAAGGCTATTTGGATGACAGAATTTCTTAAAAGTTTACATGATTAAAACAATTCCAAAGAAAGTCTCTATTATATTTTTGGAGAAACTCACCAAAATATATCCATGTTAATTTTGAAGAATAAAGGGATCAGAATAACATTTTATATATTTGGAAATGGAAGTATGATAAATGGGAGTGGCTTTTGCAAATATCAAAAGTACAAGGCTAAGTTAATTTTAGTCCATTTAGCCCTATTATTAGAGAAGGAATTTGACTATATGAAGTTGGCAAAAGCAAATCATCAGAGAAGTTGCTGCTAAGTCACGTCAGTCGTGTCCGACTCTGTGTGATCCCATAGATGGCAGCCCACCAGGCTCCCCCGTCCCTGGAATTCTCCAGGCAAGAACACTGGAGTGGGTTGCCATTTCCTTCTCCAGCGTGTGAAAGTGAAAAGTGAAAGTGAAGTCGCTCAGTCGTGTCTGACTCTTAGCGACCCCATGGACCTCAGCCTACCAGGCTCCTCCGTCCATGGGATTTTCCAGGCAAGAGGACTGGAGTGGGGTGCCATTGCCTTCTCCGATCAGAGAAGTTATGGATTACTTAATGGAGAGTCAGACACTACTTGTCAGATGGAAATGTACTGAGGAAAAGACATTCTCTGGAGAATGCTAAGGGCAATGCAGCAAGGTTATCGATGTTCTGAGAGGTTTAGTTAGTATCCCTACCTTCCTCCCATACCACTGGTGACCTTTAGATACCCAGGCAAAAATCAGGCAGTCTGATTTCTAAAATAATTGATACAATAACCATATAGACAGCAACAGAGAGAACCAACGCCAGAAACCCCGCCCTTTTTCTCAAACTTAAACAGAGAACCAAGGTTCACAGGGCAGGTAAGGAGCTCTAGACCCTCAACTGAGAAAGGCCAGGGAAACAGAATTAAAAAAAAAAAAAAGATTCCAGAAGAAAGAGGGTAATTCAGTTTACAAAATAAAAGCTAAGAACAATACTCCAACTAATAAGGAGATTTAAATTTATGAGTTCATAAACCAAGAAAAAGATGGTATGAAAAAGAAAAAAATTGCAAAACAAGAACACCTTTTAGGGATTAAAAAATAAATGAAGGTAAACCCAGAGAAATTCCTCTGAAAGATTAAAGAGATGGAAAATAATAGAGAGACAGTAAGACATAAGGGTCATGGAAAGAGAGCAGTGGGATTATTAGATAAAGTGTAGGAGGGACTCGAAACTGATGAAGAATATAATCCATCAGATGGAAGGGCTTGCTCTACAATGAATGATGAACGACTTCACCCCAAGGCAGATCTTGTTATGGTCTCTTTGATCATGGAGTTGATCCTTTCCCCATCGCATGGATTTCTGAACATTGCAAAGGTAAATTTTTAGCCTGTTTCTAGAAAAGTGCTCAGGGATTGAACATTTTGCTTATCATGCCAGATTATCTACTATCAGCTTATCACCACCAGCAGCAGCGTCACTACCACTACATCCCCACCACTGCCATATGTATCTAAGTCTAGAAACGACATTTCCAACAATTCCTTTCCTTGTGCAGTTTTGGTTCAGAGTGTGCTTATAAGATGAACTGGTACAGGACTGTAAGATTTGGAAATTGGAAGTGATAATAGTTAAGGCTATGGTTTTTCCAGTGGTCATGTATGGATGTGAGAGTTGGACTCTAAAGAAAGCTGAGTGCCGAAGAATTGATGCTTTTGAACTGTGGTGTTGGAGAAGACTCTTGAGAGTCCCTTGAACTGCAAGGAGATCCAACCAGTCCATCCTAAAGGAAATCAGTCCTGAATGCTCATTGGAAGGACTGATGTTGAAGCTGAAACTCCAATATTTTGGCCACCTGATGAGAAGAACTGACTCATTTGAAAAGACCCTGATGCTGGGAAAGATTGAAGGTGGGAGGAGAAAGGGGATGACAGAGGATGAGATGGTTGGATGGCATCACTGACTCAATAGACATGAGTTTGAGTAAACTCTGGGAGTTGGTGATGGACAGGGAAACCTGGTGTGCTGCAGTCCATGGGGTCACAAAGAGTTGGACACGACTGAGTGACTGAACTGAACTGAACTGAACTGAATTGCCAGTTCTGAGCTTATGCCTTAAAAGATGTTGCCTTAAGAGGCCATTTGCCTTCCTGTGCTTTGGTCATTGCAAGGAGAATAATGTGCCCCAACTGATCCTGGGTTCCAGAAGGAGGATAGGAGACTTGTGGAGCAGAGCAAGGGAAGCCTAAAGTAAGAGCTACTCTGGTTGATTCACAAGCTGAGCAAGAAAGATGTTTGTAAGTGCCTGCCACTGAGACTCTGTCACTGTGGTTTACCCAGCATTTCTGCGGCACTGGCTGACTGATACAGGTGCACAGACTGTGTCGTACTTTTTTATCCTTTAACTCATTAGTCTCACTGTTTACTCCTCTTACTTGGAAGCATATTTCATGATATGGCTAATAGTGAGATGTCTCAAACACTTTTTGGAAAAGGGTGAAGTGTAGATGAAATACTAAGGAAACATTTGGAGAGTGCTGCTTTACCTTCTGATTTTCATGAGTGGTTTGGGTGACTTTTAGAATGCCGTGTGTGACAGGTCTTGATACAGTTTGGAATGTGGCCATGAAGGAGAAGTCCAGGGTAAAAGAGTCAGATGAGGATGATGTCAGATTACTTCATCCACGCAGAGAGGGAGAGTTCTGGAGCAGGAAGCCAGGTAGAATATTACAGCAAGTGATGGACCTTAACGTCATGCAAATGAGTTAATGATCAGGTTGACAATAGTCACTGGTGCATAGATTTGTCCTGTTCTTTTTTTTTTTTTGCCTGAAGGAGGCTGTGGTTATGCATTTTTTATATAAATGATTTTCTTCTGCTTTTATTCTCTGGTTCCTTTTATTGCTTTAAGATTCATTTCAGTTATCAGTTTTGAAAGAAGAAATCTCATTCATATCATAATGAAATTTTCAGCAGAATTATGTTATAATTTATTACAATTATCTTCATTTTTCTAGGCGAAAGTGCTAACAGGCTTCAGAATGCTGTTTATGCATTGTCCCTCATTCGCCAAATTTAACTTTTTACAGCTTTCTGTAAGTGGGCTTGGAACATCGTTAATGTTCAGTGATCTGAGAACATAGCATCAGTTGATAATGATGAAAGAAAAAAAAATCAATCACCACCAATATGAAACCCAGGGGAAATCAACTGATGTGGAAAACTATATGTTTTGTGCAGAGGCTTAAAAGTAGGAAAAATTATGGCTTTATTGGATCTTCCCTACATTCTGCAAGCGTATAGCAGGTCTGTGTAATTTATTTTTTGAGGCTACTCTGTAAGCTTGTGCTGAAATGCAGTGAGTGCTTACCGTGAAATGGGTCATTAATTCTCCTTCATTTTGCTGCACTGAAGCAGATGATAATTATTAACCTAGCAACAGGGGAAAACAACTAAAGCACTCTTGGGCCTTGGGATGAGGAAACACTGCCAACCGTGTGGACGATCCAGTGGCTCCTCCTCTTTTATAAGGGTAATCTTGTTCCCTCGCTGCTCCTGCAGCGCTGGCCTGAAATGTTTGTCCTGCTCCAGGAAATTTTTTCTTAATTTGTGCAACTGGGCTTTTTTTTTTCCCTTTGTGGGCAGGCTGGATTGGAGGATTGTCTGAGAAGGGGCAGATGAGGAGAGGGGGGACACGTATCTGGAGAGTTAGACTAAGCTGAACTGAGATTAGAAAGCACTTTGCAGCAGCTGCCCTATGGGCCTGGGCCGAAGTGATGGCTCTGTGCATGTGAGTCAACCAACCAGCTGAGTTACTGCTAAGGAAGCTGAGACTGGGGCTTCGCAGATGGCTGTGTGGTAAAGAATCTGCCTGCCAACGCAGGAGATGCAGGTTCAATCCCTGGGTCAGGAAGATCCCCTGGAGAAGGAAATGGCAACCCACTCCAGTATTCTGCCTGGGAAATCCTATGGACAGAGGAGCCCAGTGGGCTACAGTTCATGAGGTCCCAAAGAGTCAGACATGACTTAGCGATTAAATAGGAACAACAAGAGGCTGACCCATAGGGTGTGGCATCAGTGTTGCCGAGCTACAGTTCTGCAGAACAAGGAAGGGCATGTGGCCTGCCTGGTATCACAGTTCCTGGGGCAGGTATGCCTGTGCTGAGGGACCAGGCTTGGGAGAGGGGAAGGCTGTTTCTGTCTTACTGAGGTATAAATTCAGCTTGCAGCAAACACATGATAAGGAACAAAGGGGAAAGACTGGAGGCCAGGGAGCTGGGGCTTTCGGAAGCACAGAGCAGGCCAATGGCCACAGCAACCGCTGAGAGCTGGGCCATCCAGAGAGCAGGACAGCGTTCCCGATTTTCTCTCCACCCTCACTAGGGTGTGTGTGACTTGTCCTTGGATGCCGAGTGGGCTCTTGGGTTCTGTGACCCCTGAGGGAGAGGGTGAGATTCCTGGAAAAAGGAATAAATGCTCTTATAGCATAAGAAGAAGGCTAGAACCATTTGGTTTTAAGACTTAGAGAAGGAACTATGGTTGCTGGGGAAATGGGTGGTTAGGCAGTTTGGGGTGGACATGTACACACTGCTGTATTTAAAATGGGTAACCAACAAGGACCTGCTGTAAGCACATGGAACTTTGCTCAGTGTTATGTGGCAGCCTGGATGGGAGGGGGTTTGGGGGAGAATGGATACATGTATGTGTATGGCTGAGTCCTTTTGCCATTCACCTGAAACTATCACAACACTGTTCATTGGCTATGTTCCAATACAAAATTTAAAAATTTTAAAAAGGAAGAACAAAAAATAAGGGTTTGGCCTAATATGTAAGCCAGGCTGAGGCAATGGGATGTATCTGTTAAAGAGATTATATATTAATGAAGTGCAGCAAAGCCTTCTGACACCTTGTACTTCCCTGATGCTGACAAGTTCTGGTAATGGTCCATAAAACATGCCACTGAAAGGTTATGTCAGAAGAACAGGATTTATGTCATGTCCTCAGACAGATAGAACAAGAGTTGCATTCAGGGTACGGTGAATGGCAAAGTAAGTTGAGATGTGGTGGGAGTAAGTGAAGTCAGACACTGAACTAGGTAGCTGTTGCCACATAGCAAATTACCACAACTTAGTGGCTTAAACCTATAGTCTATCCTTGTTATTTGCAGATTCAGTGTCTGCTAAAGTTTTTGATACAGATCAAATGAGATTTGTTTGCAACCTTGAAAAAATCAATCATCACAGTGCTTTCACGATCATTTGCGAACATCTGCAAAGAGGAAAAACCCCAGATACTGGATGCACCCACTCCCAGTGGTGGTGAAAGGAGACGAGGGATGTCCCTGCAAGAGTCCTTTCTGAGCCCTATTTAAAGTGCCATGTGTTTTGTATTTTTAGGCTTTTTGTTGGTAACTTTACTGTTTAAAGTGGTCTCCAAGTGGTGTGTGGAAGTGCTGTCTACTGTTCTGAGCACAAGAAGGCTGTGATGTGCCTTATGGTGAAAAACATATGTGTTAAATAAGCTTCATTGAGACCTGGGTTATCGTGCCGTTGACTGTGGATTCAATGTCAACGTCTGTGCGTGTGTGCTCAGTCGTGTCCGACTCTTTGTGCCCCATGGACTCCTTTGTCCATGTCAGGCTCCTTTGTCCATGGAATTTCCCAGGCAAGAATACTGGAGTGGGTTGCCATTTCCTTCTTCAGGGGATCTTCCTGACCCAGGGATCAAACCCATGTCTCTTGGACCTCCTGCTTTGGCAGGCAGATTCTTTACTACTGCACCAGTTGGGGAGCCCCATATATAATTAAACAGAAAACACATAAAAACCAGGTTATGTGTTGATCTGTTGATGAGAATGTTATGACCAGAGTCTGGCAGGAATCCTGTGTTTCTTTAGGAATAAAGGCACAAGTTCATTTCTCACCAAGATGTCATAGAACGCAGCTATCATGCATAAAGAGAATCAACTGTATGCTTGTTTTCTCCTAGTTCCTGTAGGTCAGGCATCCGGTGGGGTTTAACTGGTCCTCTACTCGGGACTCAAAGATCGCATCCCTCTAGGAGCTGGGGGTGCTCTCCATGTTCACGTGGCTGTTGGCAGAATGCAGTCCTTATGGCTACAGGACTGATGTCCTGTTTTCTAGCTGGCCCTCAACTGGGCTGCTCTCAGTACCAGAACTGGGAGGCTACAGCAGTTCCTCACCACTTGGCCATCTCACAGCCTGGTGGCTCACTTCTTTAGACAAGCAGGAGAATCTTTCACTCTAGTTGCCCGTGACGGAGTCTCGTATATTGTGATGTAACCGTGGAAGTGGTTATCTCATATAACACAACCTACCGCAGTAAAGGACACCCCAGAAGCAAGTCACGGGTTTCACCCACACTCAGGAGGAGGGGATTACACAGGTCACAACCCACTGGGGGTCACAGAGGTGCACCTGCTGTACAGGCATGTCAGAATCTTCCAGAAGACCCCACACAAACACAGGGAAGATGAGATGCCGCTGTTTAGTCAGGAAAGACCTAACGATTCTGAAATTAACACTGGTAGAAGACGCATAATTGAGAGAGCATGGTGATGGAGAAGGATGAAGGTTGGACACCTGGGTCATGTCCAACTCTGACGCTACCTACCTGCAGCCAGATCACTGGGCCTCAGCTTTGTCAATTCTGCACAATAGGCCCTGTGGTTAGAAATCCATGGATGAGTGAGACATGCAGACGCTTTTAAAAAACTGAAGTGGTGAAGTCAAAGGATTTCAGTCAGCCCACCGACCATTCAAGCTCTGAGAGGCCCTACTCCGTCCTATTTCACTTTGTTAAGAATTCTTCAAGGGCCCCTGGGTCAGGGTGCAATCTCAGTGGAAAGGAAGTGTAAAGGTGCCACATTATGGGAATAATTATATTCCCCTTTTCAGCTAGGTCTCTATCAGTCCACACTGAGCCCGCACCCTGTACGCTGCAGCCTGACAGCTCCATGAATGAGAGGATCAGAAAGGTCTCTGCTAGGGATTTTTTCGGTGGTCTAGTGGTTAGGGCTCTGGGTTTCACTGCTGAGGGCCTGGGTTCAATCCCTGGTCAGGGAACTAAGATCCTGTGAGTCCACAGTGCAGCCAAAAAAAAGGAAAGGTATAAAATAAAAATGTGTCCCAGGCCTAGAGCCTGTGATTCAGTAGAAATTGGGGTGAAGGGTAAGCACAGGGCACAAGGACTAGAGTTGTTCAGTCTGGGGTTTAACTGTCATTGCAGGTAGTCCAGGGCACCATCATTACTGTCCCAGTGTCTGTGGGTCCGTGTAGTGGCAGTGCTGTTTAGTCGCTCGGTCGTGTCCGACTCTTTGTGACCCCACGGACTGTAGCCCTCCAGGCTCCTCTGTCCATGGGGATTTCCCAGGCAAGAATACTGGAGTGGGTTGCTGTTTCCTCCTCCAGGTGGATCTTCCCAACCCAGGGATTGAACCCATCTCTCTGGCGTCTCCTGCATTGGCAGGTAGATTTTTTACCACTGTGCCACCTGGGAAGCCTGTAGTGCCAATGAGGCAGCCTTAAATTACTCAGACTTCCTCCTCAATCTAGAAATAAAGACAGGAGTTGGATTGTAGGTGCCCCTCCCCCCTCCCTTGACCCCCAGGTACATTAGTGTGTGTGGTCTGGTTAAGCTCCATTTGGGAGGAATACACAATAGGGCTCTTTCTCTTTAAGAATTGCTTTCAGACTCCTTGGCCCTGTTGTTTTGTTTCTCTTTTATTTGGAGTCCAAAATCCATTAGCCATCGAGCTCCTGCTTCTTCAAGGGGCCTTCAGACACGGACTGCAGATGGCGGGACAAAGACTGGCCCTTGTGCGCCCAGCCGGATTTGCCCCGGGCCTTCCTCTGATAGAGCCTCTTTCACTAACATTTGTTTTTTCAAAGCCATCTTTCCTGAACAAAGGCTTCTTTCTATATAGATGACTCCTAATAACCTCTTTTTTTTTTTCTGTAAGGATATTTGTTTCTAAGCCTTTACAGAAACATCGTCCTCATTCTAAATCCAGTCCAGAGGAAGGAGATTCTCTGCAGAGACACTGAGCGTGAACACTGCTGCAGCCTTGCCTGATCAAGCCAGGTTTTCTCTCTCAGATTCAATGTTATTTCTCTGTAGAACAAGAGGCTGAGTTAGATGATCTTCAGGTTCTTTTTTTTTTCTTTTCTAGTCTAGGGTGCTGATGTAAGGAAGTAGGGCTTCCCAGGTGTCTCAGTGGAAAAGAATCCACCTGCCAATGCAGGAGATGCATCTGGGAAGGGAAGATCCTGTGGTGGAGGAAATGGCAACCTGCTGCAGTATTCTTGCCTGAGAAATCCTATGGACAGAGCATGGCAGGCTATACAGTCCATGGGGTTGCAAAAGAGTCCGACATGACTTAGCGACTAAAGAACAGTGAACTTTGCTAGAATGTTAGTTGCTCGGTCGTGTTTAACTCTTTGCCACCCATGGACTACATGTAGCCCTCCAGGCTCCTCTGTCCATGGAAGTCTTCAAGCAAGAATGCTGGAGTGGGCTGCCATTTCCTTCTCTAGGGGATCTTCCCGACCCAGAGATAGAACCCGGGTCTCCTGCACTGCAGGCGGATGCTTTCCCACCTGAGCTCCAGTACTTCAGGTCACCAGACGTGCTTCCTCAGCATTCAGATTCCTGGGCACCAGGGAGACCAACTGGACTAGAATCTCAGGTGGGGAGGCCTAGAAGCTTGTATTTATATACATAGTAAGCCCCCCAGGTATTTCCACATGCAGTCACGTTTAGGATCAACATCGACTTGGGTAGCATTTGTTTAGGAAGCAAACTGGAGCGTCATGTTTCTGCTTGCAAGAATAAGCCATCCATTGAGAGCAGCAGGAGGAAAACCTGCTTATTCTGCTGGTTACACAGTCTCTGCCTTTTCTTGGGGACACAGGTGTGTTGATATTTGGCCCAGGAAGAAAACACAGGAAATAGCTACAGGCGACAATGAGCTCTTATTGAAGCAGGTGGCTTCCACTCCCCACCAGCTTTTCTCCAGACTTCAGCCCCAGTGATGAGCAAATTCAAGTTCAAAAGGTGTTGACCACTGTGAATAGGACAACGACAAAAAGCAGAATAATTTACAAACACATGCTGTCCTTCTTCATTTTGACAATTCCATCCTTTTTGCCAATATATCTGAAGGTGACTGAACCACGCTCTTGTTTAGCCTTATGTTATTGGGGAATTGGAAGGCAGCCTTCCTGTTTATTTACCTGGTTTTCACCCATGAAGACAAAATCAAAACTCTATTGGGAAGGTAATAGGTGTCACTTATCTCTGTTTTGAGGACTGATGGGGGCTTGGTGATGATCCCGCCATGGGGAATTGAAGGAAGTCAATCTCAGTTTCATTGTCCTGAAGCTATTTCTCATGGAACTTGCTAGTTTTTTACCTACTTGGATTACTGCAAGAAGCTTCAAGTTCTGGAATCTTTTTTTTTTTTTGCAGGAAAGATAAATAATGGAAGCATTCACCTGCAACCTGAGCCAATGATGACATCACAAATGGCCAGTGCTTGGAGGTGTTGGGGCTGCTCCCTTCTTTTGGCTTGTTTGGATGTGGGGTACCTCACTTCCAGGAGGTCTCAGGTGTTCATAAGCACATCAAGCTCTCCCAGGGGGATTGTGTTGAGCCCTCAGCATGGGTCGTGCTGTGTTCTGGGGACAGGGGCCCTTCTGAGGTTGTCCACTCTCCCGGGGAACCACTGGGGACGTGCTCTGGGCATCGTCCTTGTCTGGTGCAGATGGATGCTGCCTTGTGCATGACGGCATGTTCGGTTTGCTTTCTGGTTTGTTTTCGCTTGTTTTGTCCTCCTGAGCATTGCTCAGAAAGGTGATGAGTGAACAGAAAACACTCTAGTAATTTGGATTAGATCAGCCCGATGACACAGAAAGCTCCTACAAAGCTTCTCAGAAAGGATTTTACAGTCTCAGAAAATGAGCTTGAAATGTATTTTGGCATCACTCAAATGCAATTCTCATTTCTGCATCTCTTTTTATGACAAAATCTTTGAGTTGCTAAAAGAAGGAACCCTCACAGCTTTAGAGCAGGACCTCCCTTGGGCACCATCCTCATCCTGTGCTTAGAAAGGAGTGGACAGTGAGTTGAGGTCTGCTCTGGGCTGTGGATGGAGCATTCTTGTCTGAGGTAGAGTTGGTATTTGTGGGGAGGGAGGTGAGAGTATGAGATTATGGGCCTGTGGACCCAGAACTACCCTAATTCTACCTCTCCCCTGCCCATGAGGTCTCTGGGGGCATACACACAGAGGACAATCTCAGGAGATCAGTATATCATCAGCTATAGTTCTGATCCCACATGCTAAGCTCCAGCAGAGTCTTTTGGCTGAGAAAGTTTAAACCAGTTAGTTAACCAACCTTAGCCTGAAAGATTAGGCCAGAGAAACCATCTCATTCTGAAGCTAAGATGTTTTGGCCTTGGATGTCCGTCCCAGGCCACCCAAAGATCAGGTATGCTCACATGTGAATTTCCTTTTTGTTGTTTAGTCACTAAGTCATGTCTGACTCTTTGTGACTCCATGGACTGCAGCACGCCAAGCTTCCCTGTCCTTCACTGTCTCCCAGAATTTGCTCAGACTTATGTCCATTGAGTTGGTGATGCTATCCAACCATCTCATCCTCTGCCATCCTCTTCCCCTTCTGCTCTCAATTTTCCCCAGCATTGGGGTCTTTTCCAATGAGTCAGCACTTCACATCAGGTGGTCAAAGTATTGAAGCTTTAGCATCAGTCCTTCCAATGAATATCCAGGGTTGATTTCCTTTAGGATTGTCTGACTTGATCTCCTTACTATCCAAAGGACTCTCAAGAGTCTTCTCCAGCACCACAGTTCAAAAGCATCAGTTCTTTGGTGCTCAACCTTCTTTATGGTTCAACTCTTAACATCTATACATGACTACTGGAACATGTGGACTTCTAAGCTCAGTCATATGGGGAAAAGACAAAGAGAGCTCAGAAAAGTCAAGGAAAGGCAGTCTGGGAATTCAGCCAAGTTGGTAAAAGAAAAATATCCAAAGAGAAAGCCCATACCCTCTGTTTAGCCTTTAACTTCTTGACCTTAGGGCTATGGTCTGGGAGATGATTTCATTGACTTTACCTACCTCTCCCTGTGTAAACTAGAAAAGGGGGATAGGGAGTGACGGGGAGGAAGAAAGGCTTGGGGCAACAGTCTCGCCATCCTTGTTTTCTTTTTGAGAGGCCAAAGGACACTTTGAGAGGCCAAAGGACTGATTAGTCTTGGGCTTATCAGGGATGCTGCCTTTCCTGTACTCTGAGATGTGCAGCTGTGTTTCAGGGGACACCTGCCCACACCTTCATGGAAAGTCCCTCCCCCCACCCCCACTCTGGTCCTTAACGAGGTGCCTCATATCCTTAAAGGACCAGTAAATGCCTTTTGATAGTTTCGAAAAGCTTCCAAGTTGGCCAGGACACATACCTTCAGATGAGGCTGCCTGTTGGACATCTATGCACAAAGTGAAAACAAGGACTCTCTGTTCATTGCACTCAGTTCTGGGGTCCCCAGAGGTTCTCCAGGGTGAGTCCCAACTCATGACAGCACAAGTTAGATAGTATAATTCTGCCAAGGAAAATGACACAGAATCACAATATACCTGTAATATGAGGGTGGCTAAAATCTGGAACATGACAACACCAAGTGTTACCAAGACTGTGGAGCAAAAGGAACTCTTATGCATTGCTGGTAGAAATGCAAAATGATACAGCTGCTTTGAAAGACAGTCTAAAGGTTTCTTAAAAAACTAAATATATTCTTATCGTACGATCCAACAGTTGTACTCCTGGATATTTAATGACGTTGAAAATTTGTATCCAACAAAAACCTACAAGTGGATATTCATAGCAGCTTTATTCATAGTTGTCAAAACTCAGAAGCAACCAAGATGTCCTTTAGTGGATGAATGGATAAATAAACTGTGGTACAACCACACAGTGAAATATTACTCAGCACTAAGAAAGAAATGAGCTATTGAGCTATGAAAAGACACAGAGGAAACAAATGCATATTACTAAGTGATAAAAATCCAATCTGTAAAGGTTCCAAACTATCATTCCAACTATGTGACATTCTGGAAAAGGCAACACTATGGAGACAATGAAAACACAAGACTACTGGTTGCCAGGGGAGAGATGAATAGAATAAATACAAGAATTTTTAGGAAAGTGAAAATACTCTGTACATTATAATGATGGATACATGCCATTATATATTTATTAATGCCATTCAGTTCAGTTCAGTTCAGTCGCTCAGTCGTGTCCAATTCTTTGCGACCTCATGAATCACAGCAAGCCAGGCCTCCCTGTCCATCACCAACTCTTGGAGTTTACTCAAACTCAAGTTCATCGAGTCGGTGATGCCATCCAGCCATCTCATCCTCTGTCATCCCCTTCTCCTCCTGCCCCCAATCCCTCCCAGCATCAGGGTCTTTTCCAATGAGTCAACTCTTCGCATGAGGTGGCCAAAGTATTGGAGATTCAGCTTCAGCATCAGTCCTTCCAATGAACACCCAGGACTGATCTCCTTTAGGATGGACTGGTTGGATCTCCTTGCAGTCCAAGGGACTCTCAAGAGTCTTCTCAACACCACAGTTCAAAAGCATCAATTTTTCAGGCATTCAGCTTTCTTCACAGTCCAACTCTCACATCCATACATGACTACTGGAAAAACCATAGCCTTGACTACATGACCTTTGTTGGCAAAGTAATGTCTCTGCTTTTTAATATGCTGTCTAGGTTGGTCATAACTTTTCTTCCAAGGAGTAAGCGTCTTTTAATTTCATGGCTGCAGTCACCATCTGCAGTGATTTTGGAGCCCAAGAAAATGAAGTCTGACACTGTTTCCACTGTCTCCCCATCTATTTGCCATGAAGTGATGGGACCAGATGCCATGATCTTAGTTTTCTGAATGTTGAGCTTTAAGCCAACTTTTTCACTCTCCTCTTTCACTTTCATCAAGAGGCTCTTTAGTTCTTCTTCGCTTTCTGCCATAAGGGTGGTGTCATCTGCATATCTGAGGTTATTGATATTTCTCCTGGCAATCTTAATTCCAGCTTGTGCTTCTTCCAGTCCAGCATTTCTCATGATGTACTCTGCATATAAGTTAAATAAGCAGGGTGACAATATATAGCCTTGATGTTCTCCTTTTCCTATTTGGAACCAGTCTGTTGTTCCATGTCCAGTTCTAACTGTTGCTCCCTGACCTGCCTACAGGTTTCTCAAGAAGGAGGTCAGCTGGTCTGGTATTCCCGTCTCGTTCAGAATTTTCCACAGTTTATTGTGATCCACACAGTTGAAGGCTTTGGCATAGTCAATAAAGCAGGAATAGATGTTTTTCTGTAACTCTCTTGCTCTTTTGATGATCCAGCAGATGTTGGCAATTTGATCTCTGGTTCCTCGGCCTTTTCTAAAACCAGCTTGAACATCTGGAAGTTCTTGGTTCATGTATTGCTGAAGCCTGCCTTGGAGAATTTTGAGCATTACTTTGCTAGCTTGTGAGATGAGTGCAATTGTGTGGTAGTTTGAGCATTCTTTGGGATTGCCTTTCTTTGGGATTAGAATGAAAACTGACCTTTTCCAGTCCTGTGGCCACTGCTGAGTTTTCCAAATTTGCTGGCATATTGAGTGCAGCACTTTCACAGCATCATCTTTCAGGATTTGAAATAGCTCAACTGGAATTCCATCACCTCCACTAGCTTTATTCGTAGTGATGCTTTCTAAGGCCCACTTGACTTCACATTCCAGGATGTCTGGCTCTAGGTGAGTGATCACACCATCGTGATTATCTAGGTCATGAAGATCTTTTTTGTATAGTTCTTCTGTGTATTCTTGCCACCTCTTCTTAATATCTTCTGCTTCTGTTAGGTCCAGTACCATTTCTGTCCTTTATCGAACCCATCTTTGCCTGAAATGTTCCCTTGGTATCTCTAATTTTCTTGAAGAGATCTCTAGTCTTTCCCATTCTGTTGTTTTCCTCTATTTCTTTGCATTGATCGCTGAGGAAGGCTTTCTTATCTCTCCTTGCTATTCTTTGGAACTCTGCATTCAAATGGGAATATCTTTCCTTCTCTCCTTTGCTTTTCGTTCTCTTCTTTTCACAGTAAGGCCTCCTCAGACAACCATCTTGCCTTTTTGCATTTCTTTTCCATGGGGATGGTCTTGATCCCTGTCTCCTGTACAATGTCATGAACCTCCATCCATAGTTCATCAGGCACTCTGTCTATCAGATCTAGTCCCTTAAATCTATTTCTCACTTCCACTGTATAGTCATAAGGGATTTGATTTAGATCATACCTGAATGGTCTAGTGGTTTTCTCCACTTTCTTCAATTTCAGTCTGAATTTGGCAATAAGGAGTTCATGATCTGAGCCATAGTCAGCTCCCAGTCTTGTTTTTGCTGACTGTATAGAGCTTCTCCATCTTTGGCTGCAAAGAATATAATCAATCTGATTTCAGTGTTGACCATCTGGTGATGTCCATGTGTAGAGTCTTCTCTTGTGTTGTTGGAAGAGGATGTTTGCTATGACCAGTGTGTTCTCTTGGCAAAACTCTATTAGCCTTTGCCCTGCTTCATTCCGTACTCCAAGGCCAAATTTGCCTGTTACTCCAGGTGTTTCTTGACTTTGTACTTTTGCATTCCAGTCCCCTATAATGAAAAGGACATTTTTTTGGGGGGTGTTAGTTCTAAAAGGTCTTGTAGGTCTTCACAGAACTGTTCAACTTCAGCTTCTTCAGCGTTACTGGTTGGGGCATAGGCTTGAATTACTGTGATATTGAATGGTTTGCCTTGGAAATGAACAGTTCATTCTGTCATTTTTGAGACTGCATCCAAGTACTGCATTTCAGACTCTTTTGTTTACCATGATGGCTATTCCATTTCTTCTAAGGGAGACCTGCCCACAGTAGTAGATATAATGGTCATCTGAGTTAAATTCACCCATTCCAGTCCATTTTAGTTCGCTGATTCCTAGAATGTCGACATTCACTCTTGCCATCTCCTGTTTGACCACTTCCAATTTGCCTTGATTCATGGACCTAACATTCCAGGTTCCTATGCAATATTGCTCTTTACAGCATCGGACCTTGCTTCTATCACCAGTCACATCCACAACTGTGTATTGTTTTTGCTTTGGCTCCATCCCTTCATTCTTTCTGGAGCTATTTCTCCACTGATCTCCAGTAGCATATTGGGCACCTACCGACCTGGGGAGTTCCTCTTTCAGTATCCTATCATTTTGCCTTTTCATACTGTTCATGGGGTTCTCAAGGCAAGAATACTGAAATGGTTTGCCATTCCCTTCTCCAGTGGACCACATTCTGTCCATTATATTAATGCTTTATTTATATATATATATGTCATTATGTCCAAATCTTTAGAGTGTATATGAGTGTTTCCAGTGTCATGTATGTATGGAAAGTTGGGCCATAAAGAAGGCTGAGCGCCAAACAATTGACACTTTTGAATTGTGTTGGTAGAGAAAAATACTTGAGAATCCCTTGAACTACAAGGAAATCCAACCAATCAGTCCTAAGGAAATCAAACCATGATTATTCCTTGGAAGGGCTGATGCTGAAGCTGAAGCTCTAACACTTTGGCCATCTGATTTTAAGAGCTGACTCATTGGAAAAATCCCTGATGGGAAAGATTGAAGGCCAAAGGAGAAAGGGGCAGCAGAGGATGAGATGATTAGACAGCATCACCGACCTATTGGACACGAATTCGAGAAAACTCCAGGAGATAATGGAGGACAAAGGAGGATGGCATGCTGCAGTCCATGAGGTTGCAAAGAGTTGGACACAACTTAGCGACTGAACAACAACAATTAGAACCTACAACACCAAGAATGAACCGCATGGTAAACTGTGGACCTTGGGTGATTATGATGTGTCAATGTAGGTTCATCTGTGGTAAATGAAAAAAAAATAATACCTTTCAGTGAGTGATGTTGCTAACAGAAGAGATCTTGCATTTGTGGGGGCAGGGGATGTAGGAAAACTCTGTGCCTTCTCCTCAATTTTTCTATGAACCAAAAACTTCCCTAAAAATATAAAATCCTTAAAAATGGTACGGATCTGTGGCTGTCATATAAAACAGAACAATAAAGCCCCCGTTACCCCTCACACAAAGGATGTGGCTCTTTGTCTGCTTGTCTCAGGCCTGGGAAACAACTACTGAACTCTCTTTCAGGATGTCTTAACGTTTAGCCAGGGGCAGCAAATGTTTACTGTCAAGAGCCAGATAGCAAACCCATGAGGCTTTGCTGGCCATAAAGTCTCAGTCATAGCTACTCCAGTCTGCCATTACAGGGTGAAAGCAGAGGTGCGTGGCCGTGTTCCAACAAAACTTTATTTAAAAAATTCAGCCACGTTTGGCCCTGGGGCCATATGTTGCCTGTCTCACTGTAACATGGAAACGATGAACCCGGGGCTGGGACCCCTCCTTTTCAGTCTGTCCACAGCACACCTCTCGTCCACAGAGACTCTCTGGACCTTGTCCCCACACTCAGCTGTCACCTACTGTTTGGGAATCAAAGCCCCACTTAAGGGGACCTTGCTTATCATCGAAGTCTTTTTATTTCAGACCCTTCTGCGGTGTGGGCCATGCACATTACATGATCTCAGCTGAGCTTGGGGAGGGTGGGGGTGGAAAGCTGTCTTCCTCCATCTTCAGCCTTGAGGTTTGGTTTTTAAAAAAAAAAAAAAGGCATCACCAGCTTTCTACAGGGCTTCTTTGTTCTTGTAGAGAGCCCCAGGGTGGAGGCCTGATAAGCAGCCTTCCCACACTGAGCGGCAGAGTCTTTGTGATGTGAACGGGTGGGTTATCAGTGCTTTGAGGGGGAAGAAGGAAACCTTTAACCTTCAAGAGAACCACCAAGAGTGCCCGCCTCTGCTGAGCCTTCACGTGTGTCCTAGAACGTGAGGTTTCTTGGGTCCCCAGATGAGACGGGGAGGGGAAAGGCGTGTGACCTGATGCCAAGCTGGTGTGAGCGACTGTGTTACAGTAGGGACTGTGTGGCTGCGTTGATCATTAGCATAGCCTCTGTTATGTCAGCCAGTGCTTTTAGGATTTTGGTGGTTGTTCAGTTCAGTCGCTCAGTCATGTCTGACTCTTTGCAATCCCATGGACTGCAGCACACCAGGCCTCCCTGTCCATCACCAGCTCCCGGAGTTTACTCAAACTCATGTCCATCGAGTCGGTGATGCCACCCAACCATCTCATCCTCTGTCGTCCCCTTCTCCTCTCACCTTCAGTCTTCCCCAGCATCAGGGTATTTTCAAATGTGACTCATTTGAAATGACTCATTTGGTGGTTGACCTCCACGTAAAGCGAAGTTTATAAGGAATCTCACAATGTGAAAGTGTTCATTGCACAGAGATACTGGAGCTGACTCAGTGTCTTTGCTGGGGTGCCTGCTGGGGGCTCCTTTCCCAAAAGCAGATCTCTGGAGCTTGGCGGGACAGAGTTTAAAATCCTCCAATGCCCATAAAAAGGTGTAGCATTAATAAAGAAACAAGTACAGGTTAAAACACACCAGCCTTCTGTCATATCTGTTCAAAATAAACTTGTTTAACATTCAAAAATGGTTGCATCATCATAGCTGAAGGCAACTTGAGCAAGTCCTTGATCTGGAAAGCTCCTAATTGAAAAAGAGTTACTGAGTTGGATGAGATCCCCTGTCCCCTGTTCCTGCCTCTCCTGGCCACCCTCAGAGCTGGACACAACTCCTCTCAACACCCCTGCTTCCCCACAGTCACACGAGACCCTCCTGCCCCAGGATGGGAGCTGAAGGGGATGGTGATTATGGGGCGTGGGGAACAGCTCCTTACTCAGGCAGCCTTGTTGCTTCTCCTACCTTCTTTGGGCACGCTCACCTGGCAGCTTATGATAAACCGGAGAGAACCGGTTTCTGCAAAAACCAAACACAAGATTTCAAGAAGATAGACTCCCTTTGACCCCAAAGCACAAGACTCTTAGGCTAGAGGTGGGCCCAGCCAGGCAGTGGCCCACTCCATATACCCACAGGCAAGACCGTGACGTCAATACTGACATTTATTTAAGGCCTCCTGTGAGCGGGTCAGTGTGCATGAGGAAGGCTTGTACATGATCCGTGTGTTTAATTTTCTCAGTGCTTTCCCTCTGGGCATCTGGCTGGCTATGAGTCCCGTGCCTCAATTTGATGAAGCAGCCCCTTCGGTGGCATGATGTCTCCTTGGTTCCACCACCATCATTGCACCTCACTCTTGCTCTTCAGAGTCTGAACTCTTACTGTGATGTCCACTTGGGGACACAGAGCCTTAGGATTGGGGATCATGTGGTCAGTCTTTTTGATTCTGGAGACCAGTGGCTTTCCCATGGCTGGCTGGCTGCCCCCCCAGACTTCTGTCTGTTTCCTGTAACCCGACTCTGAGAATCTACAGGGCTCCTGCGTGACCTTCTGGTGACAGCAGCATGAATCTTTAGGGCATTTGCCTTAAAAATGAAGTCGCTCAGACGTGTCTGACTCTTTGCAAGCCTATGGACTGCAGCCTGCCAGGCTCCTCCGCCCATTTGATTTTCCAGACAAGGATACTGGAATGGGTTGCCATTTCCTTCTCCAGGGGATCTTCCTGATCCAGGGATCAAACCCGGGTCTCCTGCATTGCAGGCATATTCTTTACCATCTGAGCCATCAGGAAAGCCTATTTGCATTATTTTGATGAATTTTTTCATTTTCAATTTTTAAGTACTAATCTTACCTCCTTATAATAACAGAATAATAAACAACATTTATTGAAGTGTTGTCACTCATACTCATTGGGCTTCCCAGTTAGCACTAGTGTAAAGAATTCACCTGCTAATAATGCAGGAGACACAAGAGACTCGTGTTCAATATCTGGGTCAAGAAGATCCCCTGGAGTAGAAAGTGGCAACCCACTCCAGTATTCTTGCCTGGGAAATGACAAGGACAAAGGAGTCTAGCAGGCCACAGTCCATGGGGCTACAAAGAGTCGGACACTACTGAACACTATCACTTAAAACACACTGTGACTTATTCATGCGAATGAATTACTTCATTTAGTTTCTCCAAACTAACATTATCCCCCCTCCTCCCCAAACAGAGGAAGAAACCGCGGTTTACCCTGTTCACCTTGATGAGGTCACACAGCTAGAAAGTGGCTGATAGGGGATTCAAATCCAGATCCATTTGCCCTGGAGGCTGAGTGCTTAGCTGTTGAAAGCCAGGCCTAGCCATCAAGTAAGACAAGATCTTGTTTCTGCTTCTTTTGTTTTGCTTTGTTTTAAGACACTCCAGTGAATTGTTTTAATTGTCAAGGTGGTAAACAGTGTACAACAGTCTACTCCAAGTGAGGAATAGTGTTTAATGTAATCAATCTATGGGATTTTGTCTTATCCATGTATTCCTATCTGTTTAGCAATAAAGAGAGTGTTTTCATGTAAATCATCAGCAAAAAACTGATGGTCCCTTGTGACTGTGTCTACCTGCTGGATCCTCTATAGACCCCTATTTCAGGAGCAATATTTTACCCGGAATCCTTCAAGATCATAACCAGTTGGAATTTGAGTTAAAAGTTCTCCTGTTCGTTGGAACAACACTCTTAGCAACTGAGTTTAAGTCCTTGGATACAACTTGAGGGAATCACGTGCATTTGGTCAGCTAGGAGATTTTAGGACATAGTTTGTATAGGGATGATGATGAATAAATAGATAAGTAAGACAAAAATAACTGCCTTCGAGGATTTTATTATCTTATAAAGGGGTTAAGACACATCTTCAAACCATAGAAAAGCATAAATGCTTTTACTTTGCAAGATAGCTTCATAGCACAAACTCTAAGGGTAGTATGACACTGAAAGTCCAATGTAGGCATTGGAAGTCATTTCAAACAGACAATGTATGACCATCCCTGGTGTCATTACTGGGGAAAAGTTCCTTGACCATAGGTGCCAGACCAGAGTGGGATCCCACCAGATGCCCAGCAGCACCAAACTAAACATACAAACACACACACACACATCCATCTTTTAAAAGCATCCATGCCCCAGAGATGCTGAAGGCTCTGCTGCCTTCTGCAGTTGAGCCCACCTTCCATAGCCCACCTTGGATCACATCCCGTCTCCTGGTCTGCCTCGCTGATTCCTGACTTTGGCTCCTGTTGCCCTGACTTGGCTTCTTGTGGTCACTGAGATGCTGGCTCTCCTCCTCTCGGATGGAGTCTAAGGTGTGCATGCAGGTTTTTAGATACAGAGTGTCCATGGGTCGTGCTGGTCCATGTCTGAGGATAACCATGAAATGGCTCTATTCTTTTTATATGGAGTATGTTAAAGCTGTGATTGCTTTTTCTGGGTGTGACTTGAAAGTGAAAGTCACTCAGTTGTGTCTGACTCTTTGCAACCCCATGGACTATACAGTCCATGGAATTCTCCAGGCCAGAATACTAGAGTGGGTAGCCTTTCCCTTCTCCAGGGGATCTTCCCAACCCAGGGATTGAACCCAGGTCTCCCACACTGCAGGTGGATTCTTTACCAGCTGAGCTGCCAGGGAAGCCCAAGAATACTGGAGTGGGTAGCCTATGCCTTCTCCAGTGGATCTTCCTGACACAGGAATTGAACCGGCATCTCCTGCACTGCAGGTGGATTCTTTTCCAGCTTCCAGGGAAGCCCGCAGGGTGCGAATGGCTGGTCCCCTTTGAGGGCAGACCCAACTTCCTGGAGATCCACAATCAGTGACACCCCAGGAAGATGTCCTGAGCTGTTTGGGTTCACGGGAGATGAAGGCAGCTGGAAGATGATGCACGGATTTATGCAATAACATAAATGTATTTTCCCCACCGCAGAGCTAGTTGTTAACCTTTGTACTATCCCATGTGCCAATTTGGTACAGATATCACAGGAAGGCAATCCCTATTTTCACAGGCTCAACTTGTAGAAACAGAGGAAAAATACAACACAAAAAATAAAATCAATCTGGTACTAATTTGAATTATAATTATCATAATATTTTCCCTTATTATGAAGTATATTTTCCATCAATTTTTGTGTGTAAGTGAGATTCTGTGTTCATTGCATTTTATTTCCCTCTTTATTACAAAGTCCATGGTTATTCGTGAAGCACTCAGGAATAGCAAATTTGGCTTGAAGTTATCTTCTTTTGAAAACATTTTCTAAAATGCTTTATTTCACACTTAATCCAGATGAGATGGGCAACTCCTCTGCTCTTGAAGAACCAGTACAGCTTGGTTCATACCCCAGATTGCATGGTCTGAAAAAGTTCACTTCCTGACCAGTGATTTCTATAAATTCCTAATATTGATTCCCTATCATCATCTGGGGCCAAACAGTCCGTCTTTTTACTGGAAGAAACCTATTCCCCAGTAATGTCCTTGGAATTGGCATTTCTTTGATGTAGAGACCTTGTGCTGACCTGAGGGTGTCAAAAGTGACTTGAAACAAACTCTTAGTTCCCTGCCCAGGAATCAAATGTGGGCCACCTGAGTGGAAACCAGGAATCCTAACGGATAGACCCCCGATGGCTAGAAGCAGAGACTTGGCTTTTGCCTTCTCTGAAAAAAAGAATTTTACAAAGAGACCGAGAGAGTAAGCAGGCGTTTATGTGTTTATTAGAGGCGCAGTATGTATGGGAGAGCACACAAAAGCAGTCTTGTTGGCTTCTGCTTGTATTTACTTGGCTGCACTGGATCTTAGTTGTGGCATGTGGGATCCAGTTCCCCAACCAGGGATGGAACCTGGGCCCCCTGCACTGGGAGTGCTGAGTCTTAGCCACTGGACCACCAGGGAAGTCTCAACACAGTTTATTACGGACAGAAGCAAAGCACACTCAAAGGAGGGGAACGTGGATGTCCTCACTAGTGAGGAGTGCTAAAGGGGCAGTTTGGATCACTTACGCTGGGGCAATGTGGCTTTCTCTGAATAATCAGCTTATTCCATTCCCTTTTCTGACCTGATTCAGGGCCCCTCCAGGTCTGCACTTGCATCTTTTCTCTGAGATGGATTCTAACACAAGGGTCTCTGGGCAGTTGAGAGAATGTATTGTGGGCTAGTGCCCACTCCCGTTTTGACCCCTGAGGAGCCTTTCATGCCTGTGTAGTTGGGGAGACCTCCTAGATCTTAGGAATGAAAAACGTGGTTGCCTTATCTTTTTATGACTCAAGCAGAGCCCTGTTCCTGCCAGGGCATTTACCATGTCAGCAGAAGACGGAGCCCGTCTCAGTCCTGACAAGCTCCAGCTGCTCATGGAGCCCTTCTATCTCATGTCTTGGTACCAGAGACTCACTGTGTTAGCAGTGCTGGTCTAAGTGCCTGAGGTCATGCCGGGGGAAGAAGTCCTGGATGACTGTGACAATGAGTCTAGGTCATCGGTGCCTTCACCTCCTTGTCTGATGTGGAAGGCTCTTGTTAGGTGTGAGTTCTGCTCAGTGGAAAGTCTCAACACGTCCACCCCATGTAAAGAAGGCTAATTTTTCTGCATTTCAGAAGGTACCTGCTGATGCGATGCCAGCAGGCATTTTGCTGCCAGCATGCAAGTGGGAATGCTGGATAATGGAGAGATATTTAAAGATCTTCTAAAGATAAAACTAGAATGTAGAGCCGGAAAAAAATTTGGAGTCAGCGTTTTAGGTGGTTTTTAAAATACAGGTTTGAATTCAAGTTGTCTAAGGAAGAGTTTTTTAATTCCACATTTCAAGGCCTCAACCCAAATGTGATTCAGTTGGTTTGGAAGAGGATCCCGGTAACTATAGTTTTTAAAGATTTTTAAGTGATTTTGTTGAACATTCTTAGTTCTAAATCACTTAACAGTTAAAAATTCCAGGTAAAGAAACTGGCCACCTAGGAAATGAAGTGACTTCATTAATGTCACAGGTGGTGCTCGTGGTGAAGAAACCCCACCTGCCAATGAAGGAGACATGGACATGTGTTCCATCCCTAGGTCAAGAAGATCCCCTGGAGGAGGGAATGGCAACCCACTCCAGTACTCTTGCCTGGAGAATCTCATAGACAGAGGAGCCTGGTGGGCTGTGGTCCATAGGGTTGCAAACAGTTGAACATGACTGAAGCGACTTAGGAGCAGCAGCAGCAGAAGCAACTTAGTATGCATGTATAATGTCACACTAGCTGATACCGTGAATTGCTGCTTCCTAGGGGTCCCTGAGATGCAACAGTGTGTCTGGCCCTCAACGCCACTTCAGAGGGGTGTCCAGTTCACAGTAGGGGTGCCCTAACTGAGAGCAGAATGGGGTCCCAGAGAAGCTATGTGCCTGAACTTGGTTGAGGATGTTGGGACAGGCAGAGTCAAGTGGAAAAGCACCTATTTTCAGAGACCTTGGTTTCAGAGCCCGGTTTTGCCAATGACTAGCTATGTGACTGAATAAGGAGCTTAAGGTTTTAGTTTCATATTCTTGTTTGTAGGAACAGAGCTGTTGAGAGAATCAGCATAACAGTTACTTCATTAGTCAACTGAAGATGTTCAGTGTAGTTGCTGGCCAAGCCAAAACAGGAGCTGTTTTTATTTTTGTTACAGTGAAAGTGAAAAGTGAAAGTCACTCAGTTGTGTCCGACTCTTTGTGACCCCATGGACTATACAGTCCACGGGATTCTCCAGAATCCCCCAGAATCTCCAGAATACTGGAGTGAGTAGCCTTTCCCTTCTCCAGGGGATCTTCCCAACCCAGGGATCGAATCCAGGTCTCCCGCATTGCAGGCGGATTCTTCACCAGCTGAGCTGCCAGGGAAGCCCAATAGTACTGGAATGGATAGCCCAGTGCTATTTTCACTAGGCTAGTTTGCTTGTAAAATCCTTCATCTTTGTGTAATAAAGGTTTGAAGACTCTATTGAGATGACGTGACAGCAATGTGAGGACGCTAACCCACGTCTGGAATTTCATATTATATAGGACACAGACGGATGCTTTTCAATTCTTGAGCCAATTTCTCATCCTATCTAATTTTAGTTCCCTTCATTTCTTCAAAAAATTTCCCCTCGAACTGTCAAAATGAGAATCAGACCCATTTATTTTCCCATTTTCTCTCCACAGAGCGCACAGTACTGCAATTTTCTCCCCCTTTACATTTATGACCATTTTGCCTACCATCTTAATTGCTATCAACCTAGTAGCGAAACACTTGACAATTATAAATACTTGTGTAGATAGACCAGAAAATGCTGATGTTTCAACATTGTGGCTCATTTGCAAGATTTCTGAACACTTTGACTTCTCTTAACAATCAAAATACAGCATTCTGGAATAGTACTATTGGACCCCATCTAAGGTTTGTTGTCCAAGTGACCAAAATGAAACGGTGTGAATTAGCGTCTCTGGTGGCTCAGTGATAAAGAATCCACCTGCCAGTGCAGGAGACTCACATTCAATCCCTGGAGAAGGAAATGGCAACCCACTCCAGTATTCTTGCCTGGGAAAGCCCATGGACAGGAGCCTGGCGGGCTACAGTTCATGGAGTCACAGAGAGTTGGACACAACTTAGCAACCAAACAGCAACAACCTGGTGAACTAGGAGCCTCCTTTTTTGGCTAAGGTCTCCTTGAATCCTGAGCTTAAGCAGGGAGATAAATCTGGCTTGGCTTACAGGATCCCTGCTGATTTTATGGGCCTTACAGTGCCTCTGAGAGCAGGAAAATAGACTGTCTCGTTCACAATCTGACTTAGGAGGGGCAATCCACACTCAGAAATCAGACGAGATGATGATTTCTCAGCAGACAGGTCTGAACAAGAAGAGACGCTTGGTGAGGGATGTACACCTGGTTGAGTGGGGGAGGGGCAGGTCTTGCAGCCTGCTGTTCACTAAACCCTCTGCACTCACCTGAGTCTGGATGCAAAGCGGCCCCAGTGGCTTACACGGGCACAGAGGGTGAATGTATGTTCTCAGCTAAGACTCCTGGACATGTTTTGATGAAAAGGCTGTATCCATCAGAGAAGAGTGATACCATTACCAATTTGTAAATATTTGCAACCTACTTTTAGAATAGAGTAGGATTATAACTAAATATGCATTGATATAAGGGATTTTTAAACTTTATGATAAATCCTGGGATTAGTATATATCCATTTAACTCATCCTCATTGACGGAGATGTATGTTGAAAAAGGTGTATTTAGCAAGGCAACAGCAACCACAAATCACTGCAAATACTTAATCCCACAACAACTGAAAAAAGACATCAGAGGCAAGCTAAATTGGTGAGTAGGCGAAGGCAAGAATAGTTTTTTTTCTTTAAATCTACATGAACAAAGACACATCTTTAGGTTAACTCTCAGTTGGCCAGAAATCTATTTCTCAAGTTTTCCTACTAACCAAAATTTAGTGTGTGAGGTATATGTCCCCAGATTTCAAAATCCAGTTTTTCATTCAGTAAGACAGGACACTAAATATTTTTTTCTGTGGACAAGGTCTGTTGCTTTTCACCAGACCTGGGATTTGGCATCACAGCACAAAGTCTCAGACTTCTCAGGAATCAGTTTTGCTGTTTAATTAGCACCATCTGACTCCTAGGAGCAGGCAGCAAAGAGCTGGACAGCCCATCCACTAGGCAGGCAACCCCTCCTTCACCGACAGACTGGCTACTGTCCTTGGGTTCGTGTTAAGTCTTTCTGAAGGTCAGTTGTGTGTACAGAAGACACATTTCCGAGCCTCCACGCCTCACTCTGTGATTCAGCTTGCGTACCCTGGGCACTCAAATGCTTCCCCCAGACTTAACCATGAGCCCTTGGTCTTGAATTGACAGGGAAGCCTGCCAGGGAGAATTGGTTTTTAAATGGTGATATTCTGGGATTTCTGCAGCAAGAAGCACCCGCTGCGAGGCCATCTGTTCAGAAGGAGCTCCTGCTCTTTCTTCTCCCAGACAAGGTGAACTGGCAAGTGCAGAGATTGGTTCTCGAAGTATCTTTGAATGGATGTCTGACCTCCTGGGCTGCTATGGCCATAGCTATTCCAATCATCCTGCAGTTTCCCTCACAGGAGGGTTGGCAAGCAACATGGAGAAGAAGTGAGGTCAGGTTTTTTTTAACTAATGCACATTTGCTGGAAAGTATCTGCAAACAAAATAAAATGACTCAAAGCACGTCAACCAGAGAAGGTCCTCATATACTTTGACATTCTGCCGTCAGGGGCATAGTTCATGCTTAGGCGTATGCCTTCTTGGAGAATCCACCCCTTTTCAGTATGAAATGCCATGCTCTATCCCTGATAGTTTCCTGGCCCTGAAGTTAGGGATTTATCTGAAATGAACAGAGCCATTCCAGCTTTCTTCTGATCAGTGTTAGCACAGGGTATCATTCTATACTCTTTAATTTTAGCCTGAGTTTTTATATTTAAGGCTTCCCAGGTGGCTCAGTGGTAAAGATTCTGCCTGCCAATGCAGGAGACACGGGTTCGATCCCCGGGTCAGAAAGATCCTCTGGAGGAAATGGCAACCCACTCCAGTATTCTTGCCTGGAAAATCCTATAGACAGAGGAACCTGGCGAGCTACAATCCATGGGGTCACAAAGAGTCAGACATGTGACTGAGTATGCACACACCATCCACTATCTTTCCACATTTGTTACTTTCAACTTGAGTTTTTGTATTTAAAGTGGGTTTCTTGTAGACAGCATATAGTTGGGGCTTGGATTTTTAAAATCCATCCTAAGGATTTGTCTCTTAATTGATATAGTTAGACCATTCCCATTTAAAGTGATTATGTGTAGAGCTGGATAAGCATCTGTTTGTAACAGTTTCCTATTTTCCACTTTTGTTTCTTTCCTTCTGTCTCCCTTCTTGACCCTGGGCTTCCCTAAGCATTCCTCTCCAGAGAGTTTGTGTCTTCAACTCTTTCCTCTCATCCGCTGTTACTATCCTGGGGAAGAGGAGCATTCTATAATTTTAGGGTTAAAGCTCAATCTCCCTCTAGGCCTGTGTCTTAGTGGACCCTTCCCTGTATCGCTGGTTTTCCCCTGTCCCAACTCCCTTCCCTGGCTGGACCATTCTCAGCCTATTCCCAAGAACCCCTGACTTCTGTTGCCCATATTTTCTTTCCCCCTTGGATGAGAGATGAGAAAGCTAACAGAAACGTGAGCAGGAGGAATTTCATTTCTCCCAGTTGCAATACTGTTCCAGGAGTTCCGGCAAAGTCTTTCCTTGGGGAAAACACCTTTGTTAAGAAATGTCTGGGCATATTTCACCGTGATGACTCTTCCCTTCTCCTTGCTGGAGCCAAGAGATCTGTCTCAGATCTTCACAGTGAGAACCTGTGGGGTTCCTGCAGCTAAAACCCAGAAACATGTCAGAGCCCCCTAAGTCTACAGCTTCTGGAAGTTTCCCTCTCTCCTGGTAGCACATACTCAGCCTCCAGGAATTCACCAAATTTCCCACTGCAGTATTCTATCAGTTTATGGTTCCAGAAGGATCTGCCCTAGGGAAGCTGAGCTTCACTTCTGCCTTAGGGATCCTCTGGTTTCTCCTGACTTAGGTGGCAGTCTGCCCTGCAACCTCAGTGATCGGATGGGTCCAAGGTCAGTCATTCCTTCTGCACTTGTCCAGTGCTTTCTGGTTGGAAGGACAGCAATAAGGACTTCCAAGCCCTTGTCAACAGCTGACACCACTAATCCCAAGATAACCCTTGTTTCTTTTCTGTCAAACTTGCCTCATTTTTCCTACACATTTATCTCTGGACTTGTAGATATTAATGTAAACTTATATTGCTGCTGAAGCTGAAGGACTGTTGCTGAAACTGAAGCTCCAATACTCTGGCCACCTGATGTGAAGAACTGACTCCTTGGAAAAGATCCTGATGCTGGGAAAGATTGAAGGCAGGAGAAGGGACAACAGAGGATGAGATGGTTGGATGGCATCGCCGACTCAGTGGACATGAGTTTGAGCAAGCTCCGGGAGTTGGTGATGGACAGGGAAGTCTGGTGTGCTGCAGTCCATGGAGTCTCAAAGAATTGTAGATGACTGAAAAACTGAACTGAACTGAACTGGACTGATGAATGGGCAGACGATGGATGTATAGAGAACTGGATACATAGATAGATCAATATGCCTCAACAAAAGAGATTGCATTTAGTTCTATGGAGAGATTTGTAAGCTAATACTATATTTTAAGCATTTTCAGAAATTATTATAAATCCTTGATGACGGAGAATTCTTCAGTAGTTAAAATCATAATTCCTAATACAAATAGATAGCAATCACAGGGGAGGGTTGTTTGGAACTCAGTAGATGGGGAAAAAATGGATAACAAAGAGCTCATAAGGACAGGAGACATCTAGTCAATACAGAGAGGGATGATATAAAAGTGTTTGGTGTTTTAGGCACAAAACTGTTTACTCTTCTGATAGGGCATTTAAACTGTACCCTTCAGGGTCATCCTGTCTAATGGGTCAGCCATTACATCTCATTGACTTTCCTCAGGTAACCTGGCCATAACAAGCTGTTAATCAAACCAGTATGTTCGCTGAGCATCGATGACCTTCAGACAAGCTCATTAGAAAACCGTTCAGCCTAATACTGGACAGTAATGAGATCATTTTTTTTGCTTTTTTTTCTGAGTTTGGAAGACTTTTCCTGAGTATCTGTGAATACGATCTTAATGGCCTTTGTAATGGAGCGTAACAGGGGTGTCACCAGCAAAGAACCACCATCTTGCCTGTACCATCTAGAATCTCAGACCCCCTGGCCCCTGGCCTTCTTCATCTTCCCACTGAGGAGAAGAAAGTTCGGACCCCATCTTCCACATTCCAGGGGACTCCTGTCAGGGGACCGCACGGTGGGGGGCGGGTAGGGGACAGGACTCCGCGTTGTGCTGGGATTCAGCAGGGCAGTGACTGACCCTGGGCTTGCTGCAGCCTTCCCCGGCCCCCTCTCACGGGCCGAGTGCCTCCTGACCGTCAGAGCGCGGGGAATCCTGGACTCACCACCCTAAGCCACTGTAGATTCGTGTAGGGTGTGTTTTCTCGCCTGTCTCTTTCTCCTGCTTCTAAACCAGAACTTCGACCACAGCTCCCGTTCTGAGAAGATCTGAAGAGAAATCGTTAGCTTTACCCGACCCCTCAGAGGTGGATCTCCTAGCCCGATTGGTTCACTGGTGTGTCAGAAAGGAAGATCAGCTTCTCTCTCCCAGTTTCCTTCCTGTGAGGCCTGCGGGGGCTTCTGTATTGCATTACCCCCTCACCAGTGAGCAGACAAAGGAGTCCTGCCCAGGGAGATCCAGGTCTGCTGCCTTGCATCCAGAGGCTTCATCTGCAGCCTAGGAGTGCCAGGAAGGTCCTGCTGCTGACCAAGGGGAAGGGGTAGGACTCTCCACCTGGGGCTCAGGACCAAGGAGGCCTCCAACATAGTTTATAAGAGTGTGTGCATTCAGCCCTTATTAGGCTCTGCTCAGAGTGCAAAAGCTCTGCTTGGATCCCTCTGGTTTCTGATATCCACTGGTTGAAATGTGTAGCAGGAGAGTGCTGAAAAACTAGAACCCCAAACCTCCCCAAAGTTTCCATGACTTCTCCAGAGCCAAGACCAAGAGAGCAAGCCTGCCTGGGTTAAAGGAGAATGGTGATTCTTGAGTCATTTGCAAACAAAGGATGCCTCTGGGTTCCAATTAAGGTAGGTTCTCAGGAAGAATTCGATGGCCTGCGTGTTACCGCAGCAGGGGATTTTGTGCCCTTGGAGGGAATGTGGGACTCACGGAGCCTCAACACTGAGATGTGTAAGAAGTAATATCATACTTTTCAATCTACAGACTTGGAATCATAAGAGCCAGTTGGACTTGAGGGTGTGTATAAGGTGTTGACTAAAAAACATTAATCACAACCTGTAAATAGTGTTGTTTTCTCTGGTGGGAATGTTAAGGAGTCCAAGCTGGGGAGACAGCACCTCAGTAGCTCTAAGAGAACTCCTTCAAGGAGGCTGGAGAGGGAGTCAGGTTTTATACAAGTTTGCACCAAAGAGGGCAGGAAGTCTAAATATCAAAGATTATTGTTAAGAAAGAAACCCAGGTATCAAGTAAGGAATTTAGCGCTTCTTCTCTGTGTGGGAAGATGCAAGCTCTGGGGCCCCTGAATTCCTTCCTTTTATATGCCCCTCAGCTATCTGGGGCCAAATCCTGTTTTTTTGATTTCTCACATCCTCCCAGCTCTTCAGCAATCACCGTGGGAGTTGGCAGCATCTGCTGGGTTGCAGGCGTTGTGCTCCCTTTTGGGAGCCTTCATTCTTGGAGGCTGGAAATCGCTGATGACTGTTGTTGTTCAGTCACCAAGTCTTTTCCAACTCTTTACAAGACCCCATGGACTGCAGCATGCCAGGCTTCCCTGTCCCTCACCATCTCCCAGAGTTTGCCCAAGTTCATGATAGTTGAGTCGGTGATGGCAACCAACCGTCTCATCCTCTGCCACCCCCTTCTCTTCCTGCCCTCAATCTTTCCAGCATCAGGGTCTTTTCCAATGAGTCAGCTGTTCACATCAGGTGGCCAAAGTACTGGAGCTTCAGCATCAGTCCTTCCAATGAATATTCAGGGTTGATTTCCTTTAAGATTGACTGGTTTGATCTCCTTGCTGTTACATCCTTGTTTACTGATATGGCCAGAGATATTCCGTTTCAAAAAGGTAATCTAGACTTCAGGAACATCACTGTTTATACATCTCAGTTCACCTCCATGAAGTCATCACTGAGCAAGGAAATGTCCTAAGGAGGCCACATGTACCTCCCAACTCTTTATTCACCAAGCAGACCCACCAACAGTCCAGAGTTGATGTAAGAATTGATGCCCCTTTGCCATTCCTATCTGGTACAATCAACTTGGTTTACAGAAGATAGACTTAAAGGTCTTATGCACAATATATAGCCAGGCTTCTCTCTCCAAGTGGTTCAGATTGATTTCATGAACACTTTTTCTAATACTTCTTGTATGACCAGAGAGTTAAGAGTAACTAGTCTGCCAGGATATGAAATTATAGTATCTTTCTCTCTCTCATGAAAATCACTCTTTATAAAATTGTCTTTATTGCACTTTTCTTAAAAAACCTGCCTTATCAAATGGACAGAGCCTGGTGATTCTTGAAATTGAGGAATTTCAGGAATTAATCTGCTAGAATTTGAATGTGATTGGAGATGGGGTTTCCTGCAAGGTACACCTAGATTCTGTAAGCTCTTTATCCCTTCAAGTTGAGGTGGTGCTTCCTGGCTTGAAAGTCTTGGCCTGGAGCAAGATGATATCTACAAAGAGCCATGGGTTCTATGGACTTTCAGAAATAGATGAACTGCTTTCAGAGAGTCAATGTTTTGGCTGCATAGTTAAGTCTTTGCTCAGAGGACAGGTCTGTTCTTTTTTTTTAACTTTTTAAAATTTTGTACCCGGATATAACTGGTTAACAACACTGTGGTAGTTACAGGGGAACAAGGAAGGGACTCAACCATACATGTGCCTGTATCCATTCTCACACAAACTCCCCTCCCATCCAGGCTGCCACATAACATTAAGCAGAGTTCCCTGTGCTATACAGTAAGTCCTTGTTGATTATCTGTTTTAAATAGAGCAGTGTGTCCATGTCCATCCCAAACTCCCCAACTGTCCCTTCCCCTCATCCTTCTCCCAGCAACCATAAATTCATTCTCTAAGACTGAGCCTCTTTCTGTTTTGCAAGTAAGTTCATTTGAGTCATTTGTTTTTAGATTCTACACATAAAGCATATCATACAATATTTCTCCCCAGGATACGTCTGTTCTTGATGGTTGTACAGAGTAACTTTGAAATGGATTCGGTCGCACCCAGGAAGAGCTGGGAGAATAAGAAGACGTCTCTGGGCTGTTTCTAGTGAGCTAACTAACAAACCACTCCTCCCAAAATACCCTATGAAAAAATAGATCTCGGAATTAGAAGGAATGTAAGGAAATTCTTTGTAGGAACTGCTTGAAGCATAGCATCACCTTCAGCCCCTCTCCTCTGTGTGGATCCACCCTCAGGGGGGCTCTCTCTCCTGGGGCAGGAAGGGCGGCTATTGGCAGCCCCAGGTTTTCAATCTCTCTCTTAGATTTGCATTTCAGGATTTAGGAATGACTGTGATCGGCCCAACCACTGTCAAATGTTTTTTTATTGACCAGTCACTCCTAGCCAGAAACATGGGCTACTCTGATTGGTCAGGCCTGGGTCATGTAGCTTCTGTGATGAAAAATAAGAGACTCATCTGATGATCCATAACGGCATAGGTTCCCCACCACAGGGCTTCTTTTACCAAGAGAGTGGTTAGGGGTGCTGGATCACCCTCTCCAAAAAGAGACCTCGCCATATGTTAATATAAAAGGGTGTGATCTACCAGTCAGTTTCTCTTGAGGACAGGTCTTGAGCTCAAATATAAACTCTGTCCACCGAACCCATTGGAAACTGATTAACGCTATGGAAACTAGCATACAAATGTAACTTAGCTCAAGATTGGCTTCAAACCCTTTGTCACTTTCACGGTTGTTATATCACATATATGCTTGGAGCTCCTCTATCCTATGCAATGAAATCCAAGGACTGTAGCAGGGTAAGGAGATGTGCATTTAGAATGGAGGGAATCAGGTCTCATGGAGGGCCCAGGTCACATGGCTGCTCAGTGGCCATGTGGTCCTTGATTAAAGGCTGCTGATGTCCATTCTGGGACCACATCCTTTCTCTGTTTTAGAGCAAAAGTATCACAGCTAACTTCTCTGACTTGATAGATAGTGCAGTGACAAATCAGGCTTAAACCTGCCATAAAGACAGCTTGAGACTCATTAGGCGAAGTTGGAGTGGAATTGGAAATGCTAATTTCCAGACATCCAAGCAATTCATTCTGGTTGGCATTTTTCGTGTTGCTCTAGAAGCTGCTGAGAAATGAGGGGGCTGAACACTGAACAGTCAAGGTCAAGAATGACCCTGAGAAGGACAATATAATCGTTTCCTTCCTCTTCTTTACTAGGGCCAAATGTGCCCATGAATCAGAGGTTTCACAGATGTTTTTAGAGTTACAATGAACTTTTAAAACTGATGTTGGAATTTATAATAAAGTAATGTATTTTGGTCTTTGTCCCTGTTCCTGGCACAGAACTCCTCAAACCCTTGTAATTTTCTAAGTGATGAGAGCTATACAGGTGTCTTAGTTACATTATTGAGGTGACTTTTGGAAAAAACCTAGGGTTGGAGACTGGTAATCAGGTGAACCTGACCTCTGAGGAGAGGAGGGGCACAGGCGATAGAATTCAGTTATCAATGGCCAATGATTTAATCAATCAATCATGATTTAATTTAATCAATCATGTCTATGTAATGTGTGTGTTAGTCACTCAGTTGTGTCCGACTCTTTGCGACCCCATGAACTGTAGCCCACTGGGCTCCTCTGTCCACTGGGATTCTCCAGGCAAGAATACTGGAGTGGGTTGCCATTTCCTTCTCCAGGGAATCTTCCTGACCCAGAGACTGAACCTGGGTCTCCTGCATTGCAGGTGGACTCTTTACCATCTGAGCCACCAGGGGAGTCGTTAATGAAGCCTCTATAAAAACCCAAAAGAAACAGAGTTTGGAGAGCTTCCCGGTTGGTGAACATGCGGAGACTTGGGGAGAGGGACATATTGAGAGAGGGGTGGAAGCTTTGTAACCCTTCCGCATCTCTTTCTGTGCATCTCTTCCCTTTATAATAAACTGTTCTAGTAAGTAAAATATCTTCTCAGTTCTGTGGGTGACTCTGGCAAATTAATCCAACCCAAGGTGGTAGGTGTGGCGCTGGGGAGTTGTAAAAACCTCCAATTTCTTACTGTCAGATCTGTGATTGGCAGTCTTACAGGACTGAGCCCCTGATCTGTGAGAACTGACACTTTCTCCAGGTAGATGGTGGCAGCGTGGAGTTGAAGACAGCCAGCTGGTGTGGGAATGTTGCTTGTTGGTGGGGTGGAAACCCCACCTCCGCCCCACATCAGGACTGGTGGTCAGAACCCTTAAACACTTAGTTCTTGCAAAATTCTGCTGCTGAGAAGTTGGAGTAGGTATGCTATTCTCTTGCCACATACAACTAAAAACCCTGGACTTTATGTATGAAACACATGTAAGGAGATTCTGAAAGGTGGAGAGAAGGCAGACCAGAACCAGTTTCCTGGGTTCCGTTTTGCCTCATCTATCCCAGTTCTGGGACTGAAGAGCCAGTCATTTGGAAAGGTGCAGACAAACAAAGTCTCTGCCTCTTATGATATTATCATGTGTTTTGATTTTATATTTTAAATCTCATGGTGCATTATTATTTGTTACAGTCAGTGATATTTTAAAATTTACCCACATATTTACCCTATCCTGTGTTCATCATTCCTTCTTATTTTACTATGCTTCTGCCTGGAATCATTTGCTTTCCACCTAAAGAACTCCTTTTAACATTTCTTTTAGTTTATGTCAGTTGGCAATAAATTATCTCAATATTTGTTTATCTGAAGATACTTTTATTTCACCTTTGCTTTGAAGAATATACTTGTTGATACATAATTCTATGTTGGGGCTTCCCAGGTGGCTCAGTGGTAAAGAATCCGCCTGCCAGTGCAGGAGACATGGGTTCAATCCCTGGGTCAGGAAGATCCCCTGGAGAAGGAAATAGCAACCCACTCCAGTATTCTTGCCTGAGAAATCCCATGGACAGAGGAGCCTGGTGGGCTGTAGTCTGCGGGGCCGCAGAGAGTCAGAGATGACTGAATGACTAAGTGTAGCACAAGTCTGCATTAGTAGTTGTTTTCTTTCAGTATTTTCAAGATGTCATTCCATTGTCATGAAATGTCATTTAATAAGAAAAACCTTCCCTAAAATAATTTGTTTAAATCCTATGAGTTAAACTTACATATATAATCCTCTAAGTCCTCTTAAATGCTCTAAATGTGTAGACGCATTTGTTAAGGTTTAGAATGAAAATAAAAGGGCTACACTAATTCATCCATCACAGAATGTAAAAGAGAGAGAGAAAGAAGGTGATCACGCTGACAGACTACCTTCTTTTAATGTGTAACAAGTGTATTATGTTACCCGTCATGCACAGATTTAATTTTGTCTCTCTTAAGCCTTTTTATGTTTAATTCTAAATCTTTCTAGAGTTAAAAAATTTCTGTCTCTAAAGAAGATAGTTAAGATCCTATATAACTGAGTTGTTTCCTTGTTGTTGTTTGGTCCCTCAGTCATGTCCAACTCTTTGTGATCTTGTGGACTGTAGTCCACCAGGCCCCTCTGTCCATGGGATTCCCCAGGCAAAGATACTGGAGTGGGTTGCCATTTCCTCCTCCAGGGGATCTTCCTGACCCAGTGATTGAACCATGTCTCCAGTGTCTCCTGCATTGCAGACAAATTCTTTACTTCTGTGCCACCTGGGAAGCCCCCATACAACTGAAATTGCACAATTCTTAATATTTATGGAGTTGACAAATGTATAACATGAAGACAGTCTCACCCAGCAAGCATCCCAGTTAACGGAGATAACTTAGAACCAGAGATTGTATTTGCATGAGAAATCGGCTGCACATATGCCCACTCACTAAGCCCAAAGAGTATCTTTTCAGAGCCACTAGCTCATGAGCTACAAACTTGTAAAGAAGTCGATCTCGTAGCTCATGTGGCCTTTGGAGCAGGAGTCAAGATAATGATTCGTTACTTTTTTCTCACTTGAACATCAAATGTCAGCAACTCTCACTTGAGATGGTCGCTTGGATGGGTGTTGTACTTCTTTTTAGTTTTTAAATACATTTTACATCAAGCTATACAGATCTTTGAGCCTTATGGGATTTTGAATTAGGTATATATGTTTTCTACTTGAATTTAAAGACATTTGAATTTGATGTTATCTTACATTTAAAAAAAAATCTTAGAATGATACAGTTCCTATGAATAATTTTAAAGCTACTGGCTAATTTTGGACATTCCGTACAACTTTGTTTGAGCTGGAGGTCATAACATTTGAGGCCATTCTGAAACCCCATTCTCCACATCCTCCTTCTTTCTCCCTTGAACTTTGGGTGGTTTCTGCTTGAAAGGCTCCCATGGTGGTGGAAGAGCCCTGGAGAGGCCTCCTGGAAACAAATAAGAGGAGGTTAGAACTTTTGTAAGTGGTCCTACACTCTTCCCTAGTTGTAGGAAAGGAGGCAGGATTCAGATAAGAACCCTCTCTCTAGGAATCAAGGTGGTGAATTTGGACAAACCACCTGACATGAGGGCTGGAGTACCAAAGAGCCCTACAGTATGCACTTTGATGCTCTGTCGTGTGGACGCTCTTGTTCTATCCCCTTGGTGTGGTTTGGTCATTGAGGCAATGACTGCTGAGAAGGAGTGTCATGTGAAAAGAACACTGAACTCAGCTCCAGGAAATCAGGACTGGAGTGCTGTTCCTGTCGTCTGACATCCCTGCAGGTCCCTTAACTTCTGAGCTTAGTCTTCAAAACTGAAGACTTTTAAAATTGAATTAAAAATCTCACAATGAGACAGCAGCATTAATTCCAAAGGACTTTTTCTAAATAGGGAGGTGAGGTATGTGAGGGTATTTCAATATAACGTCCTGTCATTAAAACAGTTCTTTGTTAATTTCTGTGCCACGTTGAAGAGCAACATCTCTCGTTCGTCAACTGGAGGGGGAAAAAAGTGTTCAAGTCTGTTTTTCTTAAGTAATTTTGGTGATATCATAATAATCTATGGTTGGTCAAAGGTTTTTTGATTTGTTAAGGATTTGAGCTCTCTTAAGAGTTTATTTTATTTTAAAGGAACATACACTTTGAGTGGGCTTCCCAGATGGCGCTACTGGTAAAGAATCTGCCTGCTAGCACAGAAGACACAAGAGACGCAGGTTCAATCCCTGGATCAGCAAGATCCCCTGGAGTAGGAAATGGCAACCCACTCTAGTATTCTTGCCTGGAAAATTCCACAGACAGAGGAGCCTGGTAGGCTACAGTCAGTGGTTTGCAAAGAGTTGGTCACAACTGAGCACGAGCGCTAGGTAGTTTGAATAACAATTTTCTGGGCATGTTTAATGAACCTAGGTGAGAAAACCATGGTGCTGTTTAATTGCAAATAAATCGATATAAGATTGGACCAATACTTGGGGTATACAATTTTAGTATGTGGGGGTTTTGTGTTTTTAAAGAATTATTTTTAATTAAAACAAACAAACAAAAACCTCTCAGAGTGAGACACAAATGAGATAGAAACATGAAGGATCTCACCCCCAACTGCTGCATTGTTCATCCTTAGACTTTTGCAGGACTCTCACTGGATTAATGGATTTAGATATGGCGGCATTGACCTGCAGATGACCCTCATTCCCTCCTGCGACAATAATTGATTTTCTCCAAGATTGCTCTGGCAGTCCCTGCTCTGAGCCCTTGACATCAGCAGGGGAAGCTTAATGGGGTCTGGCTTATTATGAATTCCATGCTTAATGCTTACCCTCGAGTCAGGAGTGACAGGAGCATGGTGCTCATTCTTCGGTGGGACCCAAAGCTATTAACATTTTTCTTTTCGGTCTATGCTCCATGAAGGATACCTTCTTCACTTGGCTTTGTCTGTCTTGTCTCCAATATGAATGCACATGTCCTGGTCTCTCCTGTGGCCTTAGGCCAGCTATTTTCTGAAGCTGCAAATTTTTTTCTCTCCTCTTGTTTCCTGCTCAAGGTCTTGTAAGAATAGTTGAGGTTACTTATTAACATAACCACTTTTTCAGCACTCATGAAGCTTTGGCCTTTGCTTCTACATCTTAGCTAAATGTGACTTCTCAAGATTGCAAGGATCTTTTCTCAATTAAATCTTGCTTGGTCCCGCTGAAGCCTTGGGGCCAGTAACCAGACTTGTCTTCTGAAACCTCTCTCTCCCTGTCGTACCCATGGTTCCAGGTCATCTGGGCCCCCAGCATCTCTGTTAGAGCTTCATTCTTCTGTCTAATGTACACATCCCCCAAAGATTGTCCTCTGTCTTTTCTTTCCATTCTTTTGCTGCACTTTTGTTTTCTCAAGCTATCAAATATTCCCATAGGTTCAACTCTCACCTCTGTTACAGTGGCTTAAAAGCTACATCTCCATTGTCTTAACTGACATCTAAACTATGCTCCATAGAGCTGCAAGATGAAAGTAACGAGAGTTAAGTCACACAGGAAAGGCAAGAGACAGGGAAATATTTTAAAGGAAATGATTAAAAAGAGATCAAACCAGTCAATCCTAAAGGAAATTAACCCTGAATATTTATTGGAAGGACTGATGCTGAAGCTCCAGTACTCTGGCCACCTGATGCAAGAGCTGACTCATTGGAAAAGACCCTGATGCTGGGAAAGATTGAGGGCAAAAGGAGAAGGGGGCAGCAGAGGATGAGATGGTTGGATGGCATCACCGACTCAATGGACATGAGTTCTGAGCAAACTCTGGGAGATGGTGAAGGACAGGGAAGCCTGGTGTGCTGCAGTCCACGGGGTCACAAAGAGTCAAACACAACTGAGCGACTGAACAGCAACAACAACGATTAAAAAGAACATAGTGGGAAAATAAATTAAACATAAATGCTTGACAACCCTTGAAAAATTCTTAAACTGATTGAAAACCAAAATCCACTCATGTATATTTTTAAATTGGCCAGCTTGGGCTGTCACAATAAAATATCACAGACTGCGAGGCTTAACAACGGAAATGTGTTTTCCACCATTCTGGAGGCTGAAAGTCCCAGATGAAGGAGCCAGCAGATTCACTTTCTGTTGAAGCCTCTCTTCCTGACTTGCAGACAGCCGCCTCCTTGCTGTGTCCTCTCATGGCCTTTTCTCTGTGAGTGGGAGGGGCAAGAAGGATGGGAAGAGAGAGAGGGAGAGAGATTTCTGGTGTCTCTTCCTCTTCCTATGAGGACCAGTCCTACCACATCAGGGCCCCTCCCGCAGGACCTCATTTAACTTTAATTATCTCCCTTGTTGTTCAGTCGTCAAGTCATATCCGACTCTTTTCGACCTCACTGACTGCAGCACGCCAGGCTTCCCTGTCCTTCACTATCTCCCAGAGTTTGCTCAAACTCACGTCCATTGAGTCAGTGATGCCATCCAACCATCTCATCCTCTGTCATCCCCTTCTCCTGCCTTCAATCTTTCCCAGCATCAGGGTCTTTTCCAATGAGTCGGTTCTTCACATCAGGTGGCCAAAGTATTGGAGCTTCAGCTTTAGCATCAGTCCTTCCAATGAATATTCAGTTGATTTCCTTTAGGATTGACTGGTTTGATCTCCTTGCTAAAAGACCCTATTTCCAAATACAGTCTCATTGGGGATTAGAGATTTAACATATGAATTTGAGAGTGGAGGGAGGGCATAATTCAGTTCACAACAGAGGCCCACTGAAAACAAAAGTGGCATATCTAAAATGCCTCATGTAAAAAGTAATCATTAAAAGAACCACATGCATATACACAAATAAGGACAACGGTATAATCATTGACTACAAAGAAAAAGAAGAAAAAAGTTACATGAAAGTAAAATACCAGGAAAAATTAATGGGACAAAAGGACCAGTTTCAATTTCTAAAGGCTAGAGTTCACAGTGATAGAAAACGGATAGGAATCATTTTTATCTGAATAATATTACATAAAGGTTAAAGGTCACATTATTAGAAAATCAAGATGCAGCAGCTAGTACTTAAATGGCAGCAATAGACCTTTACATAGTTGTCGGGTACAATGTCAGAAATGACAGTTCCGTGCTCATGGTAAAGCTAATGTGTGTAAAAAATAATAAGCTGGATAACTTTGTCATCATGGAAAAGATCGCTCAACATCTATCAGACATTAACAGGACTTTTTCCCAGATGGACCATGACTATCTTACTCAGACTCTCCTTGTCTTCCCAAACCACGCTCCATGGATGAGATACATGGACCAGCACAGAAGTAAATGGATAACACTGAAATCTCTTTTGCAATTGAAAAACAATCTCACACCGTGGTCAAGAAGCTTCCCCAAATCTCAACTTGTTGATTGTTAAAGCATTTTCAGAAATTTCAACTCTAGATGCTCGTTAAGTGGAAGCAACCTGGGTAATAGTATCCATGCATTTGAAAAATCACTAGGAAAACACTTTAGTTGAGCAACACTTGTGGGCACCTTTCTCAAATTGAATCCACAGCTTTGTAACACCAAATGATAACCATGTCTTGGAGAGGCAACAGGAATGGTGAGAGTCAATGATTAGACCGGGCAAGAAGACCCAGAATTATGGTAAAATCACAGACTCCTGCTAAGGGGTGACCTTCATGTCCATCCAGTCCAGCTTGAGTTGATGCTGAAATTCCTCTGTGACTTTCCTCCAAGGGAGACGTGCCAGTGGAAGAAAAGTCACTGTAATTCAATGCAGTCTATTCCAACCTCTGTAGCTCTGAGATGAGATACGCGGACCTGTCAGAGCCACAAAGCAGAAAGCCATGTAGATTTCATTTGCTACTACATTCTGGCCTAACATGGTGCCCGACACACAGCAGGTGCACAAGACCTATTTGTTACATGAATTAATTAATTTTAAAAATACATTTAAGCATAAGCTGTAAGGTAGGTAAGTGCTCTATAGACAATTGCCCAAATTGCCTAAATTGATGATATCGCTTATCTGTTTCTAATTCACTGAAGTTCTCTTTGGGAAGGCCTCTCAAGCAAGCTCACTTCATCCACGATGACCAGCTCTGGTGGATCTTCAGTGAATACAATGAAACCCAAGAATGTCCACATGAAACAACCAGTGACATGCTGCTCCATCCAGAGTTGTCAAGGAGCTCTGAACACATCATTTGGCCACACACTGGAGACACAGGTTTATGATAACATTCACACCTTACAGATGAATAAAACCGATATTCAGCCACATATGCAACTACTGAAACACACTGTTTTGTTGACATTGCTTCTGCCTGATCAATCAACTGACTTTCAACCAGTGTCTAGGGGAAAAAGCAAGTTTTATTTTCAGTCCTCAATAGTTTCTAGCCTAGAATCTTTATTTCTTTGGAAGTAAGTGAACTCAAGCTGAACTGTGTATTAACTCAAAGCTGCATCTTCCTTTCTTCTCAACAACTTCCTATGTTTGCTTCATGAAAGATAAGACATCCAGCAGAAGGTTAGACTCCCTGTGTCTTTCCTTAGAAGACCAAGCCAAACAGTCCAGCCAAGCCTGTTTGGTGCTCCTGGGATCTGTCACCCAAGGGCTGTGAGTGGGTCACCCCACCACCGTGACCTTGGGCCTCTCATCCCTCTTTGCAGTGTAGCTGGAGGAGTTAATGAGGTCATAGAGGTGACATTGTCTGCACACTCAATAAATGACAGCTAGTGTTAATTTACTTCCAAATTGAGTTAAACACATGAGAACTTAAAGGTAATGAGCTTTTGCAGAAACAGTGGAGACAAAAATAAGGAGGAATATGGATCATTTACTGTTAGAACCTAGCAAGAAGAGGGTTTATGCAGAATTGTAGTGACAAGCGTTAAGCTGTCCCTCCTATCACCAATTCTTAATTTTTCAATTGCTTTTTCTGTGTGTGTGCTCAGTTGTCATGTCTTACTCTGCAACCCCATGAACTATAGCCCACCAGGCTCCTTTGTCCATGGAATTTTCCAGGCAAGAATACTGGAGTGGGCTGCCATTTCCTTCTCCAGGGGATTTTCCCAACCCAGGGGTTGAACTCAGGCCTCCCACATTGCAGGCAGATTCTTTACTCACTGGGAACCTTTACCTGGGAATGCTTTTTCTGTAGAGTCAGTCATTCCACCCTGACCCCCACCCCTGCCCTATCTCTTTCTCTGTAAATGACCATATTACCACACCTGGCATTTTTATACTATCGACGACAGTTAACGATTCAGAATAGGTAAAAATGTGTTAAGTTGATTCTTATCTTGGGAGAATTTACAGTAATGTTCAACAATACGTGTGCTTGGATTACCTAAGACCTTACGCAGCAGTCAGGGCATAGAGCTTCAGGGAGAACCGAAGTCTACTGGAATACTTAGACAAACGAGAAAAGCTCTGTCTTAACTAGATACTGCAACTTTGGATTGCTACAGTGGAAACGTCGTCCAGGCTGGCTGACGCACCACTTGTTTCATCAATGTCTCTGAAATTGTTTTTTTTTTTAGAGGAAAGTGGGCAGGACTCTCAGGTCTAGGCTCACCTGTAGGAGACGATGGGTAACCTCATGGGCAATGCTTTTCCCATCGAGAGGCAGCCACGATAGAAGAAAGAGGAAAAAATATCCCCCCTCCCTTCATGGAAGAAGGTTTCTGAGTTACCAGCAGTGGCCTCCTGGTAAATATTTATACAGAGATGGCATTAATGATGAGAGAGGCAAATAGCCCCGAGTGTTTAAGACAAGGGAGACAGGTTTTCTTTGTTTTGCTTCACCTGGCTTGTGTGTACCTATCCTCAGGGGTAAAATGTGTTTTTTGTAGTTCAGTTTTTGTTTAAACTGGAATTGGATGTGTTTGTTTGTGAAAGGAACTCAGGGTTTAGGGTTCAATTTCCAACACTTCTCCATCTAGCTGGAGGCCCATCTCAGGAGGGGCCTTAGCTGACTGGATATCAAAGTCCATCCTGTGAGGGACCAGTTCAGTACCTGAGTCAGTGGCTCAATTCAGGCTTCTTTGCTTGGACTGGAGTGGAGTCCAGTCTGAGACTCTAGGCTTAAGTGGAGTTTTCCACACCACTGAGAGTCTAAATTTTGGGACAAGAATGCTGTGCCTAATAAAAGCAGAATGAAATAAACGCAGAGTTTGTCTCTGCAAAGAAGCCTCCAATTCAGTTACCCTAAAAAAGATGAACTTTATCTGAAGTAAGCAGGCAGGATGGAGGGACACATATTATCCCAACTCACAAGAGACTGATGTACAAAATCTGAGGGGTTCTATCTGAATTTATGTTGAGGAAGTTTGATGGAACATGATTGAGTCTTCATAAACCGCCATCCTTTCTCACCCTCACTGATTCCTTTCTTCGTCCCATTAGATTTGGCACCAGTAAAAGTGGCAGTGGACAGGAGTCCGAGAATTGGGGGTTAGCCACTTGTTGGTAGGAAAAGGTATGAAACCACTATGAATGGTGACTTGTTGATAAAGAAGCTTCATCAGAGTTTCAAGGAGCAGCAGAATATAAACTGTTTACTGAGAAACGCATGTAAACTAGATGCAAAAAGGCTAAGGAGGTTCTAAGAAAATAAACATATCTGCAAATTTGGTAACCACAGTCAATCCTAGATACTACCACGTGCTTTAGAACTGAGGGGGAAAGACACAAGATGTGAACGATGTACACATGGGTAATATGAGGGCTTCCCTGATAGCTCAGCCGGTAAAAAGTATGCCTGTAATGCAAGAGACCCCAGTAAGATGAAGACAGCATAGACTATGGCTCTTCTGACTACTTAGAGATTCAGAATTAGAGACTCTAACAGCACTGAAAGAAAGCAGTGAAGGCCACAAATTAACCAAGTGTGTGACTTTTAGGGTGACTGTCGAGATTAAGGATATGGGCAGTGTCGGGGAGTGTTCAGCACATGTATGTGGTTCTTTCTCCTCTGGGCACAGATCTGTGGGTAACCTCACTCCATTCACAGACACCCCCTTCCTGGCTTGTCTGACAGTCCTGGATCTTTTCCGAGGCCCATCTCTGATCTTGCTCATCTCCCTGAGATGGTCGGCGAAGCTGGGGCTTTTCTTACAAGGTGCTGCATGCACATTTGAACAAGACATTTCTGAGACTTCGAGCCATCCCCATGGTCTCTCCTGGCTTCCTATGCATGTTCACCCACTTGCCCTGGAGGATGCCATGCCTGGGGCCAGAGTGGACCTCGGTAAGGACCTTCCCTGCTGCCAGTGTGGGAACCAGGCTCCTCACTTGGGCCTAGAAGTCATCAAGCAGAAGCCTTCTTTCCCTCTGAAACAGATCCTCTTGGCAGAGGGCCTCGGGTTATCAGGTGAAACCAGCCGCCTCTGTGAACAGCTTCTGGGGAAAGCAAAGTGCCTCTGTGGGTGGAAACAAGCCCGCTGGGTGCTGTTCAACATCAGCAATCACCTGTCTCAGCCTTCACTCTTTCTGGCTGAGGTTTCCAAGCTATGTGCCCCAATGTTGAGGCGCCCCCCTTTCAGTCTCTCTGGGAGCTAGAAGGAAAATGCAGAGCCAGTGGGCTTGGCCCCCTCCCACTTAAATCACTGGGCGGCTTTACTTGCATCTGTTTTAAGTATTGCATGGCTGCAAAAGCCCTTGTTTAAAAAAAGTTTCAGAAACTAAAGAACATCAGCCAACTTGGGCTTTGAGTACGGTGTAAAAACAGACTGCTCCATCTCTCAGGCGTTGATTTCCTGCTGGTTTAGCTCCTGGCCATTCTGCTTTCTTCTGACCATCAGTCTGGGGCATTCAATCATGATGAGGTGAGACTCAAAGCTCTCAGCTTGCACACTCATCCTTCAACAGCTAGGAACAAAGAGCCCTGCACTGGACCTGTTGTGCCAGTAGGAATTTCTACCTGGGAATCTGGTCTCAGAACATGTACTTCTTCGTAAAATTATCACTCTATGCTCTGGTTGGAGATCAGTGATGTGCTAGTAAATGTCTAACAACTGGATCTCTAGGGAGGGAAAAGTGCCCTGATTTGTGGCATTTACTGATTGTGCATCTGCTCAGTTGCTCAGTCATGTCCAACTCTTTGTGGCCCCATGGACTGTAGCCCGCCAGGTTCCTCTGTCCATGGGATTTCCCAGGCAAGAATACTGGAGTGGGTTGCCATTTCCTTCTCCAGGAGATCTTCCTGACCCAAGGACTGAACCTGTGTTTCTTGAGTCTCCTGCATTGACAGGTGGATTCTTTACTACTGAGCCACATGGGAAGCCCGTTTGCTGATTTCTCTGGGGTAAATACTCCCAATAATATCAATTTCAGTCAGTCAACTTGATATCATTGAATGCAGAGCTGGGAGGAGAGGTACAGTAGTATATTGTTGTATAGTATATTTCCATCTTAAAGATACAAAAGACATAAATAACATCAAAGTAGTGATAATTAACCGATAGTAACATATTTAGGGAGGGATAAATTTTGAAACTTTGCTACCCTTTCTCTTAATATAATTTACTTAGCTGTAAATTTGCATTATTGAGTTTATAATAATGGCTATACTTATGGAGATCACCAAATCCTGGAGCATTTCCCAATCTGAATGATGGTCAGTTGGTGACACCACTGATACAGATCTTTTTGTGAAGTTCTTCAGCCTCACTGCACTTAGTGTCCCTCATTTGAAAGCATGAAGTTTTGGGGGTTCTACTCTGGGGAATCTGAGAGTCACTAAATATACTTTAGCATGAAGGGAACTTTACAATGACCTGTTACTGCTTCTTAAGAAAGTAGGAAGTGAAGAACTAAAGAGCCTTTTGATGAAAGTGAAAGAAGAGACTGAAAAAACTGGCTTAAAACTCAGCATTCAAAAAACTAAGATCTTGGCACCCAGTCCCATCACTTAATGGCAAATAGATGGGGAAAAAGTGGAAACACAGTGACAGATTTTATTTTCTTGGGCTCCAAAATCACTGCAGATGGTAACTGCAGCCATGAAATTAAAAGACACTTGCTCCTTGGAAGAAAAGCTATGACAAACCTAGACAGCATATTAAAAAGCAGAGACATCACTTTGCCGATGAAGGTCCATACAGTCAAAGCTGTGCTTTTTCCAGTAGTCATATATGGATGTGAGAGTTGGACCATAAAGAAGGACGAACACTGAAGAACCGATGCTTTGCAACTGTGGTATTTGAGAAGACTCTTGAGAATCCCTTGGACAGCAAGGAGATCAAACCAGTCAACCCTAAAGGAAATCAACCTTGAATATTCTTTGGAAGGAACTGATGCTGAAGCTGAAGGTCTAATACATTAGCCACCTGATGAGAAGAGCTGACTCACTGGAAAGACTCTGATGCTGGGAAAGATTGAAGGCAGGAGGAGAAGGGGGCAACAGAGGATGAGATGGTTGGATGGCATCACCAACTCAATGGACATGAGTTTGAGCAAACTCCAGGAGATGGTGAAGGACAGGGAAGCCTGGCATGCTGCAGTCCATGAGGTCACAAAGAGTTGGACATGACTTAGCTATTAAACATCAACAACAAAGACAGTTGTAGTGGAAACTTGATCTCAAATAGTGAAATGAACAATTTTCTTTCTAGGTATAAAGTTATCAATTTTACAACTCTATTGGGCATCATTATCTCTAAGTTTAGAAGGTTGAGGGGACTTTAGGGAGATTTATGGTGTTACCAAACCAAACTTGGGTCCTCTCACCCAGTGAGAAATAAATATGCCAAATAGATTGGCAAAAAAAGCCAATATATTTACACTGGGTTGTGGTGAAGGACACTACAGTGTTTGTTGCTGGGCCAACCAAGGAAAATTAATGATTTATGCTCAGAAGACTGAGACATCCCAATGGCTCTTGGGGAAGGGTTTTTAAAGAAACATTAAGGGTGAAGGTTGTAGGTATGTGATCAGCTCAGCTCATGGACATTCCTCTGATTGGTTGGTCGTAAGATAGCAGGGTGATGTTTTGGGAAATCTTTTTTTGGGGGGGGGGGCATTATTTTTTTTTCCATTTATTTTTATTAGTTGGAGGCTAATTACTTTACATCATTGCAGTGGTTTTTGTCATACATTGAAATGAATTAGCCATGGATTTACATGTAATGTTTTGGGAAACCTTGATCATCACCTTTTGGTTCTAACCAGCCTGTGGTCTGTGTGCTGGTGTCCAGAATGTAGTTAACTTCTTCCACCTGGTGGGGGTTTCAGCATCTGCAAAACAGCTCAAGGCTATGACTCAGAATATTATCTATAGCCTAGAGAAGGCACTGAAAGTTCTTGACTTTGTTTTATGGATGTGAGAGCTGAACTATAAAGAGAGTTGAGCACCGAAGAATTGATGCTTTTGAACTGTGGTGTTGGAGAAGACTCTTGAGAGTCCCTTGGACTGCAAGGAGATCCAGCCAGTCCATCCTAAAGGAGATCAGTCCTGGGTGTTCATTGGAAGGACTGATGCTGAAGCTGAAACTCCAATACTTTGGCCACCTGATGTGAAGAGCTGACTCATTGGAAAAGACCCTGATGCTGGGAAAGATTGAGGGCAGGAGGAGAAGGGGACGACAGAGGATGAGATGGTTGGATGGATGGTCACCCATGGGTTTGGGTGAACTCCGGGAGTTGGTGATGGACAGGGAGGCC